>NC_137698.1:13013582-13613582 GCF_964034855.1 Anser brachyrhynchus
GAGCAACATAAGAAATCATCGCCCATTGTGTTTCAGCTCCTTTAGCATTTTCTGAAAATAGAACATACGCTGAAGTGGCGTAATGTTGTGCTTCGAGTCTGGGTTTGAGGGTTTGGTTTTTTTCCCTCCCCTATGTTCATCCTCTTTCAATGATCTGGTGGTGAAGCATCTGTCACTGAACAGCAAGTTTTGCACCCGTATTGCTACTTCTGAGGCACTTGAAGTAAGACATCCTCCTTTTAGCAGAAGGCTGGATTTTGGTTACCAGCAGATGTACAGGAGTCATTACACCTGTATGTGAGGGGCAGCTCTGTCCAGGGCACGGCACACCCACTGCTTAGCAGCATGCAACACCCAGGCAATACTACTACACCAAGATGAAAATGCAAGATAGGTGCAGATGGGCTTGAGTGTAATACAGTTCAAGCTGAGATTTGATCTCAGTCTGTGTATTGTGTCACTTTACACCATGGTGGCTCTGCATTTTTCAGTTCATTTAAGGAGCCAGATTTGTTTTTAATTTTTGTGTTTGTGTTGTATTTGAAATTGTCATTCTCACTAGAAATCGTGGGTTTTATCATTAAAAATGTGACAAATACAGCTAAATTCAAACCCTGTGATGCTGTATATGTATTCATACCACTTACCCACTTCTGCTATGAGAATAAACCAGTCCAACATAAGCACCTATGTGTCAGTAAAGCCGCACTCCACAATGAGGTATGAAAGTATCCCAGCTGTTGCATACAGGAAAGGCTTTGTGTCTTGGCTCTTAGAGGTGTTTTCCGGCAGTTCCCCTCCTGCTTCACTAATTCCCTCCCTTGCTGCTCTCCTCCAGGACACCTCTGCTGTGGTTCCCACCAGATCAGCTGTTTTTGATGGCTGAGACAGCACGAGGAGCCCACACCTGACCCCAGCCTTGCTTCTCTGTGGTTTCTGCTGAGTGCTGGGGAAAAGATCCACACTGGTGAGCTAAACCTACATATATACACATGTATGCATGTATTCATACATATACGTGCACATATATATATAAATATACAAATATAAACATATATAATTATAAATATATATATATATTGAACATATATGTTTATGTAGAAATGCATGTGTTAATATTAGAAAAAATCACTGGACCTAGATGATCTTGAGGTATTAAACTGACTTCTATCCCTCCTCCCCACCCCAATAATATAAGAATGAAAAAAAAAAATTATCTAGTGTTTTAATTCCTTAATAAAAATCCTTGAAATATACATTTCATTTGATCAGCCTAGCTATCTGACAAGGGCAAAGCTATTTATGACAGAACAGATATTTTATCTCCCACCAAAATATAATAAAAAATCAATTTCTCAATGAGAAGTATTTCAAGAAATAAATTCAGCCTGATATTCTACTATAGCACAACAATTACTACTGGGAACTCATAAACAACCAGAGACCCATCAATATATTAGTGAAAGGTAAATATGGTATCGATTTTTGAAAGAAAAACAAAAGTAAAAGGTGAAAATGCATCATAGGGAAATAAATCTTCTAAAAAAATGAAAGAACCAATATCAGCGGAGTTACATCTGAGCACACAGAGGAAGAAAAAATGTATAATCTCTGCTAGATCCCATAAAAAATAAATCTCCATGCATATATAATTAAAAATATAAAATAAATATAAAATATAAAATATAAAATATACAAAATATAAAATATAAAATGAATGTTTTATTTATTTGATTTTTATTGCTTTATATTTTAATATATGGTATAATATATAACTATAATATATTTTATGTATTTATATGTATTTTGTTAACAAAAAATAAAATACAGAATAAGTGAGTAAAAGGTGTTTGGTAAATGGGGTGCCATTGATTTTATACCTTCATAAGATATTTTTTATGGAACTATATTTTAGAAATATAAACTGATTTACAGACTCTGAAGTAGATTCATGCATAATACAAAAACCAAGTGTTTGTGATCACTCACTAGAAGAAAAACACCTGTAAAGAACTGACAAACTCTCATTTGTTCTCTGTAAATTTTGCTGCAAGATACTTCTTCTGGTAAAGCTTAGTAACAGTCTCATAAATGCCCGGTGCTTGCTTTTGTCATTTTATGGTTTCTTAATTGGGGTTCTTAAAATATTCACTTAGCACACAGGGGAGGTAAAGCAGTACTGTACCATTTAAGTAACTGATCACATCGCAAAAAGCATTAGTCTGGGATGTATTAATGTAATTTGCCAGCAACCAGCATATTAAACATGTTTGCATTACACGTTTCTTGAAAATTTTCAAGTAACAAACAAATCAGTAACAATCAGACTGTATGTACTTCATGAATGAAAATAAGAAGCAAAGTCGTTAATGAATTGTTTCCCAGTTCTGCTCTCAAGCGTACTGAGATCTGGCAAAAAGTCCACGGAAGGAGCAAAGGTAAATAACAGCACGTAATATGGAGACGTGATCAGGTGGCGTAACGCAGAGTTTAGTGGCAGGTCCTGACTTAGTCGACATTCTCATTAATGTTCTGAAAGCAGGAGTAAACAGAAACATAACGAAATCTGTGGACAGCTGGTAAGAATTGTCCATGCTACTATCAAAGAAAGGGGAATAAATAATCCAAAAGAAACGAGGTGCGTGGATGCCAAATAAAATGACATTGCTTGCTAAATCAAATGAAGAAAAATCTTCCATGCATACTTATGAGGAGAACCACAGGTATGTCTCTAATTATTCCTGGCCAGGCACCAATTACCCGGTTCTCAGCTGGGAATAATCAGAGCAGCTCTATAGCAGTCGATGGAGCCATCAGTAAGGAATGAAAGAAGAGTGAGTTAGTGTCTGCAGTCTGACAGGTATCCTCTTGATAAGGAGCGACAGGGAATGTGGCAAAGACCAAAAGGAAGCCTTTGGTGCTGTGTGGCGAGGTGGATCATTTATGTGGCAGAGAGCAGTGCTTCAGACACAACCTAGAACAAGTCTTCTTGCTGCCAAGACAGCCCTTAATCCTAGATCCCTAAATCAAGCTTATGCTGTGAGTACTTTCCAAAATCTGTGATATTACTCTTTTCAAAGGGTGGGGGTGAATAATACCACAGACGTTTTTATAGATCTTTAAGCTTGAAATGATGCACCTGAAGGTGGTAAACTAGCATATGACTTCCAGAGTGTTACTTGCCCCAACCGTCTTCTTGATTCCATACTGAAAAAAATGTTGCTGCTGAGGCCTAGAAGTACTATTTTGCCTGTTGTTCTCATTACAAGCCATTCATGCTTTATTCAGACAACTCCAAACGGTGTATATATTTATTTTATTTTTCACTTAAACCCTGCCAGTGAAATCAGCCTCATCTCCAAATTGTTCCGCATTATCAGTAAGCGACTACTTTCCAGTATTGCGAACTTTGTGTGTTTAATTGTCCCTAGAGAATAGGGAAATATATCTTGGTAGCAGAATAATTGTTTATGTGGCAATGCAATGGTCTCACATTTATTTTGAACAGAGAATTCTTCTCACATAGTTGGTTTTGTTATTTTTGTTGTTTCGTGCCCTAAAGTTTGTCATAGTGGGGGAAGCGAGGACAGGGAGACACCTGCTGTGATTCCTTAAAAGTAGGTTAGGAACATGTGGGAATGACAGATCAATTTAACTGGAAGGGAAAAAAAATGCCCTATGAAGGGGCAGCACCTGGCTATGTCACTGGTTAAGGACAGAAAGCAGGTAAAGTAGGTGGTATGAGTTAATGACTGGTCTCAGTGTGGATGGAGCTTGCTGGCAGAGCTCCTAAAAGCTGCATGCTAAGAGCTGTCCTGTTCAACACACTTATAAAGAATATAAAGTGAAAACAAGGGTTGACTGAAAAATTACAAATTATATTCTAAGGTGGAGAGGCTAGGTAATAAAAGAGCAGGGACTGGAAAGACTTTCAGAGGAGGGTGACACAGGTGCCAAAGAATGTGGGACAGTTTCTCCATGACAAACGAGCAAACAAGCTATGAATTCTTGCTCCAGGGAAGATTTGACTGAGAGGAAACCTGGCAGTCTGTAGGCTATAATGCTAGGATGAGGCAGACACAAAGGAAACCCATGGAGGTGGTGGGGTGCAGCTTTGCTGAGGTTTTACCATGGGCTGCTCTATTGGTGCCTCACATCTTTGTGGCTTCAAGGGAGAAAAGGAGCTTATATGGGAGAAATGCAGAGAGCATTACTAAGCTTGAAGAAACCACACTTAAATGAGAAACTCCCTGAGAAGAAAATGGGTGGGAAAGTATTTAGGAAAAAGTACCATGTGGGCTCATGCCACTCTTGCACTCCAGCTGTACCCTTATGAACACATCTAGGGAGGAACATGTGGTGTGTGCGTAAGCTGTTTTCATCCAGAACATGAACCATCTGCTGCTTTTAAAACTTCTGAAACTGAGCAGCCTTCTCTCCCTGATCGGACCTTATCTTTGAAATGATGATCAAATTTTGGGACTTCCTTCTGTTCTTGCTTTTGCAACCCTGAACATTGCTCTTGGGAAGTATTTTGGAGTGACAGTTTCAGCAACTGGAAGGGGGGAAAAAAAAAAGACATGATAATCACTGTCAAAAAAAGGACTGGAAAAAGACACTGAGAGATTAATTATGGCTGCAAAGGAATGGGCTTCTTGTACGAGCGATGATAAAATAAAAATAGGGGGAAAGAAGAACAGCATGGGAATTGCAGTCAGGTTTCAGAGGCTATTAGCTGTTCTGCTAATAATCACACCAGTATGGCTAGAGATTATTAAAACAGTGCAGCCTAAAAGGCTGTCAGATTGTGCACCATGTATTCTTCAAGAGATACAGAATACAAGAAGTTTTAAAACAATAGGAAAGTAATTGGAGATGTGTTGCTATCTTGGTCCAAGTGAGAAAAGTTAACATATAAAAATCCATTTGAGATTTTCTTTTTTCCTTTTAATGGGCATAAGGTATGCATTAGCAGATCCAGCATAGTGGCCTTCAAAAGAAGGGAGGGATACTACAACATCATGGATACTGCTTTTCTACTTCATGTGATTGTCAGACTGAGAATGTGGGAAATGACAAATATGTATGATCAACAAGGACATGGAAAGCATAAATGCAATTACTTGAAAATTGCACAGGAAAACTGGTACAGTACTGCATATATTAGAAACACAAATCATGGGTTCCCCCCCCCCCCCCCAAAAAAAAAAAAAAGTAAATAACAAAGTAATAGCATTCAAATTCATTAATAGCTGGACCCCCTGAAAACATATATAGTAGAGGGGGAAAAATAATAAAAACAGTAACAGTGGTCTTTGGTTATTATTAATACATCTACAGGAACATGTACTAATGTTTAGTATTTATATACTATAGAATAGAAAAACCGGATGCTTCAAGATGAATATTGAGATGTGGCTGTCTGCAACAGGAACGGATCCAACCTGATGAAGCAGGTGGCCTCTTCTTGCCTAGTATTCTTTGCACAGGAAGGTCATGCATAAGTGATAATACAGGTAAGCCTGAACAGCTAAAATGCACTCTTCTGTCTTGCCTACTTCACCCCCTCCAGCTTCTGTGTGCAGGATAAATTCTGTGGCTTGAGGACATCTAACCTTCAACCCCTGTTTAACCCAGGGGCTGGGATATGCAGGACTATTCTTCTGAAGCAACAATTAAAGGTCCCCAGTGTGAGTGCAGTATCTTACTACCTCTTTCCCTCCCTGAATTAAACAGTGGTTTTATCTCTTTTGGGAAAACTTTTCCCTTTCAATTGAGCGTAAAAGTAAATATGTTTTGCTTTGAAAGTATAAATGAGACCCAGAGACTTGTAAGAGGGAGATGTTCAAGGTCAGAAGAGGGAAAGCCAGAAGTCTGCAGGTGTTTGGTCACGAAGGCAACATACAACATATCCACATGTATGTCAGTCATTGGGAGGTTATGAAGGAGTAGGCAACACCAGAGCTTTGAATCTTTCAAGTTAGAGGACAGCCACTTCCACAATTTAAAGCAAGCAAACAAACAATACCAACTAGTCCATTGGTAAAGTCAGCAGTAATAGAAGAAAAACTTAATCCAAGAGCTTAATCTCTGCTTCAGTATAGCAGAGCAGAAGGGCAAACAGCTAGTATGCAAGAGATAACAAGGAAAGCAGTGGAAGTAAAAGAAAACAAACAAAACAACAACAACAGAAGTCCAATGTAGTGCTGTCATGTTTTTTGACTTGAGACAGAATATTGCAGAAGTCAATGGTGTTACGCTGCCTTAGGATCACAAATTTCATGGGTAAACCTGATTTCTATCTTCTTTGCATGCCAGTGCTTATCTTCAACATGCAAGCAGACACACAATACAAAAAGTTTTACGGGCTCTATTTAAAAACACTTGTCTATTGCAGAGCTTTAAAAAGCAATGGGCAAGTAACGCATGCCCAACATAAACTTAAATCTAGGTTATCTCGGATCACTACAAAGTGGATATTTTGTTTCCATCAAATTTGATGGATTTGGGAATTTCCATTCCCAAATACAGGGTATCTATCCATCTCCATGAAATAATTGTGAACAGGCATGTGGCACCAGGTGAGAAACAAGCTGTGCAGTTCTCTTGCTGCACAGATCAGCAAGTTGTGGCTGAGTAGGATATACCAGGGGAAAAAGGTGTCCTGGATAAAGAAAAACAGATGTATGCTCTGTGCACGTTGGTGAATATACATCAGCTGAAGTGAGCTAAGGTCTGGGCTCAATGGCACATTTTCTGGGGAAGCAAGTTCATCTTTGTGGCTGTCCTCAGATTTCAGAATCAACAGAGCGCTCTTGAGAGGTAAGAACCTGCTGGCAACTGCTGAGGCTTTGTTTTGAGCACAGAACTGATGTCGTCTCCAACCTATTTATAGCTCAGTGTTTGAGTGTTGAAACGGGAGTTTGCTCCTTCTGTTTTTTCCTCCATCTGGGTGTCTTCATAGACTGCAATTCCTCATGTGTAATACTGAAGAGCACAAAATATGGATGAAAGTCAAAACTGACGTAGCAGTTTATTTGGAAAATGAGACTTGAAACTTCTGTCACTGTTTACTGGTATCTGGGGGGTCGACTGAGACCAGTGAAAGAGTGTGGTGATATAGGAGCCAGCCATTTGCTGGTCAGTTTACAGGGGCCTGGTACTGGTACCAGGCCCCAAAAGTACCACATCTGGAAAGCAGTTTGGACATTATTCCAAGTACTGCCTACTTCTCTTCATTATAGCAATATTCATATCCCTCAAGTCACTATTCTGCTCTCACCTTTTTTCAGAGAAACTCTTGTGTATACTAATCTATTTGTGGTACATCCTATACATTAGGGTGTCTGGATTAATTTGGAAATCTTAAAAGGCGTACTTGAATTATTGATTGTACAGCTCAGAAAATGAAGTGGGATGGGACGGATTTCAGTGTTATGAATAATAAACACTGCTGCTCAGGCGAAGTTACTGAATGATGAGTTCAAACTCAAGGAGATGCTACCATGACACATTCTATACATGCTAATATCAGGCTACCTACAGTCTTTCTACATATTTATTTTATTTAATAGCTACGAAGTAGTATGGATTAATGTGTAAGGGATTTAGGAGCACAAGTCCTGTTGGCTTGTGGTGAGATGATGTGCCTGAAATTTCTTTTGAAATCTGCTCCTGTTATCAATCAAGCTCAGATTTCCATTTAGATACTGAAAGGTCCATGAAAGTGCACACACCCTCCTTCCCCCCCCCCCCTTTTTTTTTCAATGTGCTAGTAGATAAAACTTTATAGTCCAGCCTATTAGCCTTCATACAAGGTATTAGATACATCTTGCTGGCTCTTCCTTCTCTTTTAGAATGTGTTTCAGCAAGTCTTTCTCAGCTCTAATGAGCATAAAACAAATTGGGTTCTTCTATAACCATACTTATAAACATCTAGCACTGAAGTTGCCCTATTTATACTATCAGTGTCAGTATCTTTGCAATGGCAAATATGCTGGCACTCAGCATCTCACACAGCCCTCTAGTGAGGGTCCACTTGGCCTTTCTATGTGTTGTTAATCTCTTTGGGTTTGTTCTGTTCCTCAGTGTTTGGTTTGCTTTCTCTTTCATCACCTCACACTACACTAACTATCTGAAGATTAGATCTCCCATTTGTTGTGGATCATTTTCCTGTGACGCTATCAAAGTAAACATAAAAAGATTTATAAAATAAATGTGCAAAACAAAGATGTGCCAATCAGCTGTACAGAAGGGGGTAAAATCATATTTCAATGACAGCTGATACAAGTTAAAAGAAAAGTGAACTTATTAAAAAATCATTCCACTGATTTTTGAAATGGAACCTAGAAGGCAAAAAGATCATGAAGGAGACCAAAAAGATCAGTCACCTGTCTTTACACAGCAACTGATTTCTTAAAACCATGATTTTATGTATAATCACTTTGGTTTTGTTTTGACTCAGTCTTACCTATTCTTTTGTTTGTTTTGTTTGTCTTCACCAAATTGTATGCACCAAGTATCTGCCTAAGACTTCACTTTATGTATGTTTAACTGAAGGGGGCTTCTCTACTGTTTGGTACAAACTAGTCTACCTGGTTTCATTATTTGAAATCTTCCAAAATTTCCCTTGCAATATTGATTTCTTTCTTTTTGTAACCTGATTTAGCCGCCTTAAAAATTAGGATCGCTTTACCCCTGCAGCATAACCCCAAGTGAGAAAGTTAATTTCCTATTCAGTTTAGAGTTTCGTCTTTGATACCATGCATACTAAATTCACATCACTGCGGTTGAAGTCCTCAGAGAGAGCCTTTAAAACACTGACTTCTTAGCTATGATCATTTCCTACTTTTGTTACACAAATGGCTTTAAATCCTCTCACTGTGTTGCAAGAAGAGCAGCATTTTCCCTTCGTATCTTCTCTTGATACTGCTCACCAGGAGCTAGGTGAGATAAGTGGTTACAGATGATACAAGCATTATAGGATCCATGGCTAAAAGTACTGCAAAAGCACCATGCCCAGCAGTCCCTGAGGGGCAATACAATATTCCTGCCAGTAGCTCAAATTTCTCTAAAGCCCAGCAAGCAATGTGAACTGGAACCTTATTCTTCTGGACATCAGCATAATTCATCCTGCATGCTAATGCTGCGATGGATGCCAGGAGTGGATTTCCTCCTCTTCTTCATGGGAGATTTTGGTTTCTTGTGGCATGTAAAGGCTCCGTGGTCCTGGCTGATGGAGTCACGCTAAGGTGCAGCACACAGCATATAGCTTCAAATATCCTATAGATTAAGACTAACATGTTGTTTTCCTACGGAATATGAGTGCCAAGTAGATAGGTGGTGGTGTACTGTTCATTTACAGCATCCTATTTTCTCTAATGTCATAAAAGAATGAATTGACAAGCAGCCTGGAAATTACTGCCCACCTCCTTCACAGGTCCTGAGAGTCATTCTGACTCTTCTTCTTAATCCCAGCTGCTGCTTTTGCTGTTTGAGTTTCTCCTAGTTTCCCTGAAGTTTTCCAACTTTTACCAGCAGTTGCAACCAATCAAACCCTTGGCCTCCAAATCTGCTGCCAGTCCCAGGGAAACCTCTCTGGCTGCATGGCTTATTTTCCCTCTCCTATTTCTGCTTCCTGTTGTTTCAACAATAACTACGTGGAGGGGCATTTAATTGCTCTTTCCATTTAGCCTGGATGAAGTGTACTCAGCACACCCATGTGCTTTAGCATGGCTTCTAGATCAAAGCCCCTCTTTTACAACAGTTATTTACATCTTCCAGACTAACTTTTCCACCCACAAGGAGAGGCTTTTACCTTCCTTTTCCAAAATGCGTATAGCACTTCAAAAATGCTGAGCCAGATCTGTGAATTCAGGAGTCAAACTTAATTTCAGAGATCAAATTAATGAAAAACAAGACTAAATGAGTTTTCTAAGTACTGGTTCTAGTGACAATTTTTATTTTCTACCACATTATTTATATACTGAAACAACGTAGGTCATGCTTTCCAAACATCTAAAGTCTTACAGGAACGTGGTATTGTTGAGTTTCAATTAAGCTAAATTATTAATGATTTTTGTGTCTAATTGCATTATTACCTCAACTATGGACAGATTTGGGTCAGCAGCTCAGATAATTCTTATGCAGAGCCATTTTGTGATCCATGTCCAAGCTACCAGTCACCACCAGTTTTCTGCAGTGTGTTTGCATGGCCTTCCCAGTTGCAATGGCTTTGTGAGCAAGGTGGATCTCGGTACGTACATCAAGAATGGTAATCTGCTTCAACAAGCTGTCATGCTTTTGGGGGCAGCACCCTACCCTGAGCATCTGTGCTAGAAATTCTTCCTATGTCCCTACTGCCTCCCCTTCAAGAAGCACAGAAACAGCACCACTGCTTACAGAAAGAGGAGTACAGAAGGAGTACCTCTTCCCCTGAGAGACTAGGAACCCATCTTCGACAGTGCAAGACTTTGGGATTACTGATATGGAGTGAGAGGAAATACATCAGCTGCAAATTAGGGACTGGATGCTCCATGGCACTTTCTGTCCTTTGTGTTGTTCTGATGGTGCCAAGCTGTTACAAACCTGCTTTAACTGGCTGATGTGCCAGTATTAAATAAATTATTATTATTAAATAAAATTATTATTAAATGAAAAGGTATTATTTGATATTATGTCTTACAAATAATCAAAAATAATTATTTATTGAATTTGTTAATTAATATGTGGCATTCTTTGGTTGTACTTTCTGAGGCTTGGGTTGGAAGAGACATTAAAGATCATCTAATTCGAACTCCCCTGCCACAGGCAGGGATGCCACCCACTAGATCAGGTTGGCCAAGGTTATATCCAGCCTGGCCTTGAACACCTCCAGGGATGAGGCATCCACAGCTTCTCTTGGTAACCTGTTTCTGTGCCTCGCTACTCTTACTGTGAAGAATTTCCTCCTAATGTCTAATATAAATCTATCCTCTTTTAGTTTAAGACCATTTCCCCTTGTCCTATCATTATCTACCCAAGTAAAAAGTCCCTCTCCATCTTTTTATAAGACCCCTTCAAGTACTGAAAGGTTGCAATAAGGTCTTCCCTGAACCTTCTCTTCTCCAGGCTGAACATCCCCAGCTCTCTCAGCCTTTCCTCATAGGAGAGATGCTTCAGCCCTCTGATCATCTTTGTAGCCCTCTTCTGGACTCTCTCCAACAGGTCCACATATTTCTTGTGCTGGGGGCACCAAACCTGGACTCTGTATTCCAGGTGGGGCCTCACAAGGGCAGAGTAGAGGGGAACAATCCCCTCCCTCCACCTGCTGGCCACCCCTCTGCTGATGCAGCCCAGGATGCAGTTGGCCTTCTGGGCTGCAAGCACGCACTGCTGGCTCATGTTAAGCCTTTCATCCACCAGAACCCCCAAGTCCTTCTCTGCAGGGCTGCTCTCAGTGAGTTCTCCCAGCCTGTACTCCTGTCCGGGATTGCCCTGACCCATGTGCAGCACCCTGCACTTGGACTTGTTGAACCTCATTAGGTTCACGTGGGCCTGCTTCTCCAGGTCTCTTCGAATGGCATTTTTTCCTTCTTTGGTATCAACTGCACCACTCACCTTGGTGTCATCTGCAAACATGCAGAGGATGTACTCAGTCCCATCGTCTATGTCATTGATGAAGATATTGAAAATCACCGGCCCCAAGACAGACCTCTGAGGGATAGCACTCATCACCGGCCTCCACCTGGACATAGAGGCATTGACCACTACTCTTTGGGTGTGACCTTCAAGCCAATTCCTTATCCACTGGATGATCCACCCTTCAAATCCATATCTTTCCAATTTAGAGATTAGGATGTCATGTGGGACCTTGTCAAAGGCCTTACGGAAACCCAAGTAGATGACATCAGTCAGTCTTCCCTTGTCAACTGGTGCAGTTACTCCATCATAGAAGGCCACCAGATTGGCCAGGCACAATTTTCCCTTGGTGAAGCCATGCTGCCTGTCTCCGATCACCTCCTTGTCCTGCACGTGCCTTAACATTGCTTCCGGGAGGATCTTTTCCATGATCTTTCTAGGCACAGAGGTGAGCTCACTGATCAGTAGTTCCCCAGGTCCTTCTTTCCGCCCTTTTTAAAAATATGAATGATGTTTCCATTTCCCAGTCACTAGGGACTTCACCTGAATGCCACGACTTTTCAAATATGATGCAGAGAGGCTTGGCAACTACATCAGCCAATTCCTTCAGGACCCTGGGATGCATGTCATCAGGGCTCGTAGACTTGTAGCTGTTAAATTGCACCAGGAGGTCCCAAACTTGCTCTTCACTTAGAATGTTCATGGGCCTAGAGAAATGGTATTCAAATGAAGGTGAAGGTATGTATCATGAAGGGACTGAAAAAGAAGGAAAATTTGTGCTAATTGTCCACAAACTAATGACTGCACATCCCCAGAGTTTCACTTATTGTAGAAAGAAAAGTGAACAATAATGCAAGAGATGTACCATTGAAGTACTGAAAAAGTCTTACCTCTGACTTGTTTTTGATTCCTATGAAAGCAAAAATTCATGACTAAAATGGGAGATGTCTTTTAAAAACAGTTAAACTGAATCTGCAAAGACTAAAATGCTTTAATCAAATTATATGGTATGGCATGACATCTCTACATAGCAAGTAAAAAAGCATTATTAGCATGAGTGTTTTGAACATTAAAAGCCCCTGTGCAGTAGCTTTTTTCTTCCTCTTGCCAAGAGGCTTTCATGTCTTCGTACGAGCCAGCAGAGTAATGGTCAGCCTGACTACCCAGGCTAGCCCCAAATGTCAAACTCCCATTGATTTATGTAGGGCTGGTATTGGGGTACCAGTATCCTGATGCCCAGGCAACTTGTGTGCTACTATTTAGAAGTGCAGGACCTCAGAAGAGGCCCACGTCTGGTCCCCCATTTCTGGAAACCAACTCCAGCAGGGAAAACACACCTCCTGAAGGAGGAGAGAGCCAGAACCTGCTCTTTTCATTTAACCTGGCAGAAAAGGGTTTATACCATAATCCTGAAGCAAAGCTGTGTGCTGGGCTACCAGGCATGTGCAGGGAGAAGCAGGGTGGGGTGGGAACCATCTGCTCTTGACTGAGTTGGAAGCAAAGGGCTTTGGCATGCTCCGCACACCCAGCACAGCTGCTGGCATGAAGTCTGTGGGAGGAAGGTGATGCAGGTAGCAAATGAGAATCTTGCTCAAGGGACGAGATGAGTTTTGCAGGATCTGTTAGGAAGCCCATTTTTTTTATTTGTATCATGCCATATATATATATATATTTACAGTTGTTGTATTTTTGTTATAACAAACTTCACATTGGAAAAATAAGTGAAAAGCAATCCACATAATACTTGATCATGAGGTAAAGAAAGCATTGCAAAACATATCTAGTACAGGAGAACTGGCTTAAAAAATAAATAAAAAATAAAAAGCCTGAAAAGCATAAGTGTGTACCCATGAACTTGTGCAGATGACATGCATCTCTGAGAGTAAGGTAATCCATTACAGAATGTAATGGCTCAGTGACAGTTGTTTATGGAAGTTCATGAAAATCTGAGAGAAAGCCAGAAAGTAAATGGGACACAGATCTTCAGAAAGAAAGAAGGAAGGAAGGAAGAAAGGAAGAAGGAAAGGAAGAAAGAAGAAGAAAGGAAGGAAGGGAGAAGAATAAATCAGTCACAGGCAATTACAATCCATTGAACCTAATTTTAATCCACAGTAAAATAATGAAACAGTTATTAAAGCTCTGCATCTACCTGGGGGATAATGAAATAACAAGCAGCCTGCAGTGGTGGGACAGGGCAGCCCATGCACTTTTTCACTGCTTCACTGCTTTCTTCAGAAGAATGGCAAAATTGGTGGCTGAGGGGAACCTGCCACACTGACAGCACCAGGATATGAGCAAAGCACGCTTCAGCCTGTTTTGTGAAATGAGATCTGGCTCTTGCAGTTAATTCAGATTGCTCTGGGTATGAACACTGTCACCAGGATTGGGAGCAGACTGAGGGAACAGACTTTTATTCACTTGTTGGCATTCTCACGTGAAGACTGTTCTGGTGAGGCAATGCGATGACAAATGCTGTATTTCGTGTCTTTATTCATGATTTTTTGTAGGGAAGGGTGAAAGGATCAATTATTATATTTGCCAAAAATACCACGAGTACTTTACAAACACTTCTGAAGAAGAAAATGGATTGGAAACCCAAAACATTGGGTGAGCACATTCACATAATGCATCTGGAGAGCATTAACTTGATTTTTTTTTTTTTTTCATGTGAGAAAGAGTTCTGGAAACCTCTAAGGATGCAATTTGGATCTGGCACAGGTTTTCCAGTGCAAAACACCAAACTGAATTTGAAGGCCTAAGGTCTATCTGTCTGTGTGAGGAAAAACCCGAGTATGCTAGGGTGACAATGGAGTAGATTATAGAGAGTCTTACAAAATGATAGAGCAGCAAAACAAATCAATGCAGTTTGGGGTTGCCAGTGCAGGTAGGTTATATCCTTCAACAGCAAAAACTAACTCTTCTTCACGTATGGAATACGACGTTATATTGCACTACCTCATTACCTGTTTTTACAAAACACAAACTTGAGGGTATTCAGATTCAGAGAAGAAGAGATGTCAGATGCTTGGAAGACTGATATACAAGAGGAAATTAGGTAGCTTTAATATATACCTTATCTAATCAATAATTAAGCAAAGGAAGGGTAATGGTTTAAAAATATGTAAGAGACGGATAAGTATTTCAGATGATGCATGGTCCCAGTTCAGCACAGTACTTAAACACATGGACATATCCATCAGTTCTGCAAAACACTGACATACGTGATTTCAACGGAGCTTAAGCACATACCTAAATTTAAGCATGCACTGAAGTACTTTGATTAATTGGGGCCATAACCACAAGTAATGGGATGAAATTAAGAAACGGAAAATGTAGACTGAACAGCAGGAAAATCTTCCAAATGGTGAGATATATGAGACGAGGGAGTAATCACTCAAGGGAATTGGTAGAAACCTCATCCCTGGACACCTTTCAGTTTTCACTGGACAAAGTACCAAGAAAATATCCTTTAAGGAATAATCTTGCAGTTGCCTCTACAGGAGACTACAATGGCATGACCCAACAAGACCTTTGTGTCTCATAAGTTTTTCTGGCTTGATTGCAATATTAAGCCCAAATCACACTTTTAATATGCAACCATAGTGTGACAGGCTGGTGAATTTCTGAAGCTCTTCCTTGACTTGCCCTGAAATTCTTTGTTTTGTTGTTGTCTCTGTTTCATCTTCATAATATGTAATACTACAAGTAAAAAAAAAAAAATAGGACTATAATGCTGGTGGTAATTTGTCTTTTTCACTTGCTGACTAAGCACTGATTTCATTCTCACCTCTCCATTAAAACAGAGCTTAAAAATATATAGCAAAACTAATTTCAACTTGTACAGCTTCGTTCCATTCCCAGAGCAGATGTGGTGAATATCATCAGAGAGGTAATCATATTTTGGAGAATCTCATATCTCTGAGTACCCCAACAGAGGTAGCAATACAAATTTTGAAGGGATAAGTGTTTTTTCTTTTATTATTATTATTTTTATTTTTATTTCTATTTATTTATTTTCCATGTGGCCCCTGGAAGAAGGCCTGAGAATGGAGCAATAGATTCCCTAAGGCTGAAGTGAGTGCTTTTCCTACTAGAGAGAACAATTTTGCTGAGCCAAATGCAAAGCTTGAAACACAATGGGCCTTTTAATTGTTTTAAAACCTACTTTTACGTAAAGTAAACATTTGCAGAAGGCTGTGCCCTGTTTGCTTGGACTTTTGGGGTTATTCTGCAGCCTTGTGGGGGAGGCCAGGTGTTCTTTAACATGACTTCACACAGGTCTACTGGAAGTGGAAACTCTTGAGACAGATCTGTTGTAACTTTAGATATTTTTTTACCTGAATTTCAACATGGTTGACATTTTTTTCTTCATTTTTTCAGTGTCAGTGAGACGGGCCATGATTTTATTAGTGAGAAAACAGAGGGTTTATGTGTATCAGTCTTAATTTTCCACAGCACATTAATACTTCCATAATATCACTTCTTAACATAAAATACGCACTTCCATGCCTACCTAACCAGCAATGCATATTGGAACGTGTGTTGGCATTCTTCTAACTCGTGGTCTGAGCTAGCAAATGAGATGAATTAATTCCTCTATCCCACTGAAAATGACAGTCCTGCAAGGTTGCACAGCCTCTGCCATTGGAGATCCTTAAGATTTTGTTTAAGAAACATGTGGCTGGGATAATAAATGTGTTGGTTCTTGCACTGGGGCAGTTGCATGGACTAGGTGGCCGCTTTTGGGCCTCTCCAGCTCTCTGGACTACGATTTTTATATATTTAAAGCCAGCAATACAGTATCTAAGCAGACAGTTGTGGTCACTGCTAAAAAGTATGGTGCGTTGCTTGTGTCAGCACTTAGGCACCAGCCCACGTTGGTGGTGGGTGCACATCTTTGGGTAATTCAGCATGGCCACCCACGTGGCCACCCTGTGTTTTGTTGTGAGACTGAATCTGATTTGGTTTGTGTCTTTCTCTCCAAAACTAAAGGCAAATGGACAATGAGGTCAGGGAGGAAAATATTTATTATGTTTCAACCAAGCACCTTTATTTCTAGAGGCCTGCTCTTAGCACTGAAAAAAACTGTTCACACTGTAAAGCAAAACAGAGTTCTTGTCCCTTGCCCAGACTGTCCCTGGCTCTCCGGAGAGCAGGGGATTCACATTTGGGGAGGGAAACAGGGGATTTGGGGACTATCTTGTTTAATATCTTTATTGATGACCTAGATGAGGGGATAGAGTGTATCCTCAGTAAGTTTGCAGATGACACCAAGCTGGGAGGTAGTGTCAATCTGCCTGACGGTAGGGTGGCCCTTCAGAGGGATCTGGATAGGCTGGACTGCTGGGCTGAGGCGAATGGGATGAGGTTTAACAAGGCCAAGTGCCGGGTCCTGCACTTTGGCCACAACAACTCCATACAGTGCTATAGGCTTGGGGTACACTGGCTAGAAGACTGTGAAGACGAAAGGGACCGGGGAGTGCTGATTGATGCTCACCTGAACATGAGCCGGCAGTGTGCCCAGGTGGCCAAGAAGGCCAGCGGCATCCTGGCTTGTATCAGGAATAGTGCAGCCAGCAGGAGCAGGGAGGTGATCGTCCCCCTGTGCTCTGCTCTGGTGAGGCCGCACCTCGAGCACTGTGTTCAGCTTTGGGCCCCTCACTACAAGAAGGACATCGAGGCCCTGGAGCGTGCCCAGAGAAGGGCTACGAAGCTGGTGAAGGGCCTGGAGCACAAATCGTGTGAGGAGTGGCTGAGGGAGCTGGGGTTGTTTGGTCTGGAGAAGAGGAGGCTCAGGGGAGACCTCATTGCTCTCTGCAACTACCTGAAAGGAAGGTGTGGGGAGCCGGAGGTCGGCCTCTTCTCACAGGTAACCAGTGATAGGACTAGAGGGAATGGCCTCAAGTTGTTCCTGGGGAGATTTTGATTAGATTTCAGGAAAACCTTTCCTCTCAAAGAGTGGTCAGGCACTGGAACGGCCTGCCTGGGGAGGTGGTGGAGTCACCGTCCCTCGTGGTGTTCAAGGAGTGCCTGGACAAGGTGCTACGAGATATGATTTAGTAGCTCAGTGGGCAGTATTGGCAATAGGAGGACGGTTGGAATAGATGATCTTGTAGGTCCTTTCCAACCCTGTGTTTCCATGATTCTATGATTTTCCACCTGCTGGGGACCTGGAGTGGGGCTGGGGAGCTCTCCCTAGGTAGGGCAGAAAGGAGAAGGTTGGTGCCCAGGTGTCTGGCTGCGTGCGGCTGCTCGCAGAGGGACTGCAGTGTGGCCAATCCGGAGGCGGGGAATCCATCCTGGAGCAGCCTGATCCCGACATCCCGGCTGCAATTGGCCGCTTGGGAGGGGATCAACGGGCTGAGCAGCCAATGGGCAGGCGGGGAATCCAGCGGGCGATGGCCCTCCGCTGGGCGGGGGTCGTCGTGGCTCGGCTCGGCCGGGCTCGGCGCGGTGCGGGCCGGCTGCTAGGTGGAGCCCGCGTCCGCGCAACCCAGATCCGGGCCCTCGCCGCTCCCCCGCCCCTCGGCTCGCCGCCCGCCCGGCTCCGTGCGGCCGCCGCCGGGCAGGGCAGCAGCGCCGCGCCGCCTCCCGGGCCCCGCTGCTGCGGGTGCTGCGGTTCCCGGCCCCCCCCCCCCCCCCCATAGCCGTGTGCGTGCTTGTGTGTGTGCGAGTGTGTGTGAGTGTGCACGGGGCCGCCCGCGGCCATGGGCCCCCCCCGCGCCCGCTAGGCACGCCCGCCGAGCAGAGCCGAGCCGCTCCGGGGCTGGCGGTGTCCGCAGCGGGAGGAGGAGGAGGAGGAAGAGGAGGAGGAAGGATTCGGGGTGCCGGCGGGGCCCGGGGGGCTGAGGGCCACCCGCCCCCCTCTGCACGGCCGCCTTTGTGTCGTCCCCGAGCCCCGGCGGAGCGAGAGGCCGGGGGCAGGGTAGCGGATGCGAAGAGCGGCTGGTGCTGGAGGAGGAAGAGAAAAAGGGGGATGGTGGAAGATTTCTTGCCCTTTTTTTTTTTTTTTTTTTTTTTTTTTGGTGGTCTCTCTCTCTCTCTCCGGCAGCGGCTGTTCTTCCCCAGCAGCAGCAGCAAGCAGCAGCAGCAACACAGGCAATGACTGTGCCGCATACGACTCGCCTGGCCGCTGGTGCCGGCTCCGGGGCCGTGTCGTTGCCCTGAAGTTGCCCACCTGGAGGAGGTAAAAGCCGGGCTGCGGTCCCAGGGGGTCGGCGACGACGGCGGAGAGGAGGCAGCGATCGCCTCCCCCATCCCCACGCACCCTCCGTCCTCCGGGAGGGAGCCAGCGTTGCAGAAGAACGAGGCTCTAAAGGAGAGACTTTTTCTTCTTAGCTTTTATTTTTTTTTTCCTTCTAATTTTTTCCATTTTTCCTTCCTTGGGCGACAGTCCTTGCTTCTCGTGTTCCCTTCCTCCTGTCTGGGGGGCTTCGGTACTGTGGCCAGGTCTGCTTCCTGCCCCCCCCTACTCCCCCCCCCCCCCCGTTTTTTAATGGATGGATTGTGGCAGCGGCTCCCTGCTGCAGGTTGTTGAGGAGCCGATGGGGACTTGCATCTCGGGAGCCGGAGGTGACTAAAGGTAACTAACCACCCTACGGATCGATGCTCAGCAGCAGCCCTCGCCTGGCCGTGAATCACACCCGAGCCCAGCCCCGCCAACCCGCCTGGCTGCGCTGGGCTGAAGGGTGCCGGCTGCCCTGGGCACGCGCTTGGATCGAATGGTTTCATAATAAGGATAGTTGCCTCCAGGAGAGGTGCGGGGGGCTGCGTCCTCCAGGTAACGAGGGAACACCTCTGGGTCTGCATGCTGGAGGGCACAGCGGGGACCGGGGGGTGCCACTAGCTGCGAAATGCCTCTTGGCTCCTCTTGGCTCCAGCCGGGTTCGGAAGGGATGGCTGTGGACAGCTAGGGTGGCGGGTAGACAGAAGAGCCCCGATAGGTTTTGTTCCTGCCCTCTCCCTTCCCTTTCTCTATGAAAGGCACCAACACGTTGGGCTGGTGCTGCCGTTATCCTGAGAAATTCCCGAGTTTTCCTGGCTGCTTGGTCGCTCACCCCTTCGTGGATGTATGTTTCTGTTTAATTGGTGAAGGGTGCCTCAAGAAGCACCCGCTTTCCTGGATGGCAGGAGGCGGTGGGTGGGCAGGGGCCACGGGCAGGGATGTTGCTGAATTTGGGGTGCATCAGGGGCTGTGTGTGTGTGGACGTGGGGTAGGGCAGAGGTCTGCATCCAGCCCAGCTTCCCTGGGTTACAGGTAGGCGCGAGCCTCTGTTTGCCTTACAGCCAGAGAGGGAAACATAGGCTTCAGGTAGAGAGATGCCTTGCTAGAGATGTTAAGAACGTTAGTGCTTCTCACCTCCTGCCTGTAAGATTGTGTTTGCTGGCTGTAACAGTAGGGCTGGTATTCAGCAGAGAGATTTCTTTGAGTAAGAGGGATCAGTATGTATGGGTGGAGGAAGAGAATTGCGTTCCCCCCCTTCTTTGTTTGAGTTATTTGCTTGCTTAATTATTTATTTGCTTTTCCCTTGCAATCATTTTTTGATTGTTTAACTTGGAAATATGCTTGTAAGCCTGATGATTGCTCCCTGCCATGAGCCGGAGAGCAGTCCTTTCCTGTCTCCTAGTCTAAGGAGCCTTGCTCACGCTGGTGCCTTTATTGCTAATGAAGACTGAGGTACAGTGCCCCAGAAATGTGTCCTGGGTACCTTAGCTTTTGAGGTCTGTGTCTGATCAGCAGGCTTGTGTCCAGAGTTGTCCATAGGAGCAGCATAGTCGTCATCATTGTCCCCCCCCCAGCCATGCATTTACTTGTTTTTTTCACCCTTTTCCCTATAGATAGGCAGATGTTTGTTTTTGCAGGAGGGATTGCAAGGTAGGAAGGGAGCCTCTCTTTCTCTCTCCTTTCCTGATAGGCGTGTGATTCTTCCCTGCTGTAGTTAAAACGATTTTTATATGGCCAAAAGAAATGGCTTGTTGTGTCCTTGTCGCTGTAGTATTCGCAGCTTTAGCCAAAACAACGGAGGTCTGTTGTATTTACTTTCCTGTTTAGATTACTCATTGGGAGGTATTAGCATTTCCACTCTCCAGGCAGCTAGCTGCTTAGGAGGAGGCTGAGATGCAGGAAAAAGGGTGAAAATGCCATCTATGTCTTGCTATAAGGCAGAAAGGTGGTCTGCTAGCATGCTAGTTGCAGCTTCTTTCTGTATTGTGTGTGGCATGGATTATTCCAGGGTGCTAGACCAAGATTTTCAAAGCTGGGAAAAAAAAATAAAAAAAGTTCATTGGAGTTAAAAATAAATACATTTCTTTTTGTTGTGGAATGCCGTCTCTTAAAGATTGCAGCCAATACTGCTTGCTTGGTATTGAGTAGTAGTGTGTGCCTTGTAGAGCTCATTTATCATAATTTCCAGGGGTTTGCGATATGAACAGGCTTCTACTGTGTATTCATTAGGAAAAATCCTTCCACTGAGTTTTATGGGGTAAACCAGGTGTTGCAGGTTAAAGAGGCTGCTGTCAGAAAGCCTACAGTCGTCACTTAAGAATACCAGACCAGGAAGAGAGAAAATCTGCGTGCCCGTGCTGACGGTGGGTGACAAAGTTCAGATTAGGGCTCTACTGTAAAGCGGTATTTTTCTAGAGGTAAAACAACTGCTCTCGGGTTGCAGGAGGCGCGGCATTAGCAGAAGGGTTACAATCCCCTTGTTGTGGTGGAGGCTGCTCCAGATCGTTAGGAGTACTTTTCCTTTATTTAGTGTGGTTTGCTACACAGTGACTGTTGTGTTTGTACCTGCCAGCAGAAATAGAGCTGACACAGATCTCTTGTGTGTCTGTTTCCAAAGGGACTGAAGTTCTTACAAAGCTAGGATTGGCCCACGACGTCTGTGTGATTCTGTTATTCAATAAAATATGAATTCCCTTTTCTTCAGGGGGCCGTTAGGAGAGGATATGTTTAATTTTGCATTTAATTCCAGAGCAAGCTGAGTGACGGTGCATATCGATTACGCTCAAAATTTGGGTTACTTGGTTTCCTGGTGCCCTCTGGAAATTGTGGAGCGATTTCTCAGCTCAGGAAACTTGTCCCCTGGGGCATTCGAGGCCACGCGTGGCAGGGGCTGGGTCTGTCCCCTGCCCTTTGTTTGCTGCAGCTGGCGCTCAGCGGCCGTGCATCCCCCAGGTTGGGATGCCACCAGGGTGTGCAGCCGGGGCGATGCAGTGGAGGTGCTCAGCTGATGCCTCCTGGCATTAATTGCAGAAGAGACTTTTGCTCCCTCAGCAGAAAATGAATCGCCCTGCCCACGAGCATGGAAAAAAAAAAAAAAAAGCCAATGCCCTTTACTGGTCGGGAGGGAAACGCGAGCAGGTTTTTAGGTGAAGATGCATGGAGGCTGCCAGCTGACAAGCTGGGTGTCTGCACGCTTCACAATCCCAGGGCTGTGGTCCTTAAGGTATCTGCTCCGCCTGGTGAAACCGCAGATTGTTTTCCCAGCGAAGCATGCAGTGGGAGATCTTAGCTGAAGATCTTTATAAGGTTTTCGTAAGGCTGTCTGCTGTTGCATTCTCCCGATCGCCTCTTCCTTTTCAATTCATTAAATGATATGCGATATGAACCCATTTAGCTGCTGCTGTCTAATTAGATACACTTTCTCAGTTTGCTAGCAGAAGGTTCAGAAGCATGGAAGCAAATTTGTTACCGTTACTCTTTGAAGCAAGAGTCATGGAAACAGGCTCTCTAGAAAAAAGAGATAAAGGTATAAAAGCAGATGGACTGAATTATTGGCCAGCGCTGGAGAGCAAAATGCGTGACCTGTAGCCTCGGTCAGCACGTCAATTAGGGAGCATGATGCTGCTCTGAGGGCTTTTCGCATTCAGAGCATGAGTGTCTGCATCATCAATACGAGTAAATGAGATGCACACAGGAGAGTGCAGTCTTTGTAAATGGAGTAGTCCTGGGAGTTGCTGATTTATTATTGCAAATTTTGATACTAATAGTGTTGGGACTGGTGTAGATTGACTAGGAAACTGTTTCATGCGTGGCATAGTATAAAGGATAGGCTGAAGACCAGCGAAAGAAATGAAATTCGAGGAGAAAGAATGGATCAGGGAAAAGCTAAAATATGGAGGATGGGCACAAGGCTTGTTATGCTTTTAAAAAGAAGAAAACAATTATATTGCTTGTTGGTTGTAGAAACAGCTCAATGCTCTGATTGGGGTGGTTTTGACAAAACTTCTTATTCCTTGGAGCATTCCTGCACATCACAAGAGAGTGTTGGAAAAACAACTCAAGAATTATTATTTTGTAGGAGGTGATGATACTGCTCTGAGAGCTAGGCATCACAGCATTAATGTGTCGGTTGGGAGAATGCTGAGCCACCAGGACAGCCCTGCAAAGTAAACAAGTGTTTTCCTGCCACTTTACATGAGGCTGCTTACCAGAGTGGGATGTACGTGGTAAGCATTGAAGCTTTGAAGAGATTTTACTGTAACTCATATGGACTACTCGTTCTTCCCTGCTGGCCCCTTTCTTTTTCGACAGATGCACTCCTGCTGGGATGTGAATACTCGAAATGTACCATGTTGCCAAATTTTGCATGTATATACACACTTCAGTCTCTGCTATATCTATAGGCCATGCTTTCAGATGTCTGTATTACGGAGCTGGGAAACGTGTTGTTTATAGCGGTTCATTGTGCCCTGGGTTATTTGTAGGAACGTAACTGTCCCAGGCAAGGCATGCTGGCATCTGACTGCGTCATTTCCTAGGGTTGTGTCTACCTTCACAAGTCTTTGTCAGCATCCTCACCAGCACTTTATCAGACACTCGAGTCTCCACTTGGGATGCATGTGAATATGTCCTCGTTTCTGTAGGTGCTGAGATCCTCCAGCGTTCCCTGATCTTCTCATGTCTGCAGGCAGTGGAAGCTCCTCAAAGCAGACTGCTAAAGTAGAAGAGGAGGAGTTTGCTTTTAAGCATCTACTTCTAATTCTTGGCTACTTTAATGACAAGGAAACCACCTCCTACTCAAATCTGTGATGCGATTATATCTGAGACGTTACCCATTGCCTGTTTTTAGCCTCCAAGTTTGCGGTGTAATGCTTTCTTTACATTTCTCACTAGATAATATCTGCAGTGCATGGTCTGAAATGCATGTGTTTCCTTGGTTCGTGCAAGCCAGCCAAGTGTTCCTTTTTAAGATGACTTGTCTAAAGGCACCTTGATTTCCATTGTCATTTTCCCTAATGAGTAAGAGTCTGTGGGATTCAGTCACCCTACTGTGTGCTGCCAAGTAGCAATTTCAACCTGTTTTGAACTTTGCAAGCCATCTATACATAGTCGTTGCTCCCTGTGAGATGAATAGGTGCTCTTTTACTGAGTAATGCAGCAGGGCAGAGATTGTGATTTCTGCAGAAGGCACATACGGGACGGAAACTGCAAAACCGAGACAGCAGACGGATTGGGAAAAATGGGCCCAGCGTGCAGGCCCATTTTTCCTCAGTGGTCTTTTTGAAGAGCCTTCTGACTTTATAAGTCAAGCGCATTTACCAGTCATTGCACCATACATTTGTAGCTATAGGAAGGAAGCTAGCCTTTTCAGGCAATAAAAACTTCATCTGAAATTTGTTCTGTACCACTGTATTAATTATTAAGTAGTGGTCAAGATGGCATTTTTTCAATAGCTATATTTATAATAACTATGTAACAACATAGTAATAACTACGTTTAAGTCTAGCAGAGAAAGAGGAACCAGAAGATTTTAAAATGGCTTTTTTTTTTTTAACCTTTCATGTCTACTTCTTCAGGCCTGTAGCAGTCCAAGGGAGGTGTCACTATAGCTGTGATCGAGTTCCCACTATAGTCGATGGAGAACTTCTTTTGGCTTCAGCCTGAGCCACTTCAGGTGCAGGAGAGGGAAAGGAGGCGTCCGTGAGAAGCTCTGCATCTGCTCAAGAAATACCATTGCAGAGCACAGTGATGGAAATATGACCCATGCAAAATACTGCGTCATCTGTAGTTAATGCACTGGAACAGAAGGGCATCCTGTCTGAACCTGCAGGCAACAGATCGTATTGTATGCTAGCGAAACCTATCCTAATTTATCTAATCTGAAGGTCTTGGCTGGTTAGCAAGTAGTTCTGTGGTTGTTCTTTTGTTTGTTTTAGTTTTCTAATGTGAATTACGAGTAATGAAGATGGGGTAATGATTTTTTCCCCTGTCAGGGTCAAGAAGAGCTGATGCTCAGGAATCCTAGATGTGGCATCTTTTCAGACACATGCCCCCACTTCAGCATCACATTTCTAGTAACTATATTGGAATAGCCTTGGCAGAGGTGGTATTTCCAACTGAATAAAGCTGTGTGAACAGGTGAAAAGTAGAAGAATGTGCAGGCTTCTAAAATCTGCTTATGAAAACAGATAAAAGTAAGACATTTTTGTTTCAGACCTGACATCTTTTGGTTTCGATGGGCATGAAATAGATATCATTCAGAAGGAATCAGAGAAAATTCAATGACTAGAAATTTGTTACTATTACAGAGCATCCATTAATGTATGGCCTCACATTACCACGTTTTCAACTTTTTTTTTTTTAATAAGCATTGCCATACTATGGAGTCCTGTGCAAAGGTGCCAGTGTTTACTGGTGCTGCTCTGAAAAGAGTTCTAGTCTAAACCTGATGCCTTCAGATTACACTTTGGAGATGCTCTAACTGGTAGAAACCAGCAACGAGTTGTTTACTTGTAATACTCATCAATATAATAAGACCCTTCTCTATTAACACTTAACCTTTCGCACTCCACGGGAACCAAAGATCTAGTTGCAGGCATGAGGAACTTGAATGAATGGACACTTTAAAATTAGAGGGCTAGAAAGTGTTGTGGTCTTTTGGGGAGCAGACACAGAGCTCTGTTTTTTTGGTCTTTGGTCTGGGGGAGTGGAAAATAGAGAGCTGCACCTATACTCCAAACATATGTATGCAGGTACATGCGTGTATGTAGGCTTTGTTTGTGAATGATGCTGTTGATTCATAGAGGTCTTTCTAAAATTCTGTTGCTGGAAAATTCTCTATCCTGCTTGATTTTCTGACTCTTTTTCAAGTTCTAGAGATGTAGATGCACTGATGGACAACAACAGCAAAACACTTTTTTACAGTTTCAGAGTTTTGACTGAGTTTCTAGGTTAGTGGTCAGATGCCAAAATAAAACAATTTTTTTCAGATAAACTGGGCAACCACTGTTTTTATCAGAGTTGGTGCTGGTCCTTGTCTATTTGTTCTAGCAGCTTCTCTCCATTTTGAAATTACTGATTCCGGTCCTGTCTTAATAAGAAATTTTTCCACTGCCCTCAAAGAGAGAAGAAGAGAAGGGTCATTGCATTGTGAAAGTGCAGTTTGCAGCTTTCTTGGGAATGTTAAAATTTTCTATTAAGTGAGGGGTAGGGGATATGTCAGAGATAAGTATGCTAGCCAACTTTGAGGTGATCTAGCTTAGACAGAGAATTTAGTTTAAGAGGCAAAGCCGGGCCAAGAAGCTGAGCAGCCTGCAAGCTTCATTTGGTTTAGCTTAATACGGCAGAAGAAAAAAATCTGGAAATATCACGAATATATAATTGCGTGACTTTCAGTTCAGTCTTGTATTTTCTTTCCAATCATTTCCACAGTTATATTGGAATATAAGACTTGCATACTTATAGGCAACCTGGATAAAGGAGAAGCAAAAGGAAGATGCTGCAAGAGTTCATTTAGGAGATATCACTTGCATCAGTAAGCTTGAACTTTGCTTACAGCATCGTTACACAGCGAGGTGAGACCATGACTGTCCAATGCTGAAGATGTTTTAATTCCTAACCGTGCTAGGAAGGGCCAGGACAAGCTGACTTCGAGCCTGCAAATCTCAACAGCCACACAAACATTTCCTTGCAAAAAGTGGCTTCAAGATTGTGAATAAAATCTGCAGCTGAAGCAGTGAGGACGGCCCGTAGGTTTCGCAGGCTCTGTGTCTGCTCCCGGTGGTGGGTGAGCGCTCAAAGAGCCTGGCACAATGAGCTGTGGGCTGTTGACTTTTTTAATGTACCCGGTTGGTTGTGTTCGAGTACACCGGGAGAAAAGGGAAACGTTAAGCAGAAGCGACACCCCCGTTCTGTTTGGTCGCCTTGTGTTGCTGTTTACAAGCCCTGCAGAGGCAGCGCGCGTTGCTATTCAGCACGGCGTCAGAAGCAGAGCGTTAGCCTAAGCCTGTGAGAATAAGGGAGGGACCCGAGCCCAGTTTTTGATGTTCTGCATGGGTGGGTACCCTGAATACTAAAATGCATTTCAGTGACAGCTGACCCTGTAAGGAGATTTTCAATAGCTCTGTGTTTTTTTTTCTTGTTTTTTTTCCCCTTCTCTTCCTTCCCTCAAAGCCATTCCAAGGACTGCTGGGGAAAAGGGAAAAAAAAAAAAAAGAAAAAAAAAAGCACTCATCGAAGCCATCTTTTGAATAGGTTTCACTGTTGGATAGAGTCGAGAAGGGCTTCAGAGATCATGTTAACTCCTCTTACTCCTTTTCTTTTACACTGCTTTAGCATCTGTGTGTGTTACTGTCACATCATCATTTAGAAATTCCTGTCACTCCTTTCAAAGGAGAGAGTTTTGTGTATGCTTTTTTCCTTTTTTTTTTTTTTTTTTTTAGTAAGAGGTATACTGAAGGTTTTGTATCGAGAAATATCAGCCACATAATGCAAATCCTAATTCGCGACTTCTGTCTGTGGGTTCTTTTGGGTAATTCTCCCCCCACACCAGTAACAAAAGGCTTTTGGGTTCTGCCCTGAATGACCCTTTATGTTAAGGTTAGGTGCACAAAACTGGTCTGTAATTATGTAATAGATTATCCAGACAACAGTCATTTTTACCTCCAGCATGCAAGACATTGCTGAACTGGATGCCGTGCCTCTGCTTGACTTTGTTTGGAGCCGTATGTGATCTAAACTGTTATTCCTCCAGACTTAGGATGTTGCAATCACATCCTTTAATCATTTGGAAACGTGGTGTATATATTCCACTTCCTTCTGAGGGAAATTACGATGTGACTACTGCACTTTAAACTCCCGCAGCACAGCCTTCTTCAAGGAAAATGTCATTTTGGATTATCTTTAATGGATGCAGGTGTGTGGAGTGGTTGTGTGTGTCTTTTTCTCTTGTTTTTAAGAAGGACAATAACGTTACAGGCTGCTGTAGTTGGTGTGGCTCTGAAGTGATGCATGTCCCTGTGTAAAACTTACCCTGATAGGTATTTGAAATATAGTGATTAAGCTGCACAGAGTGATAATTTGTGACCTTTTGACGAGCAATCCACAGTTACAATTGTAATGTACTTTATAGATCTCTTTAAGTAGGTCACCAATTTGCAATGAGTCTTCCTAAAGCCTGTGTAATGCATTTCGATTGTGGGAGTAGGGAGCGCTTCTCCATATGACGTTGCTGATTTTGGAAGGAAGGCTAAAATGTAACAAGATAATTACATCTGTGCAAATATCCTTGATTTCACAAGAAATAAGGGTCTATAGAGTGCTTGACACTGTGAGCAGCTCCACTCTTGCAGCAGGGCTGAGATGTTAAGTAACTCATCAGCACCAGTAGAAAGATGTTGTTTGTGCCAGGCTAAACTAAGAATTTGTAACTTTCCCATTCAGGGGGAAAAATCTGGATCTCTGCTGTGTTCAGCAGGGTGTCTGTGAAAGAGGTGTTCATTGGGGCGTTTCAAGCAGGGAAAAAGGCTTGGTGGGGGAATATATCTAGAAGCTGCCTCCCTGTTTGTCTCCTCTTGCTCTGGGAGCAGCAGATGGGGGAGTTGTCATCTCCAGCATCTTTACGCTCGATCACTTTCTGTGAGTGAAGGGCAGACCAGCATAACCTATGGGCCAGGCTGCAGGGGTGAGGATACAAGCTTTTGTCTGACCCTTTTCAAGCAGTGGGCTTGATCACAGCTAGGGTCCGGGGTTCTTCCCGAATTCATGTAATTTCAAGCCTGTTCCATCAGTAGTCATTGTGGTACAGCCGTCAACTTAATAAATGAAATAATGGAGAGATGTACTGGACGAATTAGTGATGAATATTATGGAAGTCTGATCTGTAGTAATATTGATGTATTTTGTAAATGTGGTAAAGTAACACTGCTTCTTCAACTGGTCCTTCCTCTTACTGCTGCAATAAAATGAATGGCAAAGTGTATGTTGACCCCCAGGGGTGCCAGGTCCACTCCTGATTCATAACTAAAGTAAGTCTGTGCAGCGCTGCAACAGGAGCTGTAGTCAAACACAGAGCAGATAATCATGTTTTTTTCTTTTGTAAATCAGTTTTTCTTTTATACCGTAGACTTTTATGTGGGTGGTTCCTCACTGACCACAAAAGATGTGTTTTTTGTTGTCTTTCTTGTGCATTCTGTATTGAATTAGCAGAGTTATGCAGTTTTGTCTGTCACACTTGGGTGGGATACTGCAGTGATTTAATTTAAAATGAAAGAGAGATGTCTTCATTTTAGGGAAAACCACGGTTAAGTGGTGAGAGTAAGCAGGTCTAGCCTTTACCAGAAACCCTAATTAGAAGAAATCCCATGTACGGTTGACCTTGACTATTGAGACAACCCTCAAAGAAGAAAGAGCACTAAAAATTAGTATGCTGCCAGTGCTGCACTTTTATTATTTGACGTTATTAAGCAAACTTGGTGTGTATTTCTTTTTTGAAGCGTTTGATTAAATGTGTGATCTTATCTTGGTGAAATGGCCCGCTGGGCTGCAGACAGTGGTGTTCAGAAATGAAATTTGTTTAGAGCCTCTGAACAGACATTTATTCAATGAGACCTTTCTTGAATAATAGATGACAGTGAGATAGCTGTGCAACGTGTTTTTGGGTTGGGGCTTTTTTTTTTTTTTAAATGTGTAGGGAGTTGCAATGTGATAGCGGGCAGAAGATAATACAAGTGCACAGGAATGAGAACAGGATGTGTATGTAGAGAAATTATCCTGTTGTACCTTGCAGCAGAGATTTGGGACCTTGTATTTGATGTTGTTTCGGGCAAAATCAAGCCCTGATTCTGCTAAGAGTTGCATTTGGGCCAAGGTTTGCATGTTTTGGGGCCTCCACGTTGTTGTATTGCTTGGCATATCAAGTGATGCACATGCATCTCTGACTCTGTATCAATAGTGTTATCCTCTAGCTAGAGTTGTGAAGATACTTAGATTTTGTGGAAGTAAAAAAATGGAAATATCAAAACCAAAAATATAAAATAAAATCTCTAAACAAACAAAAAGTTTGGTAGTTGACTCTTGGGGTCAGCATTATCAGAGATGTGATTTTATACATCTGTCATTTTTTCCCAGCAAAACAGTCAACTTCATGATAGCTTCCCATCCAGCGCTCACAGAGATAAGACTTTGTTGAGCATGTGGACTGCACAGGATTGTCAGCTATCAACATGTGATTACATGCCTCCCTTTTCCCAAAGTGAAGCTGAGAAGGAACATGGATACCTGAAAATATATATATATAATATATATTTTTTTAATTTTCCCCCCAGTAGCGGAATTAAAAGGATATACTGTGGTGATCTCTGAGGATGAGAGAATTTTCTGAGAAGCTTAGTCTTTCCCTGCAAAAGGGCCTTTTTTTAGATAGAAAGTTTGCTTTCGAATGAAAGGAGTCCCGGAGTGCTTCTGCTGTAAAACCGCGTTTTGATCAATCTCCATCTGCCCCAGTGCTCCCCTGCATTGTACAGCAGCTGTCTTTACATCAGGTTAGATGGTGATTAAGCAATTTCTCCTTCCAGAGGTAAAACCAAAGCCTTCCGTTACATGCGTCGGGAGAAGATGTGAGCTCGATGCCTTAATGATATGCTGAGGTGCGAGGTTTGGACTCCTCTAGCATTTGATGCTCCAGCTGCTCATCTTCCCTGCTCTTTGGGTAGTGTGGTTATTTTTCTTAAAGGCTGAACGGCTCTCAGGACTTCTGGATACCTTTAATTACAGAGCCATTCTTCTTTCCTGTCACGCAGCTAATCCCAGGAGATGCCAAATATAGACTCCTGAGACTGGTTGTGAAGTAGGGGAATTCATGCATCTGGAAATCCTGCATATTTTGCTACAACACTTGGCTCAGCTTGGGGGATGATTTCTGTTTGCAAGGTGCCTGGCTTTGCAAGGTGATTTCTTTATACGGTATACTGAAGAATACAGCCTGCGAACCTTACATGTTATGGGCACTATTTCTTTGGCGTATTTTAAAGAGTTATTTCATAGATCTGAAGCTGGACACAAGTCTTCTCTGTAGCAGAGGCAGCAAGCCCAGAGCTGTGGGTCAAAGGACACCACACATGGTCCATCTGAGCATCCTGGATGGTGTCTCCACGGCCAGTTTGGTGATGAGGGTGGTGAATCCACTCACCAGTGATTCCTGTGCTGAAATCCTCCCTCTGGGATGGCGGCGGGCAGTGCACAAAGGAAAGGTAGGGGCGAGGAGATAAGGAGAATCACGTTAGTAGCTGCTGTGTTGGTTGTGAAAGGATGGCAGGTGTGCTTGGCTCTTAAATGAGCATAGAGAGATGCCCAGATGGGCCATACCTCTGGCTACCTGTGGGGAAGCTGTTAGAATCCAGTCTCTTGATATATATATATGTATATGTATATATGTGTGTATATATATATATACACACATGCATATACTGTATGTATACATGTACCATCACTTTTTATAATATATTTAAACTTCTAATAATTAAAATATTAAAAATGTATTTAAATATTTAATACACATTAGTGTGTGTGTGTATATATATATATATATATATATATATATATATAAAATCATTCTTTCTGCAGGTGAAGCTTGCACATTAAAGGACAGCCTGCTAGAAAAAGTAATGGTCCCATTATGCTCTGTTTGAGTTTGAAGTCAGTCAGGAAAATTAAGATGGAAAATTGACCAGGCTCAAGTCTGTTTGCCATCTGCTCTTCTACAGAAGTAGCTCGGTCTAAGTAACTTCATATGTAGTGGTCAACAAGGGAAGTTTCAAAGCTGAGTTCGTGGTAACGAGTTTATGAACTGGGAATGGTAATTGGATGTATTTTTTTTTCTTTCTTTTATCTTTATGCAAATGCTGCAGAGCATTTCACCTAATTTTGAACTCTTAATGGGACTATAAAATGAGAAGAAAAATCCATCATGAATTTTTAGATGTAACATTTTTTTTACTAGTGTTGCTTCTAAAGATAATCCCATGTTTTTAATTAAAAAAATAATAATTACATCACCTGCTTGGGGTGCTGTATATGTTCATGCTTTGGATGCTCTGCTGATGCTTCCATTGCTGAGAAATGCGGTGATCCTTGGCAAGTGTGCATGGGAGCTGTGCTTCTCCTTGTTACGAGAGGCACTTTCATGGTCCTGTTGCCCGACCAGAAAGTCAGAACTTGAGGACTTTGTGTGAACTTTGGGGCTCTGGTTCCTGCTGAAGGTCCCACGTTTACCAACACTGTTTTTCCTCTTGGTGGTGAAAACCAAGGGGAAACTGACCCTGCCAGGCATTGAACAAAACGTGTCAAAAGGGGATAGTGCCTGTGCTGGAGGCAGCACAAGGCGTCTTGCTGCAGTGTATCCTAATTATTCCACTTTGTAGTGCTGCTTGCTTTCTGTTACCGTGTTCTTTTTTCTTGTTACAGTGATGGTTTTCTCCAGTGTAAATTAATCACCTCTTGTCATTTAGCATCTATGTCTTCTGCTGGATTTGGGGTTGTGTCCGTGGTTGACAGGAAAGCTCGTCTAACCTCTCTTGAACTCACTGTTTCTCTGCCACATGTAGAGTGTTATGGATTAAACCATGCAAGTCTCACACGGCTAATTTTTGGCATGTTTGGGAGCAAGAGACTAATCACAACCGTGCAGTTACTGTTGTGTGTGTTTGCAGTAATAAGGTTCAAAGGTGGCTGTGTAATTATGTTAAATTTCTAGCCTTCTTGCTAATTTTCTGCTGATTGAGGGGGGAAATGAAGATCCCTTTGTGCCCTGACAAGTGTCTTCCCTTTCAGCAAGGCAGGTGCTGGTGTCTAACCACCCCAGGCTTTTCCCAGTCATATGCCTGCTCTATTTTCTGATAGTTTTTGCACTTTCAGACTCATCACATCGGATATCTAGGGTATTTAAAAATAAGTGTATCAACTTATCCTATTGTAGCATAGACCAATTATTTGAATTAAGGAAGAGGACATCTCTCATCGATAGTGCAAGATAAAATACTGGTTCGTAGGAGCACCATTTTGTTTAATGCAGGTCTGTGGCTTTGGTGCTGAGATTTCAACAGCTGGCAAGGTGCTTAATCATCTGGGAAGACCTGCTGGGAGCCACAAATGAATCACGTTCTGATATCTTGATGTTCCCTCGCAATGTTTGCCGTTGCAGCATTCAGCTATAGGTGCTGATTTGGCTTCACAGCAAAGAAAGCCATCAGCATGTGCTGATGGGGGAAGATGAGCAGATAGCCTTGCTGTTAACCCTGTTTTGTGGCTGCAGTGAGCTGGGAGGGATTTTTTTTTTCTTTTGTCTTTTTTCACCATCACCAACTTGCATATTGGTTCTTATCTTATTTACATTTTAGGATATCAGGCCAATGAAAAATGTATTCCCTTGATTTTCCTGTCAGTAGGATTTTCTTGTCTCTATGTTCCTCTTGTCGGATAAATGTATAATGAAGAGTCAATTTTCTCTTTTAAATTGAGAAGAAGCTGGCTTTCCCTTATGAGCCTGGCTTTGGCCAATTCTCTGAACTTTTTGGAGTGATAGGAAAATGTCCCGTAGTTTGCTTGGGTAGAGGCCAGCAGAGGTTTTCTTGTGTGGGCTTGCTTTGTTTTCCTCAAAAATCGTGTGTTGACTCAGGCCAGTTGCTGCTGATAAAGTTGTTGGATATAGCATTTGTAGCTAATTAAAAGTAGTCCCTTATTGAGAGCTGAACGTTGTGAACTTGAATTTTCCTGCACTTCAGCTTGGATGAGAGTTTTACTGGTTAAGCAAGAGTGAATTTGCTTCAAGATGCTTGCAAAGACCTGCTTCCTTCAATTTGGAAAGGGATAAAGATACATATGAAAAGTAGTCTAGTGGTGACTCATAATATTGCTAAAATATGTGGGAAATTGAAATTTCTTTATAAGTGCTGCATCTTGTCACTTTTGTGGCTTTCAGAAGTATATTTGTATTTGCTGTAAGTAGATGTTGCACAGTACAGAGAGAGGCACATGCTCCCCACAGCTAGGGGAGCTGATGGAGAGACGAGGGAAGATCTCTGCACTGGGATTCCTGAATGCACCAGGAGGCACTTCTCTAAAATATATGCTTTAGGTACTGCATTTGGTGCAGGAATTCCTGAGCCATAACACTGTCTGCATAATCTTAATAATAACAGGAGAGCAGATAATCAGAATTTCCTTCTACTCATCTTTGCCATAGGGGTAAAGATTGCAAAACTGTTGCATGAGTATTCAGCTGAATGTGCCTTGGCTGCATTCAGGTTATGGTTTTGCTTGCTTTCAGTGAATGCCTGAAGGATTATTTTGTCCTGTGTTGAATGGTCTGCAGCGTCTGGATCTCAAAACCTCACCTTGTGTGTGGTTTATGCTGAGGGCACTTGGCTGTTTGTGTGAAAGGAGCAAGGAAGGAGCTGGAATCACACAGGCTGGGGGCTAGGAAGCGGGGGGAACCGTGCAAGAAGGTTTTCAGTCAAGTTATTGTGCTGGTAGAAGGAGCGCAGTGAAAAAAGCTGAGTGGTTCTGAATTTGAGATCTTGATCTCTGGCCAAGTCACTGTGAAGTGAAGGTGAAGCTCCTGTTATGTTACTCCCAGGTTGTTAGTTACATGTGATTAACAGGGCCATCACCTGCTGGTGCCAGCAGCAGAGGTATTGAGTTCAGGTACACTATCTGGAGATCTGCAGTTCTCACCAGACCTTGTCTAGAAGGAGAGGTCGCAGGGAGAGCGTGCCTGTGCCTCGCTGCTAATGTCTCAGCTGGTACAGGTCCCTGCTAACACTGTTAATCGTGATGTCTCTGGGATGTCCTTACCGAGGGGTAAGAAGTTTCAAGTTCAGCCCATCGAATGAGCGTGGCACTCTCTCTTCTGGTGTAATCCCCTTGTGCCACACGATCGACCTGGTGCACTTGATTCGGTCTCTGCTGACCTTTCTGGTCTCTTGCCTTCTATTTTTAGACAACTATATGTATGCCACTAATTAAAAATGATGTTTCAGTGCTTCAGCTGAAAGGTGCGTATGTCCAATGACTTCACCAAAATTGCGACGTGCCAAAGCCTGTGAATTTCAGAGATACCTTAGCAGTTCTTGCTGATCCGGAGTGAACACCTGTTATAAGCTAGATATGAAAGGAGCAAAGGAAAAAAGATGCATTTTTTAAAAAAAAAAATATTATTTTTTGTTGAAATAGTGGATGATACTTGGAAGCTACTTCTTTGTATTTTTAAATTGACAACTGCTTTGGTTTCTTTGGACTCTAACCTTGACTCCAAATTGTTTGAGCTTCTGCTGGCTGCTTCTTGACAACTACGGCACTCTTGAAAGTTTTTTTTCTCTTCTCCCAGAAATTATTGAATAAAATTACGTGATCCTATGGAGTATCTAGAAAAGCTTCACAGTCTAGCTGCTCTTTTGGTACAAGGGCAGTCATGGAGCCATGCAGAGCGAGAGGCTGCCCCAGCTGGAGACTCATCGGAACTTTACGCTTGCCCTCGTTATATTTCATTAAATTTCTCCCCGCCCAACTCCCCGGCCTGTCTAGGTCCCATCTAGATCCACCATCTCATGGTCGCTGCAACTGAGGCTGCCCTCAGCCTTCACTGCTTCAACCAGCCCCTCCTTGTTAGTGATCAGCTGGTTTTTGCTGTAGGTTGCTGGCGTGTAAGCCTGGGATGGTTCACAGAGTCATTAGAGAGGTTTTATTGCAGTGCTCAAGTGTGGTGCACAGGAAGCAGGCGTTGTTCTGGCTTGGTTGTTTAGCTAATTGATATTTTCATAATTCTATTCTTTTATTCTTTACCCAATTGCTGCTGTGGGATTGGTGCTTTGATTTCTTTCCTTCTCATGCAGACATTTAAAATAGGTCAGAGGAATTGCACCCTAAAATGCTTATTTCTCTCAACTAACTGTAAAGGAAGCCTAAGGTGAAAAACTCAGAGACATTTACGTTGTGGGATACCTTCAGTTAGAGGAGGTGAATCCCAGGAAATTGCTCTCTTTGGCGTGCAGTACATTTCCAATTTAAATTTGGATCTGTGTGATAAGCTGGTACACAGAGCACAGCAGCGCTGATCCAGCAGAGTCACTGGGAGTGCCTGTGGAGGAGTTGACATGGCCCCAGGTCTTCGTGTAGCTTGCACCCAGGAGAAGATCTCAAGAATCACGTTGGCGTTAATGCACATACCTTAAATATCACAAAAATAAACACAAGGGTGGTGGAATGTGAGTGATCCCTGCTGTTTGTTTTAGTGGGATATCAAAGGTTTGTGCTCTACATTGAGAGTGGGATTCCCACTGCATGCTTTTGTACCCCTGCTTCTTTCCCCGAGGCTGTGTAGTACGGCCATCCATGAGCCTGGTCAGTTCCACCTTTCACCTCCCATTTTCTTTCAAAAACTGAAATGTCTGCAAACATGTTAAAAAGGCGAATGCTAGGGGACATGTCTGCCTCAACTAGTGAGGGAAGGCATCCCAGGGCAGGTGTCTGGGATGGTGAGCCTGATGGTGGCAGAAGAGCTTCCCAGGTGGCAGCCCAGAGTTCCTTGTGCCCCTGGACAAATGAAGGATTGAGCTAGTGAAACTATGTCCCCTGAATATGGAATGCATGGATCCTACTACTGTTTCTTCATAGCACTTGGAAAAGAAATGTATTTTTTGCTCTCCTTCCTTGAGTCACTGAGAGCTGCGGTCTGGACAGATGTTTCAGTGCAGGTTTTGGCTGCTTCCCCCCCGCCCCCAAAGCAAACCCTTCCTTTTGCCATCTGTTTCTGCGGCTGTATGGGGAACCAGCCTGGGAAATGCATCTCTAATTTTAAAACCTACGTTTGGTTTGTAGCTCTTGATGGGTTGTTTTCAACTGGGATTGGTTTCCTGGCTGGTTTACAGCTGATTTTGAGTAGCTGTGTGGTACTAGCACATGTTACGGGACAGCACAGGGGTCAGATCTGCTCAAAATATCATCACTTTTTGTGTGGAAATGTTCATTGAACTACAACACGTGTGGTAGATATCTCATTGTTTTTTTCTCTTCTTTTTTCCTTTTTTTATGTATGGATAAGTGTGTATATGCGTATATTATTATACACACTGTATAAATATATTATAACTTGGTATGCAAGATATGTTGTTTTTCTCTTCCTTCCAACCATTTCTAATACACTCAAGAAAAATAGGACAGAATTTAACCTCAGCTTCATACAATCTCAATTTACAACTTGCACAGAACTTTTGAGAGACATGAGAGCAAAGTGCACTTCTTGCATCTTAAAAGCGGTGCTATAAATGGATAGCACATGCCCAGTTCCATCAATATTGCAGATACGTCGTGTTAAATTCACTCACCCTATTCCTAATTATTTGGTAGTGATTTCTTCTCTGCGCTGCTGGCTTTAATTTTTTTAGGCAGATGCCTGACTCCCTGAACAGCCCTTCATTTTGAGTTGGATGGAGATTCAGATTCCTAGGACTGCACTAAAGCAGCAGTACTCTGGTGGCTGTGGCAGAATCTGTGCAAGCTGATCTAGAGCCTCCCTTCGTTTGGCCTGTGCAAGTGTGCTAGAAGAGTATTTAATGGGATGCCATCATTTGTGTCCTCCGTGGTAGCTGCTGTGTTCAATTATGATCAAGTGATCTCTGCATTCTTAATTACGGTGTACAAGGTAGACAAACTCATGTGCCAAGTACTGCAATAGAAAAAGTGCATTTTAGAATATTAGCTAATGATGGAAAAAAAATAAAACTTCTGTTGTTCCGAGTAAGTTTTAAACAAACAATGAAAACAAAGCAGTTGTAGCTGAGTATTTACTTCAGCGTGGTTTAAAAATTCAGTTTGTGCTTTACAGTCATAATAGTCAGATCAAATTAAAAAAGTGAACACAAGCCACATGGGGTTGGATCCAACAGAGTACTTGATATGACTCATTGCCTTAAAAAATAAAAATTAAAAAAAAAAAAATCACTTGAAAATTTTCACTGCCTTGGCTGAAAATGACCAGTTCTGATTCATGTGATTTTGGAGTATTCTCTTCTGGCTTACTTGGTAGCCCTTGGAGTTGGTAGTTTTGTTTCAGAAGTCATGGGCTATGAAGTATATTCGTGTGTTCCACGATCTTGTGAAACTGTGCGTGTTTACTTAAAATGAACTCTCTCATATTTAGGGCATTTCTAGGATTTCTTTAGGTGTGTTTGCAATGTAGCCATGTTGATTTACTCCAAGTATTGGGGTTTTATCTGTGCACCAAACTCTTTTTGCTTACTTTCTTACTTACCCCATATCTACTGTGGCTGTGTAATACGCTTTTGCACAGATCTATTCCTAAAAATGTCTTTGGATTACAAAGACCGGTGCATTCTGTTTGAATAAAATTAATTTGCATAAAAACAGTGTAAGCACCACAAAGGCTATGAATTAAGAACTCATAAGTCTGAGTTCAAAATCTGCCTGTTTCTCTCCAGGGCAGTACTTACAAACAGAGCCAGGGGCCAAGGGAATTAAATATGGTATTTCAATGATATCTTGGTTGAATCTTATTTTTTATTAGTTTTTCTAATATTTGCAAAATTGAAACCTGAACAAATCCTCCTCTTATTGGACAAAACTTAGATTTCTGGTTAGAGTTTATGGTGCACTAGGGACACCAGTCAATACAGCTTTAGCATCTGCCTCTGTAAGAAAGAGTTGATCAAGCCTGAATGGCATTGAAGCATTGCATTAAGACCAACCTTTCCTACCAAATGACACAGTTGAATAGCAAAGTCCAAGCATTTACTTCTCTCGGAATATCATCCCGTATTTTTGCAAATTTGCTACTCTCTTGTTGTGAGAATCTTAAATATTATTTTAATGCAGGCTTGTGTTCCTTCTGGTTTTACAGCAGCTGTTAACACAAACTGTTTGCAGAGCTGCGCTGACTTCTGTAGTGTTGATTTTTATTTTGTAAGATTTTTTCTTTTTTTTTTAGAGAGTATGTAAATTTGGAGCTCCGTTAGAAAAATTGGGGCATGGAGACTGGTTGGCAGACACGTGAAAGGACAGTCGCAGCAAACAACAGGCTTGTCTACAGACCTCAAAACAATGAGAAGTTAGAGGGTGCACTTCAATAATAGTCTTAGCAGCCATCAGTCTGATTTCTATAGGTTGGCTTTAGCTTTAGCACTAGTATGGGGTTGCTCTTCAGGTTTTATTCCCCTTCCCTCCCCCCCCCTTTTTTTGTCATGTTGCATGAAAACAGGCAGCATTAACTCCAAATGTGCATGCACGAGACCTGGTGGAAATTTCCCAAGATATCAGGAAATTACTGTACGCTAGCCCGAAACTGCAGCAGTTAATTAGCAGGGAAAGAAGCTCTAGCTGCGTGTGAAACAATGCAAAAACACAGAATGATCTTAGGCAGTAGTCTGAATACAAAATGGGCTTGCTTACCCTCCTTGTCTTTGCAAGAATGAGCTGGACTCACTCTGGGGTCTAAGGCATGGATCAGAGGCAGACTGTTGTCTTTCAGATTTTTTGCTAATTTACATTTCCAGGCTATTTGATGCTTTTAATGAGGTGTCAAGTGTCAGGACTTTGTTAAACCATATTAAAGTGAACTCAGGCAGGAGAAGGCTTAATGGCACAAGCCCTTGTCTTTTCCTCTTCCCATCTTGAAGATATTTCCCAACACCCCTTCTCAAAGGAGTGACCCTGCAGGTATTTGCCTTTCAGGGCTTGGGTTGAAACCTAACACCTTGAAGAGAATTCAGGTTTAGATCATATTCCTGGTTTGCAGAGAATTGTCAATGGTCTCTTAGTAAGGTTACACATTGATAGCTTTTTTTTATCAAGTGGCTTTTTTTATTTTAGCTGAAAATCTGGGTATGTGCAGTTTCTAACATTTATAAGATTAACTTGACTTTTTAAATAATATTTGGCCTCTATAGCTTACATAGCCTTGTGTACAATAGCACTGGTTTGTTTAACACTGTTCAGGAATGGTGTCTGTGTTTGTTCTTTTGTTGCAGTGATTTATTTTTCATGTTTTCATTCTTCTGTTAAAAAAAAATCTTAAAAGGAGTATGATAATTACGAGTTATTAACCTTCATTTGCTATTATTTGTGTTGAAAGCTGGCATCACAAATGCTGTGAGCATTAAGAAATGTTTTAATTGGGTCATTAGATCCTGTGTGATTTGGTGATTGCCCAGAGAGAAATGATAACAGGAAGAGGTGTAAATGGGCAGAGGCTTAATTCAGAAAAGCATTTATACAGATGTACTACTAGGGCTTAAATCCTCCTTTGCAGTCGAGCATAGGCTTTGCTAGGTTCGAGCCCAAAATGGATTTCCTCCTTAAAAAAGGAGGGCTCAGCACCTTGGCAGATGGAGGTGGTGCAGTGGAACTGGTGAACTTGGTGAGCTGGGCTCCCTGGGCACCATTTCAGATTTAGCTGGAAGTGGTGCTGCGTGTTAGGAATTTGCCTTGGTATTTATCCTTTGCTGTATTTCTGCTCTGGGAATGTTGTTCATCTGTTGGGGGAGGAGAGGGGCTGGAAGGTAAATTCTGCTTGGAAAATGACATCATGTTTTTCACTGCACTGAGTTTCAATGGGTGCTTTCACTGTTGTAACTTAAGTGTATATTTTAATCAATATAATAGAGCAATTCTATCCGGGGGGAAAACTTCATAAAGGGCCCTTTGGCTGCCTTGATTTTCCTGTCTTGTCAGTGAGTGGTTTATAGCAGGAAGCAATGGGTTAGGTTTCAGAAGTCCAAAATCTTGATGTTTGATTGGAGAGGATGTTTCTACGTTCTACTCCACTAGAAAGGGGAAGAGCTTCAACATGCTATTTTTTAAGAGAAGTTTAATAACCACAAAATGTCATATCCTCTGCAATTGGATTGTAACTTTTTTTTACGGCACAATCAATAAGATAAATACTTTATCACATATCATTCCTTTTTCCCACCTTAAAAAGTCTTTTACAAAGAAAGAGGCTTATTTAATAGTTGCAGAGGTTGGATTACCCTGTGTCATGCCTTGGTGGCTTTTGAACCTGCTGCTGAATTTCGTTACTGGTGGCCAGAGGAGAAGAGGTCTTAAATTCAGTTCTCCAAATTCTGTAAAAGCTTTTGCCCAGGCAGAGTCCCATCAACATCTTGTTATGGTGAGGGCCTCACCATGAGATTGGTCCTTTGTAATGCTTCAAAGCATCCACATCTTCCTTTGCAAATCCCTCATAAATCAGGTTTCTCGTTTCATGCCTGGTGGAGTGACTTGTTCTTGGAGGGTATGATATTACTGATAATGTTACAAATGTGACTTTTCATAACCTCTTTTTTTTTTTTTACGACCTAAGACTAGCAAGACCTGATTCTCAATGATGTATTGAGACAGTGCTTCCAGCACCTTCAATGGGACTGCATTCTATTTATACCATCTGAAATCTGTCTTTAATTGATGGATTTTTGTACCTTTTTAAGTGAACATAAATTATATGAATGCTTTACAGTCCAAAGTAATAAAAAATTTGAATTGTCACCATTTCTTTCTAATTGTATCATAAGACAGATTCCTGAGTAAAGTATGCACATAAACTTTTAGCCCGTTGAAATATGCATATATAATTTAATTTGCATACATTAAATTCTTAGTTTCATTAATGATTTAAGATTCTGTTGCAGTTGGAAGGCTCTGTCACACTTTCTTCTTGATTGAATCGCCCATTCTATTTAAATAAGACTTTGTAATATTGCTTGTGTGTTACAGAATGATAACTGGTGACTTTGGACCTTTTATAGAATTATGGAAGTATGGTTTAGGTTGGAAGGGACCTTAAAGATCATCCAATTTCAACCCCCCTGCCACGGGCAGGGACACCTCCCCCGACACGAGGTTGCCCAAAGCCCCATCCAGCCTGGCCTTGAGCACCTCCAGGGATGGGGCATCCGCAGCTTCTCTGGGCAGCCTGTGCCGGTGCCTCACCACCCTCTGAGTGAAGAATTTCTTCATAGTATTTTAATCTAAAATAGGGTAGGTTTAGATTAAACCATTACCCCTTGTCCTATCACTATACCCCCTGACAAAGAGTCCCCCCCCAGCTTTCCTGTAGGCCCCCTTTAGGTATTGGCAGGCCGCTGTAAGGTCTCCCTGGGGCCTTCGCTTCTCCAGGCTGAACAACCCCAACTGCCTCAGTCTGTCTTCACAGGAGAGGTGCTCTAGCCCCTTAATCATCCTTGTGGCCTTCCTCTGGACTCATTCTAATACATCTGTGTCCTTCTTGTGCTGGGGGCCCCAGAGCTGAACGCAGCACCCCAGGTGGGGTCTCACAAGGGCAGAGTAGAGGGGCAGAATCCCCTCCCTCGCCCTGCTGGCCATGCCTCTTTTGATGCAGCCCAGGGTATGGTTGGCTTTCTGGGCTGCAGGCACACATTGCCAGCTCGTGTTGAGCTTCTCATCAACCAATACCCCCAAGTCCCTCTCAGGGCTGCTACATGTTTGTCAGAATGACTCGTTTATAACTGGCCATGTATATTATTAGCCATAGATATATTACAGTATAAGACTTCCCCAGAGAGGAAATTTTAAAGTGCAAGTAAGATGGCAATTGCAGGGGATATAGCTGAGAAGGTAAAGGAAAGAAACCTTGGCACCTTATGTGAAAGAGCATTTTCATATTAGCATTGTTAAAAAGGCAGTAAACTTGATTTGTGGTTTCCTTATAAATAACTGGTATAGCAAATGCAGAGAGCTTTTTTTTTTTTTCCTCCCTACATTATGCTACAGCAGAACAGTAAATGTTGACTACTTTAAAGAAATTTTGAACAGCAGCATGCTAAATGAGTGAAGAGCCTTATTTTGCTGCTGGCCCAATGCTAGGTTTGAAGCTGCTGCTGATAACTGTCTTTTTTTTCTTTTGAGCTTGTGGGTCTATCACCCCGCTAAGACAAGCTAAAATCATCTTCTCAAAATTTCCGGTGACTAATGTGTCAACTTAACCCCATCTCTGTTAAAAGCAAAATAAAACAAACTGCATGTACTGACTCTTGGGATGTGTTGTAATGGGACTTGGCCTTATTCAGAGTTGACTTTCTTACAACATTCACTGGCTATGGTGCTTTTGGAGCTTGGTTGGACTTCTAGGATCTCCTAGCCCGCCTGCCTGAGGTCTCTAGAGCAAAAGCTGGATGAAGAGACAGATACTTCAACACCTTCATCTCCTTCTTCACCCAGAAATGCAAATATATTTCTCTGGAACAGAGCAGCTCACAGAATCCCTATCCAAACTTAACAAGAACTGTGGAAGAACTAACCTAAGGTGTTTAGTGTCTGGCAAAGGACAGGCTTCATTCTGGCAGATGCCTCTGATTTTGGCAGGGTTTTCACACTGGTGTTCAAAAGAGAGCTGAAGAATGAACAGAAATGCCTACTTGTGCAGCACCCACCTTTCCAGAAAGATGGGTAGAAGACCTGGGACTTGGGGACTCCCGAGAGCAAGAGGGTCCTTGTCTATTCAGATCTACTTTGTCCGTAGAGCACCACTACCACAATTAGTGTGGAGACACTAATAGACGAAGGAACCGGTTTCTTTGCTGAAATGGCTCTGGTTTACCCATCTTGCCAGCTCTACTCCTCTCATCCCTGTGGCAGTCGGCAGATCACCACGGCATGTGCATGCAACCACTCCAGGGGAAAAAAAAAAAAGTTTTTAAGTGGCTTTCTTGAGTGGCTTTCTGCAATGGACTGAAAAAACAGCTTCTGAGGAGCACAAATAGTGTTTATATATAATTTTATGTATATATTTGATGTATAATTTGGACAGGAACGTGTGGGTTGCTTAGCATTTTTTTGTTTACGATCTGAATGTTTAATTCATGGACTGTTTGCAGCATCAAGAGATGGCTTCGTAACACAGAGGGGCCCTAATAGTGGCTTTTTGCATCTGGTTTGCATCCTGCTTTTGCTTCCCTGTCCACTGTGTGTGTTTAAATGGGAAACAAATCTGGACTGTCGTCTCCAAGAGGGGGCTGATGGAAAACAATGAAGAGGGATTGTAATTGCCCACAAGGGCCCTGATCCCATAGATGCACGTGTTAGCTGTAGAAAAGAGTGGTACCATGAAGCTTAAGTAGGACATCTTAGCTATTTAAATTCATGTTGCGTAGAGGAGTGTACTCTGAGCCATTGGTTAGGGTTGGGTTTGGATTCCAGAGGTGATGTGATTATAGAGAAACAAGGACTGAAGAAGGAATAAGAGGGAAAGTGGACGATTACTGAGAACAGAGAAATCATGCAGTGCTGAAAAATCCTCTTTTTTACTGAGGATGAGATATTCTCAGAGAACCTACCGGCCCTTGCTCTTGAGTACTCCCAGTTTGCACTTCGATGTTGGTTGAACCAAGGACTAGAATTCCTGCTTTGTTGATTGATTTTATTTTATTTTTTTTTAATTTTAAACTGATTAATGTTTTCATTTGAATAGCACTGCTGACTCTGCAGAAGATGTGATCTTTTAATTAGCAGATGTCAGGATTAGCATTAGTGTTGAGCTGTAATTAGCATTTGTATGCATAGCAAAAGACCCAAGCTCAACTTGGCAGAAAGGAGAATCAAATTATAGGTAGTGTTGTAACTTGGCGCTTTCCTGAATATCTGTAATGTTTTTATGGAAAAGTGAAACCCAGAAGTATGATCAATGCATGAAGTCTAGTGGATTAATTGCTGATAGAAAAATTACACAGAAATTATTGGTATGTGTTCTGCTAGTTAAATCATAAGTTTTGTTGGCCTAACAGAATTTAATGTATCTAATTGTCACACACTGATGCTCTTAAATTGAAGGCTGTGAAATGGTAATAGTTTCTTGGCTAGGCTGCAGCAGCACACACAGACTCGGATGTTTCTGGGAATGTTATTTTGTAGATAGGGGAGACCTAGCTGAAGCATGTGACGTTTGTGGCTCTTATAGTCCTACTTCAGATTAAATTAAAGAACAAGAGAGCAATGACTTTATGTCCCTATTTGCAGAAGTGAAGGTTTATTTGAACTGGGCTTGTATGGCTCTCTGGGTCCCCTCATTAGCTGTCTACACCTGGGTGACACTCAGTGTTGTCTTGACTTCGTTTGGTGTCCTTCCCTGAGAGCATAAACCTCTACAGACATTAAAGGTGAATGTGTAAGTTAGAAATTAATTTCTAGCTGTTGATAACATGCTGAAATACCTTGAATTAATGGCCTTTCCACAGTAGATGGACAGAGTCCACTGCTGTTTTCTAGTGAAGATGTTTCTGATATTTAAAAAAAAAAAAAAAAAAAGGCAAGCTAATTCTGTTCTTGGCACTGTTGGTTGAGGGCAGAGCGTGTTGCACTTTGGACTTTTGCTTCTCAAAGCAGCTATTCCACGTGATCTTCCTCTAGCGAGTCTCCCCTGAAATTAATTAAAATCCAAGCAGTAGTCAAGGGAGGAGGAATCCATGAGGAAGCAAGAGGTGAGGAACAGGGCAGGGCATTTATCACATGTTAGGGATTTGTAGAGGGACCCAGGTACAGAAAGTAATGAAATACGGATGTTGGTAGGAGGGAGACTTTTTCTTTTCTGGTGATGAAAAGCATCATTCAAAGTAAATGAAAAGAAAACATAATTGGGTAACGTTGGACCTAGAAGGTGATGATTGGTTATTGTGGGGAAATCTGTTTAGCAGCACTTTATCCATGTAAAGGAGAAATGCTTTATATGTGCCTTTATAGTGCTGCTAGGTAATTGAAGCCAATGGTGATTTTTGTTACCATTACTTAAACAATTAGACGGAACTCAGCAGCTCCACTTTTGGTTCTCCAAAGAAGAAAAAGCTACTTGATTACAGTTTGGGAATGGAGCTTTAGAGTTTGCAGTTTTGGTGCTTGGAGGAAGAAAAGGAGCTTTCTATAGAACACATCTACAATAATGATCATAATGTTCATAGTAAGTAAATGTGATTGCCGTGTTTCCAGGGCTGGACAGGAAAGCAGAATACTGTTCCCAGCTCATGTGTTCAGGTCGTTCTTTGTGTTTTGGCTTCTCCATTGTGCCCATAGGAATAAGGTTAGTGATTCTGACCACCTTTGCCAAGTGCTCTGAAATTCATTGCTGAGAAGTGGTGTATCAGAGTGACACGTTATTTCTGCTTCCCGCACTGTTTTTGTGTTTTCGGTCTTCTGAATGTTCTTGGAGTTAAACAAGAAAAAGACAAACTTCATGCATGTGAAGCTGATGCTTTAAAAATGAAAATATTTTGGGAGAAAATGTAGAATTGAAGTCTCAATCTGTACGTGTTTTTTTCCTCCCACTTTAAAGCTGGATGTTAACAGGTAATGAGGCTTTCAGAGGTTTATAGTAGCTGACAGACTATTCCCCTCCTGTATGCTCACTAGGGAGAGGTGATAAAGATTTAGCTATCATCTCACATGTCTAGGTATACTTGTGTGCAAAACCTACACCCCCATAGCCCCAACCACCCACCCTTGCATCCAAATCCTACTCAGATCTGTGGAAGCAGCCCTTAGTAATTTTAGGTGCAGAGCAATATGTAATTAATGTACACTGTTTTGGGTGTTTTTTTATGAGTGTGTGCTTGCAAGGGGAGTGGATTGGGATTTAAATTAATTTTAAGAACAACTCTTTCATAAGGTACAAACATAATCCAGAGACAGGTCCCAGCTCTGTCCTGGGCCTTGGGAGCAACCTCAGTCAGGTATAGCATCTGCCCTTGTGAAGCGGGAAGAGTATGGGAACATGCAGAGCATTACCTTAAAAAGAACAGCAACAACAACAAAAAAACAGCCATGTGTTGAGCGGTTTGGGGTGAGAAACTTGATTTCTGTCCGGTAATATTAATCTGTGAAATACGCTGAAGATAATAGAGTGATTGGTGCAACTTTGAGGTGCTGGTTATGTGTTAAGAAAACAATAAAGCAAAAATGATTTTTTTTAATGAATCTGGCCTGTGCAGAAGTTACTTTCGTTACTTCCCTATCCTTTTCCACACCTGCACTCACTTCTGCTTAGCTGTTCAAGCATCTGGTCCAAAGCCCAATGGAGTTACGGGATTCAAGATTTTTTTTTTCCCGGTGTTGTTTGTACTGGGGTTCAGCTAGATGTTTGTGCCTGAAACCTTCTCCCTGTAAATGTATCTGACTTTTGAAAAAACGATGCTCAAATGAAAATTGACCTTTTGAAGATCTGAAACAGGATGTGTGGACAAAACTTTTCAGTCTTGAGTAACATGAGTGCAACCGGTGAACATTTCTGGGACATCGACATTTGGTGGACAGCAGAACACTGCTGGGACACGGATGCTTTGTGGACAGCAGAGGCAGTGATGGAGCTTGGTGCTTGGGACCATGGCACCCACAGGGAACAAGTGCCCTATCTGCTGCTTTCACTGGTGCAACGTGCCAGAGACAGCTGGAGAAAGGAGGTGCCTGGCCATTGAGTCAATGGGCATGGCCAGGATGGGTTACTTCCATGAGGAGAATGGAGGTGTGGTACAAATTGCGTGATGTGTCACCAAGAGAAAACTAATCTCTTAACTCGAGAGAATTTGGTTTAATTTCTCTTGCAAGAATAGCCTTTTCATTTCCTTATCTTCTTTTTAAAATCCCAATTCGAACTTTCCTCCAGTACTTTATTTCTGAAAGAAAAAAAGAAACAATATCAAACATCAAGGTTGTTCAAGGTGTTGACCTTTCAAGGAAAGTGTACATTACACGCAAAGCAGATTATTCAATGAAATAACATTAAAAGCTATGGTGAGTCTGATTTTTGTTAAATGAAGAAGTAGTACATCTCACCTTCCAGCTGAATAAATACAGCTTGTAGTGGAGTGTAATATTGTCATCATAACATAATTGAAATTATATTATTGGAATGTACAATTCAATAAAACTAACCACAGTAGTGGAATTATCGATTTAAATTCAGTTAAAAGCAGTTCACATATTCAGTTCAAAATATTTCTGATGAATATCAGCTCTGGTAATATGATTTCCTTCATTCAGTAGCAAAAAAAAAAGAAGTTTTTATCAGCCTAAAATATCAGATAAAATGTTAGGAAAGAATTTGATTTTGCTCCATTGGCCTGAGCAGACTGAATCCTTAACAGCGAAAGCACTGTTTTTTCAGTATGCGTGTTTCTGGTTCATGCCCACTTTTTACTGTGGTTTAAAATAAATGAATAAAGAGGTTTACTTAATGACATGTGTCCAAAGGCAAGGAGTCCTTTCTGGGAAGCAGCCGCAGCTCGTTGTAGGCGTGATTATTTGTCATGTAAATGTCTGGCTCCAACCTCTCCTGAACCAGAAGAAAGAGTCAGTGGTAATTACTTGGGTTTTTCCTAGTGTAATTAGCAAGTAATCTGCTGTGACATCTAAGTACAACATATGTAGTCAGTGTGCAAGTAAATATGTTGTTTAGCGAATTGTAGAGCAGTGTCGCCCTTTTTAAGTGGAAACTGTAGTATTGCAGAAATGCCTTGTTCATACAGTGGCTCTCGAGGCTATTTTTTTCTGGCTCGTTCTTAAAGGTCATAGAAACATGGGGAAGCAACTGCGTAGATCATTTCACGTGAGGAGCAATGAAAATATATAGATTTGGCATTTGTTTCTTCCTCGTGGCAGGATCAATACTGCAGTCCTAGGGCCAACATTGCCCTTCCTTTTCTTCTCCTTTTTCTGTTCCTTTTCTCGTCCCTATTTTAAATCCACTTTTAAGAGGGCAGCACAGTGATTAGTAATTTGAGGATTTAGGTCTTGCCCTATGTTGACTAGCTTGTTAGTTCTCTCAGGCTCCACTATCAGAACAGCTATTCTCTGATTGTACAACAGCTTTTATTTTCCTATAGGAGAAAAGCGAGAAGCTTAGAAAAAATTCACACGTCCAAGAAAAGTGGATCCAGTGTGCCCTCTTTTTTTTTCTTCTTCCCCCTTTTTCAGTCTCTTTTAAGAGTTCATTGAGCACACATCAATATTTTGGAAATAGATTGCGAAGCCCACTTTGGGAGTGGCTTTGCAATCCCCACGGACAGCCCAAGTAAGCAGGAAAGGTACTTTGTGTTGACACCCTCCATTTTATATATAGCTTTTACCAAAAAAGTTTGTCTTCCCCCCCCCACACACACACACCCCGTGCTCTCCTTTTGTACTTGCTTGCTTATACTAACATACTCGCGCTTTTGTAGGTCCTTGTGCTTTCTAAAACATAAGCATGGCATGTTACAAAACCTCTTGCAGTAGCAACAAGCAAGCTCTGTGCAAGCCACTAAGCTGGCCTGAGACCTTTGCTCCATCTGTTGAGATTACTTCCTTACCCCGAACCTGAGCTTTAAGGCTTTTATTCTGTCTTGCTTATAAATGTGATGACAAGGAAGCAATTGATAGCCACAAGCATGTGACAAAAGCTTTACATTTGAAGGTAGATTCTTTGCATTTGAATACATTTGATTTTTCTTGTTTTCTTTATCCATAGAGATGCAAACCATTTTTTTTCTATCAGCCTCACATCTAATTGATTTCAGAGCAAGGAAGAAAATAAAGCTGGAGCTCCTGGCAAACATAATTTCTCCTTGAAATGTTCTGAATACTTCAATTTTCTTACTGTTCCAGTTATAATGAGGGCTGTACCCTGACAATCCAATGAATGATCAGTGTCTACACCTGTGCATGGCAAGACCTTGTTTGTCAGGCTACACATCATTTTCCTTTATCTGTCACTGCATAAATAACGGAGTGCTTGGGTTGGTTGTACCCTACCTGAGCCAAATACAGCTGACAACCTGCCAGCTGCAACAGGCTCTGAGCCCGTCAGAAGGTATCTGTCCGTATGGTAGACTTCTAAAATACCATACTATGGACCCGTCAGCATTGTGCAGTTTGTGCATTGATAGAAAACATGGGGCTTGTTCTTCATCTTGGGTGATTAAGGGTTTCTCAGGCTAGTCCCAGATATGAGGTCCCCTGCGGGAGGCATTTTTGAAGTTTGTTTGCTAATCATGGTGAGGCAGTCTTCGTTCTCTGAGCAACGTTATTTTCTGCAATTCATGCATGCAGATAATTACTTGTGTTATCTTTCCATTTGAATTCAGGGTGTTTTGGAAGATGAAGTTGTTACCTGCGCTGGCTTGAACAATATGGGGAGACTTTTGAGGAGCTTTGGAGAAGTAGCACTGGAAATACCTTGTTTGCTTTGTGTACATCAGGTAGTGCTGTGAATAGCTTAGGGAATGAGAACTCAAATTATGAGATATGAGTTGTCCTGAAGATGGCTCTTGGTTGATGTTTGGAGTGGTTCCAGCCCACAGTCAACATCATGAACTAAGCTTGCCACAGATGTAAGTGATCTGAAGTTAGACAGGTAACCTTGTCTTTATTGTTAATGGTATAAGGCTGTTTTGGAAGAGAATTTCTAATTTCATATGTGCTATCAGGGTTTTTATATTTTTTTTAAAGTAGGGAACTGTTCAAAAAAGGAACCCTTGCACACCATATTGAGCTGACCCACCATTCATTTCATGGGGAAGACTGTGTTCCATGCTATATACCATCAGTGTGCTTGCTTTGTTCTATCAAGAATGGAGTTTAAAGTACTGCAGTGAATAACCCTTCGTGAGCTGCTGCTTCCTTACCTCCTTGATCGTGGAAGTCAGTCTTTCTCAAGTAGGAGAAGAAATAAAAAAAAAAATAAGGGCTACTTTGGTCTTCTCCACTGCATGACCTTCCTTCACTTCCTCCTGATGTAGAATTTGTTACAAACTCGTGAAGAAATGTTTGAGGCAGCCTCAAGCAAGACTGCTGGTGGTACCTATCTGTGCAGCATCCTAATCTCCTGCAATGGTTTAGATGACTGAAATTTACATTCATGACAGTGCTCAGCATTTGCAGAGTTGTCTGAATTTCCTGAGCTATAAGTTACTTATTTTTGTTCTATTATGCATTTAAACTTTTTTAAAATGCAGATGACTTGAGCACGTATACTGACCCCTGACAGCCGCGCAGTTTTTGATGTAAGTGCGTGGCTAGTAGCATCCTTGTGACTCTACTCACGCAGCGATGCCATGGTCCTGCTCTGTAAAAGCAGCCAAAAGCTGGGGCTTGCTGGAACATCAGCAATTGAAGTCGATGCGTTTCTAACCACGCTGTGATTTTTGGATTAGCTTGGTATAAGGAAGCATCGAGCCGTTCAGTGAATGAGCTGCTGGCAGGCTGTTAGCCTAACGCTGAGCGTTGTGCAATAGGCTGCACAGCTGAGTGCCTCTGTGCTACCACCAAGCGCTGCAAAGTGGCTGCCCATGTAAGAGAGCATGACACGAGTGTTGGAGGGAGAATGCCACGGATATAGTACCACCCCCATGGCCTTGAATGGGTTGGTTCAATGTCCCATTGAGTTTTGTTTCCTTTATAGACATGGGTGTTTATAAACATGGGTGTATAGAAGCCATCTTTTACTTGGCAAAACTGCTGGATCTGTCTTGTCTTGGAGATGCAAAGTATGAGGAGCAGGGAGCCTGCAGGTACTATGGCATCAGAGGGATGATGTCACGCCATGTCCTCAAGTCTCCCGTAAGCCCAGGGTGCAACAGAAATAGAAATAAGCCCAGCAGAAAGAAGCCTGTACAGGGGTGTGAGAATGGTTTACTTGGGAGGTGATCGACATGCACAGGAATTGTTGTATTGGTTGAAGTGAGCCAAGGTTCAGTGGTCTGAACAGGAAAGAAAAGCTGTGCTAATATCAACTGCATATGTATGAGCTATGATGGTTTGGCTGATTTCACCTCCTGGGGCTCAGCTATTCGAGCAGGTAGTGGGAAGCAGCTCTGCTCACAGTGTGGGTGCATGGGCAAATTCATTAGCACAAAGAAATATTCCCACCCTGACAATTCTGGATCCATAACGTGAAGAGCAATGCTGACCTTTCCCAGGATTTGGCGTAGTGGTCCTTTAGGAGCAGGCATCTGAAGGGGTGGTGCTCTGCCCTGCCAGGCGAGGCTTGAGGGCTCTCATCTCCTTCCTTCCGCCTCGATAATAGCACTTGTCATCTTGCCGCGCGTGTGGATTTTACACAGCTCAGCATGCTTTCCAGCAGACACCAAAATATTAATTATAATGCTGTAAAAATTAATTGAAACACAGCATAATCTCTGTTAAGTAAGGTCACTGAAATTGGCTTAAAATAGACCCCTCAAGAAATAAGATGAAATCTCTCAACAGAAAAGCTTGGCAGATTTCCTGTGCCCGTTCTCTCGAGATGCCTCCTATTACCATTAAAGTGCATTCAGTATTTCTGTATTTTCCCTCAGAGTACACGCCATTTGGAGCAGAGAGAACCTGCTTTTCTGTCCGGGTCATCTCTGCTAATCCATTAGAGGTATTTTGGCCTCCGTTGCCCAGATAGTTGGTGTAGGACCAAGCACTAACCGATGGCATCTCCATCTGAGTGTGGACTCCTTGCGAGCGGATGGTGGACGCGCATGGAGATCCAGTCTGGCAGTTCTTTGATTCCCATCACAGATCTAATACCCGGCTGACTCACCCTTCTGACTTCTTGCCAGAAATGTGCTTTTTGTGTCAGCTTCTTTGTCGCTCCCATGCTTTATGACAGCTGAGGACATTTCTAAAGAAAGGGTGGAGAGGGAGGCTGTGTCTGTGGCTGGGTTGTGTGCCTGCAGCTGGCATGTCTGTTCCTTGAAGTTCTACGTGATTTCGGTACAAAAGCTCAAAACCCATCATTTGGGGTTCCCCATTTTCCCTAAGCCTTTGCCCTAGAGCGATTTGAGGCAGGCGGATAGCAGCAGTCACCTTCAAATTCAGGCTGATACGTTAGGTCAGAGGCAGAGCAGGAAAGGGAAGATGTAGCATACACATTCTTCAGAGCCTAAGTAAAACAGGGACTGAATGTCATCCGCCCATCTGTCTGTGTTTTGCATGAAAAGCAGCAGACGAGAGAAGGGTACTGCTTCAGTCCTTTCACATGTCTGCTCATTTAAAAAATACTTGGGTCTTCCATTTCTTTGCACCTGCAGGGAGAAACACACTCCATCACGAGATTCGTTGATTCCAGGGAGTTTGCTGAATTACCTGCTAAGATTTTGCAAGGTTTCAGAGCAGAGCTGGTACAAAACATTTGGTTGGTAGTGCACACCAAGCACGTACAAAACTGGTCTGGTGAAATGGGTGCAAAACAATTCGAAGGATGAAAAATTTATTATTTTTATTTTAATTTTTTTATCTTGTTTCAAGCCAGCAGCTAGTACTAAATCTGTTTAGACTTGTAAAACAGAGTATGTGCTTATGCTAGAGGTTGTTCACATTATGTTGAGCTGGCAATAAATTACACTAATAACAAGTTTCAGAAACACTTTTTTTCCTGCAGATAACTCAGATGACCAACCCGTAACTTCACTAACAATGCCAGCTTGCATCCCAACATGGTACTGATGTGGTTACTTGAAGAAATTCAAGATCCCATGCAGTGCCATAAGCCTTTGAGGAGGATGCGTGAATGACATCCATGGCAGTCTGATTTTGGGTGACTCCTGCACCATTTTATTAGAAACTAAGCTGCTGTCTGCAAAGGTGGAATCACCTTGTGTAGGTAGAGAGGGTCTCACTGGACAAAACGAGCTTTGAGACTTGTAACAGCGTGATCTTTGTCCAGCTCTTGTTTTTCTTTTGGTGTTGTCAAGTCCTTTCCTCTGACTGGAGACCAGTGGTCAGCAGAAGTAGTAACCTTCAGGTGGAGGTGAGGCAAAGGAATCCCAACTTCAAATGAGCAAGATGGGAACCCAGGTGGAGGAGCTGATACGTTGTGTGGATGCTGTGAGTCTCTGTGCCTTCTACCCCTGTGCTCCAAGCAAAAGCCCTTCTGCAAACCACTGTTTCCTTCCCATTGACAAAATCTGTAGGAAAGTAGTAGGTGAAAAGCTAATAGAAAGGGTTTACTTAGCATCACAGTTACATGAGAAGTAAATCCCTGTCCTGGTGATTGTAAGGTGCTGGCAGCTGCTTACAAAAGCACATGTTTAGAGGATCTGTTGCAAGTCCATGTTGATCTTTCTGAGCATCATCAGCACAGAGTAGCAGTTGCTACCTAATTCTAAGATGTGCATCTTTGTAGCCTGTGTTTCACAGGAAGCTGCTCTTTCCTGTACTTTGCTGTGCAGTGTGATGCCCTTTTGGAAGGCAGGACCAGAAAAGAAGCACCTGGAGTTTTGCAGGACTGTGACTTGCACATTTGGAACAGAGGAAGGCTTGAAATAAGCCCTTAGGATTTCAAAAGAATCATGGTAAATTTGACTGATTTCCTTCCTCCTCTTCCCAGAGCACTGCAGGGCTTTAATGTGTAGAAAGTACAGCAGTGCACCATGGTGTGGGAATGTCCCTTAAACTGTGGGAATGGTGATTACTAAATCTATATTATATATTACATTATATAATATATATTATATGATAATATATAATACTAGTATATTTTAATATAATGTATTTATATTTGCTAAATACCTGTCCCCTTCTCGCATAGAGCTGGCACTTGTTTTTTAATAGGAGGAAGAAACAATTTTGTACTGACTGGCCATGTTGCAGCAAGTGGGTTTCCAAGATGAGGTCAAGGGGAAGAGCCTGTGCTGCTTCCCCTGCCCTCCAATGACAGTCCCTTATGAGATAAGCAAAACTGGGAAAGAAAGGAAAATGCAATGGGTCTTTGGTTGGGAAAGGCAGGAGCGATGGAGATGGGCTAAGACCAGAGGCGGACTGGGGATTATCTCTGCCAGTAGTAGCTGGTTTCTAATTTGAACGTATTTTTCCTAATGACATACTCTGTTTTGTGTATAGCTGTTATCAGTTATGCTGAGATCTGCTTGGTTTATGCCCAGCGCTTCAAACACAGGGTGTTTTGGGAAGGGGAACCTGCTCGTGCTGCAGCCCAGGAAGATCACAGGGGGGTAACAACTCTCCTTGTTTGAAGCTGGGGTTGTCGTTTCCTGCTTTGTCTTTGGGCAGAGAAGAGCATCAGCTGTTTCCTGGAACAGAATGGTGGTGCCTTGTTCATATTACTTCGGTGCCAGCATGGTCAGCCATCTCAGGCCCCTGTGCTACACTCTTGGAAGGAGCTAATTTCAAGCATGACTATGAAAGATGGAAGTCTTGCTTGCTCTGCCTCTCAAAAACATAAGGGAAATACATTTATCTTGTTTGTATGTTCATTTTTGTTATCATTAAAAGTCGCGTTGGTTTGGAAGGACTGTCCTAAAGGAGGGAGGATTACTGTGTCTGTGAATTTTTTAATTTACTCATATGATAGAGGTTTCAGGAAAAAAAATAATCTTGGCATCCCCTCTTTCAGGGGATATCTGAAAATGAAACAGCCACTCCTCCCAGACCTGGTTTTCTTCAAGACATCTGAACCGTGCAATATCCATCTTCTAAAATCTGTAACTAAACTTTGCAAGAAAAGAGAGATCAAACTTCATGTCGTGATGATAAAGGGAGGATCCATCATCATAGTGGTGAGAAGAGGCTCCAGTTATCCCAGGCAGCTGCCGTGCTGTAAATATTGACCCCTTACCCCAATGCCAGCAGCCCAAGCCTTTTGGAGAAGGCAGGGGCAGACGTGGTAAGACAGGCGGCCCGTTTGCAAATGTATTCTTCCTGTGCTGCTGGGCGTTAAAGCACTAAAAATAAATTAAAAGGCTCCATCGTAGGATATTATTACCAGTTTATGATGCAACTTTGCTGCTGATAGACAGTCCATTATAACAATTCCTTCTGGCTGCTGACAGCTCACTAGGTGCTTGGAAATGTCAGCCGCTGCCCCAGGATATATGGAGAGGTTATGGTGTAATTTTCAGCTCTTCCATGCTCTGGGAGTTCTCTGTGGGTGGAGAGTAGCGGGGAGGTGGCCCCAGTGGTGTTACATCAAATGGGTGTTTCTTGGTATTTTCTTTGCAAACCTTGTTGCTGCGTTTCTCTTCTGTCAGACTTGTGGATTTTCGTGCATTATGGTCTCCAATGTTGGTAGTCACTTTTTTTGGCTTACTAAATCCATTTCATTGTATTCACTTGCTGCTACTCTTTCTTTTTTTTTCCCTCTTAAGGAGGTGCCCGTTCAGCCTCACTGGTAGTTTGGTAACAGTATAATTAGAAAGCTAAAAATAATTTACTGAAAGCAGCAGTTTCATAGGAGGTGTCCCAGTTTGGCTCTGGTGACACTGGGCTCTGACTCACGTTTGCTTAGTGAAGAACCAAGGTGTTTTAAGGCAGTTTGGAGCTGTTCCTTTTCACTCACCGGGGCCCCATTAGTGGCAAAAAAAAAAGGGGGATGCTTAGCTGAGAAAGGCAGTGAGGTAGCTGATATCCTCGGTGGCTGCGAAAATGGCACCGATACAAACTGCTGGGCTGCAGAAAGGTCTCACCCAGTACAAGGGCAGGTCAGGCAGATGGGGACAGTGATTTCATGCATGGTCAAAGCTGGGGCTTTCCTGTTGATGCTTCTCATCTCCTGTACCCCCATCTTCATCTTTTACCTGCCACCAAACGTGGTTCTCATGTAGTAATGCACACCTGCAGTATGTGGGTATGCTATTTCTCAAGTTTACAGTACATATGATGATGACTTCCTATTTAGAAGGAGAAGATGCCTTATTTCCAGAGTGCTTCAATGGACTTGAATTCAAATCCACTAAAATGAGAAGGAAAATTTTCCTCAGATTTTCAAGAGGTTTGTGGTGTTCCCAATTAACGTTGTTATTTTAGAGCAGTTCTGCTCAGCATGACCCCACAAGCAAGCCATTTTTGTTGTTGTTTATGTTTTAATGCACTGTCTTTAGATTATGTGACTGTATTTATTTCTGTATTTATTATCCTTGCCCCACGTGGCTATTTAGAGGAGTGGAAAGCGGGCAATGGGCATTGTCTTTGTGAGCAGCCAGCATTTGCCTGTGCTTGGAGCCACATAACTGAGAAATGGCCATTGAGCCCCAGTTCTGCTAACAGCAAAATATTTTAGATGGAGATTTATCGCGCTCTGTGTTTATTTAGGATTTATTGCAATGCTTACCAAAACCCTGCCCAATGCTGTAAGTATCTTGGTGCGAGCAGCAATGATACAAATCAAGGAACGACTTCCCCATCTCTGTCTGGCAGCTGGCAGGCCTCAGCTCTATCAGCAATAATGCTTTTATCCTCAAAGATAGCACTGCAAGCAGTATTCATTATAATTTTTTATTGTTATTTTGCTTCTTTCCATACACTGACAGACCATAAATTCCTCTTGCACTAGTTTTTATTATGTATTTGTAGTGTGCTAATTCTCAGATTATGAACCAGAATCAGGACCCCATTAATGCCCATTTTTACAGACCCACAGTAAGAAAAAAGCTCTCTGAGATGCTGAGCACTCCTCTTTTCCCACCTAGCTGTATATTTTGAGTTCATGCTGTTCTGGGGTAGAGTTTGCATGATAGAAAATGCAAATTACAAAAAAAAAGGATTTCATCCTGTGCTCTTGGCACCAGATGAAATTCCTCTTGTTGCTAACTCCTTGTTGTTTTTTATCACGTCTTCCAGTTTGCACTCTTTTTCCTCAGGCCCCATCCCTTAGATGCATGATACATCAATATGTGCACCTGCAGAGCAGAAGGTGGGCATGGACAAGCCCTACACTTAACTCCCTTGGACATCTGCATCTGCTTTGTGTGTGTCTGCAGCACAGCTGGGTTGGTGTTTCTGCACGTAGCTTGCTTTCTCCTTGCAGCTCACCCATGGGAGCACCAATTTCAGGATAGCCTAGTTGTGCGAGTGGGTTCCTGGGTTCCAGACGTGTTTTTCCATCTCTGCAGGTGTGGTTCCCAGGCAGTTTTTGAGTATGGGTTTTGGGTTCACATACAGCTATGCTGGCTTTGGGCCGATCTACAACGTTGCTGTCCATGTTGATCATGCAGCTGTTGAAGTCAGCAGTGGTTGTCACTGGTGGTGTCACTGGTGTCACTGGTGTCAGTGGTTGCTTAGTAGTGCAGAATCACATACTGATTTAGGGAAGGACAGGCCTCAAAACAGCGTGGATGCAGCCTCTGCTATTGAGGATAAGTCATGTAGCAAAGATCAGAGGGAAATGGCAGATGCCATGGGTGTTTTGGGCAGGTCAAGTCCATGTGAGGCCAAGAGCTTCCCTGCAGGGTGGCAGCAAAGTGTTTTTCCCCTGTTTTTAAGGCTCAGCTCCCGTAGTTACCTTGGAAAAAAAGCCACTGTGTCTCACCTTGGCTAAGCCTTAGGGAAGAAAAGGTCGGCTGCCCAGTTGTATGGTGGTGCCATGCATTTCTCACCCCACCGTCTGGATCAAGGCACATGGCTGAAAAACCAGCATTGCTGGCCATGCAGTGGTCTGCTGACAATAAGAAGCAGGAATTTGAATCTCCGAGTCAATAAAAAGTGTATAACTGCTCTCAGGAGGGACAAAAAGACATGTGTGCTTCTATGATCTGGGTGGCCATGGGTTACATCTTTATTGCCTGAGCACAATGTGGATCTTTTTTTTTATTGTTATTTGTTTAAATAAAAACAAAACAATACAGAATTTAGGAGGAAAAGCAGGGAACACTGGTTCGTCAGTGTCAGAACACCTTCTACATCTATTCTGTGTGCAGGCAGATATTTCTTTATATCCCATTTTGAAATTCTGATGCTGTAGATTAAGTGTGGGATGATGGCTGACACTTCAGTTAACTTCATGTTATATTATTTTTAATCAGGAGCTAGTGCTCAAAATAAACACTGAGTCAATGTCAGTGGTCTCACTAAGTGCTAATAAGGATTGTGATGTTATTCTTTGCAGTATAATTAATAAAAATGCACTTAAGGGACTTTTTGGTAGTTAACTTTTAGCACTGTAAACCCCTTTTTAGAGAACTCTGAAGAAAAATTGATATGCAGAAGCATTTCTTTGTGTTCAGGATAATGTTCACAATTGATAGAAATGAAATATTATGCTGACCAGGCTTTAGATGTAGTACAGAAGTCAGTGGGATTTACAACTGATTTTGTAGTCTCTGGCCATTCCCGTCTTCCTCTGTAAGAAAGCTCCTTAAAACAGAGGAAAAAGTGAAACAAAGGACTGTGCTATATCAGAGTTCTAACTAAAGGACTAAAGCTTGTCCTTCCTACTGTGTTTTCCAAATTAATTTGTAACTAATATTTTAACAGAACACGAAATCTTCAGGCCATCTGCAAGAAGGGCTTTATTTCCATTTAATAATATTTTCTTGACAGAGAAACAAAAGAAGAGTCCCACAGAGTTAATCACAAATATCCATTGAGAATAAACACGTGAAATGTTACATCAACAGTGTCCCTGTGTATGCAGTGCTCTGAGAGCTGTTGCTATTAATAATATGTTCAGAAGGCATGGGTGTGCAAAGGAATGGAGATGTTATATGCAGATACATATATTTATATATACCCACCAACTGTATAACCTACACGCTAGACTTTACATAGCACAGTATCAGTTTCATCCTACTGCTGCCTGCAGGACTTCCCTGGACTTAATTACATGCTAGAGGATCTTCACAGCATCAAAAGGTAAATACATTATTAACAAGAAGAGCTTGGCAATGACAGGAGCTACAATCAGGACCATTAAGGTGTAAAAAGCTGGGTGATGGCTCACGTTTGCCAAGCTCACTTGCCACGTGTGCACCCGGGTGTACTTCCTAATCCATCCTGGCTGCAGGTGGAAATAAAGCTAGGCAGGTAGCTGGGGTGAGAATGGATGTGTAGCCACCTGAAGTTTGTTTAGATAATAAACAGTTCCCGTTACAAAAAAATCATCCTTAAAAGATGAGTCCTGGGAATTTCTTTAGAAGAGAATCTGTAGTTGCTTTTGCCCCAAGGAGCAAACCAATTTGCTTGTGAGAGCTGGTGAGCAAGCTGCCTGCTGCTGGCTGTGAAGAAAGTAGCGCTGTGAATCACTGCAAAGAGCTGAACTCTGAAAAATCACATTTTTTCATGTCAAAGCTGGGTTACTTGGGTTGCGTTTGGCACCACAAAGCAGCTTTCGCTCCCTGCTTCCCTCCACCCCCCCCCCATTTTATGCTGTATAAAACAAGACCCCTTCTCTGTGGGAGGGAGAAAAGCCACAGTAATGAACCACAGTATCTTGGTTCAGATTTGTTTTGTTGTGTTTTTTTTGTTTGGTTGATTTTTTTGTCGTTGTTGTCTGGCGTTCATCAAACTGTGGTGCTTAGGGAACTGATTTGCTGTGCTCCGTGCTCAGTGGGCTGGGAGAGCTCCAGGGAGCAACAACGAACACCTTAGGGCCTGTGCTCAACGCAGAAAGCATTTACGTACTCTTAACTCCAGCCCAAGGTGACTTTTATCCCTGACCTACATCTGTAATGCGATCTCTGGGTCTAGCGCTCTCTGTTTACATACCACCATCCTGCTCCAGGAATGTGCGCTGCGTGTGCCTGTTTGCAACATCGGGGTGTGCCCAAAACCCGCACGCCGTTCTGTCTTCCCTGTAATAATCCCAAATCTGCCTGTTGCTCTGGGTCCTTGTCTTAATCCGTGTCCTCCTGTTGAGCAGGGGGAGGCTCGACGGGATGCGGTGTTCGCTGAAAATCAGCGTTTCACTTTGATAGTCAGGTTTGGCACTCTGTTTATTGCTGGTGATAACTTCAGACAGTTTCACTTTCTGGGCAATTTGAAATGCTAATGGTAATCAGAAATTATAAGTGGCTGCTTCTGGGCGAACGACAGGACGCCAGAATCAACATTTATCCGTTAAAGCCACTCTTCATTACAACAAAAAACAAGTATTGTCTGTTCTGGCCACGAGTTTCTCAACGGGTTTCGTTTATTTATTTATTTATTTATTGCTAATGTATGTCTATATAATGAACCATGCTAGACTGGTATTTATTTTTTAAATCTAATTTCCAATAAATATATTCTACATCTTTCTGTTTTTTCCAGGGGAAAGGCAGGTGGAATTTGGGTGGAGAGGAGGGATTTGGGGGGACTAAGAGGGGGGTTTCTTTCTTTTTTCCCTTGATTTATTTCTATTTTCTCGATGCAGTCCAGTCCACTGCTCCTTTTCACCAAGGCATAATAACTTTTTCCGAGCACTGTGTGGAATGAAGCACTGTATCTACCAGCTTGACCGGATTCCTCTTCCTTGTGATCAGCACATATGTCATGCGCCAGCTTTCTCCTCCCTGGGTCTGAGGCTACGGGGATTTTAATGGGTTTAAAGACTACTTCAGCATTAATAACAGGAATGTTCATTTATTCATATTGTTTCTGACGTGTTATGCAGATATTGCAGTTACTGTGGCATTGTGTGGAACTCGGATGTCCTTTGATAATTTTACAAGCTGTGTTTTGCCTAATTATCCAGTCCCCGATGAGCTTAGGCTCTCTGTGATGTTAGGGCAGCACAGGGTGCACATGCTGCAGATTCCCAGGAAGGGATTTAACGTCGTGGCACATTCCTGGGCTTGCTGGGGCTCGCACCGGGCTGGCAGAAATAGCTCCTTCTTGCCTCAAATATAACCCAGCGTTGTCTCTGCCACCTATGGCTTGGCTCCTGCTCTGGGCTATTCCCTGCTTGGACAAAACAAAAACAAAACAAACAACAACAACAAGAAAAACCTTCTCATTAGTGAGGCTGGGCTGATGTGGTGACTTTTCTGATGGGCTTCCCTTGTCCTCCAGCAAACCCAGCACTCTGGCAGCTGTGCTACCACCGCATGGATTCATCACAAGAGCCCTGGTGCTCCTCAGCAAAAAAAACCATGCTGCTTTGCACCCAGGGCAAGTGCTGTGTCAGGAGCAGTCCTGCTAAACCCTCACTGCTGGCATCGGGTGTGCCCGGCTTTGTTCACAGCAAAACTCAGCACAGCAGCAACCTCTGCCAAAAGTCTCTCCTGAAAGACCACATTTCAACCACCTTTGAGCAAGGCTTTGAGCGCTAAGGTAATTTCTGGACTGGCGGATGCAGTAATTACAGCCAGGCGATTGTTATTATGTGATATTTTCCAATTTGTACTCTATTGTCTTTGCAGAATAAGATGGTTTAGCATCTTTACTATTAGGATAGTTGCTCCTAAGAGCTCTCGATAAGCCCCTGTTCGTGTGTTGTGCAGTAACCTCTGTATTTCCTACCTTCTGTAGGAGAAACACAGCTTCTGCAAGTGTTGACTCGGCAGGGAAGATGAGCCTTTCTGAAGCCCCATCCTGGCATCACTGGGCAAGTACTTTTACGAGCAGTAATGGCCAGCTCTGAGAAGTGCTTCCTCCTTTCGTTAGTATCAAAGTTGGCCTCTCCTTGTTTTATCTTTTTGCCATGTCATCCCCAAAAGGGCTGCTGCGTGCCTTTGATGCAAAGCAGGCAGTGAATTAAAAGAAGAGGATTACAGTTGGAGAAACTTGGATGTCTCATTCCGGATACAAATCATAAGCTGGGATCTGAAGCAGCTGCTCAAAGGTGCAGGAGACCAGTGCTGGTATCCTGCAAACCTTTTCAAGAATTTGGGGCAAACCTTGAATTTGGCAAAACCCTTTGCAGCCTTTTGGGCATACACTGTGTTTTCTGGAGATGAGCAGAGCAGCTTTAAGATAGCCCACATTACAAGGTGATGTAGCTGGTTCTGTGGCCTGCTTCACATACTTACTTTTTTATATATTATATATTTGAAAATGACTTAAAATGGTTGTGTTGCATACTGCATAGCTGTGAAGGTGTGTGTCACCCTGAGCACCCCAGAAGTTCTCTGTTAGGCACCATGCGAGCAGGGCACTAAGAACCTGGTGTTTGCTTTCAGCATCAAGAGGAGCAAATAGGTTGTTTCTCTTGCTTTCCTGCCTTCCCAGTTACCTTGGTTTTGCTTCTGTCTGAAGACCCTGAAGTTAGGTGATGGTGCAAATGAAACTTGTGCTTGGTGGTCCGTTTGGGAGGCAGTGCTCCTTGAATCGCTCTTGAACTGAAGGGGATGAACGTGGCTGTGTGAGCAAACATTATTTTACAAGTAAGGAAAATTGTCCCAGTCATACTTACCGAGTTCGCTTCTTTTTTTGGTCAACCTGAAGCACCGTGTATCTTTTAAAAGGCTGAAATTACTCAAAATAACTGGATTTTTGGGTTTGGAAGTCAGTTGTAAAGTAATTTTGTAATGATTTCGCTGACTGAGACAGCAGCATGTTATATTTCTGTTCCTCATGTCCCTTAAGACCTTCATAAAATGAGATCTTCTACCTCATGAGCCTGTCAAAATGACTGCATTTTAAAGTAAATATGAAGACATCAGCGAACATAATTTTCTTTGAGTTCAGTCCAGGCCTAATGGCTTTGACAGAACATTCAGTTAATTTTGCTCTAGGCTTCTCCTGCAATCTATCCTAAGGAAATTACCGGGGATGATCAGATTTCTTTGTTTGTGAGAGATGAATGTTGCTGAATTGCCTGCTTTCTCCTCGCTGGTGCGGCCACGAGCTGGGCTGGGCTTTCCAGAGCCCACGCTGTGACTTTGCACAGGACTAAATGTCCTCAGTGGTCAGTAATATCTACCTCGGTGTCCTCTGTGTAGACTGGCTGGATTTTAGTAAGGCTTTAAAGAGAGGAGAGCTGTAGGCTTAAGGAAAGAAGAGTTTAGGCAACTGTCTATTAGGGATCATTTAGATGGAGCTGACTCCTCGGAAGGGGTAGGAGGAGGACTGGAGGATTGCAGGAAGAGGTGAGTGGAGGCCTGGACGAACTTGCAATATTCTTCCAGCCTTATCCTCCACAGTACCTTAAATTCCAATGTGCCAAATTAGGGCTTCAGGTGCAGATACGCTATCGCTGCTGATTGCAGAGCTTCGTACGTGATCAAGGCCAGGCACTGTCCCCGTAAACCCAATGTCTATGTTCCCTGGCCAGCAGTAGATGTAAGCCTCAAAGCCTACTTCAGGTAGGTTTGGGGCTGATTCCTGCTAGCTCTGTTGTACGGGAGAAAAGCCTTTTATTAATCCTTCCAATTTTCATCCGATAAGCACAGCATGCTGTTCTTCTTGCATTTAAAAACCACCTAGGTAAATGTAATTCATTAATAATTAAGCCGTGAGGCTGGGCATGCTTTACCATCCCACAGGCTCTTGTGTTGTAAGATGAAGCATTACTTTATACACACCAGCAGTGCTCAGCATGGACCAGCAGAGAAGCTGATATGGTGCTGTTCCAACCCCTTTCTCCTAGCTGTTGTCCAGCTCACGGTTAGGTGTTTGGCTTGTGGCTATGGACAAATGAATGCACAACTCATTTTCCATGTTGAAAGTAACACAAAACAGCCTTGCAGAGACAGGTATTTGCAAGCTGTTTATTGGGGTGATGGTCCAGGGGGTACTCTGCTTGCAGCGTTAAGGCACAATGGCTAAATCAGGAGGTGAAGAAAAGAAAATGATGTGTATGTGATGCAGCTGGGTAACCGAAATGATAGCAGGACAAGGAAGCAGAGAAAGTATGGCCTGCAAATTTTGAGCAGCTGTTTGAAGTTTACCGTTTCCTTCCAAAATGGCTTAAAGCAGAAAATAATTAGGGAGAAAGTGACTACTCTTAATGCAGAAAAAATAAAAACAAGTGTGTGCACAAGAAGCAAGAAAAGTGGAACATGAGTGGAAAGAAGGTGTTAAAAAGTAGAAGACTTTGCTACTTGGGAGCAAGGCTCATGCAATAAACTGACCAAGGCCAATTTTATACCTCTTTTTCACTTCAATGGAACAAAAAGCGCTCCCTTTCCTTCTCTTCCAAAATGGGTCCACCTGTGGGAGCTGTGGTCTTAGACCTTATAGAGTGAGTGCAAATAGTCAGAATTGTTCTTTCAGTAGGTTTGAAAACAGTGTACTTAGAGTTAAAAAAAAAAAAAAGAACAAATTGGTACCAGGCCTTTGATCTGAAACTGTTGTACTCTTGCATTTTAAAAGCAGTAATTTTGGACTTTGAGTCTCAATTTAGTCTGAGAAGAAAAAAGGTTGTTTAACCTTAAAAGGAATAAAATGGAGCCCAGGTTTACTAACTAAATAGTCTTTTTGAGTAAATTGTTTAATCAAAAATGTTAGCATTACAACATATTTTCATTTTCTATAAATAGTTTTTTTTTTTTTTCCTAGAGCATTTATGGAAAACTGTACTGTTCTGTATTTTCTGCAGAGATGGAATTTATAACCAGTGCTATGAACTATTTCATGCTTTCACCAAATCTGCCACTACATTTTAAAATGTTAGAGGAGCTTTTATTAAAAATCCACCAAATGTAGCCATTTTCCACAAGAGGCAAATTTCCATTTTCTCCAGGCTGGTACTTCACTGCACCAAATGACCAGGCACAGAGTTGTTCACCTGCCTTCCTTTTGTCCTTGGAGATGTTTGCTGACAATGAGGAATGAAATGTCGTATATACAAGATGCACTTTAGGTTATATTGCATCTGAGCAATAAGTCATGGGGAAGTAAATGTTATACCTGTGCATTTGGTACTCTTGGATGCACGAACTTTGGAGAAATTCAGGTGTCCTGTCCTTTGGCTTATTTGGGGCATTTTGGTCTCAATCTGGACAGCCAAATAGAGTTTTCTATAGCTGCAGCTACACAGGGATATTTAATTATTCCAGCTATGGAGCATGAGGAGTCCAGATGCAAGCCTGGCCTTGCCATTCCCGAATTGACTCAAGGACATAACCAGTACTGGTCTGAGCTAGCTGAGCTTTGTTGGACTTTTGACCTTATTCATCTCCTTGCATATCCACAGGGCAAGCATTTACCCAGGAATGTATCCCTGACCAGGGTTTTAGAGACAGACAAAGCCCCTGTATTTACTGCCACAATTTTGAGAGGACAAAGTTGTTTTGAATCAGTATCACACAATCACTGAACCAGTTTTCCAGGAGATAAAAGACTTTATCTCACTGGTTATTGAGGTATTAATTTATTGCTGCAAAGAGTTGTTAGGCAGGATTTACAAACAGTCCTGAAGGTTGGGAAAACTCAATAGGTGCTATACACTGTTCTTAAATCCTCTGTAAATCCCAGACCTACTATATAGGTAGTGTTGCACAGCCAGGTACTTCAATCCTCTAAGCCATAGACAGTATGACCCATTTAAACGCTACATGTTATGACATGCTGAAATCTTACATAGTTGTTGTTTTTTTTTTATAATGTCTCAAAAACAGGAAAAAAAGTCTTTTTTGAAATGAATGTTTCCATCATTAGCAGCTATGAAAAAGGATGCTTAATGGGAGTCTTGCATGGCAGGTTTCTGCCTTGATGAGATTGAGTGAGGAAACGCTGGAATATGAGTGAAGATGTTATTAAGTGTTATAAATTCAGATATTTTACTAAGTATCTTTCTGAGCTTAAAAATCTTTCTGTCAATTGATCATTATTTTCTGCTTCCATGTTATTTTCAGTGTTGTAAAGAAAAGCGTTTCTAGAAAGGAGGAGGAAACGTGGTGTATTTTTATTTTTATATTATTTTGTATTATTTCCCTTTTTTTTTTTTTCATTTCCCCTCATCCATTAAATGATAGGAGCTGAAAGTACTGGTAATTTATGAACTGAAAAAGCCTCCTTTAAATAGCTTGAAAGTTTAATTCTATATTGCCTTTGGGGAATATTTTTAAAGGTCTGTGCCTAATTCTTGTTGATTTCAGTGGGAAATAGGAGCCTAAACACCTTTTAAAAATCTTTCTGGTAGCACTTAAGGCACTTTACAAGTCAGTGGGATTTGTGTGCTTATGTCATTGAAGCACTTTGAAAATCACATTTAACAGCTTTGGAAGCAGACACCCCATTGGAAGCTATTGGGATTTGTTTTACTAAGTTGCTTAGGCGCTGCTGATAACCTGAAATGATTGTGGGTTTCCTATTTAAAACAAATTAAAGGCCCCTTCCTTTGGCCAAGGATCATTTTTCACTGCCTTTTCTATTTTGTTTCACGTGGAAAGTAGAAACCGTGGAGGCTCTTCATATTTCGGAGAGTAAGGCAAGACACCAGGAGCTGCTTTTCCCTAAAGTGATATAGAAATCTTAATTATAAAGACTGAGGAGAAGAAAAGCATTTTACTGTTAATATAGCATCTATTATCACTCCTTAGGCAAGTGGGCAGATCAATTCTTATCTGACTTTCAAAATAAATTTGCACTTAAATTGATCCAGGGTTGAGCTGCATATGGGGAAATGCTCATCGGGAGCTTGCCAATGTTCAAAGTGAGGATGGGATGTTGTGTCCGCAGCACTTCTGCACCCCTGGCTCAGCTGCTTAAGTATAGGGGAGCTGCTGCTGAATGCCTGGGTCAAGGTATGTATCTGCAAATTCTTACATGCAGAAAATCTCCTATTTTGGTTTCAGAGGGAGCTGCAAGTTTAGCATGCTTTTTTTCCATCACTTTTTTTGTTCTGTACGAACCCATACAGTTGGGGCAGGAACAGCGATGTATCTCATAGCAACACGTTCAGGAAGAAACAGGATGCCCCTTGAAGAAGGGCAGGATGACCTTTCAGAAGAGGAAATGGTGCCTTGTATAAAGAACATTTTCAGCTTAGATTTATCCTGGGTGAAAACCGTTCCCTCCTAAAACAATCCTCATTTATCCTCTCTTGTCTCTTTCTGCATGCGGTGTGCTGCCCTGGCTGTTGACAGGTTCCAGCCGGGGAAATCAGTAAAGAAAGGTTGGGTGGTGGTTGGGTCTTTTGGAAATTAGCCCCTAATGTTAAAAAATAGGGCTGAGAAACACTGAGGGCTGTAAGGGGTGCTGTAGAGCATAACTGTCATTTTCCATCTCCATTAATCTTGCAGGGGAGTTCATGATGATACCTTGAGCCAGGGTTAAAGCGAGCCATGTCCCAGCCCTGGATTGCACTATCTCCTTGTTTCACAGCTTCAGTGTTTATACCTACTAGAAGGCTCTGAGTGCCTGTAAAATATTTTAAAGCATTGCTTTCCTGGAATTGCAGCATGCTGATGGGACACTGCTGTTGGCATTGTGTGGTGTTTCTGTGGTGGGGGAAAGGGAGGAGGGAATTTCCTCGTGTTTTGCAATTAAAATAACTTTTTTATAAAAAAAAAAAAACCACTGGAACTAGTTAGGAAACAAACAAACAAGAAAGCGTGTAACTCAACCTAATAGTCTGCTTTGGCTCCTAGTATAATTTGAACAATCATTATACCTTAAATTTAGGAATTAAGGGTTTGTTTTCTGAATACTGCTGCCAGCGAGCATGCTTGGGGATGCTATAGGAAAGCTTAGGGATTTACCTGCTAAATTTAGCTCGTCTCCATTTCTCAAGACTTTCGCTTTACTTCTTGCTCAAAACATTTCTAAGCAGTTTTTCCTGCCATAAAATAAAGAGTGATGTAGAAGAGATAACATAACCCTCCTAAACACACAAATGCTTATCCCCTCTCTCACCACCGCTATTTGCAGAGATCCTCCAGGCCTCTTTAGCCCCTCCACAAGTTTTCTTCAAAGGGAAACTTTCAGAGACTTAAATAAATACTTGCTTTGAAACAGTTGTAAAGATAGCAGCTCCTGGAGCAAAGCCCAGCTTTTGCAGGAGCCTGTCAGCCAGGTGTGAGAGTCTGCGGGCTGCTTGCCAGTGTAAACCCAATATATTAGGTCTTCTGGCCAGTGTAAATGCAATAGCATCTCCGAGGTCTTGCAGCTTTGAAGCCCTGGAGAAGGGGCTCTGAAGCACCAACAGGGAAACAACCAAGATTAATTTGGGAAAGGTTTGCTGGCTCAATGTCCCTCTGTGGCAGTGCTGCTGGTGGCTCTGGAGAGGCCGCTTGCTGCAGCACGGAGGGTCCTGCTGAGAGGCCGGAGTTGCTTTCTCCGTGCTGCCACTCGACTCATTATCGCTACCATCATTGCCTCTTAACTATTTTTAAGTTTCGAGTAAACGTTCAGTGAGCAGTTTTTATAGCACTTCTGGTTTATCTCCCAAACTGTCTGGTGTCATCAATTTGATTGCTGTGAAATCTCGAATGATTGTGTAAGTGTATTGTAGAGCAGCAAAATGCCATTGACTTTAATATGAATATAAAGCTGTATTGGTGAAAGCTAAATTACGTGCTGGTTTTAAAAAACAGAGCAGATGTCTGGTTGGCATGAATTGATCCTGAGCTGGTACGAATTCCTGGGAGTGCCTGCATTTATTGCTAAGGTGGGTGATGAGTTCATGTGCCATTTATCTTTCCCTGGGAGCTGAAGACAATGTGTCCCTCTGGGGGTTACTTCAACTCTTCCTCCCCTGACATAAAGCTCTGGAGCTGAGCAGAAACTCGAGACCTTTCCTGAGTAAAAAAAAAAATCTTGTTGGCCATTCCTCCAGATTTTCTGCAGCAAAAAGAATTTTGAATCAATCTGTTAATTTTGATGTACTGGTACTTCGCTTGTAGTGACATGAGTTTTATTGAGTGAGGTTGCTTTTGACCTTTCCAATGATTTTTCTGGTTGTCATTAGCTCCTGTGGGTGAATGGAGGAATTAGCAGCCCTGGCACATCATCAGCCATGCTTTCTGCTCCATTTGGACACAAAGGTGCTTGCTCCAAGGTGGCTTTTCGTTTTTTGCTCTTAAATTTGTGTGGCATTCTGCTCGCTTTGCCTCTCCCATGTGGTGCTACGGTAAATCTTTGCTTAGGTCTGTAGTTTACTAAACTTGTGTACAATGCATCATCAAGCTGGTGCTAGAGCAATCTGTAAAAGGATGCTTCCTGTGCACATATGTATTTCTTAGTTGTCTCAACCATAAAATGAAGTGCACTATTTTCATGTATTTTGCACTGAAGCTAACCGTCATGGATAAATAATGCAAACGCTCTTGTTTACCTGTTTAGAAGTAATGTAACTCTTTGGTTAAAATGCAGTCCTCTTTTGTGAGTAATCTGAGTATTAGTTGTCCCTGTATTTATTACTGTGAAAAGACATGGGCACCTGAATATTGGCACACCTTGGGTTTGGAGCTGCTTTACTTTCAGATAGCCAGACTTGACAATTTTGTTGGAGAAACCTCATTAAAACTTGTTCGTTCCCAAAATGGAAATGCAGACAACTGCTCATTGCTTGTAAAAGTCTTGGCCAGTCTTCAGAGAGATGGGTTTATTTTTATTTAGTAGCAGTTGTATGATTGCTGTCACAGTGATTGATTTTTTTTTTTTTATTTCTTATCATTATTGCTTAATTTTAGTCGATTTTTTTTAATGGTTCCAAATAGCCTGACATCACTCATGAAGTGACAGCAGTGTGAAATGAAAATTTAAGCATCCCTAGCTGTAGAAGGAGCTATTTCTTCCTTTCAGGAAGTTGTAGAGCGCTTCACCAGCTTCGTAGCCCTTCTCTGGACACGCTCCAGGGCCTCGATGTCCTTCTTGTAGTGAGGGGCCCAAAGCTGAACACAGTGCTCGAGTTGCGGCCTCACCAGAGCAGAGCACAGGGGGACGATCACCTCCCTGCTCCTGCTGGCTACGCTATTCCTGATACAGGCTAGGATGCCGTTGGCCTTCTTGGCCACCTGGGCACACTGCTTGCTATAGTGAGATACCAGATATTATCGCAACACGTTAAAATATTTAACCTGCAATCAAGAGTTCAAAACAACCTCTACCAAAGAGATAACTTTTTATTGTAGGTATAATTCTGTAGACTGAAAAATAATTAGGAAAATGATTATGTTGCATGAAATAGATTGGCATTCTCTGTTTTCCTTTAGATATTTTTGTTCCAACACATTGGAAAGATGAATAGGTCATTGATATTTCTGCAGTGCTCACAGTCCCTATGGAAAGGAGAAAATTATGAAAGCAGCAGGGAAATGCTACGCTCTGAAACATGATGAAATGTTGTCCAGAACCTCCTGGTGATGCTTTTTGGTAACCTCCCTTCCTCTGCTAGGAAAACAGTATTTTGCAGATATTTAAGACATCCACCAAACTGTACCATGAGCCAGGGAAGAGGTGAGGAGAAGAGAGGGCTATGTCCGCTTGTTCATGTGCCTGCCTAGCTTAATTGCCAGCTAATGATGCTGTGTGGGCCAAACCATCTTGGTAAGGGAAGATAAAAGAAACAAACTCTTACGGTCTGTTTTGCTTGGTCTCTCACTCCAAGCAAAACCTCGGCCCTGAGCAAGTGCTTCTTTTTTTATGACTATCTGGGAAATGTACTGTATTTTTTCCCCTCTTGGTGGTGGCAGAGGTGGTGGGTACTAGTAGAAGGTAGATAAACCCTTCCTCTCTTCACAGATCTCAAAGGCTGTAGCATTTCTCTTCTAAACTCATTCGTTCAAGCCAGTTTTGGATGCAGTGTCTGGTTGATGCATTTAAACTCTGTGTGTGTTTGTGTGCAAGCATGCAGTGGGAAAACAAGCTGTGTAAAAAGGCTGCAGGCCCGTTTTGGAGTTTGGTCGTAAGCTGTTCTGTCATGCTGTACAGAAGAAGTCCCTGTACAGCTGCATCTTCAAGAACTGCAGAAGCAAGTCAGCAATCTAAAGATTTTAATTACATTGTCAGTCTTGAAATCCTGGCTATATTGAGGTTGAAAGGCGTATTCACGTGGACCTCATTGGGGCTTGGATTTCATAAATGGTATTTAAAAAGGATCTGTGATATGTGTGCGCTGAACAAAATTATAATTCCCCAAATTCTAAGCTCAAATGACTAAAGTCTTCTTTTTAATGTCTTTCTTAAGCAGGAATAATTTGTATCCAGGGAGAAAGTAGTATAGAAAAGCATGTTTTTAGGTCAGAAATCAGTGAAATATTGATAGTGCTGTGCTGAACAAGAGCATGCTGATACCCAAATGCTTCATACCTTGCAGCTGAGCATGGACCAACACCACTGTGGGCTGTGGGGTGGCATGTCAGGTGGGTGCTTGAGATGGCATGCAGGGTGGGAGCAACCTGTGGGTCAGGAGGATGAAGCCAGCCAAAAAGTCAGGCTGGCAGGTGAGAACAAGGGAACGTATTGCCCTTGACTGTTTTATCCATAATCTTAGTAGGAGCAACGAAATAAACAGAGATGGAGGAAAGTTTATTCGATAATTTTAAAGTTTGAAACATTTAAATTCCCTGTGTGCATAGCCAAGGTATTGTTGTGTTAAGAATCTTAAAAGTTTAAGAAAGAAGAAGCCTTTAAATGTACGAAACGGGCAACTTAAAACATTTTGTTTTTATGGCAAAAGCTATTTCCAGAATTTATCTGCCTGGTAAACATAACATATATTTATAAATACAACATTTTTATAAATGACCATCCCTGTTGCCAATAACAGGTGCTAGACAGCACATTGCCATGGCACCTGACTTGCTAGAAGTTTTTAATAACATGCAGATAAAGTTGCTCTTGCATTGCATCTTGTGGTCATTGCCTTCTGCAGTAAAAATACATGTAATGATGTTGTTTAATGTGACACATCCTGTTTCACCATATTGACATTTCCATTTTAATGCACTATACCTGTCTGGTGAGGCTACCTTTAAGTGCACCACAAGCATAAAAATCATCAGCAGAAAAGAAAAACAGCCCACCTGAAGAAATGATAGCTAATTTACCCTAGTATTACTTCTGGGAAAGTTTTATGGTTGAACAAATGTTGCCGTTTTTCAGAGCATGTACAAACCTCAAAATGCGTTCTGTAGCCAACGTAATAAAATGATGATTGGGCTGCGGAAAAGATGCTGCTTTTCCCAGGGGAAGCATTGCTCCTTCTTATTCATTTAGGCTATGGCTGTTTTAAAGGAGTCATGGGGTGCTGAGATTAGGTAATGCCACCTGTTAGGAGCTGATTTTCAGTCTGTGTTAAATTGCTTTGGAGATGTGATACCAAACTTGAAGGACAGTATGACAGCATTGAGCATCACACTGTTTTGAACGGTGGGGTGCCATATAAGATGCTAGAGGTGGCAGAACTGAAAATACAAATATTGTCATTGCAGCAGTTGGGGTGGTAGGGGGCTGCTCCAGGCAGGAGGTATGTTGGGACAGGAGGGCCTGTTGAACAGAGTTAGTCGCAGGGAATCAGGGTGTTTCAGTTTCTTGGACCTCACTCCAAAATGCCTTCTCTCCTCTTTGCAGACCACATACTCTGCTTATCATAGAATCATAGAATATCCCGAGTTGGAAGGGACCCATAAGGATCATCGAGTCCAACTCCTGGCTCCACACAGATCTACACACAAATTCAGACCTATGACTAAGAGCACAGTCCAAACGCTTCTCAAACTCCGACAGGCTTGGTGCCGTGACTGCGTCCCTGGGGAGCCTGTTCCAGTGCGCGACAGCCCTCTCAGTGAAGAACCTCTTCCTGATATCCAGCCTGAACCTCCCCTGTCACAGCCTGACACCATTCCCTCGGGTCCTGTCACTGGTCACTACAGAGAACAGATCGGCGCCTGCCCCTCCACTGCCCCTCGTGAGGAAGCTGTAGGCCGCCACGAGGTCTCCCCTCAGCCTCCTCTTTCCAGGCTGAACAGGCCCAGTGCCCTCAGCCGCTCCTCGTACGTCTTCCAATATATTTGTGGGATGTGATTGTTACAGGTGGTGTCCACGAGGGAGGGGGGAGAAGGGTATCCTCAGCATGAAAATCAAATAGATGGGAAGAAGATGGGTGAATGTTTAAAACCTGAAGTAAGGATGGTTGGGGAAGGAATGTGCCTGGAGATGCTGGGGGAGTAGACCTAGGAAGAGCCAAGGCGCTTGTGTGGCCAGGGGGCTTGGGGGAAAGGGTAGCATCTGCTGTTTCCTGGAGGGCTCATAGATGTGAGGAATTCTGTGGCTGATTTTTATTTAGCTGAAGAATTTGAGAAAGGAAATCAGAGAAACAGGTGATTATTTATTTTTTTTAATGCTCCTGAAGACTTCAGAGAGAGTTCTAACTTGTAACACAAAATTTAGTAGACTCCTAGTGCATAAGGTAAAATACTATCTTTGGATGTCCTGGAGAAATAAAATCATACTGCCATCACGTTCCTTCACGACAAGCATCTTACTTACCCCCCGCCCTGCAGGCAATGTGTTTGTGCACTGTAGTATACAGATTAACTGGAGCTTCAATTTGTCCCCAGAACCATCTGCATCCTTCTATCCTGACAAAGTAAATCCATAACCTTTTTGCTCGGAAGAAGCGACGATTGTGCTTTGGTGAGCGTAAGTAAGAAGCGACATGGTCGGCAGGAGCGGCTTTGAATCAGGCATTGTGTCCCATTATGTCCCTTTGTGTCCCGCGCCAATTACAGGTCATGTGCAGGGCACGGCAGTGGGGACACAGGACTAGCCCTATTGTTTGTACATTAATAACCACGGAGATCAGAGGCAGCTGAAAAATCCGGGGGCCAAGCTCGATTCTCGTAGGCTGTCAGGGTGAGGGCAGGGTGATGCTGGAAAAACTGTAAGGGCCGCCGTGGGTTCGTGCCTGCCGGACTAAACACAGTGGCCGCTGATGCCCCCCTTGGATTTCCCTCAAGCTACTGCTGACTCTGTTGTCTTCCCCCATGCTTTGTGGTTAGGAAGCTCTTTGGGTAGGGACTCCATTTTCCTGCTCATATTGCTGTGCAAATGGGATCCTCCTCTCTGGAAGGGCTGTGGTGATGGAGCAGGCCCACTTTCCAGCAGTGTGTGACCCCAATGTTTTCTTCCTCCAGAGCATTCCCTTGGAGGATGTCAAGGGGCTTTAAAAGCAGTCGCACCTTGGACGTCGTGGCAGCCCTCATTATATGAGTTACCAAGCCCTTTCTTTTATATGTCCCAAAACCATGTGAAGAGATGTTTTGCCTCAACATACTGAAATATCTGTGGAACATTTTGGGATGGGTATGCTGTGAGTGTTGTGGTCCGAGTAATTCCTAGTGCCAAGCTGTGGCAATGCAGAAATCCCCCAAAAATGCAGGCCATGGGAATTTTGAAGAGTAGTCATTTACCCAAAGCTGGGAGGAGCAGCCTTGTTTGGGGATGTCTGCTCCAAAGTTTTACTTGCCACCCTCTTAACATCAGATTCTTGAGTTGTTGGCCTTTTTAGTGCAGTTATTCATTGCTCTGGCTATATTACAAGCAAGAAGTGACTTTCTAATTATTTTTTTTTTCCTAAATAGTCAAAGCTGTGTTCAGAACTGAGTTAGGAAATGAAATAGAGGCAACAGGGCCTTTTCTGAAAAACAGGTCTTTCAGGCAGGGGCAAGGTCAGGAGAGAGGAACAAAGGCAAAGGTGTTGCTCCCGCTCCTGAAATGTCTTGCAAATGTAACAGGGAACCACTGGGGAACCTACGTGTGGTTTTGGAGGCTCAGTACAAGAAAGCGATGCAAATCAGCAGCTCAAATACAGTTACTGCCGTGCCATATATCTTTATCCATAAATTACCATGGCTGAAGGCAAACGGCTAAAATGGGGTTGACAGGAAGGGATAATAGGTCTTGGGCTGGAATTAAGAGTTTTCTTTTAAATGGCAAGCTAAAACTACTGCATGTCAAAATACAAGATGCCAAGCAAATGTAGAGAGAAGACGACTTTCCTTTGAACATGCAGGATGGGTGAACTCTAGCTGTGGTGTTTCCATAGCTTAATGTCAGACTGAGACACAATCTTCTGAATTTGTAGCTGAGATGGAAGAAGTAATGGTGCAAATATGCCATGCAGCAGAATTAATAACAGCTGTTAAACCATATTTCATAGTCCTCACTACTGGAAAGCATACTTTTTCAGCCTCCCCAACCCTGCATTGTTTTGTAGGGGCTTTATTTCATGTTGGGCATGACAATTTCATATTAGATTTCTTCCTCTTATCTTCTCTAGGCAACTACTCAATGTTGCTGTCTTATCTTGTGATTTTTATCATGCTTCTCATGATTTTATTTTATTTTTTTAATTCTGGTACAGCTCCTGGAATTGCAATATTTCGTGATAATTTCTGCTTTCATTAAAAATATACTTTAAGCAACAAAATCCAGCAGTGAAAGTCAGCAAAGGCGCACGGAAGTCTTTGTAAAGACAGAAGTCTTTGTTGGCAAATCTCTCGTGTTCTCTGAGAGCTATTACTGCCAGGGCTTGTGTGGTGCACAGGGAAATGAAGGAGGCCTGGAACTGAAGATACTCTTTATTCACAGGTTACTGCTGCGTTTTATTGTAGTCTAATCAGTGTTTCCTCTGAGAGACAGGATGAGCTGATGAGGTACCTGTAGAAATTAATGGAAGGGCAACTTTTTCTTCCAGGTCTGAATTGCATCCGAAGGTGAAACCCTAGTTTCATTGAAAGGATTGCCAAATTCGCATTGACTCAAGGCAGTCGGGATAGTACAGGCAGTATTGTTGCACTGCTTGCAGCTAGAGCATTATAGCAATTTGCAAAAAAGACACCACAGGTAGCATTGACTTTGTCTGCTGCAGTAGGAAATGCGTGGTTTAATATAATGAATGCCTGAATGCTTGGAAATGTTTTAAATGTGTTTTCTGTGTTGGGGCCTGGTTCCAGAGCACCCTAGTTTCAGCTTGACCCTCAGAGGCTTTGGGGCAGGCTCTTAGTGGAAAGGACAGGTTGCTCTGTTCACCCTGTCAGATCTCTTCCTGGAGAAGAGGAACGAAGCTAGGCTGGAAATGGCAAAGTAAAGCCTTCCCCATGGTTTGAAAGGGGGCTCTGTGTGAGAGGAGATAACTGGTGTAATCGTCCTGTGTTCTTTAAACTTACTTCTACAAATGGGAGTCATGATGGGTCAGAAGTGCCAAGCCTCTGGAATTGGGGCCAGGTTTTTGGCATAGCTTGTCCTGTGGACAGTGGAGCTGCCAGGGTGCTAAGCCTGTGCCAGTGCCTCACGTCGGGTAGAGGTCCCAGACAGGAGGAGGGACTGGGATTGTCCTTTGGTGGGTGTCCCTCTCCTCCTCATCCAGGAGCACCGTCCTTCTGAATGACGGCGCCCCGTTTGGGTTTACCACCAGCATGGCGCGTGGCTGGTGTCTGATTTCTCGTGCTTGACAACCTTCATGGGTGAGCTGGCTTTCCGTTCCTTCATTCAGCGCACTTCTTGGTTTATTACTCGCACAACAGAGTTCTTTTAATTGAATTTATATTTGTTTGGATAGCACTTGTCGTTGCGGTATGAATCTTCATTCAGGTTCACTCATCTTTTGCCAAGTTCGTACATAATCCCATGCTCCGAAAACGGAAGGCTTATTTCCCCCTAAGGGTAAGTGCAACAGTTTTGGGGCATGCCTGTCGTGTATCCTGTGCCCATCTGGTGCTTGCACCATTGATCCCTTGGGAATACTGCAGTAGTGACAGACACCAATAATTTTTTGTTTCGTTTTATGAAAATTGAATATTTAGATGAAACATAAGTGTGGTTATTTTTAATACCACTGAAGAAGTGGGGTAAGCCACGAGCCCGTGCCTGATGGCAGTGCTGGGAGGAAGGGAAGGGGTTTGCATGGTTGGCTGCTTTCTCCTTGCCCATCACATCAGATGTGCAAGGTCCGCCCCTGGAAGTTGCTGAGAGTGGCTCCCCTTTTTCAGACTCCGGATTGAAAGGCCTTAAGACCTTGAGAATTACTGACACAGGAAACATGGTAACAGTACTGGAAAAGGGATAAAAGAAACAGAACTGTAGTAATTCAGTTAACAATATGTTCGACAGAATACATTCATAACTCTTTCTTCTTAGGGATACAATTTGCTTGCTGTATTATGCCAGTAGAGATAACCCTTAATTCCTTTCGTATCCTGTTTTTGAATCATTTTGTTAAACAAAGGCCTTTGAGTCCTCTTTTGTTGCGGAGAACAAATGGTGAGATTTTGGGGACTGTAGCTACTTTTGTTATTCACAAATTCCAGAGCCTTTCAAAATTCTTCATCATTCACATTCTCAGCTTCACCACACAATCATTCATTATGTCAGCAGCTGCCCGGGGAGTCTCACTTCAGCTCATTCAGCCAAATAATAAGCCCTGGGACAACTGCTTCGGCATTAAAATAATAATAAAATAATAAATAAAGGTCCTTGCAGGCGCAAAGCAATGTGGCTATCTTCTGCTTTTTGACACATCCCTGTCTGGAAGTTTGGAGAAGTGGTTTTTGCTCAGCATCTGTGTTGAAATAAACTTCAGCATTCAGGAAATAATCTTTTTTTCTAAAGCATGCTTTGATATGGCTGAAGTCACAGAAGGCTTTACTTTTCCCAGTGAATCATTGCATAATTTTCGTGCTGGTTTCTGTGGGAGTTAGAGCTTAAATTTTGCCCAATTTCTAGGAGCGTTTTAAACACGTTGTCTTACTTCTCAGACATTTTTCTGTTCCAGTCAATTGAAAGGAGGTTTTGCAGTGCTCACCTTCAATGCCTTTGCAGGTATATTAGCATATAAGCACAGAGATATGGAGATAACACAGCCCAGCAAGCAACACGATTATTCTTGACATGGAAGCTGGATTGCAAATGAGTGACAAGTACTGTTTTTTTGGTGCAACTGTTTTATTTTTCCAAGTGAGTGCATCTGAAGAGCTAATAATAATGTTAGTGTGATGCTTCGTTCTTCCTCTTTAATTAGGATAAGGAATGTAATTTACAAAGTAAAGCAGAATTATTCCTTCCCTGTCCTTTGCAAACAGTTTGCGCTAGCTTCCTGTGCAGATGTATGCAAATATAAACGTCCAACGCGAGTTCAAGATATCAGTCCTGCAATCTCCACGATAGCTGACTAATCCAAACTGCCTTTATCCAGATGTCATGCCGTCCCAAAATCTGAAGTGATATACTCTGCCTGTGCCATCATCCTGCTCATCTAAATACGAGCAACGTTTAAATACTGATTGAGATCAACAAAGGAAAGCTGTCTGTTAACTTTTCAGGCATGTCTAGTTTCCGATGCCTCATCCAGGCTGTGTGCGACGTTGCCACCTTTTGCTGAACTCTTCTAGCCAGCACAAAGAGTGCCACATGCAAGTGAAAACCTCTATTGATGGCGTTGAAGCAGCTTGCTCTGTTAGAGGAAGTCATTTAGATGTTTATGGGAGATGCACGGAAGAAAATTTGCTAGTTTATTTATTTTTTTTTCTAAAGTGAGCGTGAGGACTATACGGAAGCAAACAGATGTTCCCAAAAGGCTGACATTAGCCAATTGTTGGGAACACTGCTTGAATAAGAAAAATTGTGAAAGCGGTAGAGAGAAGTTTAAAAGGTCTCTGAATCTCCTCGGTTTCACACTATAGGAGGGAAGTCTCATAGATTATTTTTTTTGGGGGGGGGGGGGAGCAGCTGGGAAAAATAAGAAACCTCTTTCTTGAGAGGCTTTTTTACCTCCCTAACTCCATTTTAAATGTAAGACTGGGTCTGAAAAGGTTCGACGAGGATTTCTTTCTGAGTCCAGATAACAGGTCCATACAAAGGTTGTCTTCTTGTGTTGTCCCACCCACCTTTCCTTAAACTTTTTCATAGTTATACTGGAAAACAACAACAACAAAAGAAGGGCCAAGAAAAGCATTTAAATGGTGTTTGTGCCTGTTGTTCTTTCTGGTAAGGTGCAAAGAGCTTGTGTTTTTAAGTGACATAAATTGTTTTTTAAATATTCAACCGGCAACAGGAGCCCCCTGTAGCCTGCTGTCTCCTCTGGACCTCACTGACTTTGAAAACCCACAGCCCTGCTTTGATCTGCACCATTTCTTGCCACAGCCATGCTGTATTTCCTTCATTTCACAGAATCACAGAATCATCTAGATGGGAAGAGACCTCCAAGATCACCTAGTCCAACCTCTGACCTAACACTTACAAGTCCTCCACTAAACCATATCACTAAGCTCTACATCTAAACGTCTCTTAAAGACCTCCAGGGATGGTGACTCAACCACTTCCCTGGGCAGCCCATTCCAATGCCTAACAACCCTTTCAGTAAAGTTCTTCCTAATATCCAACCCAAACCTCCCCTGGCGCAACTTTAGCCCATTCCCCCTCGTCCTGTCACTGGGCATGTGGGAGAACAGAGCAATCCCCACCTCGCTACAGCCTCCTTTAAGGTACCTATAGAGAGCGATGAGGTCTCCCCTGAGCCTCCTCTTCTCGAGGCTAAACAACTCCAGCTCCCTCAGCCGCTCCTCGTAAGACTTGTTCTCCAGACCCCTCACCAGCTTCGTTACCCTTCTCTGGACGCTCTCGAGCACCTCGATGTCCTTCTTGTAGCGAGGGGCCCAAAACTGAACACAGTACTCGAGGTGCGGCCTCACCAGAGCCGAGTACAGGGGGACAATCACCTCCCTAGCCCTGCTGGCCACACTGCTTCTTATGCAGGCCAGGATGCTGTTGGCCTTCTTGGCCACCTGAGCACACTGCTGGCTTATATCCAACCAACTATCAACCAATACTCCCAGGTCCTTCTCGGCCAGGCAGCTTTCCAGCCACTCATCTCCCAGCCTGTAGCGCTGCTTGGGGTTTTTGCGCCCCAGGTGCAGGACCCGGCACTTGGCCTTGTTGAACTTCATGCAGTTGGCCTCAGCGCATTGGTCCAGCCTATCCAGATCCTCCTGCAGAGTCTTCCTACCCTCGAGCAGATCGACACATGCACCCAACTTGGTGTCGCCTGCAAACTTACTGAGGGTGCACTCGATCCCCTCATCCAGATCATCGATAAAGATATTGAAGGGAACTGGCCCCAGTACTGAGCCCTGGGGGACTCCACTAGTGACCGGCCTCCAACTGGATTTAACTCCATTCACCACGACTCTTTGGGCCCAGCTACCCAGCCAGTTTTTAACCGAACGAAGTGTACGCCAGTCCAAGCCCCGAGCAGCCAGTTTCTTGAAGAGAATGTTGTGGGAAACGGTATCAAAAGCCTTAGTTTTGTTTTTGTTTGGTCAGAACTTATCTTGTCCTACTTTTTTCTTCTTTTTTCCTTTTTTAATTACAAGAAGTGTCCTTAACTGTTGCAGCTTTGGAGGACAGACTGTGTTTTCCCTTCTCCTGAAGGAGCTGCTAGCCCAAGGAGCCTCTACCAAGCTGGGCATCCTGTGGCCGCACAACTACCAGTTATTTACTTACCTGCATGCTTTTTTTTTTCTTTTTCGTGTGGGGGTGATCTGAGCTTCCTAAGCCCTTGTGCAACTCCGAACCCAGATGACAGGCTTGGCCCGGTCTCGTGAGCCACATTCCTGAACTGTCACGTAGCAAAGAGCCCTTCTTCTCCCACCCCTCTCCACACCCTCCGTACACCCCAGTTTGGCTCCCAGCCTTATTCCTCCTATTTCCACACCTCTCTGCTCAAACCTCTGCAGAGGAGGCTCCGAGCCTACGCCTTCACACAGCAGAAGCATCCCAAAAGGGTACGGATTTGCTGACTTCAAGGTGGCGTGGGCACCAGACTCTGTGTCCAGCACCTCCAGCCTGTTTCTTGGTAAAGTAGTTCTTTGTCACTCCCCTGCTTCTTCTCCTCTTACTCTTTTGTCTGTCCACCTTTTGCTTTTACGAGCGTTTTTTCCAATTTCTGTGTGTTTTTTACCTTGACAGTGGTGCTTGAGGATGAGGTGGGAAAAGCACATTTTTCCCCTGGCAGAGAGACAGAGAGGTGGCATGGTGATGGCTCCTTATGGGTGAATTCAGTGCTGGGCTTGACGTAGATTTTTACACTGGAGGCAGACAGAGGGCTTTTCCAGTGGTTCATCTTTCAGGCAAACTTCATACATAAAAATCCTCTCTTCTCTAGGGCATCCAGGGTACAGAAGAAAATAAGCAAGGAAATAAATAAAAGTAAATAAAGCAAGATGAGCTACAGCCTGCATGGACAAATCTAGCCATGTCTTTCAGCAGAGTTAGATATGCTTAAAAGAAAGAACACAAAAAAGGCAATTGATCCTGATGGGGAAATATTCCTTAGTAGAATTTCTCACCTAATTTTTTTCCCAAGGTTTTGGGTATAAACTTCGTAAACAGCTGGAGTGATGTCTGTCTGTACGATAGCTTCCCAGACCTCACCCAGCTCTGTGGTGTAGTGTCAAGGCTGTCACTGCTTGGCAGAGCCTTATGCATATGCCAAGAGCAGGGCACTGCCCGTCTGCAGGGGCAGGACGATGCTCGTGCATTGACTTACATTCAGTTTGCACTTTCCAGGCTGGGAACGCTGGCTGGGCATGAAGAGGAATACCTGCTTCCCTTGGTAGATATTACTCTGACGGCTGGGGCCCCGTTTGCAAAATTGAACCTGAGTCTGAGAAGGGCCATAATTACATCTTTGTGCAGTAGCTACAGAAGTTATGCTGCAGCTATGAAGACGAGCATGTTCTCCGCTGGCCTGTCCTCTTGGCAAGCAGTTTGCTAGTTGTACATGCTGGTAGACACCCCTATCTGGGTCAGAGGACTCCCTCCCTGGGTTCCTCTAACTACTGTTGACTCAGTCCCTGCTGACTATAATAAAAGCACCCAGGAGGTGGAGAGGCAGGTAGGTTTTGGGACTGCAGCCCCCTAGGTTCTTCCTTTTGGCGTTATATGGAGCCCAGCTCCCTCCTTCAGGATTTAACCTGCCCATTGTACGGGTAACCCTTAAACCTGTACAGCTTGCCCTGAAATTTGGTTTCCTCTGGGCAAACCTGTCTGTCAGTCAGAGCCATGCCTCCAGGAAGGTTTCTCTGTCCGTATACTTCCTAGGGTCTCCATCTTAAGGTTTGGGGCAGCTCTCGCTTGCTGAGAGGGTCTGGGGTTACACTGGCATATCGCACAAAATACCAGAGTGGCAGCACGTGCCCTTGTCTTCCTGCTCTTGATCATCCCTTTCCCCTGACAAAGGCAGCAGATGTGGCCAAATACCCCAGGTAGAGGAAAGCTGCCTGGCTGCCTGAGGAGCAGCTGCTGATAATTGCAGGAGGTTTGTGTCCCGTCCCTCCTGTTTTGCTCAGAGGGGTCCCTTGGGGCACGGGGCTGCTTCCTGCCATGCCAGGCTGACTGCTCCTCCCAAGTGTATGTGTCTGCGTGTACGCAGCCTGTGGCTCTATCTAGTTGTGTAGTTTTAATGAAGCAGTGGTGCAGGTCCCCCGGGAAAGCCTTTCCTGTGTTGGGGAGCATCTCTGCCGGGGGCTCTGGCTGCTCCTGCAGGGACTGATGCCCCACCCAGAACATGAGCTGTGCTTAGGGAGAACAAAGAGAATATGCTGCTGTCGTCTTGGCTTTGTTTATTACTTATTGCTGATTTATTACTTTGCATGCTTGTTTTAGTTTCCTCTCCTGGCTCTGAATCTCACTGATACCTCCATGGATGCACCCAGACCTTTCCAGCCTTCTCTGCGTGCTTCTGGTTTGTCGGGGAGGCCTTTCTCCTTTGAAGAGATGAGAGCTGAATGCCATGCTTTCATCTCTGGGAGTTTTTCTGCCATGTTTGTCTCAAGTTTCATTTGTCTTTAGTGTGCCAGGTGACCCACAAAAGCTGGACTCCCCCTCTTTTTGCCTGCCAGCCCCTCTACACACAAATTTACAAGTTGTCTTTCCAGATCTCCCACATCTTACGGGTTTTGATTATTTGGGGTATGCATTTTTGTATGTCAGTAGGGAAAAATTCCTTTTAATCTTGCATTTTGTGCTTTGCTCACCAAAGTCAATATTCCTCCTTGGATCTAGATACCAACTGACTTTTAAGGTACTGGTTTGGCTTCTTGGCTTTTGCACCGTAGTCATACAGACTTCGATCCTCTCTTTGGTTTCCTACATCTGCTTTTACACTGAAGGTGTATGTGCCTCCTGTGTCTCAGACGTGGCATAGCTAAGAAACTTCACCGTTTAGCTTACCTATATTTCTGTTTCTTGGCTGCTGGAAGCCTCTTCTCTTCCCCAAGCACCAGCGGTTGTCTTTGTTAACTTGTGTCACTCGGGGAGGAGAGGCGTAACAGCATGAACATCTTTGTTAATCAAGAACCTTGGCCGTGATTCAGTTTCAACTCCAATGCCCTGTTTTGGACTATGTGAGGAGCAGCAGCTTCTGCAGCTAGTGGGGTCTAGAGTCAGCCTGGCAGGGGATGTAATTTCACGTGCTGAAACCCTCTTTTCCTAGGGTCTGCACCATCGGTGCGTTCACATTCAAGTCACTGAGCTTGCCTGTTTTTTTTTCTGTTACGGGTTCCAGTCCTTGCTACATTTCACATATCCTCCTCCTCACCCTAAGGGTGTGTTTACAGGTGGCAGAATATTTGATAAAGAAAGAATGATGTTTTACTTTATGAAGTCATTATTTTTTAAATTAGAAGCTTTTGGAAAATGTAATAGTTACACATTCTTTAAAATATCATCATAATCTTTTATTGATGCAGATTTATGAAATACTAGATGTTAATAATCATATGTCAGTAATCAGCCAGAAAATGAGTCATTACGGGCTGAAAAGAAGCAAGTTTGGCTTTTTGCATCCTGTACCACTTGCAGCTAGGGCATTTAGACTCCTGCTTATGTTTGAGAGCCCATTATCTTTCAGAAATGCCTGAAAGATCAGCCTTTTTCTTTCAGCTATTTGAGTTCAAGCAGTTTTTTGTTTTAAGCAAAGGACAAAATTGAACCAAAACCTCGTTCATGGTGCTTTTATCTCAGACCAGAGCAGAGCAGCTTTGGCCCTAAATCACCAGGAAGGCATTTTGGTTCAGCTATCTATTTCTAAGCTGTCCTCAATAGCATGTGATAAGGGAGGTTTTAATTTTGGGAGTGTTGTTGTTTTCACCGTGTTCCTCTTCCTGCTTTCTGGTCCCTCACCAGCTCCCTTGATGTCAGGATGTCCCATCGTGTCCTCAGTCTGAAGCTTTGATGATTGCCCTGGAAAGGTACCAGCCCTGGCTACCTGCTTTCCTCTTCACCTGTTGGTTTGAGCTGTTCCCAAAACAGCATGTGAACTCCGTGAGCTTCAGGGTAGGATGGGAAGATAGCATATGTCCTTTTTGCAAGACAAAAACATTTCTGAAAACCATGTTTGTCCCAGTCTTTGTATTTTTTCAGCTACTGAGACTGCTGCTCTCTGGTCCCAGGGCAGATCTATGTGTATTTGGCCAAATGAGAAAATCCTCCTGTGGTGGTGGTCTCAATCCAGGCTAATGAGAGAGGAAGCAGAAATTAAACATATAGATTTCAAAGGAGGAAATCCACCCCCATGGTTGGAGTCTGGGGCACTTAACGTGCTTCCATTTAACCTGCAGCCCTGGTTGGCCACGTTTATTTAATCCAGCGGCATCCAGGGACGGATGTACTGGCAGGGACCCTGTGATCTTTAGCACTGCAATTAGTCCTGTCTCTTTCCCTGATGGGATGCTGGCAGCACATCTGCTCTCCCGGTGGCTGTATGGGGCCGTGGGCTTTCTGGCGTCTCGCAGCCACAGGAGGGGCTGCCGTGTTTTCCTGCGTGGGCTGTGCCAACCCCTGCTCCTGCCACGCAGGCTGATAATGTAGGGTTGATTTTTCTCCTGTCCCCCAAGTGAAATGGTGGTCTAAGATGAGCGGATGGCTCAGTCAGCTGTTAACATCAGTGCTTCGTTAGCCCCAGCTGATCATCAGCCACAGTACCTAGAACAATATTACATGAGGACGATGATAAAAGAGCTGTTCTTTCACTTGCAACTGAAACAGGGCGGGTGCCTGGGTCAGAGTGTAGCCCTGACTGCACGTAGTACAGAGGATACATGCGGTGGCTAGCAATAAGCAAAATTGCTTTGTGGCCCAACGTCTAATGGTTGATTGCTCTAAGGGGGGTGGTTGCTCCCTGTGCTGCCTGTTGGCCTGTGCTTCTAATAAAGCAACAGCCAAAATTGCACCCCCAAGCTGATAGTGGCACTTTTACTGCTAATTTCAGCAAAGGTGGCATTAGTTAGAAGGAGATAGTTTTGCAAGCCCTGTGCATCACCACTGACACTTTTTTTTACATTACTAGGGAGGGTGTATTTTTGTATGTGATAAGCTTTCTGTGTGCAAGTAGCAATCTTCTTCTTTCTGTTGCAACAGGACGTTTACCTTTCTGACTTTGTGTACCTCAGGAGGAAAAAGAGACCCACTTCTTTTCCTTATACAACTTACCACGGAAAGGGCAAAACTTTGTAGGCTGGTTTAATGCAGATGTTAAGAGTTCATATTAACACCGTGCTTGTGTAAGGACAAAGCCAGTCACAAAGGAATGATATCTAAGGTCTTCAGGAAAGCACAGGAACCCAATCTGTCTGAAAGGAAACCTTCTGCAAAGGATGGAGTCCCTGAGTATAACCACTCTTTTGTAAGTTGTTCTTCTTACAGTTTGTGGCTTTGTTTAGTATCAGATTTCCTTCATCTTGCTAGTTTTTTCTTGCAGGCTTATGCAACTGGAGTTTATCAGAAGTGAGTGACATGTAAAGTGTTTGCATATTCATAAATTAGTCTTTTTAAGACGTCTCAGTGGGACTCTTAACTGTGCTTAGTCTGTTTATCCACTCAAATCCACTGCTGCAGTGTTTTAAAACTCGAAATCATAACTGCATCTGAATTTCACCATGAAATAAAATATTGTAAGTGAGGACACATGTTAGTAATCAAAACAGATTCTTTCAAACGAGCCCTTGTGCTGTGGGACAGGAGACGGTTTGCAGGCAAGTACTGACAGACCTTGATCACTCGGAGCCTGGGGCACTGAAACCCATAGCTAGGCACAGAGGTAATGCACACCAGCTTCTGGAGCCACTCAGGGCTTCTCAGTGATGAACCAAATTATTTCGGTACCTTAACTATAGCTAAGCTTCATCGGGCTGCCTGGAAATCATGCCACAGGGAAGCTGCAGAGGTAAAAGCAGTAAGGAGGATCTGAGGATCTGCCCGAGTTGTGCATCTGGAGCTCTCACGGCTCTTTCGCAGTGGAAAGGCGAGTCCCTGTTTGTCCCCAAATGCAGACTTTTTAATTGGCAGCAAATTTTCTGTGTAGAAACAGGGGTCGTGTTGAACTGTTCCTCTTATCTCACCCGTTCTTGTTATGAAATGGGCTGTGTCCAGTCTGTAGGACTGCTGATTGGATTTATTCAATTAAAGAAGCTTTCATGTTACAGAAATGGAAATTCATATATTTTTTAATTTTATTGCTGGGTAGTTGAACTGGCCAGCTTAGAATAAACTTCTCAGAAGATAAGAGGCAGTGGATTAAAGTTAGGAGGCATGGCTGTGATTTTCAAACAGACCAGAGATCTAGTGTGTCACACTTATTAGAAGCCTAAGTTGGGGCTTTTCTAAAGAGGCTTCATTTTTAACGGGCAACAATGCACCACTTCCTCTCCCCCCCCCCCCCCCCCCCCACCAAAATATATCCTCCTAAAGGCAAATTGCTTTGCACACTGAAAGGAGCAGTTGATTTTAAAACAAGCATTTGGGTGGTTATTTTTTTCTCTTTATTATGAGAGACAGATACTTGTTATAGTAGAGAGAAGTACAAAAATGTTAAGATGTGTTGCATACAATACTATGGGGAGGCCATTGGACAAGTGCTGTTCCCTAGTATAAAGCACTGCAAGGAAACTAAGGCACAGAAATATCTTCAGAAAAGACTGTTGTAGCTGGCTGATGTTAGAAAAGAAGGAACACCTCATTTATTCTTCTAGAGGGAAGAAGAGAACTTGTAAATCTAGCAGGTAAAATTCTCATTTAATATTTTTTTAATACTTCACAGGAATTCATTGATTTGCAAAGCTCCAGGCCATGTCTTTTTTATATATATTTTTATTAAATTGAAATTATTTCTACTTCTAAGCCACTATGAAGTTCCTTAATTCATTTGACATGCCTTTGTCGATACAATAGCCGAATAACAAGAAAGAGACCTCTGATCCTGGTGTGGGCATATTATGCTCTACTGTACGGCAACCTGCATTTCCTGGCGGTACTCTTATCTTCTCCTTTAAAGCAGTACAATTTAACTTTGCAGGCCCTGTCATCCAACAGTAATTTTCTGGCACTGCAGGATACCAATCCCTTGTTTGCAACTCCGATGCGTTATAACACTTTACCCCATTAGCATTGCAGCGTTGTTTGAGGACTTATGTAGGTAAGATTTGTAAGCTGAGTTTCCAAAGACTGAACTCACTGGCTTGTTTCAGATGTCGAGCACAGTTTTAGTTTTTTTTTTTTTTTCAGGTTTTTCTTTTTGTCATGGATATTTTATTTTGGTCCTTGTCTTACATTTACTTTGTGGCTGATTAAAAATAGGCAAAAAAAATCTTCTGACAATTCCTTATTTTTATATGTTGTTGGTAGTTCTTGTACTTGTAGCTAGGCTTGCATGGGATCATTTAATTTACTTTTTCTAGGACCACGAAATCTTATTTCTTTACCCACTGATAACCAAATTAGGTTTGTTTAACAATGACTTAGTAAGCAAATGAAGAAGATTGGAGAGAACCCAAAGAGGGCTAGAGAACAGCTCCAGTCAGGAGAAATTACATGTATAAGTAAGAGGACTTAAATATCTCTGTAAGCTTAAAGAAAACAAGAAAACAGAAAATTAGAGAATAAGGGAAAACAGTCGAATCTTATGCAAAATGTTGAAATGTTACCATGTGAATAAGCTTCTGCTTTTTGTATATAGATGTGGGAGGTAAAGTCAGTACAGCGGCTGATTTGTGAAGGGTCAGAATTCCACTTGCTAGAGCTGAGAGTTTCTCATGGTTTATTATTTTCTGTATTAACCTGGATCTTTTGGCGGGGAGGCAGATGTCTGGAAATCTGTGCCTCCTTACTACGCTACAACCCTGTTATAACAGTATTATTCAATGACATTGTGAGCAGTTTCACTGTTGCTGAATTTACATTTCAGGTGATTACATTTGATTTTTACTCTAGCTCTTTTCAAGTTTGTCTGTTTTCAAAAGAGCATATTGTGTTAACATTCTTTAAGCTCTGTGGTAATTGTAAAATGGGTTCTGTAAATAACTGATGTGTAAAAAATCTGTGTTAAAAAAGCATTGAGATCCTCGGTCGTAGAAGATGAAGATCTTTACCATTGTACACTTGAAAAATGGCCACACTCAGAAGTCATCTCTGCAAATGTCACTGGAAGTTTTCAGCTGTGAAGGTGGTGTTTTAGGTTAGAGTACAGGTTTGGTGCAGGTCTAGTGTGATAATTCAGCAAGGAAAGCAGTGTTTTTCATTTTATTTATGGTCTTTGTTTCCCTGCTGTCAAGCAGCACAGCAGCGCCTTTCATGTCTGTTGTCTTTGGGTGCTGGCGTGTCACCTCCATGGGGGAAGACCCCGTGGATGCAAGCACTGACAGCCTCAGGATGCCGTGGGGTCTCTCCAAGAGCCCTGTCCCAGGTCTGTTGGAAATCCTCTGTATTGACCCCATAGGTACTGCAGTGCGATACGTGATGCAGTAACGTGCAACACCTGTGAGGGGAAGCCATGCAATTTCCCAGCTTTTGGAGCATTTTTTTAGTCCTGTGGGCAGGCATTTTCAGCTCAGCACAGATGGTTTCGTCTCCTCCTTTTCTTTGCTGCAGAGCTATTGCAACTTCATATGGATCAAGCCCCAGTTCGTTTTAAGTGGTCTGAAGAACCGGTGAACCTGTAATAGTTTTAGTGAGTGTAAATGGGAAAGGAATCTTTCCTCAAGAGCCTTTTTTTTTTCCCCTCATATTTTAAGGATATGTTGTATTTCCTTACCTCTAAACTTGTTTCTTCTCAAAGATGCGTAGGGCTAGAAGTGAATAACAAACAACGTGAGGAGTGTAGGGCCTACAAGGAACATAGCATCACCAGGTTTTCATTTACAAAGGTAGCATTGGTGTGGGGTCAGAGCTGAAAGCAACAACGCCTGGCACAGTTAGAGGTGAAGAAAAGGGGAAATCATCTGCAGCAGGACAAGCAGTCATTACCTTGTTTGGAGCATTTTAATTACGGACAGATGGGATCAGAGGAACAGTCATTCGGGCAAGTTGTCTTTTTAATGCAGAGTGCATCACCTGGAAGAAATTTGGGGCGGAGAAATCAAGTGGTGGTTTTAATGATGCAGCAAAACTTAATGATGAAATACAGTTCCTGAGGGCGTATGTTTCATCATAGTGTGTATCTTTAAAAACACAGGCTTCGGGGGGTAAAAATTGTAGCATCTATCTGTGCAGGCTTTTATTTGACATGGTTGGGTAGACTATTGAATTCCTACTCCCTGCCTTAGCTTAGCTGTGTACTATATGTTCTCCACAATGCCTCAAGCTGAAAATTGATCTACAGTCAATACTGTGCAATGATTCGACCCACTCCATAATCAGCACCGCTCTGTGAATGAAATTCATCGTGGGAGGCCTGATTATTGTCTCCAGTAGGACTGACCTGACTGAAAGGGCTATCAGACTGTCTGAATTCGGACACTTTGGACAATTGCCATCAGGAATTATCTATGCTCCCAGAAAGGGCTAAATTGAGCAGAGATGAAGTGCTGGTGTTTATTGATTTTTTTTTTTTTTATTTTTTTTCCCCTCCTCCAGACTAGGTAGAGAAGAAGCAGATGCAGCTTTAGCTACATGCACTGGAGAGTTTTGGATAGCGTTGCTGCAGTGATACATGAATATCTTTCCTGACCCTGTGTCAAATTGTCTGCAGCGTGTGCTGATTTCAGGGCTGCTTTCTAAGGAAGGACCATTTGTCAAAAATGCTGTGACATGTAAAATACGTTCACAGTCCTCTTGGCTATGTGCAGTGGTTCAAGTGAAATAGAAAAGTGCCTCAGATGGGGCTGAGTGCTTCTCACGTATCAGCCTTGAATATTTGGACCCTTGAAGTCTGATCTAAGCACACAAGCTATACAGATCACACTAAAACTTGTTAAATGCAGAATTTAATTATATGGGTATCTAGTCTTGCATTGGGTCTATAGAGATGTGTATATATATATAGAAAGCATTTTAGGTGGCCATGAACTGCACACAGGTGTGGCAAACTCTTTGGTGTGTTGCATGGTCCCGGGTCATCACTGCTGTGGCTCGGTGTCTTTCCATGGTGCTGCATGCGGAGGCTGGGCTTCTCTCTCTGTTCCCCGCTGAGCTGGGCTAGATTAATCCTCTACGAGGATTAATCCTGGCACAAGCCCAGAAGAGAGCCCTCCCATCTGGACCTTTCCAGCGGCTACCTTTCTACATATCCAGTAGGACAGGAAATATCTTGGGTCCGGTAGGATGGGACATGAACACGCGTGGCAACACAAAGGGGACAGTTCTCATTCTGTGGGCACAGGGGAGAGAAGATGAAACCTTCAGGTGGCTGGCTGGCAAGAAGTTTGCCATTCAGATGTGATTTCCATTCAATGTATGGATACACTAGTCCACCATCAAGTTTTCTGGAGTTATATAAGCAAAAGGGACATTTTATGCAAGCACAATGAAGAGCTTATTAGCGGTTAGCAATATTTAAATACTTGATCCTTGGTTAGATAATGTCTTTTTTCTCTTAACCTTTGTACAGGATTACAGAAAGTGGGGCACGTTTTTTTTTCTCACCTTACCAATGTGGAAATTTTAGCTATGCTGTTAATACCAATATTGGAAAAACAGTTTTTCTCCTAAAGGAGTGCATGCCACTGATCTTTATTAATGTGTGTGCAAAATATCAATAATGAAAAAAGTAGAAATGCCAAAACAGTATTTACTTTACAGAACATTTCTGAAGTTGCCATGGACCACAGGATGTCAAGCTTTAATCACAGAAAAGCAAGTAAGGCTCACTGGTGAAACTGGAGAAACTATACCCTGCGCTTTGCCTACCTTAACAGCTTTGTGCGGTACCAGTACATGGCCCAGGCTTGTTAATGGCAGCATTTCTCTTCACAGTAGCAACTCTTTTGCCTCTGACTCGAGGGACTGGACTGAAATCTTAATTCACTGCAAAACTCCCATCGACAGGTATGGACTTTGCTTCAGCTCGGTTTGATGGAGTGTGGTGGAAGCTTTAAAGGCATTCAAGCCAGAGACACTTCACCAAGTGTGTTGTGCCTGTTTGTCACAAGATAACCTCTAGTCTTTTAATAGAGTTAAAGCTTCGTGGGCAGGCTCTGCCCTTGCTTAATGCCATGGCATTGTTCCCATTGGCTTCAAAAAGAGGAGGCACTTAGACCAGCACTCACAAAGGCCCTTAGGAGCCTAAGTCCCATTCATTTCCTGATTTCAGTGGGACTTAGAGTCCTAAATCCCTTTGTGAAACCAAGTCGTAATGCTCTACAATCTAGGCACAAGCATTAAAAAGAGTTCTCTTTTTATCCTCTTAGCATGGTAAGCCTGGAAAGTGGAGCTTCTTATTATCTTCCCTGTGCTCCTGAAATAGGTTGAAAGAATGTGTAGCTATTTGAATATGGAAGTTATCTTTTGACTTGAGTCTAGATTATCTTTTCCAGAACTACAAAAGCAATCAAGTCTGGATGGCCTAGCTCCTTTCTGGGCTGAAACTCTTCGGGATGGGTATTCAGGTGGAGAATGGTTAAGCTGAGTCAAGGGAGAGGAGTAGTTCATGGCTTTAACCCCTCTCTGTCCTCCAGCCAGCTTGATCCCTGGGGATGCACGTGGAAGTCACAAGGTGCCAAACCTCTTTTTTCCCATACTGGAAACCATGCTTTTGAAGAGCCCTGTGCTATAATATCCTCAAAAGCTTGATCCATGGACTCTGTGCACAAGCCAGGTACTCATCAGTAGGACCATAAAGTCAAACCCTCCGTAAGAAACCTTCATAATAGCCTCTTGCTCTTATTATTTGAAGGCCAAATGAGTTTTTGCGTCTGCTTGCTCATTTCTAAATCTATTGATGATGGACCCAGTGTTCAGCTGATGTAAATTAGTTTAGCACCACAGAAACTGGGTCAGTGACTGTGTTGATTTATCTCATCTGAGGAGCTGACATAGGCTCTCTGGTTTTCTTGTACTAAACACTGCTCTCCTCTCTAGCAATTTTTCTTCCATTCAAGAGCGATGTGAGTATAGAACAGGTTTTGATATTCTGAGTAAAACAAAGAGCTGTACAATCTGTCAAAAGTAAATAATGTATAGGCTTATAGAGGATCTAATGATTAGATGTTGGCATATATTCTTGATAGATTATGAATCCTTATCCCATTAATGGGTGAACTCTTAGCCTCTGTGTTAAGGAGCTGTGATTGACGGAAAAGCAAAATGATGAGATTTATTCTCTTTGCTATGACGGTCCTAAGAAACTAGGAGTGTTTATGTCTGAAAAAATCCTTTTACCAAAGTAAATAAAACACCAAATCAATCTAAAGTTAGCGCAGGGAATTGCTACAGAGGTGCCGCTCAAATCTTACCATTTAGAGCAAAACATGGCTGCATCAGTTAAGAGTAACATAACCGAGTTTGTGTTGATTTTTGAATCCATAAAATATAAGAGCTTGCCATCTTCTGTTGTTCCAGAGAGGAACAGCGTAGTGATAGCTGTGAAGTTGATGGGAATAGAGAGCATAGCTTGGTTGTACATTGAAGGTCTGGAGGAATGCTGCTGGGCTTCATTCTGTTCCTCCCTTAGTGAGCCATGCTGCTGAGACAGAATGAACTCCAGGGAGCACCACGACATTGGGTTTTTTTCCCCTCCTGTCATGGATTGGTGGTTTTAATTGCTTGTGCCAAGTTTTCTTTGCAAACGGGGCCCTTCCTGTTTTTATGCAATTTTGCTAAAATTTAGTGAGTCCTGAGTGCTGTGTGGAGTTTTGTGACTGTGTTGACAACGGAGGTTATCAGAAGGTTTTGCATCCTTAAGGGACATATGTTCTGCACGCTTAGTATCTGTTGGGGCGTTTGATTACCTCATATATCTGTTAGGTCCTAAAATCCTGGGAGAGGCGCAGAGCACAGCTCCAAAACACTCACTTTTTGTAGGGCAGTCATTGGGCCTCTTTTCTTTTCCTTGCCAAATAACCAGCCTGCCATAGCAGAGAGTGGCATTGCAGAAAGGTGCATGAAGTACCTCACCACGGTGTTTCGCAGTACTGGCACAGGCTTCAGTTGTGGGGCTGGCCTTGTGGTAGGCTTCAGACTGCGATTCAGGTGACCTGTGCTTGCTTCCTGGCGTTGTCATTGATTTTTCATGTGACCTTGTGCAAGGCATGTCACCTCCCGCTACCTCGGTTGGCCGTCTGCGCTGCAGGGATGATGTTGCTGCCTCTTTCATAGTCTTTTGTCCTCAGACATACTGAATATATATCGTTCAGGGGAGAAGGGGCTTTGCTATATGTGTGTATAGTACTTAGCGGGTGGGAGCTTAGGACTCCTGGGATTTTTGGGTACTGCGGTAGTAAAATAATGAATGATATCTTGCACTCTGCTTTCCTCCCACTTTATTACCATTGCCATCCTGACCCCTTTTCTGCCTATAAAGCTACCATATCAGCTTTGAAATGGTCTCCTGTGACCATTAGTCCATACAACAATTCACAAGCGATATGTAGCTTATGCAACTGACATGTATTTTACATTTTTATTTCATTACCAGTTGCAGGTACCTTGCTTTGGGAACAGTCCCAATCTGTAAACTCATTATTTACTGAAGCTGTGCTTAAAAATTCAGTGGTGTAGCAAAAAACTTGAAAGAAGATAAACCTGACATGCCCTTGAGAAGTTTGTGTTACGCCATGATTAGGAATCATTGCTGAAACTTTCACAAATTTAGACACATCCTGGCTTGAATGGGTATACTGGAGCAAAACCTTAAATGCTTGTTTGAAAATCTGTACTTAGACTTGCTGGGGAATGGTTATAGAGTATATTAGACCAAGTGGCTTTTAAATAATTTTTAAAGCAAATTCATCTTGTTCTCAGAATTCCTTTCTGTAGATGTGCCAGTTGCCGTGACCAGCAGGTCTCCAGTGACTCGCAGGAATGTATCATTTTTAAAGTGATTAGAGATTAATTAAACAAAGCTTCGTCATCTGATAGAATAGCTGAAATACACGTTTGCTTTATCGTAAGTCAGCAATAAAAAGGATATATATGTTCTCCATGGCCAAAGGCATCGCCGCATATTGCAGAGGCAGCATGCTGCCCTGTTGACTCTTTGGCAGGTTCTTCATCTCTTCCCTCCATGACTCAGGGTAAGACAGGAGCACAGTATGGCCAGGTATCATCAGGGTGTCAGAAACGGGGAAGGATCATGGCCACCTTTCAAGAGACAACCATAAATCTTGACCGTGATCTTCCATGTTTTGGGGGAATAGCAGCTTTTCTGATAACGAGGAGGTTGGATCCGTCTATTTAATCCCCATGTCTAAACGATGAAGCTTTTCTTTTCCTAATTGACGTGGTGGTGGTGGAGGGGGGTGCCTTCTGTGCCTTCTGCACGTCTGTGTGTGACTTTCACTGGCAACTTCTCCTTGTCCAACTGTTCGTAGCTAAAATATGTGCTTGTCGGGGGTGGGAGAGCAGGGTTGTAAACACATGATGTTCTCCAACGTAAAGCAAATCTGTTGTCCTCTCCCCCACACCCAATTTTGTATCACAACTGATTTTTCTTTAAAATACTGGAAATAGTTTGAAAATGCCTGTTGTATGCCTGTAAAGAATAAGCATAACCATAACATCCTGCGAGCTTACTTAATTCAAGGTCTTTGTGGGCCATGTTCAGAATGGTGCTTTATCATGCAACTTCCTTTTAAATTTATTTATTTATTTTTTTAAAGTAGAGATTCCATTTTTCTCCTGGAATTAACAGAGTCTTTGTCGATACCGATTTAAATAATTCCAGTAATGAAAAATTGCGTGATTTTTTAAGATTGTTGCTCCTTTTTTTCACCTCTTTTAGGAAGGACTATAAATGTATGGAAAAATGTATGGCTATTCAGGTCAAATAATCCTTAGGCAACGACTTTTATGTTTTGAATCGTGCTCTGATATCCATATGTCAGAACTTTGGAGGCTTAACTTTTCTGATCCTGAATGTCACTTCCTTTTCTGACCGCAGGGTGCAATTCTAGCCTTTGAGGGACAGAAGCAGAGATGGTTTGTAAGTGGAAGAGAAACAGCTGTGATGTTGAACAGGGCCATGCACCAGTGTCCTTCTATTTTCAATTTTAATGACTAGATTTAGCCTACAAATTTAGCACAATAGCTCTTCAGGGGACAGGGGATTTTCTGCAAATACCTGATTAGCAGAATGTTTCTAACTTATGCAGAGGAAACTTTAATAGGTGTCAAAAAAAAATAAAAAAATCCCCCATAGTCTTGTTCATTTTGCTTCCTTGTTACTGCCAGTGTGGTCCTCCCTCAAACTCTCTGTATACCTGTGTGCATGTTCACTTTTCCAGCTGTGTACTGACACATACAAAGGTGCTGAATGTAGCTCCACGCTGAAAAAACAGAAGTAGTGGTGCGTGGCTGGCTTGCTATTCCTTGAGCATTTCTGCCAAGTGCTGTGTAACACGCAGCTTGCTGTGTTCAGAGATGCTGTCACCCAGTCAAATTCCCATGTGTCACCCCAAGTGCAGCCTCGTGGCAATGCATCTCACCAGTTGCATCAAAAAGGCTCCTTTTGTCAAGCTGAGTTAAGGTGTCACACATTTCCATTGTGTTTCTCTTCTCCTTGGCCAAGGAGATGAGGTAGCTGGGCTTCTTCCAAGTCTATTTGAAATCCTGTAGGGAAAGCTGTGGGGAGCCTTTGGTGGAAAGCTGTCTGGGATTTTCCACTGCACTCAAGTAAGAGGGGCTCTGCTAATCTCAGTTCTTACTCTTTTAATTAAGGTCTGAATAAGAAAACTGACCTTAGGAGGTAGCTGCATAGTTGTAAGATGTTACTGTGCAGTTTTTCTCCTAACCTACTACAGTATATCCTTGCCTCAGGCGTTACAATGTGCAGATTGTCAGAGTATAGTCATACCAAACAAAAAAAGAAGGAAAAAAAAATGTCATTTTGTTCTGGCCTTAAATGAGGCAAGATGGCAAAGGAATCTAGTGTAAACCTTTAGGCAGTCTGTTGCAGCCTTTATTGCAGCTCTTGAAACTAATTCACCAATAAAAGCAAACAAGCGTAATTTGGAGTGAATACCGATGAAATGCTCTGTTCTGCTTTAGTAAGCTCTCTGCAGCCTTCAAAGGCAGGTGAAATGGCTGGTGGGAAGAGGAGCTGTGTATAGTCAAAGGGACACCCTTTATCCTAAAAATGACCTGATTGCCTAATTTTTTTTCTTTTCTAGTCAGCTGTTTTTATAAATAGAAGCTTCAAATGGACTTGAAGGGTTTAAAGTGGATCTGTTTTTACATAGTGCACTTCTCATTTCCTCTCTGTAGTTCAAAGATTTGCTTTTTGTGGCTTTGTTTTTGTCTTTTCTTTCCTCTTCCCCCCCCCCCCCCTCCGCCCCCCAAGCAAAAAAAAACCTTAAACCAAGCCATTTTGTCAGGGGTATGAAAACCTCAGGATCACGTTGCAAACTTGACAGAGGTGTATCTAAAACTTCTTCTGATTTCATTGCTTAGGATGGTACCTAACAGTCAGTAATACCTTTTTTGTAAGGATTTTTTATGCAAGGATACCCTAGTCCCCAGCACACTGTGTGCCAGATGTTCTGTTAGCATAGAGTCATAGAATATCTGAGTTGGAAGGGACCCACAGGGATCATCGAGTCCAACTCCTGGGTCCCCAAAGGACCATCCAGAAAAACAGACCGTGTATCTGAGAGCATTGTCCAAACTCTTCTTTAACTCCAGCAGCTCAGTGCTGTGACCACTGCCCTGGGGAGCCTGTCCCAGTGCCCGACCACCCTCTGGGTGCAGAACCTTTCCCTCACACCCAGCCTGACCCTCCCCTGTCCCAGCTCCATGCCGTTCCCTCGGGTCCTGTCGCTGTCCCCAGAGAGCAGAGCTCAGCGCCTGCCCCTCCGCTCCCCTCGTGAGGGAGCTGCAGGCCGCCATGAGGCCTCCCCTCGGCCTGTTCTGCTCTGGGCCGAACAAACCAAGGGGCCTCAGCTGCTCCTCATATGTCTTTCCCTCTAGGCCCTTCCCCATCTTTGTTGCCCTCCTTTGGACACTCTCTGAGCGGCTTAATATCTTTCTTATACTGTGGCACCCCAGACTGCACGTGGTACTCAAGGTGAGGCCGCACCAGTGCAGAGTATGGATGTGTGTCTGTATGTATATATATGCATATCCACTAGGTAATGGAATGGAGTAGTTCAGTTAGAAAAGGTCTAAAAAGATCATCTAGTCCGACTGTCTGACCACTTCAGGGCTAACCAAAAGTTAAAGCATGTTATTGAGGGCATTATCCAGAGGCCTCTTGAACACTGACAGGCATGGGATACCAACCACCCCTCTAGGACCCCTGTTCCAGAGTTCAACCACCCTCACAGTAGAGAATTTTTTACTAATATCCAGTCAGAACCTCCCCTGGTATAGCTTAGTGCCATTTTTTCATGTCCTATCCTTGGTTACCAGAGAGAAGAGATCAGTGCCTCCCTAAATGTAAATAAATTATTCACAAGATCCTTAATTTGCAATGATATCATGTAGCTAACAGTCACTGCACCCTCCTTGGCACGTTTACAAGAAAACAAGGAATTAGCAGCCACCTCTCTGACAGTGTTTGAGCCAAGAGCTTTGCCAGTGGCTGCCTTTTGCCCTCGCTGTGGCGCTCATCGTGATGGAGCAGGAGGAGCCTGTGACAAAGCAGGGAGCGGGCACCCAGGACCTGCTTTTGGTGGGGTATTTTCCTGCTTTTTCCTGGGGAAAAGCAGTGAGCTTTAATGTTTGCCTTTTCTTTTTCATGCGAGGGGACCACCTGTAGCCTCATTTGTCCTCAAAGCAAGGTTTTTCCTCCATTGCTTTGAAGGTATGCATCATGCATGTCATCATGCATTGGTATCATGCTCCAACTTTTGTTTGCAGTATTTTCGTACGGGGTTAAATGCCACCCTGCATCATCCCACTACTGTAATTTGCAAGTCGAAGATTAAAGATGATTCCCAGTTGTAGCAAACACCTGTCTGCAGTAAGGAGGGCAGGAAACCCTTCCTTAAAGTTTGCATTGAAGGGAAGTCAAGAATTTGTGTTGAAGGGAAGTCTAGCCCAGTGCAGAAATAATTTGTAGTATGGCTATGAGACTGGCAAAATCAAAATGATGGAGTTTACATGCTATATTTTAAAGCAGAGGTAGGACGTGTTTTGCACAGTTTCTTCCCTTCTGCCTGGTGTGGAGCACTGTTTTGCCTCCAGAGAAATTAAGGGTTGAAACATCCACCGTAGTGGTTGAGGGCTGTGGTTTTCTTAAAAACAATCGTGGTTTTTCTCTGAAAAGTGGGAATGGCTGCTGAGCTGCCTGGCTGGAAGTCGGGCTGCCAGGGGCTGTTAGCTGGCCGTGCGCGTGGGGTGGTGGTGGAGGGAGGAAATTTGAAGCTGGAAATGAAACAGTGTTTGGGCTCCCCTCCGCTGAAACCTTTCTTCCCCAACAAGGTTAACCAGCTTGGTAGCTAAGGGTAAACATTTTCTGAAAACATGACATGACCTGGTTTCTCTGCCTGCCCAAGGAACTTGCTTTTCTCACTGTTTCGGATGCCTTCAGAAGCCCCTAGGAGACCTGAGCGTATTTGGCTTTAAAACATTTCAGTCCTAACTTCATTTTATCCGGCAAGCAATAGGCCATGTGGAAGGACGTGCTCAAAAAGCTTGAGTGCTTTTCCCGTTGTCAGTAGCTTCAGTGTGGAGATGTCAGCTCCATTTGTTAGCCTTCCTCCCCTTGGGAACGGGAGCCTTGTGCTGTACATGGTGAGCTTCATGCACCCATGCAGTGCGTGCGGTCGGATGTGCCCACGTAGTGAGCGCATGTCTTGCTTTGTATAATCAAAGCACGGGCTCTCTGGACTTCATCTGTAATTGTGTGTGTACACAAGTTTTGAAACAGAGATCCTGGATCTAAAAACCCATAAAAGAGGAATATACAATTACTGTCCACTTCTGAAAAGCATGCATGCCATGGATTTCCTTCATCGGTGAGTGCTCTGTGGGCAGCAGGGATGGAGCCCAGTTCCCCCAAGGCATGCAAGCTCCACAGCCTCAGACCCTCTTCCCCTTCTTTCAGCTCCCCTCCACCATCATTGCCTGTTCTCCATCCTACTGGAGTGTCCACTTTGGAAAAGCCAGAGCCATGAATTAATTCCCTTTTTCAGGGGCTGGAGCAGACCCAAGAGGAACGAGTAGATCTCCACTGAAGTGTTGCTGAGTGCCCAGTGTCTCCCAGCACTCATCTGCCGTTATCTCGTTGGGTCCTGCCAGCTCTGCACGCCTCCAAGTCTGGCTGTATTCTGCTGAATATGCTCTTTCCTTGTGAAGCTGAGTTCGTTTTCCTGCAGTCAAGTCCCTTGCGAGGTTCCCCGCCTCAGGAATTCAGCAGTCAGCCTTCAGGAGATGATGTCTGCAGGATTAAGAAGTAGCTTCCAGACTTCTGGATGGATTCCCTGGCTGGGGTGAGCGGAGCAGCCCTAAGCAATGGCTCCATGGCTTCCAGCGCCAAGCATTACCTCTAGGCATTTTACTCCATACTCCATTACTTATCTGTGTAAAAAAATTTAACAGTCGCTTTGGGTTTTTGGTTTCTCCGAAGCCTTATGTTGCCTGTGGCTGACTTCCAGCCACAGCAGAGGATGGGAAGCCTGGCTGAGCAGTGCCTGCTCACCCTGCTGCGGTGACTCCCGGGGGCAAGGCTGCTTTTGTTCCAGATGCAAACAGGCTCCACACAGCTAATTGGGAAGCTGTCACTGCTGTTTTCCTGGTACCAGTAAGTTCTTCCTCCCTGGCAAACAAAATTGCTTCCAGGAATAAAAAGTCAGAGTGGACTTTGGAAGCAAGCTGATGCTTGGGGTCCTGCTGCTTTCTCTCTTTTCTGTGCTTTTTTCAAAGCGGAGGAGACAGAAAGGGGAAGAACGTTTGTAAAATGCTCAGCCCTTCCTCTTAAGTAAGTGTTCTCTGTGTTGTCTTATTTCCAGGCTTAGGCATAATGTATCTATCAAAGCTTCCCCCTTGCCTTTGTCATGCAGTGTAGCATATTTTTGCCCTTAAGCAACAGGAACAGATGATAAGCTGGAGCTAACTGTCCTTGTCTTGAAGCTGCCAGAGTGGGGCGAGGAGTCCTAGCCAGCCACAGTGGGTACGTAGCTGGTACAAACGCCTGTCTTCCCTTTAATCTGTGCCAGTTTCCAGCTGCCTCTTTTCAAGGCCGTTGAAGGAATTGAGCTCAGTAGCCTGTCTTCCACTTGTGTTCCCAGGAAAACAGTTTTCAAATCTAGGCGTTTCTTTGTTTTGGCAAATCTGGTGCAACCATATAAATGATGCAAGGAAGGCCCACAGGGCTTGTGAGGGTGGATGGTAATTCAGTGCGTGCTCCATTCTGCCTGAGGCAGCTAAATGGGTCACCCAAAGCTAAGTGTCATAAATTATGCATATGGGTTGGAGGTCTTTGGGGCAACAACCTGTTGCTGTTTTTCAGTAGAGAGTAGGAGCTTAATCTGGGAGGGCAGCTTCATCGTACACTGCTATTTATCCCTAGGACGGGCAGACCTTGCCTTGATTTTAATTTTTTTTTTTACCCTACTAGGAGCAGCAGGAAGAGGCAGAAGGGGAAATTATTACATTAGGTAAAAGCAAAGTAGTGCCAGAAGGAGCACCCAGTGCACCCAGCAGTGTTCTCCCATGCACTTAATGATTGCCTGTTTGAAATTTAGAGTTCCTGGAAAGCTGTCTCTGCTCGTACTTGTAGCCAAGGGTTGATATTTGCAGAAGATATGCAATCCTGTCCTGATACCTTCAGTAAGTACAGGGCGTTGCTTGGATTTCCTGTGTGCTGCCAAAAATACCAAATCTCTTGATTGCCCTCAAAAACCTGGAGGCTTTGTAGCGCTTTCAGACATTTTCACTGTTGAAGTGTTAATATCCCCAAAACAACTGTAGGTCTGTATGATTCTGATTGCAGTACAAGGCTATCAAACAGTATCTGTCCCCATTTCACAGTTTGTCTTTTGCTCTCTTCCTAGAAATCCAAGCCTGTGCCTCTCCTGCCCTCCACTCCAGGCTCTAATTCAAGTCTTGCAGGGAACTCCAGCAGCTGCTTTCAGAAACGCAGGTGCATGCTTTGGTTTGACGAGGCTCATGCAAATATATCCACCTCCTTTAGGTTTAATGGTGGTTGATTCTTTGGTCCAGTCTCCCATCTGAGATTGGGTGTCCAGTGTCCCAGTTGAACATACATAAGTTTGTAGGCTAGCTAGATAGGAAAGATAAATATGTGCCTCGATGTCAGAAGCTGTCCTGGCACATTGACCCATCAGTCAGGCTTCCATGGGCTCCTGCAGTCCTTGTATTTTCACCAGAGTTTCTTTCATCCCTGATGACAAGAGAGACTTACCAGCTTCTTTCTGTGGAGTATCCCTGTTGATGTAGTCAGCAATGTGCGAGGCAATTAAGATTATTTACTCTCCTAAGTGCTGTGACTAAAAGAGAGAGCTGACTTGTAAGCATCTTTGATGATAGACATAAGAAGTCCTCTGTTATTTGGGAAACAGCAAAACAAAACAAACAAAAAAAAGCAGAACGCAAAACGGGAGCTGCAAAAACGGTCCAAAAGATAATAGCGGTAAAACACTTCTGTTTATTTGCCGCGCTGTGTATTTTTTTCCCTATTTAGCTGGATGGAGTAATGGAGTAGTATTTTATGAGCTGTATTAACTAGATCTTGGCTGCAAATTGACTCTGACTTGGAAACTGCTTTAAAACATAGAGATGAGCCAAATCAGGGATCTTTCAGCGTAGTGTCTGGAGCTCTTGTTGATAGGAAATTCTTGCACCTTGCCAGTACATCGGTTTTAGGTGGCTCTCAGGTCACAGGGATGCAGGACACAAGTCAGGCTGAAGCATGCAGATACTCAGCAAACAGAGGGCTGCAGGCATACTGAGCAGGAGTATAGATTATTCATTATGTTGCATTTCCACAGTGCTCTGAAAATTGTAAGTTCTCTCCAAATGTTCATTTGAAATTCAGCATTTATTAAATCCCACAGAGAAGTCTTTCGGACTTTGTTTTCAAAATGTTGTAACTGGGCAATCCATTTTCATTGTGGTTTTCTGGTTTTGTTCATTTAACTATTTATGGAAATTATGGGGATTCTGTTAAGAAAGCGGTCTTGCAGTATGCAACTGGCTGTCTTAATGCCCAGCCCTGGTTCTCTGTTGTGACTACAGAACCAAATGCTGCAGATTTTGTTTTCTTCTTGTGGCTGGAATAAACCATGTGTACGATGAGACCAGGGAGGGGAACTGGAGTTTGATGTAGTTCTTCCCTGAACCTTAAAAATGTTGGTTTTGATAAAATAACCTCTAGTTTCCCACTTTCTGGAGCAGGGCACAGGCTGACCATCAGTTAGTGCACTCAGTCTGATATGAGTATCAGGCTGAAATCCTCTGGCGTGTGTTACACAGAATGCCCAAGGGCAGCTGATCCATCAGTCCCTTCCAGCCTGGAGATCTGTGTGTCTGGGCCGGGATCCAGGAGAACAATGCCCAAAGTGAGGCTTTGAAATACAGCCTCCCAAATCTCAGACATGCTTAACCCCCCACCAGCTTCTGCTGATGTTGGAAGCTGGTTTGGGAGCCTCAGCACACCTGAGGATGAAGCTTCCTTATCCAGGTGACCGAAAATGATTGGCTTCAGTGATTTTGGAAATCTCAGCCTCTGTTTCTGCAGTGCAGCCCCCCAGACTTGTGTTGACAGCAGTGAAGAGGCTGCCCACCTGATCAAGGTTTAACGTACAAGAAACTATGTGGTCCTAGCAAATGATAAAAATATGTAAGATTTTTTTCATTATTTTTCTCCACCCCCAGCGTGTCTTGCTGTGTGAGGTGGTCCCTCTCAGTACAGTTTCTTTATTCTCTTCATCCTCCTACTGTGCTGCACAGAGTCACACCCTTTAACCCTTTTCGCCTTGTTTAATTCAATGTACGTATTAGTACAGCGAATGAGTCATCTGGCGTGTTTAAGTGCAAACCTTAGGAGGAGACAGCTCTAAAATTGCCTTTTCTACTGGAAACTGATAAGTTCATTACATATGCAAAAATGGATGTGTGTATCAGACAAAGCCAATGTATGACTTGGGAGCGAAGACCAGTCTGAAATACAAAATATATGTAACAACGAATTTAAACACCTTACTAAATCATAGCTGTGCCATTTTATTAGACATTGTTTCATAAACTATGAAAGCTTTAGCTATCATATAAATCTGTCTCTTAATAGGCAGCAGTTACATTTCTTTATAATTTATTTCTCTGATAGTGCTCAGCAAAAACACACCTTCCTGGCAGCTCTGCTTATATACATTTTGTTTATCACTGCAACTTTTTTTTTTTTTTTGTCATTCTCTCCCTGCTGGTACCATGTGAATAACAGAAACATAAGGGGAAGTAGATATATAAGATAAGTATATATTTAATTATATGTATTATTTATATATTATAATGTATATATATAATAAATATGTATCTTAAGGGGAAGGGAAAGAGGTTGTGAAGATAGGGGTTATTGGGAAGTCCTTGTGTTGCTGGTGTTGAGCAAGGGATTGAGATGGACAAGCAAAGAGCTGCTCCCATTTCTAATGTGAGATCACCCGCTGCTCAGAATAGATGTGAGTGGTTTTGATGAGCATTCCAGGAGATTCCAGCTGGCAAGTGCCTGATAAATTACAATTTGAGGACGTTGAACGTTCCTCGTGATGCCAGATGCTGGTCAGGTTTGTGTATGGACTGCCTTTCGAGGAAATTCATATTTCAGCTGGCATGGTCCTCCCAAGCCAGTCTGTGTGGCGTGGTGGTTGGCATCGGGATCTGCAGTGGGTTTGTTAATCCTTTTTTGCATCAATGGTGTTTTACCATCAACTTCAGTAAAGCAAGAGAGTGGTACCCCCCACCCTAACTTTACCAACCATTTTTACAATTTTTGGTCTGTAGTAGCTCTGCTGGAAGCTGTGGGGTAGGAGATTGGAAGAATTTATGGGAATTAGAGGAAGCTGTGTTGGAATTGGTGCCCACAACCATAATTGAGCAGAATATTGAGAATTCTGTGAAAATTAGAATCATAGAATTGATTCTAATCTAAATCTATGATTCTAATCTAAATCTATGATTCTAATCTAAATCTATGATTCTAATCTTCTAATTTTCAGAGCTTGTGAATCCGCCTGTACGAAGGGCATGGATTTTGCTCCAGCATATACGAGGGGTGCTCAGCAACACCAGCCACTACATCATGCACCATTGAGGCACAATGACGTTTTTTTCTTTTAAGATTACTTTCCTTTGTGTGTGTACAGATCATTAGAGGGAAGAAAAAAAAAGAAAGGAACCATGATAGAAAAGCTTTCTTCAAAGCGGAATTTTTACTGATAAATCTAATACTGCATGCAAATATATTGCTTCTCAATATTCTGCTAAATGGCTAGCACTGCTTTTTTTCATTCTGTTTAAATGATTGTGTTTTCCTTTTGTCATTCATTTGATGCTTTTTCAACCAATAGCCTTGCTCTGGTAAAATGTTTAGAACAATGTTTCTCTGTTTCTACTTCTCCATATCAACGAAGAAGCACCAGCAGGAATGGGGATAATCAGAAATTGCTCTGAGATGTTCAGCAGCTGATGATTTTTGGACAAATGACCTCTGTAATGGTTCATTAAAAGAAAGAAAATTAAAGCCTTTTTTGCTCCAATTACTGGAGTTCTGTCATCTTTTTCTCAGGTCAAACCATTAGTAAAAGCTCCTCCCCCCTTGATTAGCCTCTGTCAACAGTTACACTTGGAAAAGTTGGGCAATGCACTGCTGCTTCCATTTTAAGGAAAGCCAGAGGAGTGCTTGTCATTTTAAGAGTCAAAGAACCATCTCTCATATTTGAAAACAAGACAGCTATAAAAAAAACATTGGTATCCATTGAGACACCTGTTTGTGCAAAACTTCCTTAAAGGAGCACTTAAAGAAAAATGGACTTTTGCTTAATGCCTTTTATTTTTTTATTTATTTTTAATTTGGAAGGGATTATTCATTTATTTACGTGACTGTAGAAAAAAATGTGTCCACTAAAACCTATATGCCTAGAAGGTAGTCAGACACAGCTATTGGATACAAATGAGTACAGTTTTCTAGAAGCTGAAAGCATCTGTGATGTGGGCTTACTGTGGGTACAGAAATGTCACCTTGTGTGTTGGTGTATTTGTTGTGATGGACCACCACACAAAAGCTGTTTTCCCTGAAACCAGTCTGCGAGTTGCTAGGTTTTTCTTGCAGACATCCCACCCAATATGTCTCTGTGATGTAAATAACCAGTAATTTAGCTCCTTTAAAAAATATATGCTTACCTGAAATACTTGCCTGCATCTTAATTTGCTTTTGCTTGTGTCAGACTACTGATGACATTGCAAAATGAAATGAATATTTGATTGCAGTTTATAACAAATGCAGGTCTAATTGGTTCAGCCAGTTGTGTTCTTGTATCTGATGTGATCAAGCCTCCCTTGGAAAAATACAGCCAGGCCCCAGTACAGCAGGGTCCTTCACATCCTTAATTTTCGTCCATGGTATTTTTACAGATGCTGATGAGACCCCTCAGTTGTCAGAAGCTGAGAAGGGCTGGCTGGTTTGCCTTGCTGCAGCAGTAATGCTAAGTTTTAAGTTTTAAACCATTTATAAAAGATGGCATGGCAGCATGCGCCGGTGAATCTTGGGGTTTTAGAGCATACATAGAGTTAAGCTCATGCTTAAACTGTGCAGTTAGATGCTCTCAGGCTTTGGAATGGATAGTAAATGTACTCATAAACTAAATAAAAGAGAAGTGCTACCAGGAACATCCGTCTTGCCTGAGATTCAAGAAGAAGCTGAGAAAGTGATATTTTTGCTGTTTGGTCAGGTGTGTCAAATGCAAGCAGCAGCTTTGCAACAGAAGGACTCTTCTGTCACGGATATTTAAGCAAGTTATTATAACACTTATTCTTGTCCTTTCTGTGAAAAATTGTGGTGAGTATTTGAGAGATGATTTGTTTATTCTGGCTAACTGCAAACAAAACTTTATTGTTTACCTTTTAAAAAATTTAGAGTGAAACCAAGCAAGGAAATTTAAAAAAGGAAAAAAAATTAAGCGGTTGAAAAGCAGTGACCTTCTCAAATACACAGAGAAAATCTGTGTTAGTGAGAGCTGGGTATGTGCTACCTCTGGGTACCAACAGCAATGACAATTAAAATCTAGAGTTACCTGCTTTGAAATGAAAAGCAAATCAATTTGATTCTTGGTTACCCTTTTTATATCGCAACGAACGAGCTGAGCTATTTGTTCTTAATTCCAGAAGTTGCAGCAGTTTTCCTGAAAAGGGAGGATTGTACAAACTGCTTGGCAGGAGTTCAGCAGGTAGCAAGCAGCTGAGTGCCTGTTTTAACTGCGTGCCCAGGTCACAACAGACGTCTCTCTATGGCATTAGGGACATTACGACATTACCCCACCCGTGTGAGGTAGCGTGCTGCATCAAGACCAAGTACGGGTCTCCAAACCTTCATGAGAATGCTTGTAGAGAAAAGTCTTGCTTATGAGGAGGTTTTTAATGGAAGCATAGGTGAGTAACAGACGTTAGTAGGGACGCTGTTCAAGGTGCAAGTGCCCAACATCAGATGCACACTCAGAAATATTTGCCAAACACCTATAGCAGCACTTGCTGCCCCTTGGGTCAAGACGTGTCTGACACTCAATCCCGGCGCTCCTAGGAGCCAGGGCAGCTGTTCAAATAGCTCTGCTATAAATCACCCTGTTTACAGATGGGAGGTGTGACATCTTGCGAACCGCAGGCTCCACATGTCGGAGAACCGCGTAATGAAAACCATGGAAAGCAGAGACCCTGATGGCTTCAGCGGGGTGGAGCGGTGTCTTGCACGGCTGGAGGCTGAAGCGATGTCAGCCCGGCAAAGCCAGGTGGATCGTCTTTCTGTTTCTGATCTGTTCCACTTTCTGGTGCAAAGAAGAAAATATTTTTAACGCAAAATCCGTTTTAAAACATAACACACACACACACAGCCCCTGCAGCTGTTGGAAAGGTGTTCGGAAGTATGGCGTATTAGAAATAGTCCCAGCTGAAATGGATTAGCAGGCAGAGTTCAAGTGAGGAGGTCAAACGTGTAAACTGAATGCAATTTATCTTGTGGCACTGCAGTTTATCACATGGTTGCAGAAATAAAGAAATACCACACACATGCACATATTCACACCTAATAATTTAGGAATAACTGGAAAAGGTCTTAAAAGATATTAAAAGGCTTCTGATAACGTCGTGGTATCTGGAGTAAGAAACCAAAGACAGTTGCAGTCGGTTCCAAAATAGCTGTAGTCAGAGATGTCTTTATATGTCTGTCATTCTTATATTTATGTATATTTCACTTCTCAGAAAAAAAGGTATTGAACACTCTTACTGCATAGTAACTTATTGTGTATTGCTTGGCGGGGGGTTGGACTAGATGATCTCCAGAGGTCCTATCCAACCTGAAGCATTCTGTGATTCTCTAACTGGGGAGACACTTCAAGGATTTTCCTTTAAGAATTCCTTAATGCTACATCTCTTGTAGCATCCCTTAATGTCCTTGTAGCCTGTCCTTTTGGTAAAGGGTTATTTTCTGCATTAGGAGCAGCAGGAAGCTTTCTTTTTTTCTTTTTTTTTTTTCCTTCCCTTTTAATAATCTTTATTATTAGCTAGAGGGCCAATCCCCCTGGATTGCAATAGTAGATAATTTAGATAATTGAATTTGTGAGAATATCTGCAAAGAGACTCCTGTTTCCATGGTGGCTTTTGGCTCCTGCTCATTGCGGATCCTTATGGTGAAGATTTACAGTACATGCTCACTCCTCACATTGGATTTTACTCACGTGCCCCATTTTGTGAATGCAAGCAATGATGACCAAAAAGCCAAGGCACATCTTTCAATAGCTTTTCCACTATATAAACTCTTGCTTCTCATCCCAGTACAGGATTTCCAAAGCCTGTGCTCTGCTGATACCCCGAAGTTGGTGATATTTGGTGTGTCAGAATCGCATGCAATATATTGCTTGACAGGTTGCAAAGCTCATAAAATGAGCTTGTGAAGGCTCATTTAAAGGTCATGGAAGACACTCATCAAAATCTGGCCATCCTGGGACTTGTAGATTGGACCTCATCATCTTGAGACAATGCAGTCTGTTAGCAGTCTTTATTCTTGTGTTGGATATTAATATCATCTAAGGCTGTGCCTGTATGTGAGGCCTTCAAACTCTGATGTGGGAAGGTCTTCCTTTGCACTTCAGAAGATGTTTACTAATGTCACCAAAATAGAAAAGGGGATGGGCCTCCGCATGAAGGAGGAACTGTGGCTGGTGAGCCACTCAAAATCAAAAGGTCAGGATAATTTTGCATTTCAGTCATATTGAATTCTAAGTTTCATGATAAATACATCTTTAAAAAAAGAAGTTATTTGGGTGGCATAAAATTCCAGTGAAGGATGCTAGTGTCACGTTAATAATAATTACTTAGAAGTGTGGAAAACTCATCTTGAGCAGCCTCTATTAGACACTATCTCCAAATGAAATTTAAAGTAGGAGGTAATTTCTAGGTGCAATTAAAAACTTGTCAGAGTGGAGAAGCAACCACTTTCTGTCTCATTTTGATTGTAAGCACTGTAATGAAGTGGAGCTGCCTGGCATTTCACTTCTTGGAGCCTGAGCATAGGCAGTCCTAGTGCAGCGTCTGGTGCAGTTGCATTTCTAATGCGTTAGGCTCTGATGTCGTTCTCGGAGGAAAAAAAACGCGTAGAACTTTGTTTTCTATGGTAATCTTCTTATAAGGATTTTTAAAATAAGCCCCTGAAATATCAGCAGCCCTTACTTCAACCATAACCATTTCAAGATGTGATCTTTGCAGTAAGCTATTGAGGTAGCATGCGCGTAACTTTTCCTTCTCCCTGCTCGCCAGTTGCTGGGGGGATAGTAATTGGAGCATGGAGCCCTCCTTCCAGTATGTCCTCCCTGGCTGCATATTTCTGGACTCATTCTTTGCTTTTGTTTGCTTATCTTTTACAGTATTAAGGAACTTGATACATACAAGAAGTGCCTCAACAACAGCCTTGGGGCACAGGGAGGTTGTCTGCTTTGGTTTCAGACCAAACCCTTTTTCCTTTGCTGTTTCTGCAGTCCCTGTGCATTGCTACCACTGTCCCAGTCTACTTCTGGCCTGGGCAGCTCCTGTAATCAGGCTGTGGATGGACTTTTGAATTCTGACTGTCTAGCACTGAAAATGATTTTGTGTGTCCCTGAACCTGGCTCTCTGACCTCAGTTTCTAAGAGCCATTCATCTTGTTTCAAGTTAGCAGATTTTGGGGTACAGTGTTATGGAGAGACCATCAATGGGGCCAAGATGTATGTTAGTTTGCATGTTTTTGTCTTCATGTTTCCCACAAGTGGGCCATTTAATAACAGGATCTGTGGGCGTTTTGTCATGATTTCTCACAAGGTTGGCCTTTTCAAAGGAACTGCTGGGCGCCCAGGCAGAGAGATCTCATTTTAACTCAGGAGTTATGGGACAAGACGCTCTTCAAATCCTTGGTGCCAGTGACTATGGTGAGATTGCATCTTAGTTCACACACCAACTGTGGCCCACAGTGACCATCCCCATCTGTTCTCCATGAGATTCAGTGGGATGCCTGTAGGGCCATCCACTTAGCAGTGTATTTGCATAGTTCAGGATGCCCTTGGGCAGTGGTTTGCGATGGACCTTCATGAAGGACTCCCCAGCTGCTGTCAACGGCAATACAGAGCTGGGTAGATGCCTCGCAGCTCCTATTTTAAGTTGCTAGTTTTGGGATAGGGCTGCCTGGTGGCCTGCAGTTCTGCTTAAGGGTTTGCCATGTCCTGTCACCCAACAGATCACAAGGCCGATGATTTAGGTTTTGAAGAATGCTGTTTTGGGAAAGCACAAAAGTCTATAAAGCAAGATGAAAGCTAATTATGGCTTGAAGTTGTGCATAGCAGAAAGGTTGCTTTAACCCTCTTTTATAAGGATGTTTAAGGAAACCCTCAGAAGATTGACTTAGCATGGAAAAGATGGAGACAGTATCTCCTAAGTTCGGATGGTGGTGTCTGGTGGGATTTTTGCTTTGTGTGTGTTGTTTTGGTAAGGATTGGCAGGGTTCTAGGCTTGTGTAGCGCTACGCATTTTATGGCGTATTTAAATGTCTATAATATAAATAGCTTTACCATCAGAAGGCATAAATGTCAGCCTATTGACACATTATAAAGACACAAATGGAATGTAGCCTGGCAGACTGGTGCTGGTTTTGAGATTTAATAGTACATCTGTATCATTTATCCCAGTGGGAAATAACACAGGATGTTGCCTTGTAATTTTTTACTACTGTATAATAAAACGTAACCATAATAAATGGTGTCTAAGCAAGTAACACAGCAGATTCTGGATTTCATCCAGTTTGTCTTCACCACTTTTTGTAGGTTAGTTTGCCCCCCCAACTTTAGGCAACATACTATTTTGACTGAATACAAATTGAATGTGGTTCTCTTTAATGTGTTGCATACATACAGAGAAGGAGACCCCTCCTGTGCCAAATGCATCCCACCTCTCGGTTTGCTGGGGTTAGCAGTGTGCTGTGTTCATTCCTCTTTAAATCATTCACATCCTGAGTTGAACTGTCTTTGAAAGGATCTGTTATGCATTTCTTCATTTCAAGAATGCCTTTGCACGTTGATTGCTTTTCCAAATGTCTGTACAGCGGTACGGTGTTATGTGAAAGTAGCCTTTTTACAAAAATTCAAGTAACATTTCATCTAATTCAAGAAAGAGTATTTCTTCTAAGTGTTATCAGTCTTGTGCAAACTGAGAGGAAGGATTTGTTGGGTTCATCTTGTTAAATTTAACTCATCACTTGTTCCCTTCCCAGAGCTGCTGGGGCATCTAGGCTCGTGTAGTGCTACACATTTTATGGCGTATTTAAATGTCTATAATATTTATTTTCATGGGATGGGGGTGCACTGGGTCTAGGATGGCAGCATGTCTTCTCTAGGCTCAGGCTCAAGTTTTGCGTTGACAAATGGACCACGAAGAACTGCTGCTTGCTGCTTCCCCTCTTTCTAGCAGGCCTTGGCTTCGTCTCTGGGGCTCTGAGGGTGATGTCTCCCTCTAGCTGGAAGCAGCAGGGCCAACGTTTTGTCCTGCTTGGGAGGTGCTCTGTCCTGTCCAGTGCTGGCTCTACCCGAATTGCAGGGTCTGGGCTGTCCCACTGCTGCAGGCTCTGAGCTTTTTTAAAGGCAGGAGAAGTCTGAGAAGTACTCCACATGCATTTAGGCATTTCTGCGGGGGTCCAATATGCAGAAGGGCTCTGTGAGTGCTTTCTAACATCTGGCCTATGATGCTCCAAGTGAAGAGAAATATGAAAACATTATTCTGTGCATATGAGAGTATTGCACATTTGTAAAAAGACAATTAGCATAGAAATGAGGGAGGCTTTTGATTCATCAAGTAGATTCAACAGACTGTGTCATTTCCTTGATTCTCATTTTAATTAGGATTAATCAGTTTTATCTCCTAAGGTCTTTGCTGGGAATTTACATGAAACAGAAGACTTTGGTCAGCGGTGTGCCAGTGTAATAGCCCCTGCTTGAAGAAATCCAGCTGTGACACGTATACGCAGGATTAGATTTGGCAGGACCCCAGGCTCCCTTCTCCTCTCAAATTAAATGACTTGCTGTTGCAGGCAACCCACTGGGTCTTCCAATACCAGGGCCTGAGCTTCACATAGCTGCCTGGTTGCTTGCTTCCAAACTCACTTGGGACTAGTATATTGCTTGGAAAAGTCCCTGGGATGCCAGCGTGAAATAATGGCTGCTTTCTGCTCCAAAGACACACACAAAAGTCTCGCTTAATCCCAGCAGCCATCCATCCCCACAGCTGGGAGCTAGAGCCAGTTGAGACAAAATGAAGCTGACCTTTTTATCCTCAAACTCAATATATTTCACAGAAGCATATGGCTTTGGATGGAGTTTTCTCAGGTTCTGTTTGATATGTTAGAAGTGGAAAATGAGGGAAGGGAGCCAGGTAGTTATATTGGAAAGAGAACAGTGTCCCAGCTGCCTCGTAGGGGAGAACATGAGGCTTAAGTGTGTGTTCTGCATGATGCAGAGCAGAAGCATGATTCCAACATCCCTTAGGTGAGAGATGCTGTCCCAGTACTAGGCACTGTTCTGTTTTTCTTTTTTTCTTTTGTTTCTCTTTCTTCTTTTGCTTCTTTCTTCCTCCATTTTTTTTTTAATCTTTGCATTTCTTAAAGTCTCTTTCTCATCCCATTGAGAGAAAAAAATCTTTAAAAAACTGGAATCAAATTGAGAGAAAAAAAAATCTTTAAAAAACTGGAATCAAATCCATCTTTCTGTTTCAGTTGCTAGTATATTTAAGACCGACAAATTCAACTTCAGAAATTAGAGTCATTTGCAAACACAATAAGTATTTTATTGTGATTGTTTTTCTGTACCTAAAATAGATGTCTTGCAATGAAAGCTTCCCTGGAATACGTAGGTGAAAATTTAGCTTGCAATTTGTTTCCATAGTGGAAAGGATGTGATTGTTACAGAACATATGAAATCTAAATATTTTACTATTAATTATAGGAGAACAAAATTTTCATCCACATGGGCACCACAACAGTAACGGTGGTGGGCTTTAAGCTTCTTCCACTCAGATGACAGATTTGAAAGCTATTAGGCATACGAACAAGAAGAAAATGGAGACAGAAGGCAAAAAACTGCTGAAGGGAAAATCCTACTGAAAGCCCACAAAGCATTTTCAAGCTTGCAGAAATGACCTGCTCCGTTCCTGTTACACAGAAGTGTTAAAATGAGAGCAGACGACCCCTCTACCCCAAATCATTCATCTGTTATGTCTGTGATGTATTTAGACTGAATCCTTTCCCAGATGCTGCGGATCTGTCGGTTCCAGTGGAAATTAATGGGATTTTACCATTTGCTTTGAGGAAAAGAGGACTGGCCTTTCTCTTGCTGTCTTTGGCAGGAAGGAGAGAAGAGCTTTCCTGTCTGCTCACTTTAAATATTGCATCTTTTTAAGCCTTTTTGCCAGATAGGCTAATTTGTGTTACTGCAATATACCATGTTAGAAAATTACAGAGGTTAATGTACAGCACTGTGATACACAACCATAATGGTAGACTCTAATGTTTTTTAAATGGTAAACTGAACGAATTCATAATACGAGTTGCCCTGAATTGCCTGTAATTCTTGCCAAAGATTAGTTTAGCATTGCTTTTAATATTTTATGTGCTAAAGTTGTTTACAAAGACTAAAAGCTTCCCTCACTTTGCACACTAGTACTTTGTCCTTTCACAATACAAAGCGTAACAGAAGCACTCTCTTGCAGACTAATTGTATGGCAGGAAGTTTGACTAAATTGCAGCTATACTGTCTTTGAAAGATTTTTCTAGTAATCAGTGAAAACTATATAAGATTTATGGTGTCGTATCTCGTCTGGGTAGTTAGAAATCTAATCTTTCACAATATCACTAGTTGCATATTAATATTTTTAAGTATGTAAAACACAACTGAATAACATAGGAGGTTTTGACTTTAAATGTTACCATAGAGATTTGACTGTCCATAATCCCATTAAAATAGAAGAGTACAAGATAAAATGATCCATTTGCAATTATAATTATGCATACCGAGATTGACCATTCCTTAAAGAATTGGAAATGCAAGATGGAGAAGGGCACTTGAGCAATCACTCTGTGTTGAAAGCATTGATGGAAGAATAAAAAGTTGAGGGGGGATCGATTTGTCAGTAATGTGCTCGAAACATACGGGAAGAATTTCTATGGAAGGTGAAAGGAAGTGCACGGTGGGAGAGGGGCAAAAGCTGGCACGTGGCACAGGCAAAGCAGGCTCCCTGTGGCTGTGTCCTGCTCTTCCATCCCTCTTGCTCCAACAGGTCAAGAGGATCCAAGCCTGTAGCATCCCCTGTGACTATATTCTGCATGTCTTTGAGATGTATTTGTCAGGTGAAAAACAGAGAGATGGCGGCGATGTCCTCCATCAGGTGGTACTCACACTTCTATTATTAAGTGACAGCTTTGGTTTGTCACAAGTCAGGCACTCGTCCACTTCTGTCGCATGGTGGATGTTTAGCTGGTCGCGTGGTAGGGTTTTGTCATGTTGTAGGGTTGTGTCGACCATTCCTCTTTTCACAGTTCAGTGTTTGGGTGCCTTGTTGTCAAAGGACTGGGTACACGTCTGTCCTCTACTAAAATGTGTGTCTTGGGATGCTGAAGATACTGAGAAATGGGGGCAATAAGTATAGGCTGTTGTTTTAAAGCTGGTCTCTGCTTAGGTCCAAGAGGCTCTTGCAGAGGGAAAAAGGGCCTGGGGAAACAGCAGGTGTACTTTTGTATGGGACTGGACCATTACCAAAGCAAAGAGTTCTTTTGGCTCCAGTTTTGCACATGGGGAATGCATATTTTATCTAAATCTCCCTTATTATCTTACAATTGTGATGCCCACTTAAGGTAACTCTTACTGCCATGGCTAGCTTTGCGTGGAGAGCCACCACAAAAACACGTATTACAACAGAGAACAGCAAAGAACACTATGAACCACTTTACCTGCTCTTGACACTTGATAAATAAAGTGTATTAGTTGATCAGCTTTGTATGGGAGAGTCAGCATGGCCTCATGAATGGGGCTGTGGCTGAACAGCTGAGGAAATGGGCTTTGTTCTAGCTCCTCCAGTGGCCTGCTGTTTGACCTTGAGCAACTTTTTTTTTTTGTCTCCATGCCTGTCTTTCTGCTATTCTTTGATTTCCTCATCTTGGAGGATGAGCTCTTCGGGAGAGAGATTTGTTTGCATTGTGTTCTGTGAACAATGAAGTCTGAGCCTAGCCAGCGCCTCTAGGGGCTTCTGTAACACAAATTATAATTTTTAGCTTTAATCACTTTCATCCAAAAAAAAAAAAAAAAAGAAGAAGCCTGGTAATGGAGGATGTCAGTGTGTGGGTTTTGGAAAGATCTGTAAGGGTGCATGTTAATTAAGCCACTGTAGGTGGAGAGTTCGTGGTTTGGTTTCACAGGGCTGATGCAGAGACACTGGTGACCGGGAGTGGTGCCGTGCTGCTCCGTATGGGTTTTCAACCCCAAAAGCACTCAGCTGGGCGCTCACTGCTGTACTGGAACAGAGGCAGAACATCAATGGCTGGTCGGCCATTTGGCGTTGTGGCGAAGACAGCAGCTTGTGGGTGAGCCATCCCATCGTGATGGATTCTCCTCCCAGCCGTTGCTGTTGCTGAACAGACAGTGTTTATCATTCCTCTCCCTAATAGCTGCTTCTGTTTTGGCACAGGGGTGAAGCAATGCACTGGTTTGCAGATTAATTGCCCTTCTTTTGGCATCCAGAGAGGCAGAGCAGCATGCCCGTGTCCTGCTCAGGCGGATGCGTTACTCACCATAGCAGAAGATTCGGAAACATTTAGCCACATGAATACCAGCAGTCACATTAGGAAGAGCAGGCTTTGTTGAAGTATGTATGCTACCCCTTTACCAGTAATCTCTGCAGGTAGAGCTCCAAATAACACGTGACAGAGCAAGAGGGAAACGATGATTTCCCCCACTTCATCAGTATCTGAAGTGAAACCTCATGCCAGAGTGCACTCGTGGTTCAGAAATGTGACCCCAAGTCCATTGTCCAGGCTGAGTACAGCTGGGTGAGAAATGACAAATGCTTCCTGAGAAGAAGTGCTGTTGGTTTCAGAGCAGGTTGGTAGAGTGATTTGGAAAGCAGTGAAAGAAAATAAAAACGAGCTCCCACTGCACAGGGGGCAGGTGCTGTAAGGCTGTGGGTGTTAACAGGAGTCAGAGATAAAGCAACGTCTCCTCCTTTAATGTGTTCGTTCTATGTTTTAGGGCATCATCTAATGCTAAACCCCTGTAGCTCCTGCTCTGCACCCACTCCCAGTCAGTTCTGACTCTCTAGCAAGTATTTTGAAAAATCTTTGCTGTGCAGGAGTCTAGGTATCGTTCCCTTCTGTGATTAAAATAAGAACAAAAATTCCCCAAACCACATTTGAAATCTGCATAGAAATAGCATATGGCAGAGGCCAACTCAAGGTTATACACTTGACATTTGGGGAGGGAAAGCAAGAAAGATTTACCAGTCAGTACGCTCACATTATGATAAAATAAAGGTAAGTTGTGAGGAGAACATGCACTGAATCCTTAAAACAGCACAGCAGAGCCATAAACCACTGTATGTTGTGCTATCTCTAGCCCTTTATGATCTAAGCAGAAGCGAAACCCTGAGTATCATAAATGAAACAAAGATCTTGTCTTAATTTCATTTAAAAAGTCATTGCAAGGTAATGGGGTAACAGACATTAACTTGTTCAGTCTCTGCGAACCACCATTCCTGCTCTAAACAGCTGCCATCAAATTGGTTATTCTCCAACAGCTTCTTGGAGTCAGGTGGAGTTTCTGCAATAAAATATAAGTAGAGTAGTCTAAACAAATAGCACTTTTCCTAGAAATAAAGTATATGGATGCCCTCATGAGGTGTTGCCTGATCTGCTCTGCAGTTGCAAAAACGTTTTTCCTGCTGAACCGGTATATATTTGATCAAAATCCAAGGCTGCAAACAGCTCACATCTGGGGACTTTTTCATTTGTACAATGAGAAATAATAGCCAGTCTTACCCTGAGTTTGCCTGTACATTTCTTAGATTGTCCACAACCTGTTTATTGCTTACAGAGGCAATTTTGCTGACGTACAGGCACGGAACAGTCTCTTTTTCTTCCCGAGCATCCATTCTTGCCTATTATAGAGAAATCACTCAAAAACTGGCTCGCATGCTGGACTCTCAAGCATTGTTTTAAGTTTTAATTTACTTCTGACTTCCAAGGTTACTGCGTACAAGTGATTGCTCCTTTAGTACGTAAATAAGATTAGTTATGCACTGGGGACCGATGCCTCAGCCGTATGAGCTCCTTCCTTTCCTACTCCCTGGGGATTGTCTGTTGAAGAATACGTAGAGCTGGGGTGAAATTTTCATTGGGGCATCAGAGATTAAAGACGACCATTCTAGTTTGGCTGTGCTGTGAAACCACAGCCCTAGGGCTGCTGGTTTTTGTCTGCAGAGTTTTTACAGTATGGGATGAGCTGGCTGTGGGGTAGGGAACTGGGGCCATGGCAATGGAAGGAGGAGGGGGAAAGCTGTCCTGCAGTCCGTATCAGGAAAGGTTTTAGGGACCCACTGCCACACACGACTATGGAAGCAACTGGACTCAACAGGGGATCCTTCTGTTTTCAGGTTTTGCAGTTGCTGTTTGCCATTTTAACATACTTCTTCTAAATTTTGTATCTTTTGTTGGAAACAAGATGTGGGGAGGTGAAGTCATTGCTATATCCCTTCTGTGGATTTTTTATTTTATTTTATTTTCTAATTGCTTGAATGGGGCTGGGTAGCATCCCAGGGTCCTGCGCCATCCAGCTTGGCTCTGACAAAAATGATTCCCACTGAAGTTTCATTTGTAGCAACCCCAGCTAGGAGGAGCAAATTTTCACGTGCAATTGCTACTAGTAAACTCAGCACTTCCAGGAGGCTGACTTGGATCCACGCATTTCATGCTTTAATCAATTAACGTTACATTTAGCATCTAGCACTATGTGTAGAAGAAAATACTGAAGATATAAGGGGAGGAAATTTATGGTGTAACTGTTGAGGAACAGGAAATAGCATCCTTACAATTATAATTCATTTTATGTTATTTGCAAACCAGATGTTTCTTTAATATTCAGGCGCAGAAACCTCTAAAACCATATGATAAATCCTCAAGTATAAAAGTAGTTTATCTAGATCCTGTTGGTGACTGTCATGGTGTGTATGTGCATATATGCGCACATATATTTGAAAGTTACCTGTATCTCTTTTTTTTTTTTCTTTATTTTTCCCGTTGGCAATGATAGCTTCCACTGATTTTTCATCCAGCCTTTGATAGCTGCGTGCTATTACTGTCTTCCTATACAGAGATGCGCTGCATAAAGATTAAAATAAATTGTACAGGCTTTTGAAAATCAGATCTGTTGTCCAAAAACATTTGTTCCTTGCTGTATCCTCTGTCGCAGAGGACGTTTATGTATTTCTGTAGAGCAGAAAGTTCATGAGTGCCTAATAAGTCCTCAGAGGCAAGTATAAATGTTTTTTAATTATTTTTTCTCTTTGTTTCCAGAAATGCTGAATTCGGTACTCTGCAAAACTAGCGTATGGATTTTTAGCACCTGAAGAACAAGAAAAGGTAATTACTGCATCTCAAAGTCTACCTTTATTTCTTAGCCATGCTAAAATATTAAACCTCTCGACCTGATTATGTTGTGTGAGCCTATAGCATTGTCTCTGTATGTGGCTTTTGTGTATTTCAGTTTTCAGTTATGCATTCACAGTTGTTTCTTGAAAATATTCCTGTATGGAAAGGGAGGAGGGAAACAAAGGCAGCAAAGCATAAAAATGCTGAAGTAAAATGCTATGGAATAACATAGTGTGAATTTTTTCAGTGCATGTAAATGTGAAACGGGTAAAAGAGAAAATCAAGGTTTAGATGTGCCAATGGAAAATGCTGTGGAGCTCTTTATATTTGCAAGGGCACCTCAGACAGCCTTGTAGCACAGGGTGCAGGTATCGAAGGAGGCTTGGTTTTCAGCACTACAACAGCAGCCTCCCCATGTTTTGGTGACCAAGTCACTCGTGGGGTGGTGCACCCGGCTCTGGGGGTCGTGAGGTCTTCTGCTGCCTGTGAGCCTGCCTCCTTCCGTCAGGTCCTCTGATCCTCTTGGGTCGTGACATTTTGCTTGGGTATTGCAGCTCGACAGGGCTGTTGCTCAGTTGCTGGTGTTAAACAAAATGCTGGTCATCAAACTTTCATGAGCCACTTTGCCAGGGGCTGCATGTTGAAAGAGTAGGCTCTGGAAAGCAGCGAGGAAAGCGGTGCAGCTTCGTTCAGCCACTGTCTCGTGTATTTTGTTCCACCTTCTTTCCAAGGCTGAGAGGCACGCACCTCTGCAGGACCTAGTGTGTTTTTGCACTTTCCTTCTTTCTGGAGGCAAGTGACATACAAGTTGGGCAAGGAGGGCATGGCCATGTTGAAGAATCGTGGTCCTATTTCATCTGGTTCCTCCTTCCAGCTGTATAGAAGTCATTACTTCAAAATGAGGAGAGATGCCTACATGCAGATGCCACAGTATGGAGAGCAAAAGGAAATATATAATGTGAAGTCTGTACACTTAGGTATAAAAAAGTTAGCACGGTGGTATTTAAAAACACAGATGTGAAGTGATACGGAGAGCACAAACAGGGAATGTTGTGAGGGTCAGGAAGGCTTCCGTATGCACCCCTAACTTATGAGTGCATAACTTCTTATGAGACACTTAATTTCATTGTTTTGGTTTGAAAAATGCATGTGAGTGACATCTTGTGTTCAGTATGTCTGCAATGCTGTACTGGTCACAGACTCACAGAATGGCTGAGGTTGGAAGGGACCTCTGGAGATCACCTAGTCCAACCCCCCTGCTGAGCAGGGTCACCCAGAGCACATTGCACAGGACGGCATCCAGGTGGGTTTTGGATATCTCCAGAGAAGGAGACTCCACAACCTCTCTGGGCAGCCTGTCCCAGTGCTCTGTCACTCTCCCAGTAAAGAAGTGCCCTCTCAAATAATTAGCACATGCATTTTAGAGGTAGTATGTAAACAAAGACGGCAAGCACAAACAAATCATGTAAGTGGACCGATGCCACCTTCGTGTATCAGTATTACAGTTCTTTAAAAGCCCATTTTCCTGCACAGCAAATGGAAGCGTCATCTCGGTTCTCAGCAAATATGTTGAAACACAATAAAAGGGCTTACATTTGCAACTTGCTCTCATTCTTGTGTATGTTTTGTGGTGGACTGCATTCATCAGTTTAGTAGGAAATTATGACAGGAGAGGAAAAATATGAGATTGAAGGAGAAGCTCTAGAATCAAATAAACATTCGAACAAAATGCATTAAGTTTTTACAAACCACACTCCCCTGTAGTGTTGTCTCACAGTGTTTTGAATTTCCTTCCATGTGATGATGAATGGGACTCTTTTTTGTTGGAAACTCCCATTAGGATTTACAGTGTCACATAAAACTGTAAAGCGTTGTGTGACCATCCCCAGCTCTCTTCTCTGCCCTTGGACTGTTATAATGTGTATGGGAAGTGTACAATAACTGTCATGGGGACTCAAGCAATTCATTGCTCTGAGTATAAGGTTATTTTATCCATGTTAAAAAGAGAAACTCAAAAATCCAATTTCTTTTAAATCATAAATTTTAAAAAGGCAGTAATGGAAAGGTGTTTTGTACATTTTTTCCCCCTAGGTATCTTGCAGGTTACAGTAACGTGCTATGTAGTGGCAAAGACAAGAACTATGCTGCACTGTGGAGTTCACTGGTATTTTGATTACTTGGTTCTCTTCTTTAAAAAAGTAAAAGTTTAGTCTCTTAAGTTATCTGAGCAATTTAAAATGATCTTAGGCAATCCAATCCTTTATATTTATTTATGCTTTTGGTACAGTTTTAAGGAGATTTCTAAGAAATCTGTATTTCTTGTTGCAAGCAAGGAAAGAACTCAATATACCCCCCGATTCATCATGGCTAAGTGCTTTCAAAGGACTTGCAATGAAATTCCCTGTGCTTTAATGCAATGTGGCTCAAACAGGGGAATTATTCCCACTGGGTTTCTTAAAAGCTATAGGCATTGTTTTAAAGTTCAGACATAAACAATACTGTAAGTAGATAGGGTTTTGTGTGTTGCAAAGAAATGTCCACCCTGTTGTTATGCGTGATCAATATGTCATTTTTATCAGCTTCTCCTGTTCTCTGAGGTCAAGTCACACACAATTTTTTTAAGCCCATGAAACGGATCCCACAGAGACATTTAGCTCTGTCGACTGTACGAGCAGGGCAACCACCAGCTCCATAATTTCTCAAGACCTGGATTCAGCAGTGTCCTTTCGTTGGGTACAGTGTGTCACCAGGTTGCTGTGGCCAGGTTAGATACATGTCAGATGCTTGCACCATTTTCATCTTATTGAATAGATTCTAGCTTCTCCATATGTGTGCTGTCTATCCCCTGGAAAAGCATTGCCTCATCTTCTGGGAGAGGTGACCTCCATGTGGGTATTCACCCCCACGAAGAAGGAGTTGAGGGCTTTTTGCAGATGGAGTCGACTTCATGCCACGTGAGGGTCTGCTCTTGTCTTGGCTCAGCTGTTAGCATCGGTCCAAAATTCTAGAAATAGAGATTTTGCTTTTATTCTCTGCTTGCTCAGGCCAACGTAAGAGATCCCAAGGCTCAAGGGCATCAGTAGCACTCTCTTCTTTTGTACTCCATGCCTTTTTTTCTTTTTTAACTGGCTGGCCATGACATTAAGATTTCTAATTAATTTAGAAACCACAGGCAGTTGAAGAGAGTGAGCAATGTAATAACTGGGCCATGGGGCAGAGTAAAAGCACATCAATTATTCAGGCAGTCGCTGCTGCTTATTCCCTTCCCGGAGCTGTGCTGGCTGTCAGTGTGTGTCAGCTATGCCGCTAATGCCCTTCAGAATTTACATGCATAAACAGTGGCCTTTTAAAATCTGCACGAGGGTAACTTCAGCATCTCCAACGATCGCTGCCAGCGCAGCAGGTGAAGCGTGCTGCCTGGTGAGCGCTCGGGGTCCCAGCCGGTATTTCAGGTGCATTGTTCAAAATGGGGATTTTGGCAGGCACATCCACCAGAAGCCTCTGCAGTGAAGTTATTCCTCAAAAAGGTGAGGGGCAGTCTGAGCCGCGGGAAGAAGGAAACAGACCTGCTTTAAAATGCAGATCGTGTCTGAGAGCGTTCTCTCTGAGCAAGTGAACAGCAGCATCTCTTTTCATGTATCAGCCTCTCCTGCTATTCCTGTGAAATCCCCAAAGTGGAAGCAAGGAAGTCATGGATGCCACCTGGGCTGGACCCGGTGTGGTTCCTCTACAGGGACTACCGCCTGCTAACCAAAGGTGCTTTTTCCTCCACTGTCTCCTCCTTAGTGCTATGGCTATTTCACGTCCTGTGCTTTGACTTAGTAGTGGGAAAGTTTGGAAATGAGGGAGCTTTTCTTGCAAGGAAGAAATAGATCTGTGGGACCACAGTGATCACCTTACTTGGGTGCACTGCAGAGTCTCATGTTAGTGATGCCACAGCGAGGAACTCTGATTTCCACATTGAACCCACGAGGGAACTGAAAACTGGGGACCCTGTTGGATTTTCTGCCATGGACTACAAGCAGAGAACAGAGCCTCATTTTCCTGTCTGGCCAGCATGCTGCTGCCTACTGCCAGAGGCAGCCACCTTGCTTTTTAAAAAGTGGACTAATTTGTGAAGGCGATGATATAAAATGAGCCTTGCTAATTATGCGTTTTGCCGGCGAAATGACCAGCTTCAGTTTGGAAAATGCTGGCTGTAATTAACAGTGAAAGGCTTTATTCTCTGATCTGTGCAGCCATTTATGAATCACTTCTCCCCACGGAAACTTTTAAATCTGTCTCACTGGGGAGCCTGAGGAGGAACAGGTAAAATGGATTTGCTTTAATAGCTGTGGTTGTAACTTAAACACTTGAAATGATATTAAGCATCTTTCTCCATTAGCATTTCATGTTGATCCTGATGATATACCAGCCGAGGCTAAGACAGGATCAGCATTCATTAAGTGGAAGAAACTAAACTCCGTAGACAAATGCTCTGGCTAAATGGGGCCTTCATTGCACTGAGAACAAGAATGCAATTAGCTGAAATGTTTGTTTACAAAATCTAATTCCTGGGGAGTATCTTCTCAGATTGCCGCTTACATATCTTTGGTTGGTTTTGTTGCCAAGGCTTGCACTTTGACAGCTTTTGTAAAGCTTGGCTGTGACACGTGTATAATGGATCAGTTAAACATGCCATTAGAAACGTGGATAAGGCTGAAGAGCATGGGCTGTGCAGGCAGGTGGTTCAGGGAGGTGCCCCTCTGGTGCTCTCAGACATAAACAAGAGCACTCAGACTTGTGAAACCACTCCAACGAGGGGCACGGTGTACTTTTGCCTCATTTCCCTGGAAATGCAGCCTCTGTTGGGTTTAATCTTTGGCCTTTAGTGGATGGGTCTGAACTGCCAGTTGCTCTCGTAGGCCAAAGACCACAGGCAGGATGGGTCTGAGTTCTGCACGTTAAGGTGGAAGTGACTGTGCTGAGAAAGAAAAAGGGATCTGCTGGAGCAAGGAGCCAGCAGCCCCGCTGGATTAGGAGCCTCTGGGATTTCTGCTGGACAGTGTGGTCCTGTTGCCAGTGACATCTCAGACACCAGACGTTCTGCCTCCCCCCGTCTCTTCTCCTTGCCTCCCTGCCCCTGTGTGTTTGCTTCCCTCTTAGAGGACACCTTGCAGAAAGGCACTTTTATTTCTGAACTGATGGACAGTCCTGGCATAACAATTGTCAGACGTCTGTTTTATTTGATATAGAGCTGCTGATGTGCCAGAATTTATTTGTACATACCCCCAGTGTATTTTGCAGTAATTAGGTGCAGTTCCTAGCAAAATAGCTGGTAGATGTTCTAGATATTAAATGAGTAGGCTGACAAAAAGCTCAGGTGGTGAAGTGCCCATGGTGGGGTTTGATTAGTCTCTGCATAGCATTTGTGGAGTATAAGTATCAGATGTTCCAAGCATGTGTTGATACCAACAAAATATCAAGTATTTATTTTTAAAGGATGTAATAAAAACTGAGTATTGTTGTCAGCATCCTCCTGTCTCCATGTCAAGACCGAACCAGGAAAATGAAAATAAATTCCAGGTGGGTCAGGATGCATCTTCCTGAGGGTACTGTCATGAAGAGCCTTGTACTGTTCTTGTACCGGCTGAGAAACTTGGGTAACCTCAGAAGGTGACTTAGCATATCTGAGATGTGAGTTGTGCACTTGGAAATCCTACTTCTCCTCTGGTCACAGAAGGAGCCAGCAGGAAGCACGTTCCCATCAGCCAAGCGCCACTATCCAGGTATTAGGTGGTTGGGATTTCTTAGTTTGTGTGTGTGTGTGTTTGGTTTGGTTTGGTTGCTTGTTGTTTTTTGTTTGTTAAATTCAGGCCAATAACATGGTTGAAAGGTTATATTTAGGTAAAGTAGGAGACAGGGGAAAACTATTGTAGGGAAATGAAAACACGGCTTGTGGTAGCCAGGTGAGAAAACTGATCTTGACAAGAATAAAATGGCTCATGCCGCTTTTAATATTGGTTATGTACGGTGGGAAGGGAGGGTGGGGACTTGGGTTTTTTACTCTGTGCCTTTGCTCAGGTGATGAAGTGCCCGCGGTGGGGTTTGCTTTGTCACCTGATAGCATTTGTAGTGTGAAGTATCATACATTTTGAGCATGTGTTGATACCAACAAAATATCAAGCATTAATTTTAAAGGCTGTAATAAAACATTACTTAGCACGCGAGAATACAGTATGGCAGTATTTATTAGCTCATTTACTTCTTGCTATGTGCAGTAGCTCTACTTTCTTTGCAGTTATTTCTTGTGGCTTCCTTTCAAATGAATAGGGTGTCTGGACTTATTCATCAGGTGACATCGGGCAAGTAAGCATTTCCTGGACACATTTGCTTCATGTGTCTGGTGGCAAACATTAAACAGTTACCAGAATAATACAATTTCCTCCCCATTTGCTGAATACAGGATATTAATGGAATAGTCAGTATAATCTGTTTGGCAATGGCTTATAGGCATGTTAAATGACGGGGAACAGACTAATGAAGACCATCCTATTGATGGATAAGGGTGACAATTTACGAACCCCAGAGTAATTGAAATAAAACAAAGCTGCTTTTGCCTAAACTGCAGAGTGGCAGGCGACATGCAGGTTTTCAGTGGTATGTCCGTGCAGGGCCAGCAAGCTTCAGATCTCTGCAGGAGGTCCTGATGGGATGGGGCCGCTGCAGAGACCCGTTACCTCTTTGCAAGAAGAGAAGTCTTCATGTCTTTCAGACATCCCAAGCATGACTTGTCGATGAGCTCACAGACAGTCTTTGAGGTGTGGAGGTCTTGCTGCCTACCCCCCAGTGCAGTGCTCCCCTCCTTCAAGCAGTGAGAAGGGAATTGCAGAAGGTTCATGTAGGTTCAAGCCAGGCTGGAGGGAGGCAGGGGTATTTTGCAAGACAGAGACCTGACAGAGGCCCTGATGCAGCAGTCTGAGTTCTGTGCAGAAATTTGCTGTGCTGGCACCAGATTTTCCTCCTGCTGGTAATATATTAAACCAAGGATGCATGGCCAGAGCTTCCACTTTAGTGCGGCCTTTGCTTGGGTGAGCGCTCCTTGCTTGAGGCTGCTCATGGTGTCCCTTGGGATTTGATGCTAATGCAGCATTTAAAACGCCACTTTTTCAGTGTAAACACTGGAGATGACAAATGCTTTCTTTAATTTGCAAGAAGTGTTCCTGGTGTTATGTAAAAACATATGCCCGAGAGTCTATTCTCAAGATGGTACAGGGGTCTATTTCCTATGAAAGCTAATTGCACTATTAAGAGAAGACCCTGCTAACTTAATAACATGCATATATTTGTGTCATAAGCATATTTTTGCTGAGGTGATTGAAATCCTGAATGGCTGCAATTTTTACTTGAAGTGTATTGCTCTCCCCTGTCCCTTCCTCTCCTCTTCCCCACGTCAAAATAATTCTGGAAATAGGAAAGACTTAATCAGATAGAAGCACACAATTCGAATTGAAGACATGCAGCATTTAACTGAGCTGTAGGGGAATTCATGGTGCTGATGACTTGAGGCTGATATTTTCCTGTGGGATATTGAGGAGGAAGTATCATTGCCAACAGGGCCGCATGCATTAAAGGTATCGAAAACACGGGGGAACAGCAAGCACTGTGGTGGAGGTGGTGCTCTTGTGGTGGACTTCCATTTTACCCTCCTCTGACATGACTTTGGCAGACACCCCAACCATCACAGGGGTGGATCAAGAGTTTTATCTCTTGATAAAGAGATAAAGGCCCAGGGGAGAGCCTGGGCCTGGGCCTTCTACTCCTTCCCTCCTCTTTCTCCTCCAGCACTGAGGGAAGGACTCATCTTTTCCAGGCTGGCCTCCCACCTCCTTTTGGCATCCCACAATGCAGATTATCTTAATCTCCTACTCACTTCCACAGACGGTTGCACTGCTGTTAGGAGCTGGGCCTTGAGGTTTCATAGCAGCATGATTTGAATTAAGTCTAATTTAGACCAAAGTTTTAAGAGCTATCTCCCCTCCTTCCCATGCAAAATAAATTGGAGAGTTTAAATGCACTGTGTCTGGCTTAGAGGCATTTTCCTGTGGTTTATTACTTTGTTTTTTATTGATGAGCTGTGTTTGCTCTCACATAAACTGATTAATTTGAAGTCGATGATTTGTTTCACAGAAGTTGTTTGCACGGGGATGAAGGCCGAATTAAGGATTTTTACGGGGTGGAAACTTTAGTTCCTACAGACTTCTTCAAGTCCTGTTTCCCCATCCTGCAAAGTTTGTAGAAACTCAGATAAAGTGGTCTTTGGCCAATGTATGAAGATGCAACCTGTCAAAGTAGCTGTAGGAAAAGCAGGTAGATATGCTAAATTACAGACAGATTTTGAAAATTTCTGAATGTCCTGCCGAAGCAAAACGGAGCCTTTTTAAAGTGTAAGATGATCTGATTCTGATCCTTAATATCCAAAAATAAGAACAAAATGGAAAAAATCAATCCAATTATATTAAAATATGAAGGTATGCAAAGTACAGTAGCATTAGATATGTATTTTTTTCACTATAAATACACCCCCAAGGAATCATTCTATTTTTAAGATGAACTTAGTATTAAGATAATGCAAAAGAACTCTATAATTTATAACTCCAATTGGAGGTGAAGAAATTTAACATGTCAGCTTCTCTATTCATTACCCCAGCAGTCAAGACTAACAGGCTGTTCCTTCACCTTCGGTGTCAATCATTTAGATAGACCAATTATGGATTCAGTTAAAAATATATACATAAAAATGGGAAAAATGCAGCAGAAGAAGGTCCAACATACTAATTAAAAAAAAAAAAAAAAGGTATATTTAGGCCTACACTTTGAGCTTCATGGCCAATACTCTCCAACTATGGCTCTGGTCATTGTGGAGGTGCCGTATGGACTACATTGAGAAGTGGTTTTTCAGTGTCTGTGTGTTGGAAAAAAAATGGTGACAGCTGACAGTCAGTCCTTGTACCATTTAGAAACCCTCATTGCTTGGTGGCCTAAAAACAAGAATTGGGAGGAGGAGAAAGATGAGTTCTTATGTCAATATTTGGGCCATGGCTTTGCAGAGCCGTTCACAGATGCCAAAACATGAGCATTCTGGCTGGGTTGAGGTTGCTATTAATTTTCAACAATAGTTTTAGGAGTTTTGAGCCTTCAGGTCTCTAGTACAGCCCTTCTTTAGCACTGAATTTAGAGGGTACTGTTTCCTCTTAAGATGTAGAATATAATTGCATTGACCTCTGTTCTGCCAGTACTAAATATTCAACATGCTCCAAAAAATCTGCAGAACTGTAAGTGGAAAATCAGATTCCTTATTGAGATGCATAAATAGTTGTGGGTTTAGTAATCTTGTTTTAAAGCAGCAGCATTCCTTTGGGGTAAGTTTATTATGACAAAATATACATGGCCAAACTTAAATATAGTTAACCTAATATGATCAGACTGATTTGGAGCAGAGGTAGGTCAACACTAAGTGCTTTTGAAAATCTCATCCAGGCTCTCTAGAGGTTAAGGCTATGAGTGCAGAACATCAGCCTAAGTCATGCTGAAGAGGCAGAAGGGATGTTTCTCAATGGAGAGAGGCTTCAGTAGGAAATTAAGAGTACAAAACAGACTGGAGGGGTAAGAAAGAGCTGCACTCAGATGGGGAAATATCAAGCTTTGCCCCAGGCATGAGTTGCTGGGGCTTGAAAGTTAAGCCATTTATATGCATCCATAACACAGTGCTACCTGCAGTGTGTGTGTATGGACAGACTTGCTAGTTTGGGGTGGGAAGGGCATCTTCTCCTGTGTTTTGAGCAGAACTGCTACATGTAGGGAGTACAGATCAGACGCTTCAGGCTGCCAGCCTCAGGTTTATCTTTGATTTTGTCTTCTTTCAAAAGAAGGCTTGTTGCAAAGCCTGTGTCCTTGGGTTTTATAACATTTGCTGGAATCTCATAGTATGGGAACTCATTTCCAGTGCTTTTTTTTTTTCATTTTATTACTTAAAAGTGAAGTATTTTAGGTATTTGTGTGGGTAGAGTCTTGCTGTTGAACATGGGAAAAGGCTTGAGGGCTCTTTTCTCGAATCTCTATGAATAGCGCATGTGACTGAGTTAGCAAAGGAGTTGATAATGCAAGGCCTAGTGGAGACCATGGAAAGAGTATCAGCATCCTTTCCATGCACGGTTTTCTACTGAAATAATAGTGAAATAGTTGTGATAATTTAAAGTGACCTCTAAGGTTTGAATTTGGCACCTAGATCATGTGGACGTGATATGAGATTTGTCTGGATCCAAGGCACGTAGCATCAGTCCATTTGCCATCAATGAGGTGATCCGTTCTGAATGCCTCACCCTCAGATGATCTTCATCATTAACACTTCATCCTGCAATAAAAAAATGAGGTGCCTATTATAGAATTTTTTGTACAAAACAGTCTGTGGGGTCATTCATCTATATAATTCATCTGTGAAATGGGCTCAGGGTTTCAGTAGGCAGCTATCCTGCTTCCTCCTAGGAACTGGTTCGAGAAGGAGAGGAGGTGAACTCCCAGAGCTACAGGGTAAGGAGCAACCACCTTTCTGCTTTACCACCCAAACAGGAAGATAGAGTGGTCCCATATATTTTTGGGCCACTCCAGGCACATGGCTATCTCACCTCACAGAAAAGCATCCCTGTGGCACAGCTTTCCCCACGGATACCCAGGCTTGCTTCACCAGGGCTGAAGTGATGTGTGGTCTGTCTATGCCCACGCCTGTCCTTCCAATACTTTGTTATATTGTTGGCAACTGCTATTAAAAACATGTAAAAATGCTTGTCCCGGCGTGCTGGGACATTGCACTGGACCCCAGTCCAGCCAGTTGTGCAGAGGACTTGCACTGAGGTTTACCCTGGTACTATCTTAAAAAAAGTGACAGAAACAGTCAGATAAATCTGTCCTGTAAGGCTGGCAGTGGCTCTGAGCCTGGTCTCACTCACACTGGTGTTGTGGTGGTCCAGCACAGTAACTCCTATTTCCAAAGGCCTGGCAGTTAGTTGGGAATAGCGCACACCCTCCAGATGCAGCCCATTAACCCTCCTCTCCCCCCAAAACACACACACGCCAAAAACTTGATAGCAGTTAAGAGGGAGTAAAAGGCAGTAGGCACGCACTGTGGATTTGCCATTCAGCACAACACCGTGCTGCCTTTATCACGTGTCTGTGCACAAACGCAGCCCCGTGGCCTCAAATTCGCCCGCTCTCTTTTCCTGTCGAGCTGAGGGAGCTGAAAGGTCTGATCTGGAGGTGCTCTGTCCTTCTGGAGAATCGGCACTTGGCCCACGTCCAGTGGGTGGAGGTGCTTCCCTGGTAAGCCGGGGCATCCCGGCATGAGATGCGTGCAGCCTGCTGGTGCTTTCTCTTCGCTCGGTGGCAGCTGTGTTATTTTAAGCCCCCAAAGGAAAGGCAGTCTTGCCAGTTTCCATAATATTTAAAGAGTCACTTTGTCTCTCCTTATAACTATTGTAGTTTTTTCAAGTGACAGATTGATTTGCCGATGAAACTTCCTCTCGAACCATGTGTTCGCAATTTTAAGTGTGGTTCCTGCTATTAAAAAAAATGTTGCATAAGCAGTAAGTTTAGCCCTTAAACTGCAATAGCGTGGTGCCTTTTGTAAAAGCACGTAGCTGCTTTATGTATAAAAGTGCATGAGTTGAAATCAACCCCTCCTGGGTTGATTTTTATGATCAACCATTGTATAGAAGAACACATACATCTCTTTAAGTGGATCTACACTTATGGAGTCTTTTCCTTTGTGACTGACTTTTGCACATCCCTAATATTACATGGAGCCTGCAAAGGACTGGAAAGACATTTTGTCTACATGTATGTATCCCTGGGCTGGACCTGGTACCCATATATATGAAAAAAAAAAAAAGAAAAAAAACACCTGCAAAAGCTCAAGTAGTCTACAGGCAGAGGATAGGAAAGAAAAAGAAGCAGCACTTTGAGTAAACAGCTGGGGCAGGCCAGTGTAAGAGCAGGATGGTTATGGTGAGCGTAATGTGCAAAGTCACAGAACATCAGCTGGCTAATCAGTGTCGAATGATTTGTAGTCATCACAGCAGAGGTGAGTTTTAAGGAGATTTGAAGGAGAATGGTACTGTGGCTCTGCGGATTTTTACTCTTCACCTGCAGAAACAGTGACTCTGAAAAGGCATGAAAGTTATTGCTACGATGCTGTTTTTCTATGTATTTTTGTATTTTTTATGTTTTTTTTTTTCTTATGTATTTTTTCTTTCTTTTTGTCTTATTCTTTTTTGTTTGCATTCTCTGCAGAACCTGTCTAATAAGACAGGGTGATTGTGGGTCTAGATGCCATGCTGTAAATGCCAGTTTTTAAACCAGCTGAGAATCTGGCCTGATATTTAGCACTCGCGTAGTACTTTCATCTTCAAAGTCCTGTGCAAACATTAATTAATTCTGCTGGGGAGCTCACAAGAAAGTGGTGTTGGAATAGTTATGCAGACTGCAAAGCAGGGAGAGATGGCAAGGACAGTATTTCTGGGCTTGTGAGGTCTGTACTTACATACATAATTCTGCAAAGGGCTCCACAACAAGTGGTTTCATGGGAGCAAAACCTACCTTAAGATGCCTGTTTTTTCCTCCAAGTGGGTACTCGGTGCTTCCAAAGGAAGAAGGTGTATCACCACTGCTGCTGCCCTGCTTCAGAGACAGAGTGACCTGGGATTTCTGTGCCTGCAACCACCTCTTCAGATGGGTTCAGGCTTGTAGAGGCAGTAACCTCAGCAGCCAGGCAAGTTCTCTGCAGTTCCTAGGTGCTGAGATAAAGGATGTGCAGAAGCCAAAGGTGCAGTTGCATGCTTTTCACGTGGAAAAATCTCACAAATGTATTAGATGTTTTCTGCACATGCAGACTTGGAGATGGACAGCTGCAAGGCTCACCTCTTGTGGCTCTTTGCATATGCAAAAATATTTTGCCCATGCAGATGTTGACGTTGTTATGAATGAAAAGGCAGCAGGGGCAGTTTGTGATGTTACTGCATGAAGTAATTTCTTTCATGGCACAGCTGGCAAAAAGGACTGTGCAGAAACACTTAATTTGTTCTTTATCAGGGCCGTGTAATCAGCCATGTTTACAGTGTGGGGCATGTGAACCTGCATGGGAGAGGATGAGGAGCTCCTACCACTGAATCCACTCAACCAGTCATTGTATTGTTAAAAGGAACTTTTTAATGATGACACCTACTGACGCCAAGTAATTACTACCGAACCATGAAAATATAAGGTTTGACTAATGCTGTATCAGTCAATTCCAGGTTGAAATGTGCATCTTGCTTGTAAGTTTTGTTTTCTTTCCAAGTCTTTCAAGGGCCATGAAAAAGCTGATGCAGGGAGAAGGGCTTTGCTTGAGGCAACACTGAGCTGGTGCCTCAGACAGACAGGACGAGGGGCAGAGGCGAGGAGGGAGGTGGGCGATGCATTAGCAAGTTGCACTTTTTGTTTTCCAAGTCTTGGCTGTACCCCAGCATTTGACCTGAGAAATTTGTTGGCAAACATGAGGGAGGAAAGTGCAAGAAGTTCCAGGAGACCCATGTAGGCTAATGCAGGCAAATCTGCTGCCTGACTGGGGCATGTTAGTTCATGGCCAGTATCAGGTGTGTTTCTACCCATTTCAGAGAACTGCTTAGTTTTTTGGGGGGTCTTTTACTGTGTTTTATCCTTACTGAGTTACATGGTTAACTCACAGCCTTTAAGAGTAAGGGCCATGGCAGGGCTGTGATGCAAAGATAGCCCTTCGCACGCAAAAGTTTCCATCTGCCAGGACTTATTTGAAAGAGGTGCTCTCCTGAAAAGCATTTGTAAACCCTAGCGATGAAACTAGCAAAGGTTGGCCTTTGGAGTATTCAACCACAAACGAGAAAAGAGTTGTGAGTAGATTTCGTTGGAATTGCCCATATATTTCCTCCCCTATATGCAATTTGTTGGTGTTACAAGGTTAAATAAGTCTTGGAGAGCTAATGGGTCATGAGGATGCTCAGAGGGCTGGAGCACCTCTCCTATGAAGACAGGCTGAGGGAGTTGGGGTTGTTCTGCCCAAAGAAGAGAAGGCTCCAGGGAGACCTTACAGCAGTGTTCCAATACATAACGGGGTGTAGTGGGTTTACGTGGCAAGGTTTTGGTAGCAGGGAGCCATAGGGGTGGCTTCTGCGAGAAGAATCCAGAAGCTGCCCCATGTTAGATAAGGGCCTCGCCACTGGACAGAGCTGGGCCAATAAGCGATGTTGTTTGTGCTCTGTGAGAGCAGATTTAAGAAAGGGGAAAAAAAACTGCTGGGAACAGCAGTGGGGAGAGTGAGGAGTGAGAAGCAGCCCTGCAACCCCCAAGGTGAGTGCAGCAGGAGGGCAGGAGGTGCTTCAGGCATGCAGCAGCAGTTCCCCTGCGGCCTGTGGAGAGGCCCCTGGTGGAGCAGGCTGTCCCCCTGCAGCCCATGGGTCCCACACGGAGCAGATCTCCACGCTGCAGCCCGTGGAGGAGCCCCCGGTGGAGCAGGTGGATGTGGCCTGGAGGAGGCTGCGGCCCATGGAGAGCCCCCGCAGGAGCAGGCCCCGGGCCGGAGCTGCAGCCCGTGGAGAGGAGCCCACGCAGGTCCCTTACAACCCAAACCATCCTATGATTCTATGAAAAGGAAGGCAGAAGGGAGTATGATGTCAGAAAATAGCACAACTGTAAAGAGATTTTGGTTGTTGGATGTCTGCTGTGGATTGGATGCAAATCTGTGCTTTGGTCTAAAAGCTGGAGGCAAGACTTGTCTTAATATTGAGTGGAAACAGGTCTTTGAACAAAAGGCAGATTCAGGTTGACAGAATGGGAGCTGGGTTTTGGCTTGACTTCGCTGACCTTGCTCAGATGGTGAGGTCTGGGGAAACTTTAAACTTCTTGCACAGCTAATTTAATAATGCAGTGGTGATTCTTTGAAGCTGTATAAATGCATTTAGAAAAAAAAAAAAAAAGTATTTCTTTTAGCTTTGGGGAAATAGGTAGATAAAATGTTCCTGACTGCATGCAGATTTGCCTTCATTGAGATATGTAGTTACTTACTGACAGTTTTCTGAATTTATTTTTCAAGTTGGTAAGTTCAGGAGCAGAGGAAAGAGAGAGCGCGACTGAGGCAGTTACATTTCCATCTTGTACAGTCTATGCATTTAAGATAGTGAAATTATGCCTAGAGCAGTGGCTCTCTTCTGTTGCACTGTTTAGATTTCCCACTCTTCCTTTAAGTTCAGCAGATTAACACACTCAGAAATATTTCTTCTCAAGCTCAAGATACTGCCATGTCTAGGTTTGCATGAAAAGCGAGGCTGGATCTCTTGAGGCTTGCAAGCTGTAATCAGATATGTTTATATGAAATTTTAGTGTTCCATCATATCTTACCATCTCGGGAGTGAAAAAATAAACTTAATGAACCTAGATCAGACAGATTTGTGATGAAGTCCCAAAGAAGAGAGAAGATTTGCAAGTAGCTGTGATTTTGCTGTGTGATTTTAATTTTATGGGCCCCTGTTGTTCAACATTTTCTTCGGAGTAACTAAGAGTTGCATTAAATATTAAACAAACGGTGTGATGATTCATAAAGAGGGTCATGAGCTCCATATGTGAGTGAGAAATTTAATCTCCAGCTGGTTTCACTATAATCCATGTCATATGTCCAGGATCAGAGAACTCCAGTATCTTCGAATAATTAGTTAGTGATCAAACCAGAAGAAATTCCACTGAAACAATTTTCCCTCAGAAAAGACTGTTTCTTCAACACAAAATTGGTTGTTAAAACTCATCAATTTTAATGACGTTTTCTTTTGCGTGGAAATAAGACAAAAATAATTCAGAAAATGTCAGAATGCCTTCCTGATATTTGCAGAATTGATAATATTTTTAGTGTAAAGTGACTATCTTTAGAGTTGTGACTTACTGTGTGTTAATGGGAAAAGAGGACTATGAGGCTTTTGCTTTTCATCTAATGTAACTTATTTTAATTAACCTAAAATGAGGTTCTTTCTAGAATGTTGTTTCACCAAAAAGGAAAACTTGCTGGCTACACAAATGGCCACTGGTATGGGGTTTGTCCATGGAGCTTCTGTGTTGGCTTTTTTGGCTAACATGGTGGTGAGAGATGGAAATTCTGCGTCTGGCCACTGGAAAATCATGTCAATGAGAAAGAAATTTGCATGAGGTGCTCTCGGGTAACCACAGCCCTGGAGTTTACATTTTGGCTCCGTTGCATCTTAACTTTGAGCTATAAAAGTACATATATATATATATATATACACATTTTTATATACTATATATATCTCCGCTGCACTGGTGGAGATACCGCCATCTCTCTGATGTCCTGTCCCAGGGCTCCGAATGCTTAAAATAAGAGAAATGCATTGAATAAGTTGTGGGGGTGAAAAAATAATGTCCAATCAAAAAAAAAAAAATTAATCTACTTAACTGGTGTTAAAAACATGCAATTAGGGAAGTATGCAAATCATTACGCAAGCAGAAGTTTGGTATCTAATTGTAAATTAGATAGACAGCTGCAGGATATCGGTAGACATATGGCAGGAATGTAAATAGTTTGCTCGCACTTTAGTGACATCCTGGAAAGCTGTGTGTAAACTTTCTGAAGTGAAGAGAGAAAAGATGATTTACTGGAAAAAAAGAGTTTTCAAGAGAAATAATCACTAATAAATAATCTGTGTCCCTCTGGAAAGGGAAGGTTTTATTTTTGCACTCGATTAAAATGCAGCCTCTAATCAGACTGCATTTTCTCATTTGGCTGATGCGTACTGAGCAATCTCAAGAAGGCGCTGATTGCATTTTATTGCTGGAGCAGTTGCAGATCAGAGCTAGCTCCTCCATGGGACCTGCCTGCTGATTTCAGCATAACCTCACGGCAGATGCCTTGTGTCTACCAAGATTTAGGGAAGATGACAAAGAGGAGGGTAAACACTTGAGTAATTCAAGAGTGAGTGTCAGATTCCAGAATGTAAATTCGTATGTCAGTGGCCAAAACTCTTCATTCTTCACTTTCTGAAATCTCTCACCAAATCGAATGCAAGACTTGCCTGCATACCAGCTGTAGAGGTTGCTGCTACATAGAGTGGCATTTAGAATAATATCATCATGGAATGCAGTACTGTGAGACGCTAATTCTGGATTATTTTGTAAGCTTGTCTAAAAAGTTAATGCTCTAATGTTAATAGTTGGCCATTACACATGTTGGTTTGCATAGGGTGATATTACTGAGGTCATACAAATTCACAGTCTAATGTTGGTTCTTGTATTATCAAAGTACAACCAGTGCACGAGATATGGCAAGAGTAAACATCAAATAGTGTGCTTGATTTCTGGGTGGGTATCTAGCGACTTACTTCTTAAATAATTCTTGTAAAAATTGCAGTGCGCCAAATTCTGGATCTACTGAGGTCAACGATAGCTATTACAATTTACCTTATTGGGATCATGAATCTGCCTCAGAGACTGATTTCAGTCCCATAACTTGTTAATTGTAATTTTAGTTAAAAGGCCAGACTTAGTGGCTTGATGTAAATATACATATATATATATATACAAGTATTTATTCCTATAGTGATGAACTTTCTTACCAACATAATTTCTGAAGGATACAAAGAAGCTTTTTGTGGAGTGGAGCACTGAAAGACTGAGGAAAATCAAAGGAATTCAGACATCAGTAATGTTTCAAAAGTACATTTCACAAAGGAGTTTTCCTTAACTATCCTTCAAAGATGACACGATGAAAAATTTGGTTATTAATCAACGATGCTATGTCTGTGTTGGGTTCAAGAATATATATTTTTTAATGAAGATTAGCATTTGGTTCAGTCTACACAGAATTTCTAGGATTGTAAAACTTTAAGTAACCATAAATTACGTAAAGTTTGTAGAGGATTGATACAAAAACGTTCCAAGCGTTGTTCTTTCAGAGGTGAGCTTAGCCTGCATAGTCATAGGGTTGTGTCATTGGTATATCCTTACTAAATAATTGCAAACATATAGCACAAACCATTCCCTGGAATCAGCTGACATACAAATACACTAATAGGGTATTTTATTATAGTAGAGCTTGAGAATTGCAAACCCAATTTTCCATAGAAAAATTACTTTAATGTGATTTGAGTGCCATGATTTGGTTCATTTGAAATGCTGTAAGTCAAGCTGTTTGCTGATGTTCCTAGCAGGCCTCTGCATTTATTTATAAAGACCTAATTTATATTAGAAATTATGCCCAGTGCTTGTAAATAAGAAATTGGAAGTGTGTGTGTATTTAACCAGATAATTTTCCACTCATGAAGAATGAAGGAGAGGCTCTTACCAACGGTCATTGTTTTTTGAAAGATACTGCAAAGATGAGAGGAGATCTCTGTTTTCTCCTTTATCACAGCGTGTTTCTGCTTTGGTTTGCAGCAAGTAGAGGACCTTGCAGTCAGCCTGTAGCCATAACGTCATGGATGTTTTTTTTCCCTTGACTGGACTTTGGTATTTCCGAAGCCCCAGGCTTCTTCCACAAAACACTTTTGTATTGGTGTTTCACTTAAACAATAATAATGTTATGCCCCTGCTAGCTGTGGTGACACTGTTAGCATTTTAATGGCAGTTTGCTGGCATTTTAATGACTCTGCAAGCTCATTTCTGCTCCAAATGAGTCTAGAGAACAGCGTGATGAAAATCTCATCACATCCATGTGTGAAATGATTTGCTGGGAGATGGTACCTGCTAGCATTGGTAGCAGGCTTATTTTCTGACTGTCAGAGCCCTGGCTGATTTTAGTGCTGGATGCTGGAAGCTCGAAAAGCTTGGGACTGTAAGTGTACAAAACACCTTTTCTGGAAAGACTGGTGAGTATTTTTGTGACTGCTGAACATATCTATTTGTTAGGTGGAAGGGCTGTGGCTGTACATATCTGCCAAACAGGTTACAGGCAATAGGGCCTCTTTATTAGCAAGAGGATTAGCGAAAGGCTGGGTTCCCTTTGGGCAGACACTGTTCCACCTCCAGGCAGACAGCGGTGACTGGATGGCATCTGTTGTTGTTGGGAAAGTTTGAATTTCTTTGCTGGTGCTTATGAGAACGCCTGTTGTGGTTATTGTGTGAAGAAGCCACGTAAACACTGGAACCCCCCCAACTTGTATTTCGGTTGAGGCAGATGGTATTTTAGTTGCAGTGCTGATCGTTGCTCAACATTATTGCTTTTTTTTCTGTTTTCTTAAGCAGTTCTATGGAAATAGTGCATCAGGAAGTCCCCAGCCAGACCAATAAAATAAACTTTGCTTCTTTGAAGATATTTAAGGCACCTGTGCAGGAATAATACTTATGGCACAAACACACAAGCTTATTTGAGATGCTTGTGTAGACACGGTTGCATAAATCCCTTGGAGGAAGTGTTCACCAGGCGTTGGTGGGTTTCTCTGGGAAGCCTAGATAAAAGTTGATCTAGGTCAAAGAAGTCTGATGGTTTCTTTTGCTCTTAAGCAACTGTAAGTAACTACATTATTTTCTACCATGCTAGCTAAATCAAGCACAGTTGCTGTTGAATCAAGGCCTATAAAAACACTTATGAATAAATTCCTAAAATGCTAAAACCTATTTTTCACCTGCTCCAGATGGACAGGTGAATGACATGCTTTATCTGCTGTTGTCATCAGCTCCCCTGTCTTTTTCTCTCCCTTCCCTAACTTCCTTCTCCTTTGGAGACTGAGGTGTGGTCGATAAGGAGCTCTGTGAAAAAATGAATGCTTTGTACCTTTTTTTTTCCTGTTCAAGCAAAACTGTTCCTGGTTATTACTTGCCTTTTGTAAAGTCCTTTCATGTGTTGTTTTTTTTTCAGTGCTTCAGCAAATATTTGGTCATTATATTCTCCTTCTGGCATTCTCTTTCTCTCTTTCTTTCTGGTTGGAGTCCATTTTAGCTGTCCCAAATGGCCCCATGCCACCCTGGGGCCCGTAGGTCCCATGTCCCATTGGAAGGAGTGTCCAGTGCTGGTGAGGGTGCTCTGCTGGGAATTGCCCAATTTTGCTTCAGGCCCAGCAGCATCCTGTTGCGGCTGCTCTAGAGGTGATGAGTGCTCACTGTTTTCCAACAGTGCAAAGGAAGAAAGGGAATGGGTTTGGTTTGCAATTAAAATAAATAAATAAATAAAAAGGAAGACCATCTTACAGGGAAGACCACGCAGAAGAGTGTAACTGGTTCTCTCCAAGGTCATTTTGACATTGGTTCACGCCACCCTGAGCTACTGTCGTTCTTCCCAAGCACTGCACAGCTTTTCCCCTGCCAGCTGAGCTCCCTGCCCAACTGCTTTCCCTGAGATGCTTTACAACACTGTCACTTCCAGGCTGCCCACTGGTAGATTAGCAGAGCTTCTTCATCAAGGGAGCACGAACCAGAGGAGAAAATTGAGTGCTTCCATGCTGTGAGAGGCACTGTAGTGGACAGACCGGTAGAAAACTGTTTCCCAAATTGTTCTGGCTTGTTTCAACTAAATGAAGTGGTTTTGAAATAATCCCTTTAGTTTTCCTGGTGGGAATTTTGTTTAATATTTTTTCTTCTTGGGATGTTGATGAAATGTCAACATTTCTGTTTCAGCTTTTCCAGGCAGTTCAGTTTTTGCCCTTTTGGAAATACCTGTGTCGAAATAAAAGCAGAGTCAGAGCTGGTATTCTTTTCTGTAGGCTTTTCTACCTGGAAGATTAAGTACAAAACTTTTTTTGGAGGAGCTTAGTGCTCAAAAGCTCCTGTTATTCTGGCTGGGAGCTACTATATGGGACACATTTTGAAAAATTGGCCTTACCTAGAGAAGCTGAGGACTTTTAAAAACTCATCCCTGAATTATTTTACCTATTTTAAAAGTCTGGATTTACTTTCTTGGGGCATACACTCACCTGCTGAGTGAGAGGGTAAAGAAAAAAAAGAGTAAATTAGGGAAAAAAAAACAAAACACAAAAGTCCCACAACTTTTTTTTTTTTCTTCCTAATATATAACTCTTTCCTGTCCCAGCTCCTGCTGGCTGGTTGTCTTGATTAACTTATTTTCTGGACTGGTATAACTGAAGGTGCATATAAATTACATGTTTACCAATGTACTTTTTTTTTTTTTTTTCAATTGTTTCAGATTGACATAGACTTCACCCTCTGGACTTGCTGTGTTTCATTCTCTCTCACATTTTGAGGAAAGCTCAAAAATCTTTCCCATACTTATTTCCCATTTTAAAATGAAATTGTTACACTCCAAAGCTCAGCAGCACAGTATTCTTTAATGCAATATGCAGTTTGCACTCAGATCACTTGCTCCTGTGTATAATTTATACATGAATCATGAATTACGTTTGGATTCTCAGGAAGCTAAAATAAATTGTGTAGAGCCACATCCAATTATGTAATGAATTCCTCACTGCGAAATTTATGGCAGGGATGTTGCAAAGTGGAACATTGATAAAAGATTTCTAAAAGATTTCTAAAAGATTTGTTGCAGTTCCTCCTTATAAAAATAAACCTCTGTCCATTTTAGGCATAGAAGAGCCATTTTGATTCAAACAATAAAATATTTAAAGGTGCGCGGGATTGTTTCCCATTGTAGCTTACATAGTGGCGCATAGATCAAGGAGGAGAAGAAATACTTTAATCAGTTTCACTGAACAAAAGCACTTTCCCAACATGCCATAAAGAACCTGTAGCATAAGGCTTTTTTATTCTTCTAAAAGCACTTTCCTGACTACATCTAACGGATTTTATTTTGAGGAGCTGTTTTCTGCCCCTGGATTTGACATTTATTATTATTTTTTTTAACTCTTCTGAACCCTGGCTTACTTTGCAAAATATGGCAAGTGAGCTTTTACAACACAAGCAAACCACTGATGTCACTGCCACAAAGCGTTGGTAATTTCACCTGTGTTTGTGGCATTTATTTCCTTTAATAGCTTTTTGTTTGCATTTCCTCCCATGTTTCTCACTGTTCCTTGACCCGTTGCCCATGACTCAATTTTCTTTCGGCACTCAGGTAGCCAGCCTTGGGCAGTTTTCCTGAGCAGGACACCCCACTCTTTCCAGTGAGACGTCCTTCAAAACCCATAATATGGCTCATAAAAAGCAGGTATCTGAAGCAGAGGGGTGAACAGGTGGGTATATCCGTGCTGTTGACAGTAAGTAGGATGAGGAAGTGCCGCCTACCTTTTCTCCTTCTGATACTGCAGCTCACAGGAGAAACGTTTCATGAGTGACCAATGACTTATACCATATAGACATCAACAGCTATTAAGGGAGTGCTTTTCTTTCTTTGCCTCAGCAAATTTTCATGCTATTAGCACCATGAGGAGCCAGCTTTTGTGTAGAAAGCAGGATAACAGTGTCCCAAGAGCTTTGCACCTGCACTTATTTATCCTGCTTCTCTCTGGGGCCCCCAGCTTCGAGTTGTCTTGCCTCATCCCAGCACTGCTCTGGGCAGCAGGCACTAACCCACAGCTATGATTTTTTCCTTGGACTGAAATGATTGGCAGGTACCTCTTCCACTCTGTGAGGCTACCTTTTTATGTTCCTGATGCTGCCAAGTCAACACTAATACAAGAAATAAACGTTTAAGCCATGTGCTATCTTCAAAGCTTAGGTTTTATAAACCCAGAAGCCTGAAGATAGGCATTTGAACAAGGAAACTGGTTTTATTTTCCTAGGTAAGTGGTACATCTTAGCAGCTCCCGTGGCTTTTTAGAACATATCATTGATTAAAAATAAAAGATAGATTGGCTAGATGAAATTCTGAATCACACCTACACCAGCTAAGAGCCTGGGAGCCTAAGAGCACTTGTAATTCCTGCTGGTTTTGAGAGAGGTTCCGCTGGTGGTTTTAATTTTGATGAACGCTCCATGGGTAAAATCTTGGCCTCCTCTCAGGCTGGTAACGGGAGGTTTGCCATCATCATCGGTAGGCCAAGGATTTCCCTGAAGAGGATTAACATTCCAAGGGCAGAGCATGGAGGAAAGTGCCTGACTTGACACAAAAGCAGCCTCAAACATGCAGGCTCAAATCTTCTGCATGGAGTGAGGTGACCTCTCCTGACAGCACCCACATGGTAGTTTATGTGGCTGTAATTCACGCTTTGCATCAAGGGTTTGATATCTGCCGGCACAGGCTGCCCAGACAGCTTGTGGAGTCTCTGTCCCTGGAGATCTTCAGAGGCTGCCTGGACCCAGAGCTGAGCAGCCTGCGCTGGGTGTCCCTGTTTGACCTGCAGGGTTCCCTTCCAACCTTAACCATTCCATGATTCTCTTTTAGAATGGAAATGTTTGCATGTACGTGCAGTGTCACCTGTGCAGGTAGTGGGCTTGCTCCTGTGGTTGAGCTTCCACATGGCACAAGTGCATGGTCAGGTGCCTAACGTTAGCAGGGCTGTTTGCAGGGCAGGTTTTCTTTATTCAGCAGCAGCGTTTCCTAACATCCTTTGTATGGATCTGTTGTACAGAACTGACAAACGCATACGTTCCTCTGCTGCTGGGAACATGCACAAAATGTAATTTATTTATGAATTTTTCTTATGCCGTACCGGCAGCAGCTTTTTGTCACCGTGCTATCGCAGGAGTCGTGGTTCAGTCTCCTGTTTGCAGGAGCATTTCATTGCTACACAGGATCGCTCATTGAGGGGAAAGTCAGAATTGGCTGGAGGATACTGTTGCTGTCTGTGCTATTTAAAATCCCGCAGAAAAAGGTGTACCTTCTGATGGGTTCTTCCAAAAATCAAATTGAATTATTCCGTCCCCTTGTGTTTCCTGTAGTGATGACAGAAGTCCAGTTTTATCACGTCTGATGAAGGCAGTTTTTGACAAGGCTGTTCTCCATATATACCCGATCCTCATCAGATTGCATTTTGTAACAAGTGCTTTCCAGCTTGGCAGGTCAGAATGGAGCTGACACAGGTTTGATATCCACGCTCACAGCTCAGCTCAAACTAGAAGCTTGGCAAAAGAGTCCGGAGTGAATACTTGTTTGACATCAGATTCCAAAGCAAGGTAAAGTGGGGCTGTATTGTTCTGCAACTTTACAACTTTCCTTTCAGTCTCACCTAAGCCAAACTTGACTTTTTTCAAGTGCAAATTCAAGCTGAGACAATAATTAGCATCTTGTTTGTTTGTTTGTCACCTTGAAGGAAGAAAGGTCAAATATAGTCTGCCGGAGAACTACTTTGCTTTTCCCCCTTGAAGCACTTAATTAGATTTCTCATGTAATGTAAAAAAGAGACGGTGCTTTCAATACAACAATCAGAGCTTGCTAGAATAGCTTATCCATTTAAGACTTTTTTTTTTTTCCTTTTATTTCTCACTGGCTTCATAGCCCAATTTGTAATTTTTCTGAAAAAGTGTCAAGTTTAAACACTTAACCCTTCTTGCAGAGGGGAGTCAGTTTGTTTCGTTTTTAGAAGGGAAAGCTATAAATCAGCACAACGTACAAACAAAACCACTGCTGTGTAACATAGTAAGAAGTGCTTAGAAAATGCCCACGGTGAAAGTCTTATGGCTTGAGCATCTTTTTTTCCAGTATTACATACATAAATCCTGTATCTATTGCTCTTTAAAACCCAATTATTCCCTGTTTTTTGCAACATTTTTTTTGTCTGGGTCTCTTTTTTTTTTTTTTTTTTTTTTTTTTCTAGAGGAAAGGCTTGCTAGATAACTGGAACTGTGCATGTTAGGCTGTGAGCTTGGTTCACTGATCTTCATGATTGGAAGCAATTCCGAGGAGGGCAGTATGTATTGGTGGGTTATAGATCAGGCTTGCTGTGTGTCACCACAGCTAAAAACATCCCTAAATGAACATTATTTCTTTTCCTTCAGTTGTGTCCTGGTTCGATGGAGTTAATACAGCAGCAAGGCTGCTTCCCTTATTCTGTCTTGCAGTGAAATGGTTCCTCTGCTTGCATGGGCATAGTCCCTGATTTTCTTCAAAATCCACAGCTTCTGCAGTATCTGCAGCAAGGTCTCAGAAAGGCAGCTCGGTGTGCACGTATCTAGGTGGTTATTAACAGACTGCATCTAAATACATGATTTAAAGGCGAAAGGCTGTGTAAGAATTGTATGTTTATTATCTTGTGGGACCCTGAACCAGTTCTTGATGGACCATGTGGGAAGCAGAGCTGTTCCTAGGGGACTGCAGCCTGGCCATGAACGTTTTGTGTGTGTCTGCCCTCAGTTTGATGTACATGCAAACAAACTCATCAATGTCCCAAACTGTGTTCCCTAGCACAGCTCCTCTCTGTGCCCAGTGCACTGGGTATCTTTTACCTACGTGTATATACTCATGCACTATTTCAGGTGTGCATTAAAGAGCATATTTAAACAACAGCAACAAAAAAAGACCAAAGCAGAAGAGTGGGTTTGGAATATAACCTGTGTCATGGTATTACAATAACTGGAATTTTTCAGCAATTTCTTTCCCCTTGGTGCTTTCCCATCAATTTTATCCTACAGACAAAATGGAGTTTGTAACAACTTCTAATCCAGGTCTTTTTGCTGTCATAACTTTTAGCAGTAATGCAAAGCCCCGGAGGGGATCAGCCAACCTGAACATTTCAAATTTTAAACTTCACTAAGTCTTGAGCTATAAGTACGAAGAAAAAGCCTTTCCCAGTCATCCTGAAATCAACTTATTCTGTGCTACCATACCCTCCTCACTCCCGCCTGCAGTAAAACTTTATTTATTTATTGTGAACGTGGAATGAAAACTCTCAAAGGGAAAAATCTTCCTCATCCTTCCTGGGCATGGAGAGATGACTAAGAATAGAAGATGACAGAAGACAAGGAGGATTTCTCAAAACCCTCTACGAGCAGAAGTGCTCCCGTTGACCCCGACCCCAACCAGCATCCCACAGTCACTAGCTGCACCTTACTTTTAGAGTAAGCACCGAAACCTCCTGGGTACAAAGAGGGGAAAGTTGAGGGTCTCAAGGTTTAAATCACAGAAACTATTCTCCAAATGGCAAGATGCCAGATTACCCAGAGGAAATTCAGAAGATAGGTTATAATGTAAACCTTCAGAGGGTGGCTGCATATCATTATTATCCAAGAGTATTTTTCTCCTATTATTTGCAGCCATGAAACCTCTGATGACGTTAATCTGCTCACTTCCCCCTCCTTCCCCAAAGTAATGGTAATAAAGTGAGTATCACTCCTGTAAATCTCTCCAATGGGCACCGTTTCGCCAGGCATAAAAAAATTGTTGTGTCCTGGAGCTGAAGCAACAGATATAATATTTCTCATGTTTTTAACGTGAGAAATGGTGCTTTTGGACTTTCGCAGCTTCTAGAACGAGGTGCTTATTTTCTCCCCAGTTTCCACCTTAGGTGTCTGATCTTTCTTTACTCTGCCTTTCCATATTCCATACAGTGATGAGCCTCACAGGTTCTGCTTGGTGGCTGAAAGAGGATTGCATGGGAGACTGCGGGGAGATATTTTACAATGGGATCAAAAGCCAGCAGATCTCCTCATTCCTCACAAAAGCTGCTTGGTGGAAAGTTGCTAAAAAAAAAAAAAAAGGCCATTTTTATGACTGCTTCATTTAGATTTGAGTACCTGAGGCACATCTGTGAGGATGCAGAGGCATGCAGAACTGATTGACACCTTCCCAAAAGGTTCTTCAGAAATGCAGCAGTGCTTGGTGTCAGAAATTAAGATACATACCTTAACAAATGCCCATGGGCTGGAGTCTGTAAAATGAGGAGAGGAAGACAGATTTACTATCACACCTGGAAGGAAAAAAAAAATCTTAGAAAGTGGGGGAAACAGTAATGCGTTTACTGCAGTCAAAATGGTTCCATGGGCCTTTTTTTTTCAGTGATGGAAATATATCAATTTATTTCTGCAAAACACATTTGTATTCATACTGCTTAACCATGGCATTAAGATAGCAATTTAAAAGTCAACATTATATTCAAATGTCAGGTGGTTGAGATTTCAGTTATTTCCTAGCAAAAGGGCTCCGACTGAGAACTTACTGGCCGATAGTCTCATATGTGGAAGCAGTCCGTAATGGGTGATTTAGGACAAGGTTATGTGTGAATTGTTGCTCTCATATCTACATCACTCAAGAGTTGTGATGAGCTGTGGCTTGTGATCAGAATACCAGGACAAACATAATGAATAGTGCCACAATGAGATTAATCGGTGAGTGTTTTATTTCATTTGGGAAGGTTAGAAGAAACTCCACCAACAAAATCACAGCTCTGCTCGTAGTAGCTGCGGTTGCCCAAGGAGCACTTTGCCTGGGGAACTGAGTGGTATATCAGTAAGGCAAGCATCAGCCAATACATTTATTTTGCTGCTTTGCTCTTCAGTATCTTTGTTTGTTCAGAATTATTCAACAGTAAAAAAAAAAATAAACGGCCCTTAATGGGTAATTGATTTCCATAAGCATTTTGTGTTTGCTCTGTTGATTAGTTGTGATTCTGCAAGATTGTGTCTGTTGAGGTGCACTCGCTGGTTCTGTCAATGTTTGTGTGTGACTTTGCATTTCCTTCCCCTGCATAGTAAGTTGGAAGTCACCGCAAACATTTTGTCCTAGGAAACTGAAGATGGTGGCGTAACGTGTTGTGCTTTGCAGAATTTGGAGTCATTCAAATTGTGTACTACAATTGCAAAAGGGTTTGGTACAAGTGTTTAGAATCGAAGGTGAATCCATCAGCAGGTTGTGTCTATGTTTTCAGTGATCTTCAGGTCCGGAAAAAGAATAGGAAACATCTGCTTGAAGGGGGTAAAAGGTATTTAGGGGAATATCAAGGTGCTAAGTATTCACTGACTTGCTTGTGGTTTAAAGCATGCGTGTTAATTATAGCCTTCATCTGGCTTCGATGTAAGTCTTGTTTCTACTACATCTTGTTCCAAGCGAGAGAAGTAAGGAGTCCCACATATTTGAGTAGGAGTAAGGGTTTTTTGTAAATAGCTCTCTACCTTATTAAAATGAGTTCTGCATGTTCAAGAGGAATTGCATTTATTCTAGAGCAAAATGGGGCTTTAAGGACTGGTATTTCTTTTCTCAGGTATATGTCAAAAAAGGGAGCGAGGAGAGCGAGGAACAGTCTTACGGTGTCCTTGGGTGCTGCTGCCTGGACGTTGTGGCTAGTTATTGTCGTCAGAATTGCAGCTGGTGGTACAGGACACCGGCCTTGCCTTCCCCGGAAGGTTACTGGGGCATCTCCAGTTTTTGGTTACAGCCGTACGCGGGAGGGGAATGTGTTTATTTTGCTTGTGAGCTCCAGTCAGCTTAAAAAGGTGCAAATTAATAGCGCTAACAAAGGGTAGGATTCAGACGTGGTGTATCGTTAGGAGCACAGCTGTAATTCACTTATGATATATTAAAAAAAAACAGAAACACCACAAGCTGCATTAGGTGGTGTTGATTGCCAGTTCCCTCCCGCATAAACGCCGTTAGATGCCTAAAGTTACAAATTGCTTTAATAACTTTCACAACTGATTGGTAATCACCCTGCAGTTAATGAAATAGGGAAAACACCTCTTGCTAAATGCATTGTCTTCATTTTCTCCTGCACAATTTCCGAAGTGGAGAGATGATTTCCTATCATGCCCATAGTAGGAGAAAGGTCATTTGTTAAGTTTTACTCATATTCATGTTTCTATTTTCCTTTTTCAGTTCAAAAACATATATCCAAGCTCATTCTCTGATACCTTGTTGCCCAGTGTGATTTTGTGCATATGCTCCAGCATTTTACTTCCAGTTAACTCCAGTGAAATCTTTGCCGGCTTAATGGAAACGATGCTGAAGACAGCTTTGCCAGAGGTGTTCTTGCTGTGTGTCCATCCAGGCAGACGGAGAGCTGTGCTGTAAAATTCCTTAGTAGCACTTCAACACAGCACCTAAGGCTTTATAAAACCACTTGAGGTGGAGGATGGTAATTCAGGATGGACTTGTTTGGATGTGTTTTTTTGTCGCTGGTGGTTTTTTCTTTGGTTGCTTGTTTTGTTTTGTTTTGTCTTCCCATAGTGGCAAGAGTTACAAGAATTGCAAAAGTCCCATAAAATTGTATCGTCATTTAAGGATAGAATTAGTGGCCACTAGTTAATGATGCAGGGATTAAATACATGGCACTGAACTGAGGCCAACGCTTTACCTCTTGCTGCTGATAGATTTCGGAGGCATTAATGTCCCTTAACAAACATCTGAAGGTAATTTCAAAGGGTGGGGGAGGTTATGGAAAAGAGCACCGTGGTGTTTTATAGGTGAGATTGCCTATATATTAGACAGCTCTGACAGAGCGTGTAATTAATTTTTTAAGTGTTTAGACTAAAGAATAAATAACAAGTAATGCATACGGCACATTTTAAATGTTTCACGTGCGCTATAGTTGTGCTAGATGTTAAGCCATAGCTTTATTGTGGTTTTGAACAGAGTCGATGGAGGTAAAATTGGCCATTTAGGGTCAGGTTTTTTTTCAAGTGCACTTAACACACGGTTTAGCGTTGAAGCACTGTGGCCTGGTTTTGGAAGCCTTTGCACCCAGGCTGTGCATCAGCAAAATTCAGGAGCGTAGTGGTGGTTTCAGCCGTTCTTACTACCTTCAAAATAATCAAATGATTTTTTTTTTTCAGCAGACTCTGCTGCCAGTTAGTATCTAAATGGGTGCTGAGCGCTTTTGAAATTCTGGTCCTTAGCTTTTATATGATCTATAATTTTATATGCAGTGCATCTGAAGAAGAATATGTATGATTCATATGCACATACAGGAATCAACACAGAGGGATAATTTTAATATAAATCCCAGTGCTGTCTGTTTGTTATGTTCTGAAACGTTGCATAGAATAATTCAAATATTTATAGATGGTAGTTCAGCTGCTGCTTTGCTTGCAGCATTTGCCTTTTTTTCAAGTCTCAATTGAGCCGTTCTTCCTTCCTTCCTTTGCACTGAAAACATTGCCTGTGCCCAGCACCATCCTTCTGCTTCATCCTCTTGAAACTCAAACTGTGAAACACGTCTTAGGGTCTGGGGCTCTGTTTTCTGCTGCAGGCACTGAGGCTGTGCCAGGGAGCAGGGCTGTATTTCTTTGCCATGGTCCCTGTCAGGAACGGAGGAGTTTGCTTTGCTCCCTGTGAAGCGTGCCCTCTTGGGGCGCCTGAGACAGACCAGATGCTTAAGGGCTCCTTGCACGCAGAAGTAAGTTATTGCTATACTAAATGCAAAGTGATGATTAGGAGGGTGTTAACATTTGCATGTTCTTGCTGAACACACACAGTGTCTTGGTGTGGCAGTCCCACCTTCGGGGCTTGCTACAAAGCAGCTTCTCTGCTTCTCTACAGCAAAAAAAAAAGGAGTTTTCTACCAGGGAAGTCCCAAGGTGCCCCAAGTCGCTCGTAGGTTTGAGATTTGCCTGGAAAGCAAGGCTCTTATAATTATACCTAGAGCCTTGTGTCTGTCATCAGCCCTGTGGGTGCGGGGGGTGGGAATTTAATCAGTACACGTAAAGTCACCTGTTTAGGAAGCTGCACATTTTGCATGTTTTTCTTTTTGCTTGTGCTTAATTTTTTTTTTTTTTTTTTTTGCCGCCTGGCTGGGAGATAGGGCAGCAGTAAAGTTGTCAACATTGAGAAGTGTAGTATAATATTAAAATGCTATAGTTCCCATTGAACGGACGATGGCAGGAAGTTATTTTAATGGTTTTGTTGAGAATTGTGCTTTCATAAACTCTTAAATTATTGCAGACTCTGCTGCTGGGATATGTATGGGAAACAGCCATTTTAATTAGGAAGATACACTTGGAAATGAAAAGTCATTTTTTAAAGGTAATTTCCTTCATGAGTGTTTTACTGACCGCTTGAATTTATTTACCACACAGACCCAGCAATAAAATAGGTATTTATGGGTTAGTTTTTAATTAGAAATAATGGCTGCTAGAGTCGAAGCGATTAATCATTTTATCCATGCAGGCTGTGGTAGCAGTCCCAGTGAAAGACAGTTGCATTGACAGTTTAGAGAGTGATCTAAGTGCCTGCTTTGTCCTTAAACACCACCACCAGCAATGTAAGCACAGTTTGGCTTGGAAGTCAGGCTCTAGTGCTCTCGTGAACTTGACACATGGGTGAGTAAAAAATCTCCGCTCGTGGAACAAAGTTCACTTTTTGGCCTTCTGGGAGTCACTGACGTTCATAAATAATGCTAATTAAAAAAAATAATCCAGTGATGTGATTTTTTTTTCTGCATGCAGATCAGGCTTGCAGGGAGTCAACCAGTAGCGACAGATTTATGGTGCGAGTATTCATGACAGCAGGCTCGCTGCTGAAAGGCCTGGGCAGATGCAAGTGTGCATCATTTCGGGAAGGATCACAGATTTTTAATCAGCCTTTTGTTTCGTGGCTGGGAAGCGTGGGGATAGAAATTAAAAGAAACCCAACTTAAAAGCTTTAATAGCCTCGAAAGAGAGAGCCTAAGAGTTTGGGGAGAGTGGCACGAGGAAGATTTTGCATGTAATGCCAGTTAGCTTTATTAAGCCTTGTATCGACTCATATATTTCCTTTACTCTCTCTGCCTGAGGAGTTTTTTACTCCATACTTCAAAATGCATCACAGTATACATTTTAACGGGTAAGAAACAAGAGCCAGTGCATATCATTTTCTGGAAAGTAATGAAATGTCATGGCAAGAGCATGAAATAAATGTATTTTTATGTACTCGTTTTAGAAATCAATGTAGTGATAAGATTTGGCTTTTTATTAAAGGTTCTTTCCAGAACTACTTTTGCATAACCAGTATGCTAAAGCAGATGGATTTAGTGGAAAATGTGTTCAGCGTGTCTATTTGAGTACTAGTATAATATTAACGTTATATCTATTAGTGCATTTGAGGTCTCTGTTCAGGCATTGTATAAGTCTCAAATATCAAACCACCCTGTCTATGTCAGATGAACCAGAGAGGAGTGCAGACACCCCAGCCTGCTTTGTGGATTTGCAGAGATGCTCTGATCCCAGGGAAATACCCACCTTCACGAGGAGGAGAGCCTCCACAGGAGGCTAACAGGTTTTGACCACCATTAATGAAAACAGACAAGGCCAGAAGGTCTGGGAAAGCAAGCACCTGGACTGGGGCAGGATGTAATTGTGGCGATACCCGTGCTTGGTGTTTGACTAAACACGTCCTCTGCATCCAGGGAGCTGCCTGCCTGCCACTAATGGCTCTCCTCTACCTACCTTTCACTCCGAAAGTCTGTTAATTATCTCTACAGGAATCAAGGTGCTTTCTTTCTTTCCAGTATCCATAGGAACCCATCGGGGATGAAAAAGCCTGACATTTTGATTCCCGGCTTTTGTTTCCATAATAAAAAATAAAGGCATAATGGATGAGATGAAGCAATTTCGTTCAGTCTGCTCATCATGGCAAGTTTTATGATTAGCCTGAATCCCACTACATTTTATTTTATTATGCCTCTGTTTGAGTTTGCAGTATCACTACTGCAAGGAGAGCCTGCTGCAGCCCAATTTTTAATAATGTGTGTTTTCTCATAAGCTTAGTGTTTACCAGGTAAGCTTGAAATTTCTCACTGGCTTGCCTAATTTCTGAGTTGGGTGCAGAAAACAAATTGCTCCATGCCTGTGTGTCCCCGGCCTGTAGATTCAATCCCATCCTGTCTAATGTAGGCAAAAGAGAGGCAGGGCAGTGTCACACCGCTCACTAATTTTGTTAACAAAACGGGCTTTGCAGAGCCGCTTAAATTCCATTTGCATTTGGAAAATGAAAACATGGTGCAGCGTAGTCTGCTGGCAGATTTACATGCTTGGGTATTTTCAGAAGTAATAATCAAATATTTTGTTGTCATACACACATGGTTTCTGTTTGAGCTGTGGTCCTCTTGTTTAGTTTGGTATGAAAGTGAATGAATGTTGTTGCTTGCACGTTGCGAAAGTCCATTCACGGGACTACTGAAATGGTCAGCTGCTCTGAAAGTGCTGTTTATTGACTTGAAGAGCAGCTGAGAGACAGTTTTGTCATCCTCTGAAACTCCATGTGGTGCTCCACAGCATGCAGGATGCTGTAGACACCCTGCAGCAGGGTATCCACCCCGACTCCCCGTGGGTCCCAGTGCAAACATTGCTGGATCTGAGAACTTTTAGGTCGAGACCTTACATGTTTCACCCCCTTAGAAGCCTCTTGCCTTCTCGGGCTGAAATTTTTGGTACTTATCTCCCATAAAGAGGCTTCTTATTTTAACTACAATGTCTTAAATCATCCTTTTGACAAAAGGACAGTGGGACAGCATGCCCTCGCTGCTGCACCAGGATGGATAAAACACGCCGTGATGACACAGCAAGAGGTGAGAAGGGAGAGATTCGAGATCCTGATGCTGTCAAAATCATTAATGAGGTTTCCATGGATTTCAGAATAAGCCAAGATTTGCCATTTAGAATTCTGGTGAGGATCTAACTGCACATAAGCCTGTTAATGGCTCAGAGCCGAAGGCAGGGGAAATGGGAGGCTTCATCCCTCATTTCCAAATTTGCAAGGTTTCTCCTGTCTTCCCCTTCGTTGCTCGAGGCCAAAGGAGCCTCAGCTAGTTAAAATCGGTGGTTGGGCAGTCTGGCAGCTCCTCCGCTGTTTCCTTTGGATCAGAGTGAGCAACCTGAAGAACGAATAAAATGGACACAGGCCAGCCTTCACTTAAAGCCTCAGCACATATTTATTCCTGAAGAGGTACGAGGTCTGACATAGTAGGAAAGCCCTCTTGGTGGAGGATGATGGCTGCCTGCTGGAAGCTGGCACAAGTAGGACTGCTCCCGAGCATGTGGTGGTCATCACGGAGCTGGGCATTGCTTCACGTGGGGCTTGAAGCAGGTTTTGGCTGCTCCTGACTCTTCACGTGTGTGTGTGTGTGTGTAGGAGCGAGCAGCCTCTCAAACCATTTTCTTTTCAAAGGTATTTTTTAGGAAAGGCTGCTAGTGAGACTTCATTTATTCTTCAGATAGAGATCCTATTTGATAGTTTACAGCCAGTATGTATGAAGTAAGTATGGCTTTCATTAAAACAGAGACGTATTTTATCTCAGCTGAGGAATGGGGGAAACATGGGTAATAAAGCCAAATATTGTAATAGAGTCTCCCTTTTTAACAGCAAGCTGTGTGCCGCACTTCTGAAAAGCTTGCAGTTCTGGGGCCTGAGCTGATCAGAGCTCAGCGTGCTCTTTTTTTGCTGCCTTATCACCCTTGTTAACTTTTCAACTTGTCAAGCGCGTGGTGGTTTATGAAATTTTAAAGCTAACAGTGTGCTGTGCAGGGATCACGGCAATACAGTAGACTTTTGAGTGCATCCTGAGATGAATAAATCATGAAGTCTCAGAAAGTTGCAATTAAACAACCCAAACGTGGATGCTTGAAATATTATACCTGGGTTCGTGTGACTTTAAAAGAGCAGCAGGGCTGGAATTGGTCCGCACTTGAACTGGAGATCGGCAGAAGGAAAAATACATAGATGTCTGTGGATCATGTTTCTTCCTAGGCATCAGACTGATATTTACGGATCTGAAATGGAATTATTGTTGATGGAGTTGATTGCCTTTAGCTCAAACAGGTAGACATGATCCCACGGGAGATGGAAGTTGCTCGGTCTGTTTTCCCCTGCAGTGGCTTCCTTAGAAATGAAGCTAATCCTGTGTTTGATGCTTACTTAGCTGGTGACCTTCCTGTGTTTTGCCAAGGCTCCATGAAGATGCTGCAGGTTATATTCATCCCTGTTAGAATCCACTGTGGCTTCAGCAGTTACATTGTGACTGTGGGTCAGGCCAGGGTTACATTAACTTTTCATCCCCCCCCCCGGCTTCTGAGTTGCCTTTCAGACATTTCTGATTTTCCGCAGACTTGAGACAAGAGGCTGATGCGTCTCATGCTTGCATCAGTTCTTATTTTAGTTTTCCCCTTGAAAAATGTGGAGAAAAAAAATCAAAAATCCAGGCACTCACCACTGGGGCTGGTGTTTGCTCTGCCTTTCACAAGGGTCTCTGTGGGAGTCGTGCCTTTCCTGCCAGCAGGGACACACTGTGATTCACATCTTTGACTTCACGAGCGTGAGTAATCTCACTGACTTCAACAAGATTACTGTGGCGTTTAAAATAAGACCGCGTTGTAAAGGTTTGTGGGATTATGAGCCCAGATAGATCTGTTGTGTGACTAGTCATTGAGATTTTGTTTTAATTTCTCCTTTTATGAGTTGGAAAAGTCAATAAAAAATAATGCGAAACACATGCATTATTGAGGCAGAGACTTAGCTGTGGCTCTGTCAGGAAGTTCACAGTTAGGGCTTTTGCAGGAACCACGGGTTTATTCTTCCTTATGCATTTCCACTGTAAAAAATGTGCATTATGCATTCACATGTATGGACTGATAACACTCCATCTAAGGTCATTTTTAACTGAAAGCCAATCTATCCGATCATCCTGCTGGGGCCAGGTGGACATGCCACTTCACCTTGATTTTGTGTGTTTCTGTTTTCTCTGCTCTGTCATTTCTTGATACGGCTCTTATCGCTGCAGTTTCCAAATGGCTTCCAGCAGTGCACATCTGTATGAGCTCTTTCATCTGCTCCCCGGGGAAAGAAGGATGTGAAGTCAAGTGTTTTGGTTTGCAAGGTTTATATAATCACGCGCATGTGTATGTGGGTAGCGTATATGTCTGTGCTGTAGCAGAAAAGGGAACAGTGCAGAATCACCCCCGCACCCCAAGCCGGTCTACCAAGGACCCTCGCGGTAATGGCTCAGGACATGAGCTTGACTGGGACATATTTCATTTTCTGCAGGCTGAAAAAGGTTAAAAGTCACAGGGCTGTAGAGTAACTGTGTAAAAAGTGTAAAAAGCCCATCAGTTACGTGGCAGAGGGAATGCACTTCAGCCCGCTGCACACTGCAGGATTTCCCAGAGCTGTATGTAAAGGGGGACCTGCATGTGTACAGCTCTGGAGCCATTCACCCCACTGTCTTCTGGCCTCATCTTCTAGGTCTTCCCCTGGCTCTGAAAGCCAGGTGCTGACATGAATGTCCTGTCACTGTCCCTCACCTTCAGATGCCAAATAGATCCGACGGTAAGGGCTCACATGGGAAACATTAACACTGGGAAAATGTCACTGGAAATACATAAACATAATGGTTTTATTTTATTTCATCTTGCTTTCTGAAAATTGACTTAGATTTTTATTTTTCCATGAAAGCTTTTAAAAATGCTGTCAATATTAACCTACCAACAAAAGTTCTTCATATGTGTGAAAACCATGTTTATCTTGAGGGGGAGGCTCATGCAGCTGCAAGATAATACGGAGTTTGTGTGTACCTAATTTAGGTTTTAAAACAGAAAAGCTGTTGAAACTGATTGCTGAGATTTGAGAATACCTATGACATGAGGTGTATGTCTGTCTGAGATAAACCTCAGCTGACAAGAAAGAAGAAGAAACACTTTGTTTTTATCAGTTCCCATCAACATTGCGTTGAGGAGACGTGTGTGCGGCAGTGGCAAATACAGGGTCTTTGTTCGGGACGGGGGAATGGTTCTCTCCCACGCGCAGCCTGTATAGGATGGGGAATTCAGGGTCTGGTTTCATGGCTGTTCTTCTGCAAGGTTTTTTTGGCTCATTTTACTTCAGCTAATAGTATGCCTGAGCTGTTTTCATCGAGATGTTCCTTAAAGGAGAATAATTTGAGCATGCAGTCCTTCCCTTGCCTCTCCCTCCCCTTCCCGGCTCTTCAGTAATTGTATCCTGGTTCATATTCATTTGGCGTGCTAATTGTTGAGAGTTTAGAAATAAGAGACTTGGCAAGATGTAGAAGAATTAAAGTGAGTGCCCTTTTGTCTGCAGAAACAATGGAAGCTAATAATTATTACCGTTATATTTTGTTTGTTAAAACTTCTCTCTCCTGAGCTCCATTTCCCAAACCTCTGTTTTTCCTTTGACAAAAAGCAGTCTGATTTGATGTACATGGGCAATACTTCAGAATCCATCACTCACAGCCACAGCCTTCCCAGCCTCCTATATATTAACAAGCAGATGTGTCATCCTTCAGACTGCTCAATAATAGATCTTTTTAAGAACTGCTTTTCCTCTGTGGAGTTCAGTTACTCCAGAACTAGAATTTAAGCACTGCTTTCATTTTATATAGAGATATCAGAAGGTACTCAGCTTAATGTAGAGTTGTATATTTGCATTTGCAGAACATTTTGTCTTCCTTTACTTTCTTTGCAGATGTAAGGTTTGGAATGCCAAATAGCTGGTTAAGTTATATAGCATGCACGGAGAAAATAATGTTAATGTCTAACCGTCTGGTTGGTTTTGGTGTTTTGGTTTTGTGTGTGTGTATTTTTTTTTTTTTAAGCATTTATCACTTTCAAAGGAGCCTAAGAAACTCCAGAAGTATGTTGAACCTAAAGTTTGTTTTTTTTTGCTTTTCTTATAATTCTTGCAAAATTGACCCCAAATTTGACAGAACACTCAACTTGTCTCATCCCCGCCGTTAAACATATAGAGGAGCTATGGCAGTCTTCTAAGAAGACATAATGAAAAAAGCCTCAACAAGGTTAAACTTCCATTAATAAGCACATTTCTATTCACCCAGCACATGGGTGGGCACTGGCTCATGAGTACACACTCATCGCCGAATTACAGAGTGGCGATTAGAGCCCCACAGATAAAGTGAGTTCATCTGAGAAAGGTGGCCCAAGCAGTCACATTTCTGTCCTACATTTTTATTTTGAACACAGAGGTATTTCAAAACCGTGTTGCTCTTTTTCAGTGTGAAGAATAGGTTTTATGAAACGGTTGTAGGTATGCCTCAGACACAGTTCATTGTTTTGCCACCTTTGGCACAATAGCCCAATCTATAGACATGTGTCTGAATGCACAGTCCTTGGGAGCAGTGGAAAACATTTGTGATGTTTGCTTTAAAAGAGAATTAGTTATAGCCAAATTCCCAGTCTTCCACGAGCTGTGCAGTCATTGCATCCCTGTTTCATACATTATTGCAGGTGGGAAGCAACATTGGCCCTGCACACGCAGACCACTTGACTATTTCCAGGCCCTACTCCAACCCACCCCAGCCTTTGCTTCTAAACCTCTGGCTGAGAGTACGAAGGCTTTGCATGCAGAAGGACAGCATTTACTCATTTACCCCTGTGAAGCACGCTCATTTTGGAAATCTCATCTTACCAACTGTAAAACTCTGTTTGGCAGCAGACTTAGCAGGGGGAAACGGGGTAAGCCCAGATTTCCTCACCTGGCTGCTAGCTCCTGAGGATGCAGGGATGCTACCCTGGTCAAAGCAACAATTGGGTTGCAGTGGCTTGCTCCATAGTTTTCCTTTGCTGTTTTCCTCCCTTGTCCAAGCCTTTTGTTTGTCCACACTGGCCAGAACCCTGTGGATGAAAACCAAAACCTACCTGTTTTCTATTAAATTGAGCCCCTCCTGCCTTCAACTGAAAATAACCAGGGCTCTGACTGGCAGGAGGTGACCCAGCTGGAACAGGGCAAGAATGTAAAAATGTGTTAGAAGGGAGGAAGAGGGCTGGGAGCCTCTGAGAAACAGGACAGCGATCCACATCCATTGTGAGCCTGGGCATGCCAAAAGGCAAGACCCATTAAAAATGCAGCACACAAATTCACTATAGGTGCAGGTAGGTCTGCGTGGCACACGTTGATTTTAGTGGCATGTGTAATGCCAGGGCTTTGCAAAACAAAGCACCTTTGTTTTTCAAATAGAGTGATTCAGGGGAAAAGGTTCCTGTTAGTGGCAGAATAGAAGGACATCTTGGTAGCAAGTGAGAGGTGAAGCTCAAGATGGAGATATGCCATGAAAAAAAAAGAAAAAAAACACACCCAAAACCCCAGAGCTAAAAGCACAGCATTTATTGTGAAAGCGTGAAGCAGAGGCAACCACAAAAGAAAAACATGGAAGTGGGATGTGGTCAAAGCAGCAAAGTGCAGAAAGGATGTCTTCAGGACAGCACACTGAAAGAAAAACAAACACAGTAAGATGACTTTCTCTTCAGGCCGTAAAAGAGGATGTTGTAGTAACCAAATCATAATGTGACGAGGAAGGGCTCTGGCTTTTCATGGATCTGTGAGCTGCTCCCTTCTCAGCTGCAATGAGGTAAATCTGTGCATGTACAACACAGCCCTAGTCTTCAGGATGTGCCCTGTTTGTCAGTGTGCCCCAGGAAAGATGCAGCAGTTGTGCAGGAGCTTGCTCTGCCACCTGTGAGTACTGGGGCACAGTGAGGAAGTCAATGGCATCCCAGGGAATGAAAGACGGAAAGGCAAAATTGGGGTGTGGGGGCTGGGAAGTTAAAAAATAGGGCAAAATGGCCCCAGGCTGCTCCTCATATCGTGGTTAAAATTTTTGTAATAAAATGGTTTTGGAGGGGAGGCTGCATAGCGGGGCTCCCCCGTGCAGAAGGAGCATAGTTTCCCATGTCATGGCACTAAAGATGGTTTTATCCTGAGATCTCATGGGCAGCTTGTTGTAGTTCCTGTTTTGTTTTAACTCTGGTGATTTCATTTTTGAGTAAAACATTAGCTTTTAATTTTGAGCTCGTGTCTACTAATTAGTCACTCATCTACTTCCAAGTTGCATCTAACAGCTGAATTTTACCTGCCTTTCCCTAGGCAGTGGGCTGATTGGCATCTCCTCCTCTATCCAGCTGCCTGCATTCACAAATCATGAAAAATCAATTTATCTCTCTACCCTTCCTTCAAACATGATTGAAAGCAGCCAGTGGGTTCAGAGGTATAGGGCAGGAAGACGAATAAAGAGACCAACAAAGTGTGGCTGTGTTGTTCTCGTTTCCTTAGGAAACAAGCAGAAAGCTTACACCCCTAAATTATGGGGGGAGAGACTATATCTAGAGACATATTGCTTTTTAGTTTTAAACAAATTTAAATTTGTTTAGCAAATTTTGTTAATTAATTAATTTTGTTAGTTAAATTTTCTTGCTAAGTGGTGGAGATTTTTTTTTTATTTGTTTTAAATGTGGTGGAATTTCTGCCCAACCTTAATTTCAGTTTTCTTGTGCAGTTGTCATTTGATGGGGTTCAAAACCACAGTGTTTTCTGCTTCCTGAAACTGGAAGGAAGGTTCCTTGCCATTGCAAGGGAGAAGTGCAAAGCACCTAGTTCGGTGCTAGAGCTTTGGTTGTAGAAGGATTTCTTAAAAAGTACTAATTGATTCTAAAAACGAAGTCATTATGTAAATGTTTGTAATTCTGGGTTGCTCTGAGAAGCTTCGTTAGGAGGAATACAAGAGCAGGAACTAATTTTGCTGATGTGCAAAGGTGAGCTGCTGTGTCTGGAGGAAAGGCTGTGAAGTGAAAGAGGGATTTAGGTGCTCCCCCTCGCTGGCTCTGTCGTGCGATGCCATTCTCCAGGCATCTGCTTCCCTTTCGGTTTTGTTTTACAGGGCGATGTCTTCGAATATATGGCATGAGATTATGCTTTTATCGCCTGCCATGAATCCCTCATAACAGTAGGATGGTGTGGAGGTGTGCAGGCAATACTGCATTATAGGGAAGCATTAGGAGCCTCTATCTCTACCAGTAATGTCCAATTAATGACCACTGAGATAAGCTAACGAGAAGTCAGGGCTACTTAGAGCTTTAACTCATTATTTCCTGACCACCCACAGACAAAAGAGGCCATTATTTCTATATTTTTACTTAATGACTATTTCAGATGAGTACAAGGGCTTGCTTCGCACCCTGGGGGACTGCCCGAAGCCTGGGAGATACCTGTAGAAAAATCAGGTAACAGAAAATCCCAGATTTCAGTGGAGGCTGGAAGGAGCTTGTGTAGCAGCCACTCAGCTGAGCAGTACCCGTCACAGGGCTTGGACTTTCTGCTTCTTGCCTTGCTTCTGTCACTGATCCCAGAAGAGGGACCACCAGGCTGTGGAAGCCCATTTGTGATGGTGAGTCTGGGGCCAGCACTCAGCTCTCACATCTGCCTGAGCAATATCCTTAGGATTTTGATGACACCTGATGTTTTGCAGGTGATCTGAGAGACCAGTTATCTCTCGAGTGTGCTTCAGCAGATGTGAGTTTGCTGCTCAAAATGAGGCACAAACCTTGCTACCTTCCCTCCCGTGGAAGTAGAATTAACTGCCAAAAGTCCCATCGGATTTCCTGCGACAACTCAGCGAGAAAAAATAGAGATGTCAGAGTAGGTATAGTTTCATGTCTGTTGGTCATCAGGTTTTCAAAACTATAGTGAAAGGGGAAATCATCATTTAATTTAGCAGGCACTTTGTGTGGTGTTCTGGCTTCACTTACGCCTGTGGGTTCATCGCCATTTAACAGCCCTGGGGATGTGCATCACACTCCGTATGTTGGGTTTTGGGGGCTCCACTGGTCTTGTCTCAGAGCTGGGTGTTTAATGGCTGGCACTAATAAAAGTTATTGACTAGTTGGGATCGCCTGGAAGGACAAGAGGAGGCAGGAAAAGTCTTGAAAGACTAAAAATAACTTGGACTGGCCAGGTGATGTCATTAGATAGAGAAAGCCAAACAAGATGCCGCTGTTACCTCCTTCGATAATAATAAGTGCCCCAACACAGAACTGTGGCTGGGGACCTTCAGCACAATCTGAGGGAAACCTGTGGCACCTGGGAAAGCTGTGACAGCTGTAACTTTGCTGCAGACACCCACTTCATGCTGATGGGTCACGCTTCCACCTGCTGCTCCCCTGCTCTGTGGGCACCAACACTTGTTGCTGCTGGGAGCCATGGGTGTGCTGTGCAGGATGTGCCCTTTGTTTTAAAAAGTCAAAACTCTGGATTTTATTGCTTCCTCCTGTACAGTCTCGCTGCCTTGCACAGTGCAACTGTGTGATTTCCCAGGCTTTATAATACAGGCTTCCTTCACGAGGGCTTTCATTTTTATTTTTTGTTTTTAATAAGGTTGCTAAGCAGAGTGGTAGGAGATGATAGGTGAATGCCTTTTGGTATCGCCCAGGCGTCAAATATAACTGCTTTGTAATAACAGAAAGGGACAGACAGGGGAGCCCTTGTAAATATGTTTAGAGAGGCAGTGGAGGTGATACAGAGGCAGGTTTGTATCTGTGGCTTTGGGAGGGAAGGACAGTTAGCTGTTTCCATGCACATCCCATTCTGCTGCTGTACTGTGTCCATCCCAGGAGACTTGCAGCATCCCCAGAAGGGAAGGGAATAGCAGGGAGGGAGTAAGGAGATGTCTGTGGCCAGGCTGCCCAGGTGTGCCGTCAGCCCCCAGGCCTTCCCCTTCCCCCTGGAAGGAGGTGTTATAGCTCCCAGCTGCGTGCAGGGTGGAGGCACTCAGCTCTTCTCCTGCCAGGAGGCTGCCAGCCCGTGGGGGTCCTGCTTGCAGCTCTTTGGGAGGTTCCTGACATAGGATGGTGAGAGGGGACTGCTGGGGAGGGGGGTATTGGTATGCAAGGCAGTGTTTTAGTGAGCTTTAATGTTAATCAGCAGAAAATGTGCTTTTTGGGGCTGTGTTTGTGAGGTCTCTCAAGCTTTGAAAGAGATGGGGGTTTGGGTGAAATGAAATCCAAGTGTTTGCAACGTGGGGCTAAGTCTGTTTCTGTTGTACTCATCCGCTGCTGCTCTGATGTGTGCCTGGCTGGCTTGCCGGGGCTTCCTCTGCTCCTTACTGCTGTCATTGCTCCTCCTTTTGCCTAGAATACAGGTCATGCCTTCAAGGGCATCGTGAAGGCTTAATTTTCATCTCAGGCATGCAACCCAGTGCCCAAACAGATGAGTTTTTAAAATGAGTGAGCATTGGTGATGTCTGCAACGTTCCTCAGCCAGGGGTGGAAATGAGAAATAGGAGATGAAGGCTGTGTTATTTGCTGCCTCATATAATTGCTCTTTGAAAGGGTTTATAACGTTTAGGTTACTCAGGGAAATGCAGAGGTAAGGCACAAATAGGTTGTGGGTAGCTTCACGTCTCCAAAGCCCTGCCTTCATTACGATGCAGCATGAGTTGCTGCTGGCACCAGGACAAATTCCACTGTAAATTATGCGTGATTTACATGAGAAGCTCATTAATTCCCCGACACCGGATTTAGATGGTTTCATTTGTAAAGGGTGTCATTTTAAACACTCCTCAAACATATTTCCCTCTAGCTGCTGACTCAGAGTGTGTGCTGAAAGATGATAAACAGTGAAGTGCGCGCGTGTTTATAAATACATGCGCACACAGGGACGAAAAATGGTATTAATTAGGAGGTACATTCCTTGTTTAGTGATGGTGTCACTGATACGCAAATTTAATAATTTCGAATGTCTCACTGTTTGCACAACCTAGAGCTTGTGGGTTTCGTATTGTGTTTATTAAAGTATTGCCGCCTTTTCCTTTCAATTTTAGTGTTGAACCTGGATCCTAGTAGATGATGATAATAATAATCCTTATTATCTACTCTTCTGGTGCTTTTCTTTTTTTTTGTTTAAGGGTACTTCCTTCTGCATATTAGCTGGCATCAACCCCAACAGTAATGGTTGTGGGAGGGGAGAGGTAATTTTTCCATGGTGAGGTGGCAGCTCACTTGTGCTTGGAGTTGCCTTCTTCAAAGGCAAAACCAGTTCTTAAAAAGCCCTTCAGCCACAACACGGAAGGATGCAAGGCTCTCCCTTCTTTGTTGTTGGAGCCAGTGTGAAGTTAGTCCACGCCATTCAAGCAGTTGCATGTTACTCAATCATGTGGTGTATGTTTAGGGTTGGAGGGACCTACAGAAATGCTTGCTGTTGGCCAAATTCTTCTGATTGCCAACCCCCCATTGATCTTGGCAGGACTAGAGCAAGGCCAAGGGGGATGTCTTTCCAAATCCAGCTGAGATTGCGTAGCAGAAGCGGTATTTCCGTGAGGGAATGGCATGCCGAGCATTGTACGGCAGTGCCATATGAGGGACATGGGACTTCTGAAGCTCCCTTCAGAGGGACTTCTGACTTCAGCAGCAGAAAGGCTTGGTCCTGAACAAGCAGCAGGGCCATGCTGGAGCAGCTTGCTAACAAAAGCAATCAGCAGGGTGCCTTTTTTTTTTTTTTTTCCTCCTCCCTTATGTATTCACCGTTTTTCCCAACTCTGCTCTAATTTAGAAGTTTGACTAAAAGAGTAGTCAGGGAAAAATAATCCCTCGGTGGAATTACCTTTTTATTGGAGTCCCTGTCTCTTTCTCCAGGATAGATATAGCCGATGGGCACAGCAGAAGTAGCTGTTGTTGCAGCTCATACGTTGAGATAATGTAGTCCATACTTTCATTTAACATTGCTGTTGCATTAAGCAGCATGACCATTGTGCATTAGCTGAAAGAATTATTTGCTCATTTTCAGCTTGTACTTATTGTTTTAATCCAGCATCTGGAGCTACGTGTTCTCTGATATAGGGCTGATGCTGAGACTTGGATGATGGTGTAAGTGTTTTATCATACATTCATGTGCTGTTCGGGTTTAAATTGCAGCTTATAATTATTTTAAATGGGCAGTTGCTCTTTAGAAAATCTTAAGGTTGACACAAACAATAAATGCAGGACAAGCTGCCAGACTCACCTTTGAAGTCTCTGGCCTAAGGAAACTGTTCCTTGACATCTCATTACTTTCCTTCTGTTATTAGAAACAAATGTGGGCTTCCTACACGTAGATTAAATATGGCATGAATTAAGAAAGCTGAGGTAGACAGCAGCAGAAGAGGAGAAATTATGCCGCGCTCTGCTGCGGTTTTGTTTATCAGGATGTAAGTCTGAATTTATTATTTTTTATGACTTGTAAGTTAGCACAAGGAAAGAAAAAGGAATAACATTTTTTTTTCTGTGACTATCAATCTACTATGATTCAAAGTGTACTGTTCCGTAAGCTTTTAAACAATTTTGCCACAGGGAAAAGAAAACATGCTCGTGTTAAGTAACCCGAACGTCTATGGCTGAGGTTGTCCTTTTGCATGTAGGAAGGCTTTCCTTGCTTTGGGTGAAATTCTCCCGCTGCCTGGAGAAAGTGGCTTTGACTCAGGAAGCATGGAGAAGTGGAGGAAGGTCTTTAGACAGAAGAGGTAGGAAACCTTGTAGCTTTCTGCCTGTGAACAGCACATGTCAGACCTTCCCTGACCTTTATTTTGGCCCTCAGATTGAAGTCTTCTGTCACAATCTCTGTGCAATATTTGGAAGGAGCGCATAAACATATTTTTGAAAACAGGAATATTGACAGCATTTTTGCAGCAAAAACTTCTCCAGTAGAACTCCTTCTCTCACTTATTTGAGGAAAATTTATGAGGGAAAACAAACAAACTGAATATTTGACAGAAACGTGCCATTTTCTTGTTGTCTTCAACAACTTACTTCTCAGAGAAGAGCATCAGATCTGCATTTTGTCTGATTTAACACGACTTGTAAAGGTGGTAACTGTGACTTTTTCCAGTATCTTGAACTCAGTATGTGTTTGGAAGGAGATTGGATAGCAAAGAGTTGGAAATATAAGTCAGTCCTTGCTCGATTCTCCCAAATGAGGATGTGCTGGGACTGTTAAAAGTGGATGTTGTCTATGTGGTGGCTCCCTACACGAACCAACCTACACACTGTATATGTAAGCCACTGACCATAAAATCTTCGTCAGTTTGATCATTTTCCTGTAGTGTTGAAAGAAAGTTTTTCTATAGCACTTTTTTTTTTTTGAAGACCCAGCACTCCTATAGGCATTGTACGAATTGTTGTTGGTTTACTTTGGCTGAATTTTAGGTCTTGAGAAGTATTTAAAACTGTTTTGTGCTTTTTATTTTTTCCCTCCCTCTGGGGGAATATGCTTAGATCAACTTGGCTTAAACTGTCCTAAATATCTCATTGCACCCTCAGAGGGCGATTGTTAGCTCAGTCCCTTAAGCACTGGGAAGGTCTGTGTATGGTGCAAATCTGTGCAAGTATCATGAAAAAAGTTATAGGAGCAGTGCCAGATGATACCATCTGAAAAGGTGATCCCAGGTGTTATTGACAGTCTTCAAGCATCACGATCTAACACAAGATTAATTCTCAATGTAGATGAGCCCTCCACATGATGTTCCCGTCTTTTATCCATCCTCATCATGCAATATACTGTTTTTAGTGGAATATTTTAATTCTTTCTAAATCATAATGAAAGTTGTGTCTGGAGTTCATAATGCAAGTGGAATACCTCATTTATTTCTTTTTTTATTTTCTTATTTTTCTTTTTCTTGAGGGTGAGAGCCTCATTGGTTTAGGCATGTAGTTAAACACTGTTCCATCCTGAAAAATATGCATCTCTGGGTAGACAAGATGGACAAAAAGTGGGCAAAAAAGGAGGGTTATCCTTATTTGACAGGGACTCTACTGAGGCAGAAGAGAAAAAAGGTCCTTAGTTTTGTAAACTTACAGGTTTGTTACATCTTGCAAAGTAATCTCATTTTGAGAAATGTGATGGAATAAGGCAGAGTGAAATTTCTTCTGATTTCTCTGAGGGGAAGCTCCAAGCTTGTTTTTTTAGTTTGTGTGCCTGGTATGTAATAGGCCAGGCCAAGTATTTGCCAAAAAATAAAACAAAACACTCTGCCAGCAACCATCTGTGTGTCTATGTATATTAAAACAAAAAAACAAGTCTTATCCCATCTTTGCATGCTTTTTCCATATGAGGAGACTTGGGTTTGGTTTTTGCATGATGGTGTACATTAGCAACCATGTATGTGGGTCATTTTGCTACTGGCCAACGCACTGAAGAAAATCAGCAGTTATTGCTATGTGAAGTAGAATGAGGAGAGCATGTCACCTGTAATATGACAACATATTAACTTACCAAGTCAGAAAACAGAGCTAGACAGACTGGAAGCTTAATCTGACTCTCGACTGTTGTGCCAAATAGATCTTAGCTAAGTGAGGCAAATGTTTATAATTAATTGTGGAGCGGCTTGATTTTTGCACATTAAACAGGTTGGTGTTTTGTTCTAGGCTCTGAATCAGGGAGGTGCCTCGGTATGAGTCTGCACGTGATTTAGTTAAGAAGAGGCTGGCTTAGGTGCTCTGAATTCCTGCTTGCGGTTGAGCCGATGCTTGGTGTTAGCGCACTGGCATGGCTCCCTGAGTCAGCACCTTCACTGAACTGAAACCCGAAACTTGGAAATGCACAGACAGGTTCATAACCTTTGAGTATCTGTTTCTTTTCTTTTATTTGTGGTGGCTTTCTACCAGCGTGATTTTCATGACATCAGTTGCTTAATGAGTGATGCTACCATAATAAAGACCTGGAGAATCATGCTTTGTCCGGGCAATGCTATTTCTCCTACAGTCTTTGGCTGCTGCTAAAATGTCACTGTGAAACTCTGTCCAATGTTTCTATGGTTGAAAAAGCATCAGTTGACCAACAGTGGCTCAATGGTCTTTGCCTTAGGTGCTTGGGGTCCAAATTTTTATTCTCCCTTTCAAGCAGTAGCCAAACTCAGGTGTGCTCAGTTTCCGAAGTGGGACAAAATCTGGTTTATAACTATTGGTGGAAGCTCTGATGAAGGACATTATACCTAAGGTGAACCATCAGTTGTTTTAAGCACCTGAAGGATTACCATTAAAGGGCTGCGGAGATGTAAAGTAGCACACAGCAGACATCATTGTCGCTTTAATGAAGGTGTGTACAGTCCTTGGAGTTTTACAATGTTTCTCGTTGGGTTGCTCGTTGTCCCATCCTTGCTGAACGATGGCTGTTGTCCTGTGTTGTCACTGGACCCTCTCCTGCAATTCATGTCCACTGCACTGAACAAGCAGAACAAGTTAATGTTTTATTTCGAAGTTAATGGGTATGTTTAAGATGGTTTCTCTTTGGGGCTTTCCCAGTGAGTTATGAGTAACTTGTGTTTGTCTTTAAACCCTGGTACCACTGAAGTTGAGAGAGGCCTGAAAACGATTATGGAGGAAACACGCTAGTTCTTAAGACCCTACAAATGGTGTTTCATTCCTCCCCCCATGCTTTTAATTCTTTTAAGGATCCCTAAATAGGAGCTTTCTAAATCAAAGCAGCAAGGAGCAAAAGCGTGTCACAGAGTTACGAGCCAGATGTCGGTCGCAGTTTCTCAGGTGCGCTGTTCCCTAACACCCACTCGGCTTTCCTTGTGGTGGTTCCCCAGAGGGGGCCTTGAGGCTGAATGCAAGCTGAAATCAATCCTCAGCCTCTGGCATCTGGTTGCTGAGGGCTGGAGCTGAGTTGAAGTTGTGTGAACTGAAAAACTGAGACAACGTGATGTTTGGAGCAAGCCTGGGTCTTGGGAACATATTGCTCAAGCAACCAGAAACCAGGCTTCTATCCTTCTGCCAAACCAAAGTCAAAAGCCACATGGGTTTCAGAGCATTTTATTTTTTTTAAACAGTGTTAAAGAGTAAGCTGGATTTGGTGATTGAAAACTTGTTGCTTTTGCCCTGCTGTCTGTAATTTCTGCTTTGACTTGTGCCATACCCTTGAGGCCTTGCATTAGAGGAGCTGAGTACTCATAGCAGAGAATTTGACTGAAATGTGGATGTCTTGAAGTGCGTTGAGGAATGTTTCTGGAATATATAGTGTTGCCATATTTTGTTGGCTCAAGGTGAAAATGGGAGGAAAGTTTTTCATATAACAGTTTCTCCTCTGGCTTTTCCATTGGTTTGCTTGGGACTCTGGCTAGGATATCTGAGGATGTTGCATTCAGCATTTTAGTTATATACATACCCATAACTTGGCACAGATGAAGTAAGAGACAAACAACAAATTGTATTGAACTTGCTTGATTTCTGAACTGGGATGTGGTATGGCATGGAAGGGGAAGCTTTCCATGAAGAACAGAGGAGGAAGCCAAACATGGGAAAAGGCCACACTTGTCTTTTATACACCCAAGACCTTAATTTTCTTTCTTTGCAAAGAAAGAGAAGAGACCATGGGGGCAGACTTGTGATGCTGCAATCCTGGGACATCTGGCTCCAGTGAAGCTCTTGCTGGTGATTAGATACATCTTGCAATCAGCCTTCTCAGCAAACACGTAATTACTGGAGTTTCATACGTACTTCAAATGGTTAACATATGATGTCCTTATACATTTGTTTTTCTTGCAGCTCATTTTTCTCTGTAATTCGTCTGTGCAGGATTTGTGCAGTCTGTGATGATGGTGTCTCACCTGACAGTTTGCTGTGTAGAAAGGTTAAGGCTGCTAATGGAGCTAGTGAAGACAGAAGAATCATGATTGAGTCCAATGTTACTTATGCTGATCTGTTTGCAGACTTATTTGGCACTAAATCTAGGAAGCATTGACTTCTTTTTTTTAGCTAGATGCCACAAATTTGGGCAGTCCTTCTTGTGAACCTTACTATCAGGTTGATGAACCAGTCAAAAATGATGAAATTCGAGGGCTTCTCCTCTTTTGATCTCTAGATCTCTCCTTGAAAAATGGCAGGGGAAAGGGAAAATGTAGCAAGCAAAAAATACAGATTGTCTTCGTCCTGTTAACGGACCAAATAACTTTCTATAGGGGAAAACTGGAAAACTTAGAATGTGCTACAGAAGTTTGCATTAGAATTTCTGAACCTCCTCGCAGGAGGTGAAACAGTGCTCTGCTACTGTGCCCTGCAAAGGTGATTGTGAGAAGTTATCCTGCACTTGAATTTCTATTGATACTGAAACCAGATTTAAGATGTAGTGAATGTTAAGATAGTTGCTTTCTCTTTTTGTTTGGAAGATGACCAGGCACTGCAGAGGACAGGATCAAAACTAAAGGAGGGTTTATCCATCTCTTGAGCTCAAGCCCTATTCAGGGAAAGGGTTGTTCATCTTTGTACAGCTAGGATCATTGGATGCCTCATCTGCAGCTATCTAGGTTCTGTAATGGTCCTAATGGAAATACCTAGATTGTTTTGTCATGAGTGTGGTTCTTGGTCTGGATTTGGCAGAGCCATTCATTGATGAGGCAAATGGTGAGCAAACATGCAGGACATCTCACGACTGACAGTCTGGTGAAAGAAGTGGGCAGGAGTATTTACTGGTCCTTAACCCTTAGCTATTTTCATGAACCTAATAAGATTTCTCTGAGTTTCCTTTAACCTTTACTGTTTGTTACTCTAAGGAGTCATACCAAGTACAAGAAAACTTCTATCAAAAGCTGCTACTTTGCAGTTGAGAAGTTAAGCCATGGACCTTACTTGTGTTTTTTCCCTCAGTTTTACCTTAAACATTTTTTTGACATCTCTACATAGCCCAGCCCCATGCAGTTGGTATCTGCATTTATCTTAAAAGTATCTGAAAGAACAACACTGTTTTTATTTATTTATATTTTGAGGCATAAACATTAGTTAAGAGATGTCCACAGCAAGTAAAACAGTCAGATTTGTGACCATCCTGGCATTCTTTCTATTCCCATGGTTTTCCTGCAGTGACATAAGATGGAGGAAAATATCTTTCCAACGTAAAGATTAGTTATGGGGAACAAGCATTTGTATGGGCTGTGCACAAGGACAGATTCCACACGGACCTTGATGGGAAGTACTTTTGATTACTTTAACATGGCTGGTGCGCACTTAACTTCAGAAGAGAGCTCTGCTGATTGATATTTTTAATGAGCTAGGGGAGAGTCTTCAAACTGCCTGTCTATCTACCTACAAGCCCTCAGGGTAGAGAGCTAAATCACTGTGAAGCACTAGAAGTAGGAGAAACTTGGCAGGTTATCTCACTAGCCATATTCTCTGGTATATATGGTATTTGTGTATATGCACATCAAACTTTATTTATTTATCTTCTTGCAAAACAGCTTGAGTGACTGTTCCCATCAGCACCGTTGAGTAGCTTTTGTCTAGCTGACAGCCCAATTTCATTGCTGGTTTGAGCCACTGAAACAAATTCAGTCTCCCTGTTTTTTCTACCCTAAAAATAGAAAAAGGGGAGTGCACGTGGAGGAATGAATGTTCGTGTATATATGCATGAGAATGTAGTCATATGTGTGTGTTTGTATTGGTTGATAAACGTCTGAGGAGGGTCTGGAAGTATGCCTGTGAGTACGCTACTTTATTATAAAAATAAATGGGGTATTAGAAAACCCTTGGTAGCAGAACTTAATGGCATCAAGGAAAATATTGGATTCTGGGTGCTATTTCTAAGTCCTTTTCATCAGAATGGAAGTGGCATAATCAATATGTAGCTCTTTGGCTGTTAACTCTTCAGATTTAGCAGAAATCACATTAAATGGAATAGATTTTATTCCTGGCTCAGTCAGAGAGGGTTATATTTAACTGAACTCTCTGGAAGTCAACTATTTGGGAGCTGCCAACTCTTCACAAAATAATGATGCCTGTAGCTGTAACCAAACAAATCATGATATCGTTTCTTTGTCATTAGCAATGTGGGCCCCGCTTTCTAATGAACTAAACAGAAGAAGGTCTGGTGGTGTGCATCCCGTTTGTTTTTCTTAATTCTCCTATTGATATCTTCGTCTGTCTGGCATTGGGGGAGATTCATCTTGCTCTATCCTAGGGTATCTTTGAAAGAGAAGGCCTTCCTACCATGGGTTTGAAAACCTCTACTGTAGCCACTGACTGTAACCCAGACCACTGGTTTGGGAAGCACAGTGTCTGGGCTGAATTTGCAGTTGTAGGGAACATCCGTAACCAGTAGAGATTTCAGCGGGAGTAGTCATACATACTGCTGTTGCAAGTGGCATCTAACAGTATTTAACACTCAAACTGAGTCCATGCATGTTGGCAACATCAGTTTTACACCACAGAAGTACTGATACAGGTAAGAAGACTACAACAATTATTTATATTAATTACTGGAAAAACAAACACTATTAATAACAGTGTCTGTAGGTCCACAGGAAATCATTGTTTCCTATAGCAAAATGCTTTTTTTTTTTTCTTCTCCTTAAAAAAATAACCTTTATGTTCTGGAGATGCTGTCATGAGGGAGGCCTCCTAGGTAGCATCTCTTCACACTTCCCACATATTGTGTAAATATATCTACCTCAAATATTTCATCTTCCCAGAAGTCATGCTTTCTTCTCCAAACAAGAAATCTGGAATCCTCTTCCTCTTACAGAGCCCACCTGTAACTTGGCAGACTACCAGCTTGAGGCTGTGTTGCGTTTTTTTTCTTTTTTTCTTTTGATAGTGCTCCAATTTCAAATTTTGCATAAAAGCTGTAAATGTTTCTGGATTTACAAGTGATCTCATTTCCCCCTTTCTCCCATTCCCCAGGAACATTCCTAATAAGTTACTCAGTTACTCTCTCTACTGAACAGGAGAATTTCAGCAATAAATAAAGCAACACTCGAAACTGTAAATAATGTTTGGACAGCTTGTGGTGAGGGTTTTCCAAAGGGAAGAACCTATTTTGTTGTGGCAGCGTATCGTGGGGCTGTCCAGTGTCATGCTGGAAGCTGATGATCGTGGTTCAGAGCATGCTGTTACATGCGTTGAGTGCCCTGACTCCCTACAAGTTGTGTTGTTTTATTTTTCCCAAGGACTCCTGAAAAATTGGCATGTAGGACAGAAAAGTAAATCACGTTGATTAGAGATGGGGAAGGGAAAAAGGAAGGGGGAGGATGAAAAACAACAAATAATAACCCCTGCTAAGAAATTCCATGCTAAGGCTGAAACTGCAGCCCTATCTTAGGTCTTGGTTGAAAAAAAAAAAAAATGGCAAGAGCATATGTCGATGACAGATTGCCAACCTTAGCATTTAATTCCTGGCATTTTGTGGGTTTATAGGATTTGCTGACAAAAAGATGGGGGGAGGGTTGTAGGGAATGTAATTTCCTGAGCTTTCTTCTTGAAGGGAAAAATCTCAACCCATCTTCTTTTATTGGAATATATTGGAAACAGCATGAACAATTGTAGTTTTTCATTAGATTAAATACCTTAGAGTTATGACGCTTTCTCTTCTTTAAAAGCGATGTCCAAAGCATTGGAGAAGTATGCATAATTAAATTCTTTCCTTACTTGAACTTCATTATGATGCAGTCTATTTTTATTTCGTTTGACACCTCTGAGCTGTGTAGACTCATGATCTGTTAAAATGTGCGTGTTTACAAAGATGTGAACAACCCCAGTCTGCCTGTTCTACAAAGATGTATAATAAGCAATGTTTTGAAAACTTATGGGAAGTATGAAAATGAGGATGTTAAAAACAAAGCCCTGTATTGCACCTGGGTGCTTATTCAGACACTAGCTAGCCATAGTTTATAAAAACACCGTGTCCTTCCTTTGCCTTTTTCTTATCTCTATTCCATCACCCATCGAAATATCCTTGATCTGAAAGCCTCCAACCTGCTTTTGGTGTGGATCCTTGATAGGAAACTGTTTTAAGTGATGCAATTAGAAATCCTGATGAACCCTTGGGATTCCATCTGGATGTTTCTGAGCATTACATGCTGAATGGAGAACCTGGAGGAAGCAATTAAAATGTTTTCAGGAAGATCGTGAAACGATTTAAATATAAATTGTTATTTTCCCAAACCCAGAACAATTCCTGGAGGAAGGAGGGGGGGAATAGAAGGTTCTTTTTCCTTTGGAGGTTTGACCTGTTTCTCTCTTGACTGAGGAAACAGCTTGGGAAAAGGAGAGCACTTCTCTGATAAAGGGTTTGAAGACATTTCACAAAGGGTTCTTTGATATGTAAAAGATCTTTTAAAGTTCACAAAGGCCTTGGGTCTATTTAAGTGTGCATCAGTCTATTCTCATTGAGCAATAGTACTTGAAACTGCTCCTAGTGGTTGGGTGCCAGAGTTTCCAAAATGCTAGACTGTGTTTTTTTCCCTTTTGCGTCAGCATCTAAGAAGGCAAAGGGCTCATCTTTTGGCTCTGTGTCATCTCAGCATGTACTTTGGTGAGCTTGGGAGGTTGCTTGGCCATTACCGAAGGAATATACACACTTAATAGTAGTCGTTATTCTTTTCTATAGAGGCTATACAATGTGTCTGGGTCCGAGTTTGTCGTCTGTAGGCGACACCTCTGGTAGAAATTAAAATAGCCCCCAAGTCCTTTGTTTCGGGTTTTATTGAGCCGACAAACTGCTGTAGCAAAATGATATGTTTTATAATCTCCATGAGTTAGTTGTTCATTTCAGGGCTCATGAAATTTAAAAGCTAGGCAGGCCAGTCGACAGTACTTGTAAAGCCCGTGAGTCTGTCTTTTCAGGTCCAGGGATCTGCAAATCCCCAATGGAGTGTGGATGTCCATTATAATTTCCACGGATCTTCCATGAAAGGGTTTTGGAAGTTTGTGAAATACTCTGGTAAACCAGAAGATTGCATACCACATGTGGCGTGCCATTTCTTTTGGCACTCTGTTAGGGTTTTAATGTGCTGAAATCCATCCTTTTCAGGCTCACCAAGACTACAAACTCCGTGGTGAAACTGAGCAGCGTTTGTAATCCTGCGCTCTGTTCTGAGGATCTGTGGGTTTATGGCTGTGTGTGATTACAATCGTCTCTGCTCTATTTCATTTGGCTTCCCCAGCAAAGATTTAATTCTCATCAGGCTTTCCTCTTGCGGGTTGGATGCCTTAAGCCTGGTCTTTCAGCAGGTAGAAACCCCAAATAAATGTGGTGAAGGCACAGGCCTGCTTGTTCTCCATGAGAAATGCTTATGTATATGACATTCAAACATGTTGCTAGTGTATCCAGTCTCATGGCATAGGCGTAAGTGGAGGACAAGGAAAAGTGTAGCTTAGTAGGGTCTCTAGACTTCTTTTTTCTGCCTTTCATCTTCTTTAGCCCTGTGGCAAACATGGAATAAGATGTTGAGAGGTCTGTCCTTCTTGGCATGTATAGGTAGCGGAGTTTGGGGTAAGAACATGCCTGCATGGATAAATTATTTTATAATGCTTTCCTGAACGGTGCTGATACTTACATCTCTAAGTGTTAATAAACTGGCCTGAAATCCCTTGCTGAGTTTTCCTCATCAGGGGCAGTAGCAAGGTGGAGTTGGTGCATGGAGCGCTCTGGTCTATAGGCAGGTGCTATATATGACTCCAGGGCAGAAAGATTTATGCATTTCCAAACTTGATTTGGTAATAGCAGTATATAATGATCACTGTGTTCTTTCTGAAGAAACATCTGCCGGAATGAAATCTTTTGCCCGAAGCTGTCACTAGGATTAGCCAGCAAATGTCCCCTTTTGACTGTTGAGTACCGAGTCCAGAATCCCGCAATGGGATTTTGTTCCCTAAAAGAGATTTGCTGACTTTTCTGGCTTGTGTGCGTGCACAGGCACATATGTATGTGCATACCTTTTTAAATTGTAAATTGCTCTAAATTGCTACCAGCTTTTGAACTTCATGGGGAGGACCCCCCCCCCCAAAAAAAAATCAAAACAGGGAAGAAAAAAAGGGCAAACTAACAACAAAAAGAAGTCCTACCTTTCAAGTACCTCAGGATCTCCTAACAAAACCTGCATGCTTGCAGGGCTCATTTGGCATTAATGAAGCACTGACAAATATTTTTGCAGCTGGGTTAGTGCTAATGAAAACCATTAGTTGGGAAGGACCTCTGTGCAGAACTGAGTTTTGCCTAATTTCAGGTCCCTGAATCGCTCGGGTCTGGAAGAGTGTGTCTGTGGCTATGTCTAAGAGCATGTCTAGGGCTACGACTAAATGCTTATCCTGTCCTGGTGCTCTGGGCTTGGCATCCACTGTGGGCAATGTTGGAATATAATAGCATGTCTGTGTCCCTGTTGTATCTCTGGACCAACACCAGCTCATCCTGTAGGATGTAGGGTGTTTGTAGAAAGAAGAGAACCAGGTGGGGAAAATGGGGCTGTTTGGCTTAGGCTTCCTCTCTTGTGCAACCCAAAACTTGGTTCATCATACATTGTAATACCTAGGGTTGTGGCCTTCAGTTTGCCCCATTACCTGGAACAGCTGTATGCTGCCTGGCCAATCTCTCTTAAAGGTATTTCCTCTTAAAGATGTCATCTGCCTTCATTTGAGGTTTTGTTCCCTTTAAACTCTCTTCAAAGAGGACTGCATGGGTAGTGTTGCATGAAATAAACATTTTTTTTCTATATACATTTATTTTGAGGTAACAATGTAAATGTATGCAAGTAGGATACTATTGTGTGAGAGCCCTGACTTATTTATATAAAGTATCAGAACACAGAGGGCTTGATTTATAACGCTGAATAGTTAATGGGAATAAGTCATAAATTACGGCATTAGACTTACTGGGTGTTTGAGATCCCTGCTTCTTTGTGTGAGCTGCTATATAGGAGGATGGCAGGCTGATTTTTCTGTGCACTTTGTGGTTTTTCATATGTTGGCTTTATATTATTCTGTCAGTTCAGTCAGGAAAAAGGAACATTTTTAGTTGGCAAGTTTTGCAAGCCATGAGAAATAGGGGAATTTCTTTCTATGTCTACCTGTCCCCACCTGCTTCCACTTTGTTTCTGAAAGCAGCCCTGGTACCTGCGTCTGCAAGTGCTGCACTGGGGCTTCGGCTCCAAGGCATCGCTCTCACCGATGACAGCAGTGCACAAATGGGGTGAGGCAATAGCTAGAACGGCCAGACAGCAGGATAAATTGCATGCAGGGTGCGAAAAGCAAATGCATCTTGGAAATGTCCTTTTTGGGGACAGGAAAATAATGCCACAAGGAAAACTTGGGATTTTGCTTTATGGAAAACAGAATTATTTGCTTCTGGTTCTGCTTCCCTGAATTGAAATTAAGACCCAGACGATAAGTACAGCATTGATAATGTGTAAATTATTGCCGGTGAAAGCAGGAAAGAAGTTTTTCAGGGTGAAAATAGTTAACAATAAAATCCACTAGTCATTGGTAGGTCTTTGAACATTAGAGTAATGGGAGCTATCTGGATAGATGGCTTGCATTGGCTAATTATTGCAAGGATGAATCTGTAACATACAATGAGGAGATGTCAGAAAAGAGGCATTCATCCTTGAATGGCAAAGCATAATTATGGTTACTACAATAATTGATACATAATTATTGTGTTGACAGAGTTGATAGTGGCTGGTATTGGACTCCTGCTAATAGTTGCTCAAATGGTTAGATGGGCTATTTTTTTGTCACATCTCAGACTTGGTCCAACAGCAGCAAACATCTTCCATCAAAGTGTTAGTTTCTTTTTATTTTTTTTCCCCTTTCCTGTTCTTTTTCAGCCATTTGACAGCAATTTACTACCTTGCTTAGCTTTTTAGTCAGTTGTCTCCCACTCCGGAAAGCCAGGTTTCTTAAGTGCTTCTATGATGCCAAGTTAATTGCCCGAAAATAAGTGCTTGAAGATGGATCAAGTATTGTCTCATCAGCATTTGGCATCCCTGCCAGAGCATGGGGGGGAAGGGAGGAAGCACCAGGCAAGTTTGAAGAAAAGAGATGGGTAACAAAGGCAGGCAGGACTGTCCTAGGACTAGTGAGCTCTCCTGGATGCAACTCAATCCCTAGTTCCTTTGCAGGTGGTACTGTGAAACATCAGCAGCACCACAGTGCACAACACTGGTGGGAACGATCTACCCTCTGCAAAAATTGCAGGGGAGATCGTGCTTTTGGGTGCCCCTGACCTTGACTCTTTACAAAGGAAAATGTTGATTGAAGTACGTGTCTACCTACCCAAGCAGTGCTAGTGCTTTATTTTCTCTACTTCTATAGAGAGTGGATGGGGGCTGGTGTTCCTGACTTGTCTTTATGGCAAGGGTGATTTCTAGATAAATAAGCAGTCTTGGAGGTCTTTGTAAAATGTGAAGATATACAACAGCTATCCTACAAATTAAATTGGGAAGAGCAGAGGAAAAATCACAGCTGGCTCCTGCAATTCCTCCTCGCTGCTGGTGTGTAGTGTAGTCAGATGCAGTACAAGACTGGATATATCACAGCAAGTGTTGAATCTTTTCCTTTTTATTGCAATGGTTAACAAGCAAACAACAAACAAGAGGCATAGCTAAGCACTGTGATGAAACTATTTGAGGCAGGTCAAGGAGGATTTCACAGATAAAGCACCCAACCTCTCCCTTTAGGCTTGCAGATGAACAGATTGGGACTTCGAGGCAGCGACGAGGATGATGAGTGTAGCTGAATGCCAGAGCTACATTAATATGTAGACAAATGCCAGAGCAACGTTAATAAAGGCCACGTTGTTCAGGGACTGAAATGCAAGTTGACTCCTGCTGAAATCCCCGTGGGGTCTCAGTGCTGGCAGCTGTTTGCAGGGGCACAAACGTGTTTCAGGTACCTGGTTGTCGCGCCCTGCTCCTTGGCTCGAGCTGTGATCCCCAGATCTGGGATCAGGAAGGAAGCTCCCACCCCTCTAGACTTGCCGTCACTGCTGGGGCTTTGCTCTATTCTCCTTTGCCGAATAGAGCTGGGGCCACTCCCTGGGATTTAGCAAATCCTCTACTATTTCAGGGCCCGAAGGCGTTGGCAAGACTCCTGATCCCTTGTGCCCCACTCTTCCTCTGATTGATTACTTACCCTCCAGTGCACGGGACTCTGAGTCTTGAGGGATTTCTTGCAGTCCACTCTTCGTGGGACCTATCCAGCAGCTTTGCCCTAATTATATTTTGCCAGCCCCTTTACCTGACTTCAGTGAGCTGCAACGCTTTTTCTGCTCACGTTTAATTTGGGAGTGCATTCCCGCTCCAGAGAAGGAGCAGGCTTTTACTCTGGCTTGTGCGTTGTCAGCGGATTTGTTAACTAAGCTTTATAAGTATAAAACCTTTAATAAATGGGATGTCAGCGCTTTAAGGAACTTGCCTCACTTTTACATCTCACTGGCAGGGCTTGCAGTCAGAAGCTGAGCAAATCTGATATAAGCATGTGAATATGTGTGTAGCCTGTATTAGTAACTTTGGCATACATGTTATTTTAAAACATTTTCTACCATTCAGCCCTTATCTCAAGATCAGAAACACTGCAGTCCTTGACTTGGTTAGGCAGCACTGAAAATAAATAATTACAGTTGAAAAGAACTCTGAAAATATTAAATATTGCTTTAATAAGTGCTCTCTGTCTACATTTCTGTCTCTTGTCAGATATGCAACCCTCGATTAATGCGTCAGCCTTCCTTTACCATTCATCTGTGAATGTTACCCCACTTATCGCATGTATTTTTGAAAGACCTGTCACCACTGTGTCAGTGCAGCTCTTCCATATCTCATTTGCCAAACAGGTTGGGACTGGCAATAACCAGAAAGGAGCGTAATGAGCCAGAGAGAGCCCAGCGTGCCTGAGCACCAGACCCAGTGCATATATTCAACAGAATCCTAGGTGATAAATTCACACTTACACCTTTGTCAGTGCTCATGCGGTAATGTCAGTTCAATAACATCCCTTCAGGACAGTAAGATGCTTTTTACATTTATAATGAATGAGATAATTTGATTATTGTTGCTAGCAGCAAAGAGGTTTAGAGATAGTCCAGCTCTCATCCCCACAAGAAGCAGAGATGATGAAAGAAACATTGCGGCATTCCTCGGCACACATTTGATCCATCAATCACCCAGACAAAGTATGTACTCCTAAACCATTAAAGTGTGACATCTTCTCCTCAGACTTCTGAGTTTACTAACTTTAAAGCAGCAAGTCAATTAGGAAGCCAAACCTAAACTGGGAGAAGAGGGGGAGAAGGAAAAAAAAAAAAAAAAGAAACAAACCCACACCACCATTAAAATACTAACCTGACATGCTTAGGTTTGTTTGATAGGCTAGCAGACTGCTAATATTTAATTTTAAAAACCTGGATGCAGTCCAAAGCAAACTTATGAATAGCATAAGTCATATTAAAGCAAACTTTCATTAAGCAACAGCTTTCTCATAATTAGTTTCAGCAGAAGGATATGGTTTCAGAGAAACTATGGCATTTCTTTATTTCAGTAACAGGGCTTTCTGCTAAAGGTTATTTCCAGAGGGTTACTCATCGTGTGGTGTGATGAAATAAATGGGCGACTGATAAATTTGGAAGAAAATCTAGACCAGGAGTCCAGCTCCTGTTCTGTCCCAGTCTCCTGGACAAAGCAAGCGTCCCGATACTGTCCGACCCCTACGAACAGCTGCTGGGGAGGTGTTGGGGTGAAGTATGCTGGTTGTAATCCTCTACTGGAAATGATCATGTTTTTTGCTGGAGGAAAACTATGAAGGGATACAGTGTGGTGTGGTTCTGAAATGAATTTTGCTGTGGCAGGGAGAGGCCAGGCAGCAGGAGAGGTGTAGTGGAAACAGCTGCCTAAGGACATTACTGTCGTGGGAGACTTGTGCAGCGATCACACGTCTGTGCCCCATCCAAGTGTCACAGTGATGCACTCCATGGCCAGCAGCACTGAAACTCATAATGCTTTGTTACCAGAGAATTGGATCTGGTGGGATATTTATCCTTTTGCCTTTCCATAAACTGCATTAAGTTAATTGCTGATGCGAGGGGAAGAACATGCACAGAAATACCCGCAGAGAGTTAGGAGCCCAAATTCCCTTGCCCAAAGTGTCCTTGATTCCTGAAATAGAAACACACACATCCAAAAATGAAACAGTTATCCCAAAATAATTAGATAGACATGGTGATGTTTAATTAGTGATGTTTTTATTATTATTTTAAAGCTTGTGCACTTACCCAGTATTTCTAGCATTTGAACTAGTAAGCTTTTTGCGATGTCAAGGATCAAGGGAGGTTTTACCGTGCATTGCCGTGTGTTTATTTTCAGTGTCCACGCCTGAGAAGCTGTACTGTGCACGTGTGACAAGTGTTTGTGTTTCCTGGGCGAAGGGAATGAGTCTGGGGAGATAAAGGGGTCAGTGGGTGGTGTGAGCAGTAAGCCTCGGAGGTGGCCCTTGTCACGCGTCCCGCAGCTGCTTCTCGGAGGCACAGGGGTTTGTGTTCTTGACAGCTTCCCCTCCAAGGTCTTCAGATTGGCTCTTAATTGGCAAGCTCATTAGCAGGCTTGCTAAGAGGAGGGAGAGCGAGCCAAATTTGTATTCTGTCAGCACTTGCTGTGAGGAGTCAGTAATCAAATGGCTTTTTTAGTGTCTCCTTCAGTGTCTGCTTCTGATGGCTCAGGTTTGTAGGCCTGCTATAAACCCCAATAAATATAACAGCCATTAATAACTGATTGACCAAAGGGGTTTATGTAATCATGGGATTACAGATGCTAATTCCTTTCTCCAGTCATGTTTCTGCATTTTATTGATCGTGGAACTGGCTGTAGAACTGATTTAAACTAATGGCATGCCAGCAAATGGGTGGCTTTAATGCCGTACGGACACCAAAACACGGTTTGGGTTGAGTGATGCTTGGGCTGGTTTCAGAAACGCTGGAAGAGGAGGGAGCTGGGAAAGTTACTGTGTGTCCCATCGACAACTCCAGGAGCTGCAGCCAGCCCACCTATTTATTATCTGCCGTGCTGGGCTGGATGTGCTCAGCTGCAAATAGGTATTTTTCTTAGGATATCTGGCATGCTGTTTTGCCTCATAAGGCAGTTTGCAATCCGTGGTCCCAAATGGGAACCATGCTTTGCCACCTGGAGTCAGCCCGTTAGGCTGAATGTCCCCTTCCCCTGGTTCGTGTGGCGTAGTGGGGCCGATTGCTGAGGCTATTCCGTGTGTCTGAAACTCATGCTCCTAAATCCCCTTAGGTCTCTTCCAAAAATTATTACAAGGGTTTCCTCCAAGGAACCCAGCCTAGGTCTTTTGCGACTGGCCAGGTCTTTCACCTGAAATTTGACCTGAATTTTCACCAGAAGACCAACTTTTTCTGAGATGTTAGTGAAGTGAATTCTGGCGGGACGAAAGTTTGGCTTGCTGTACATAGGATATTTCTGCATTAGTGAGGCAGAATTACAATAGGGTACAGTGAATAATGATCCACAAGGCAGTGCTGAAGACATAAGGTAGAGCAAAGAGACACAGACATGATGAAAATGTATGTTGGCTCATCTACATTTAAAGCAGGCTATGGGAAGTGCCTTTAATAAAATCTTTTTTTTTTTTTTTATCTTAAAGTAAACAAAACGAAGCTGGGAAAATGTTGAACAGAAAGCATCAGGCACCCGCGGTTGACAGTCAGCGTTTGTGATGTGAAATGCGCTCTCGGCTCCCAAGGCAGGGGATGCAGGTGGTGCCACATGCGCGATGCCTTTGAACGCTGAGCACACCAGCTACATCTGAAAGGTATCAAACCCAAAACTTCAGCAGCAGTGAGCACCCATCAGCTCTGTCAGGCAAAACTCTCTGTGAAAATGGCTGCCGGTTGAAAAACTGACAGTACGCAGAGATGAAGTGCTTTTCATCTGTTTCCGAACTGGATGTTTTTTTTTTCTCTTTTTTTTCTTTTTCCCAAGCTTTATTAATAATAATAATATTAGTTTGGGAAGGCAGCACTGACTGCTACGTAGTTACTGTGGATAGGAAGAAAACAAATAAAATGTGCCATTTTCTGCCACATGCTCCTATCCAACAGCAAGCAAGTTAGGCCTTCCTAAGAGCAAGGTTTTCTCCCCATTTCTGCTCCCACCCTCTTTCTGGGACATGTTTCTTCTCTGCTGGGCCCACATAAGGGCACAGCTGAGGGGGAGCTGCCTCTCCTCAAAGGCAATCTCATTTTCTTTCATTACGGCTCTTGTGTTTTACCGCCCTCCCGGGGCTTAGTTGGTATAGAAAGTAACATCCCAACTTTGCGTATCTCTTAATTATCTTTTTTTTTTTTCTTCTTTCTTTAATTTACCAGCAGCTCAGAACTGAATGCAGCAACTTAAATGTTGTATCTGGGCTCTCTTTCAGGGGACAGCATGAATGAGCAGCAGACGCTGGATTAATGCCTTGTCCTAATCTCCTTTTATTTGCAAATATCCAGTTCCTTGCAGATGGCTCTGAACAACAAAAAACATACACGGCCTGCCTCCGGGGGAAATTAGGTTGTTTGTGGCCACTGCTGTCTGCATTATAATCCCCGCTGGTAATTTCTTCTTTTGTCACTGGAGCAGGGGTTCAGTCGCAGTTTGAAGGCACAGCACGGTGAGGTGGGTGAGGAGGGATGAGGTGGCATCGGAAGCACCATGACTCAGGCTCTACAGCGCAACTAGAGAAGGAGGAAGGAGAGGACTTTGTCTCTTGAGAGAACGGGAGGATACAATTTTTCTTTTCAACATCCTTTCACCAGTGCCCTAACAGACAAGGGGGGCAGGACAACTAGCTCATGTGACAATTAATTGCATGTGAGTGTCTCTCCTTGTAGCATGAGATGCCTTCCCGGGGCAATGGGCTGACTCTGGAGCTAATTTCAGGCCAGGCTGTCAGTTCTCCATCTCGACTGCTGTCCCCAGGCTTACTGTACAGCCAGGTAGTGCTCATTCATGACTTAATCCTCGGCTCGTCAGAGCATGATACCAGAAATCAGATTTGATGTGATGAATTGAGAGCAGGGCTGGGCAGTAACTACTCTTGAAAAAGGGAGGCAAGAGCAGTTATTGCTGATGATTCAGGAGGGCATTATGTATCTTTGGAGTTAGTGAAGCCCCTCAGACCTTCAATGTGCGGCCATATGCTGGTCAGAACCCGTAGCTTCACTAAAAATGATGCGGTTTAGGCTTTCCAGTCACGTGGGCATCTTTAAAGGAGGGATTAGTTAGGAAAATTGTCAGAGCAGCTAAAAAAAAGTCAGCTAAAGTTCTTTTGAGAGTCTATGAAGGACAAAACAGTAGTATTGTTAATTGTAGTTGTACCGCGAGACCTTGTTTGATCAAGTTTACTGTGGCAGCAATGGCAGGGAAGCTGTGGTGGGACAGGCTCCTTGTCCCTCCTCCTGGCACTCAAGTTGGAGCGATCAGGCACACTGCAGGTATGTCGACATGTTTTAATCTCACCTTTGACAGAGATACAAATGTGCCTTGAGGCTTCCGCAGTTTCGAAAGTATGCAGTTTGTCTTAAAGCCTAGAAATTGAAATGATTCATATTTCTGTCAAAAAAGAAAAAGTTACATATCTTGTTCCCCTTTACATTTTTTTTTGAATCATTCCAATATATGTGCCCAATCCTAAACCCTATGTGGATGTTTTACCAGGTATGGGCAGTGGCAGTATTGAGCCTGACTACAAACAAGAAACAGCTTACTTCTAAAGAATTGCTTTCAATTTAGCCTTTGCTCTATTCTCCCATTTTCTCCTTTGTCATTAGACGTTTTTGTTCTGTAATTGTAACGAGCTCTGCAAAAGTTTTTTGGCTGCAGTGTCTAGGAAGGAAGCTCAGCCAGGTGTGCTCCCATACACGTGTCCCTCTAGCTTAGATGGTTTGAGCCATCTGTGTGCCTAGTGCCTGCCTTTGTCTAAGCCTGGCCCACTGACTTTTAGGACAGGAAGGCTGGTTTGTTAAATAAGAAAAATTAATTGAGCTGTTCTGTTTCCAGATGGCCATTAAGAGTTGTCCAGTGTTCATGCCATGATACTTTGTTCTGTCCTAACTGCTTCCTCGTGCCGCTGGTTTCCATTCCTCTCATCTTTCCGTGGCAGACTGTTCCCAGGTGGTTCTACTCAGGTGTAGCACATCGGGCAGCTGACTGGAGGTTCTGCTTGAAAGAAATGGTTGTGCATTTTTTTTGTTTATTTTTTTAAAGTGTTGGACAGGCTGTACTCATCTCAGCTTCATTTAACTATTTTTTTTATATATTTTTTTCCTGCCCCTTTTCCAATGCATCTCCGGCACTTACTCCATGTCACTGAATTAAGGGTGTTCAACAAGGTCTTGCAGATGAAGGCCCTCCTGGTAGGGGATTTCTGTTTATTTTTATAATTATTCTTTTGGGTCATTTTGTACATTTGTACGGTAGAGGAAAAAGAGATGCAGTATGGCTTAAAAGTGCACAGATATTCTCCTAGTAGCTCCTGCTGGACATACCCCTGGGTAGGAAGGATATTGTAAAGCATGCTGTGTGTTTTCCAAGAGGGGAAGAAAATTTTGAAAGACTGCATGCTCCTGCTGCAAGGTAGAAGACAAGAAGTGAGCCGGTCCTGGAGGTTGCTTGGCCTCCCCACTGTAGGGCACACGCTTGTACTGACTGATGTGTAGGGAAAGTGCCTCAGCACCATTTTTTCAGAGTGAACTGCCAGTTTCTAATTACTCCAACACTGATAAAGCCATAGTTTGGTTACAGCAGATCAAGACAGTGCTGCCTGCTCGAAGCATAATGCCGTCTTCAAAGCACATGGAAGAGGATTAAACAGTTTTCCAGCAACCTGCTGCCATCTGTGCAAACAGTTTCCTAAAACGTGCTGGTGAATGCCTGCGGGAAGAGCCGTGAGTCTGCTTGTGTTTGCAAACGGGTCCCTTAGTCATTGGTCCTGTCTGCAAGGTCAGAAGGCAGCAGCCGAGGTAGAAAGGCAGCAATGGGAGCAGAGCAGGGACAGAGTGGGTGCATGAGGGGATTGAGAGACAGCTGGTGGCAGAGAACTGGGAGTTTCTGAATCCTTGCTCAGCAGAGACCTCTCCCAGAGCATCCGTGTTGTTAAGCAGAGATGGGCCATCTTCGAGCTGCGTGGCAGTCGTGTTATCATTAAATGGTCTCTGTAGAGATGAGGGGCTGTTAGTTCTACAAATTTTCTTTGAGCCAGATCCTGCGGTCTCTGCTTGCACTCAGCAGCTTGGTTTTCTGATTCCCATGGGTTTTGGTGAGAGCTTTTGTGCGCTAAGCCCTGCTCAGTGTGAATATTGGTGGGATAGTCTGTTCTTATTACCACGAGCATTATATTAAAACTCCGTAATTAAGAGGGAGGGGGGAAATCTTCAAACCATCCTTCTTTTCATATTTCTATGTCGCTCAACAAATGTATCATTGAGAGAAGCCTTCACGCTGAAGTGTGTATCTCCACAGAAGGAAAAACAAACACTGCCTCTGACATAAGCTCCATTCTTCCTTCGGGCCTGTGAGATAGCAGCATAAAACATGACATTTAACATCAGCCTTCTCTAAAGGCTTCCAGATAATTGTGAAGGATGCCTTTGTTCAGACCAGTCACTTTTCACAGCTCTTCTGGAAAACTCTGAAGGGGGAGGATCAAGAGCAAGAAACCCTCCCCTCTGGCTTGGAAAACATTGCACTAAGAGGTCAGTTTAGCATCTGTCTTACCTCAAAACTGATAAGGTTCAGCTGTTGCCCTGGCGAGTTTAAAGTGATCGAAGCCTTGCTTTTTCTTTCTTCTTTGCTAGAAAACGGTGGGTGCATTACCATGAATTCAGAGCTGCTGCACAGCCCTGCCATCCTTGGAACGAGCTGGGACTGTGAAGAGCCCTGCCCTGCAAAATGAGTCTGATGACCTCTATTTATGCAGAGGCAGGGTTAGCCATTACAGCTTATTTGGCATCTTGCCATCAGATGTCACTTATTTCACCTGGAAATGGTGAGCTCTCGGAGGTAAAAAAAAAAAAGTGTCATTATACCACCCAGGGTAATGGGGCTCTGAGCCAGGACTAAGGTCTTCATTCTGCTGACATTATTCCAGAGAAGACATTTTGCTTTGCAAACGGAAGCCCAAACAAACAAAAAATCTTTCAGTCATGGTAAAGCAGTTGTCTTTGGTCCCAAGTCTTTTTCTGAAATATCAGAGAGTCAATGTGAGGTGTATAAACAAGCTAGAGTGTGGTCCTCTTCAGAAGAGAGATCTGAAACTAAACGTGGCGTAAGTGGCGAGACGCAGGAGTGTGTCGGGATAGCCAGACAAGAGCTTTCCTTAGGCCTACGTCATGGATGAGTTGAAGAGGCTCAAGCAGAAATCGGGTTCCCAAATCCCAGCTTCATGCTTCTCCCATGGACTGTGCCGCTCCTCATCACCACGCAGGGCAAGAGGAATGCTTTGTTTCCATTGGGGTACGACAAGCAGCTCGATTTGGCCCGAAGTTTACCTCAGAGAAAGAAAATTTGAACTTTGCATACGCTTATTGGTCTTGGACCACGCACTGTCTCTCTGTTCCCCCAGAGCATGCTGAATTGCTGCTCAAAATGCTTGGAGAGAATGTCAGGTCTTGGTTGAAGACTGTGCAAAATCGTCCATTTACATCTGGCTTTGAGTCGAAGTCATAAATACTTGTCTGGCACCGTGAGAGAAAGCGAGGGGTTATCCCAGCCCACGGCCCTCGCTGGGGTGGTGCTGACACTTCTGTGAACTCTTCTGGGGGCTCGAGCTGAATTTCAGATTTGTAGTGAAACCTGAATGCAGGTCAGCATAGTGCTGCCTCAGAGATGGTAACAAAACCTTGCTCGGTGCTATTTATAATCTTTTAATTTGTATTCTGGCCTGCTGCGCTCTCCGGGGGGCTGAAATAATGGTGACCGTAACTCAGCCCCCAAGAATGAATCGGTTCCAACAGGGTCGCTCTCTTTCATACCTATTGAGTCCAATTTAAATGATCCCGTTGACCTGTCTTTCTCCCTCTCAGAGGGACGTTATAACATGGCACAAAACACAGCCAATGCTTTTAACAACCTAACCAACACAAGTAGGAAGAAATTTGTGCCGTTGTGCTTCCCCCGGAAGGTTCCCAAAGCTGAGGGTCCGGCAGTACCTACCTTGCTTCCTTGCTCCTCAGACTGTTTATTTTATTTTATTTTTTTTGAGATCGATAAGATCTTGGCAGTATGTGTTTAAAAACAGAGCAGAAATACTGCCAGCTAACCTGAACAAGGAGTAAAGAAATGCAAGTTGCCCATGGAATATGGGGAGCTGTAGTCTCGTGGGTTACTTGGGGGCCAGTGATTTCCTCTGTTGCCTGCCACAAGTGCCTTGACTTTCCCAATGTTTCCATCTTCGAAACCATTGTGCGCCTTGCTGGCGTGTTTGATAATACATAATTGATGGCTAACCATTTGTCTGGCATTTTGGATTTAGCTATTACAGGTTTTTACTACTAGGAGAGACCATTAGATCATCCATTTTAACTTCCAGCATGTCAGGAATGAGATTTTGTTTATTTATTTACTTATTGAGCTGCTTCTCTCTAGATCCCTGTAGCCTAAGTTTTAGTTAGTGCTAAGTATTGCTGTTATCCCTGCCCTTTTGGGATGTGTGGGGAAGTAGAGCAGCAGTGTCTGCCTGCTTTGAGTATGCATCTTCTCTCCAAATGACTTTTAAATGTGATTCTATTCTGGTTTTGTTTTGCTTTAAATAAAGAATAAGGTGCAGGATTGCTACTTAGAACTCTGTTTATTTTTATATATTGTGAATCTATGGTATTTTTATAAATCTTACAGTATCAGTAATATACACAGGCTGCAGCTGACTGATGGCCAGATATGTAAGAGCTGTCTGCTGCTCATCCAAGTAACCAAAATAAGCACAAGGCTGGGGGAGGAAATGGAGTTACAGAGCAGGGACAGGACCGATTATTTAGCATTTTGCACTACTCTTGTTGAGTGCAATTCAGAAATTTCAGGTGTGCTTTGTCACGAAGGTCATATCCACAGCTAGATACCTAATTCATAGGGAAATTACAGTGAGAGACCCCGTGCTGGCACTTCATGGTCCATGGGCACACATCTGCTGTTGTTCTGCAGTGAATAGGACATGATTTGAGATAGGAGCTTGCTCTCCTGTGAGAACTGCCTCATGCTTACCATGGAATTAAGTGTGTGTATGGATTTACCAGAGAGTGTGATCTATGGTAACTTGTTTCAGAACACAGCATTCGGGACCGTGCAGTGCTAACATGGGGTTTATGGGTGTTTTGCTGTTCCTGGCAGTGTTGTTTTGGCCCAGTTCCCACAATCTTCCTTTAATTATGGTAGAAGCAATTGGGTCCCTGGGAAATAGAACTTTTTATTGTTAAAATTTATTGTTCTAATTAAAAAAAACTATGATGGCCAAAATAAAGTTAATGTTTCATGTTTGCAGCTAGGCATCACTTCCCTGCTTATTCATATCCATCAGTACTTTCCTATTGTGGCAGAGTGCAGTTTAGATGAGGCCATTACACAGCATTCAAAAATGATGAAAGAACTTCTACTCCGACTAAATCCTTGCCTGTCTGAGGCAGTTTTATGCTACTTCAGTGTATTGGATGTTTTGGCCTTGAGCGCAGTTTAATGAGCAGCTGCTTCAGAGAAGAGGGTTCCTCTAGCTTCTCTGGAAGCTCAGAGGCTCCCTCCGTTGTGTTCTCAGAAGAGAGGACCATGGCTGGGGAAAAGGAGCTGTGCCTTTACACGCAGGAATGGTGTCTGCTGGCAGCACGAGCCGGTGAGAATGACTGTTCAGAATTGCTTCTTCCAGCACTTCAGTTGTGAAACTTCCTGTATTTGCTGTCTTTCTCGAAGCCTCAGCTCTTCCAGTCGTGTTATTGCAGAAGAACTGCAGCTTCAGGTTTGGTCTCTGAGCTGTACGTCTCCCCATTCCCCCCCACAATTGAAGGACGTAAAAGGCAAATTAATCCAAACAGTTCTGAAGGTACCTGTGTGTGCATGGGTTTTCTCCCTTTAAAAATTAACTTCCCAATTTTCGAGGCGAAGTGATATTTAAGAGCAATTTGAGGGTTGCCTTTGTGCCCTACCTTTTAATTTTTAAAATCATCATTTATTTATTTATATTATTTTTCTTATTTATTTTGTCTCAGCATCGGGGCAGAGGTTCCAGCTTCTGGAACCTGCTCTAGCCCTTTGATACTACAAATGCTTTCTGTCCTGTGTTCATGCTTCTCTGTGCTGATATGTTATGAGCAGGTGAGTGGGGGCTTTGTAGCAGGTGGAAAAAAAAATAGAAGCAAGTCATGAAATTTGGTTTTGCACTTGTTATGCAATTGTTGCTGCTTAGGTGCAATATTAGGTTCTTTTAAACCTATGCTAAAGGTAAAAGGAGCTTTTTAAAAAAAGCATGCATATATGCACGCTGTTTACTGTTGGTCAGTAAACCCTGGGGAGAGGAGTTTCATCATCTGCTGGCTGAGAACTTAAAACCAACAAATCCCTCCCCTGCAGAGATAAAGCCCTTGTGAACAGTTAATTATCGAAGTCTCTGTTTTGCTCTTAAGTTCTCCTTTCCTTTGGAGAAGGACCTATTTAAAAACCATTTTGTGTCAAGGACCTTGGGAAGATCCCTGCTTGTTTATGGGCTGTGTGGGCTGGCAGGCTGGAGAAGGAAGGGTGTGCGTGCACGTGCTGCTGCCCAGCGTGTCACCTGTTGAGGTGAGGTCTGTGGGAGGTGACGTGTTATTTCCCACTTAACAGCAACAGGACAGCACCGTTTGCTCAGCTACTACATCTGCCTCCTTGCTGATGGCTGGGGTTTGTGTTCTGGGGGGGATAAGCACGGCCTCTTGCTCAGGAAAAAAATGAAAAATGTCCGTGTACTTGACCTGCATTGCAGTGGTGCTTGGCAGTTTGATTTCAGCTAGTGCTCTGATGTATATTTTCAGAGCAGCTGTGACACTGTGAAGGAGGGACAGTGACTGACCTGAATTTTGGTGGAAAAAACAGGCAGTTTCATCAAGTGCCACAAGAAATAGATGATAGACTGGCAAATGTTGTTATATCTAGAGAACTGCACAGCTCTTTATCTCTTGAACTGCTGGTGTGGTTTCCAGCCATTTTTCCCATCCAATTGTAAATGATAAACTCTTTCAGGGAGGGACACAACCATTTTTGTGTTGAAGATAGTGCTAGGATACAGTGGTGCTTAAACAAAGAATGGATACTTCATTCTTTTTTTCCCTTTCCCCCTTTTATCCCCTTCTTTCCCCTTTCCTTTCCTTAAGGCTTCTCTTTTTATTGCACAGCCACGTACAGTAAAAAGCATCTTCTACAGCCATGCTTGGACGGGGTAAAATTTTATAACCCTTTAACAGAAATTAGGTGAAGATACCTGATAGGTGGGCTATGCTGAGGAACACTATCTATATGTGATGGTAGCAAACTTGAGGAAAATGCTACCTACTCCTACCCCTTTTGCCAAATTACTCCATCACTTGTTGATTGAGATTTCTGTTGTGAGCAGCATTGCAAGTTTTCTTCTAAAATGTGCCTTCTTAGGAAAAAGGAATAGTTACCTTCTTCTCCCTTTTCTCTGGCTGAGTGCCTGTGGTTTCATCTTTGCAATCCATTCACTTCTCAGGTGACTCCCCTTGGCTCCACATCAATTGGGATTGGATGAAACCGTCTTCCCTGTGCGTCTCTGCTCCTAAAACAGTATAAGTTTTGGGCTTTGTGCCTGCCTGTGAGCTGAATTCTCACTCGAACTTCCTTCTCCAGCACAGGAGACAGCAGACAGGCATGGCCAACGGCTACTCCTCTGCAGGAAGCATTGCTTAAAGGATGCAAACTCCAAAAGCAGATGTACTGTTGAAAAAGGCTTTCAAAATGAGAAAGTCTTCCAGTTTTACTTCTTATATTCCAAGAACCACATGGGCATTTAATGCTCTCCCTAGTCCACAGGAAATGAACTCCAGGTTGAATCAAAGGGTGTCTCATGAGAGATCTGTCTGTGAAACACTGCTGGAAAGTGAATAGCTTTTGTGGTGGGTTTTGTTTTCTTATTCTAAGCATGCACATCCAAGTCCTTTTTTTTTTAAGAAGAGGGAACTTGTTTTTTTCTTTTTGTTCAAGTGCTTCAAACTTTCCCTTCTCTGCATTCAGAGAAGGAAGATTCTCTTTCATGTAGCAACACTTTTCTGTGCAGCCCTGACATCCAGCCTGGTCCAGTGTCATACACGAGCGTGCAGACAGCTACAGTGAGGGTTTCCATTTATATCCTTTTCTGCTGCTGTCAACTCTTAGTTGTTTTCCTCATTTGTAGGTTTTACTTAACATTTGGTATTGCAGGCCAAGAAATGTGCCTTTTAATCAGGCTGCAAATCACTTGGTACTTTTTGAAAACTGTGTAATAGTGATTTGCTGTCAACCTCTCAAAGCTGCAAAGGAAGTTAAAATAAATCCCTACCAGAACAAAGGGTGATCACCTTTTGATGAATAAACTCACAGGCAGTTAACGTAGTAACTGTAATGTCTCCAGACATCTGTCCTCTCCCTTTTGCCAGCTCTCCATATGGCACATAGTTTGCAGGCTGAGAGCAAGGAGGAAATTCCCCATGAAATATGTTGCTGCGTTCCATGGGACCATTCCATACTCAACTGCCACCATGATCAAACCCTGAATCTGGCTCCCGTACGTACAGCACAAGGGGATGCTTCTTCATAACTGAAGGCCTGCAGGTCTTCAGAGCCGTGAAGATACCTGCTGTCACAGCAGCATCCAAAGCTCTGCAAAAGATGAAACAGCTCACAAGCAAAACTTTGTTATAAGGAAGATTTTGCCACCCACAGAGGAGGGAGCAGTGTGTTCTGGGGGATGGTTAGGATCATGTGTATGTGGAGATGGCTGATACCATGCAGAGAGGGCACTGGGAATATTTATCATTTTTATCAGTGTGTTTTCCAGAGAAGAAAAAAAAAAAGTTTTGAAAATGGCTCTTACTTAAAATTCCCATATTCTTGGTACACAGCAGGAAGAAAGCTTAAAAATTTAGAACTAGCTAGAAAAGACTATGGTTGATAGTATAGAAAGGGAGGGGGAATAGAAATATGTATTTTTTTTTAAAAAAAAGCTTACTTGCTTATTTATTTTTAGCCATTAACATGGAAGAGAAGTTGTTTTTGATGTGCTCTTGCTTGGATTACTTTTGTCATGAATTCCTTGGGGTGATGGCAAAAGCTAGTAAGAATGTTTGCTTCCAACACTTACTGTTGCAACAAACCTGAAAGTTTTGACTTTTCTCTCTCGTTTCTTTAGATCAGGAGCAGTACAGGAATTGCCAGGTCCCTCTCATCCCCTCTGTTAACAACATTGAACTTTCTGCTTTGTAGAAAGAAATGTCTGATAAATGGTTTCAGGATAACCTGGTCACAAGGATTTTGTGAGCTCTTGAGGATTAGGGGCCGGTACATAAACATTTGCTGCTTTGTGGATTGGCTTCATCACCCTGTTGTGGCAGTGAGTTCCCTGGCTTAGGTGGGACAGCGAGAATTTCTTCGGGCTGTTTTTGATTTGCTGCTTTTTAATGTTACTGCAAGATGAACAGCAAGTGTCCAGGTTACCTGAACCATCTGTTGTAATCAAACTTCAACACTGCTTTGAAAGTGGTGTCTGCCTTCGGTGACGTGTCTCCATTGTGCATAGGATGTATGCAAGCAGGGTATCTGTGGTTGTTTTTGCTTTGGCGAACCTGAATTATTGGTTTCCTTTGCACCACTGGGATAAAAAGATTGGAGTTGTACCAAGTTTTGTAGAAGCAATGAGGCTTCTCCCTAGATTAGAGCATGCTTTACCGTTCTGTGAGTGTAAAACTGCTTATTAAATTAGTACCAGCTAGTAACTAAAGGGGTGGTGGAGATTTAGGAGGCAACTCTGTTTGTGGCCCTAAACAATGTGTTGGTTTTATACTGACTTTTACAACACAAAAAGAAAGTATTCACTTGATGATAAGGAAATTAAAGCACTGGAGGGAATGGTGGAAACAGGGAGTATTGGAGAATTGGAGTAGAAATTTGGGAAAGAAAGTGGAAATAAATGATTTCTGGCCGTGTTATAACTATACTTTCCGACCAAACTTTCTGTATTCCCAAATGCTCTGAGTCCTTTCATATGCTAGTGAATAGGTCAGCAGTATTATAGGTCAATATCCAAAAGATTGCTTTATCCTGCTTACGTGTGGGGAGGGAATAGTATTTGAATCATGAGACTTTGAGCACAGCTCATTAGTGTAGAGAGGGGATAAAATAAATTGGGGGAGCCATTAACAACAATGATTAAAATTTATCATAGCGTTACTATAATTGGTACCTCGGCTGAGGGAGAAGTGAAGTACTCCAAGCTAGTTGTATTAAGTGTTCATTTCTGAGAGGCTGACAAAGATTTATGGCTTCTTTTCCATAAGTCCCATTTAGTCTCTGTAGCACTACGTCTTTTACTGTGCACATAAGAAACAGTTACTGTTAATGGCTAGACCATTGCTGTAAAGGATATATTTAAAATGTGATTATTGTGGAGGAGAGGGGCAGGGAAGCATTATAGATCTTAGGCTACCTTTTCCAAATGATGAATTGTTTATAGAGTAGTATTGTTGGTGCTTGTTCACTACTTAAATTTTCTTTATTTGGCGAAAGGCAGCAGCCAATTTCTTGCTGCACTTTGGCTTGTTGAGCCACTTTGGGGTTCCCCAATGGCTTCAAGACACTGAGTCTCAGATGATGAGTCTTCTGCAAACCATTATTCCTCGCCATTCATGCGCATAGACCTGCTTGGTGTAAAAGCCATGTTATACCAAGAGGCTGTTAAATTGATACTGAATACCTCTGGACCAAGATCTGAATGAACCATCAGAGGCTGGGTCTCCTCTCCCAGGTGGCTGGGGCCCCTTGGGACCCTTAGCACAGATTTCCACGGAGGGGCACCAGTGGAGACAGGTACTTGCAGCCCTGGGGGACTCTGGTGGTGAGGAATGGGGCAGCCCTTTGGCAGTCAGCCCTGGGGAGGTGGCTGTGGGGAAGGCCCCATACCCCCTGAGGGTAGTAGGACCGCACAGAGGGGCTGAGTGCCCTGAGGTGGTGCTGTCCTGACTGGGGCTTTCACCCCCTCCCTCCCCAGTGAGGGGAGCGAGCAGCACTGGTGGTGGTGACGGCCATGGTCTCCCTGAGGCCCAGGGCACGGCCTCCCCTGAGAAGCAGCTCAGGTGGTACACAGGACTCACAATGCCAGTTCTTAGCCTCACTGCTTTCTTCAAAACACCCTGTCATCCACAACCCCAACCTGTAACTTGTTAAAGAAATCCCTTTGGAGGTTTCTGGTACTATGTCAAAGACTTTCCTCCCCGTGCAGCCCTCTGTGGAGACAGTGCTCAGTAGGACAGCACTAGTAAGAAAAGTAGCCCTTTATCTTCCAGGCCTTTTTTTTTCCCCTTTCTTTCTCTTTAAAATTTAAATAATAATAATAAACTTAGCTGTATACAACCTACATATATTTTTCAGAAGAAGAAATATGCTTTATCTGTCAGTACATGCTGCAACTGTGGTCTTTGAACTTGTAATCTTCCTAAACATCTCTTGACCTTCATAGCTGTCTAGCTGGTATTTATTATTTTAGCGATGTGTTTATCCCGGAGCTCTCTTCTAATCGTGCCCTGGTTTTCACCCTGGAATGGGGGGGGGACGGAGCAAGGAGGAGGTGAGGGAGGGGAAGCTAAGGGCATCTTCAGAAGTCTTTCACCTGGCTGGGAAGAAAGACCAGGACGTGCAAACTCCCAACCAAGTCTCTGGTGTCTGATGTGCTTTTCTTCCTATAGACACATGTTAAAATAATCCCCTGCATTAACTTACTTGTTTTTGTCCCCATATAGTGATGTGTACAGTTTTGTTCTTCTAACCTTTCATGAACAGGTCTTAAGGTGACATTGTGTTAAGGGAAATCGGGTTTTTGGCCTAACCTTTTCACTATTTAATAGCAAAAACATGTTTTTGAGTAATCTGGGAATATATTTTTGTGGGGGTGTATACATACCTGTAAACAAACAGGACAATAGTTGACCATAACTCAGTAAGTTGGACCCTAATTACTACTATTTGAGGCATCCATTGATGTCCTGGTTTAAATATTAAGAGATATTTGTGCATTTGCATTATCTTGATGTCATCAAGCACGTTTGTCAGTCAGCTGTACCATGTTATGAACCAGTTCAGGTATCCTTGCTAAGCTGTCTAAGATTGTCATAACTAACTATTCATCCTGATAAACCTGTAGCTGAATCATTTAAAAAATAATTATTATTAAAAAAAAAAACCACACATTTTTGTTCTTAACATAAGGTATTTTGACAAATGTATAAAGCAGAGCATACCACTAAGGGTTTTTGTAATTATGTAAGTGTAACTACAGATTTTTAGGAAGTATTAATTAGAAGTTTGTCTCTTATTTTCGGTTTTGTAAGGTGATAGGAACATTTCACACTGTGAAGAAAATAATGTAGAAGTGAAGCTCTACAGAATCAATAGGTTCAACATTGCTGTTCTTTGGTTAGTGGCTTACCAATATTGGCCCTGAAGAGTATTGATTTTTGTTGGGTTTTGTTTTGTTTTTTCCACTATTACTACAAAATAGCTTTACTTGGTACCACAGAGATAAAAAGTTGCATGTTTCCAATTTGCAGTGATTTTCATACAGACTCCCTTTGGAATTGCTAGCCTCATGGATGGAATTATTGGCTTTGTGAAGATGAGCTCTCACTTTGGTGGTTATCCTAGCAATCATTTTGCTTCTGCCTCTGATAAGCACACTGTGGTGTTTCTGATATGCCTGTTTCAGGCGTTATTTGGATAAGATGATGAAGGGGCATGTTTTAACAGTTAGGGCTTGCTGTGTTTCACAGGAATTTCTCCAGTTTCTCCAGTCTCCACTTACAGCAGTGAGATGTGCAGACACTCCAGGGCTGTAAGGAAGGCTTATTCCTGGTAACGTCTTGAAGCGTGGACTGCAGGTATTCCCTGAAACTATGTATATGACAATGTCTTCATTTGGAAGGGTAAACCAGACTAATTTACATTCTCACTTAAAGTGGATAAAATCCTGCTGCCAACTGGAAGATTAGTATTTAGAAAAAAATCAAAAGTGATGGTGAAATGCTGTGGAGAGCAAGGCCTACAGATTAAAAGGAAGTCCTACAGATCAAAAGTACTATGCTATCTAATTCAGAATTCCCCCTTTTTCTTTTTTATAAATGCTCTCTCTCTCTTTTAAAACAGAGAACCTGGAACAGAAACTTTAATTCCATTTATTCCTGACATGAGCTTTTTAGGTCTTCAGTGTCGACTTGGGCAATGCTGTCATGTGTGGTCAGGAAGACTCTAACACTGCCTCTCTGGTACCAGTCATTTGTAGATGAGAATAGCGAAACCCAGATTAGGTCAGAGAAAGATCAGTGAAATAACTCTTCAGTCTCACGCCTTGCTTCTTGGAAAGCTAAATATTAGTGAATGTATTTCAAGGCAGGTGGAAACTGAAGTATGTAGAGGGAAATGAAACATAAGAGAGTCTGTGTGGCTGGCAGAGGAAAGTGCTTGAACTGATTGTGTAGCACTTGAGGATGGCAATGTTGGATCATGCTGTATTTCTTTGCTTCTCTTCCCTACCTCCCTGCTCTTTTGCCTAAGTAATGCTGCAGTTGGCAGGGATGGACAGAAGACCACGTTGCATTCATCCTTACAGCTGGTACAGGGGAGTTTTCCATCATTTGGCTAGCTGTTTGGGTTTAATTGTGGCTAATTTCTAATTACTTAGTACAGAGAATATAATTCCATAGAGAATTGTTTTCTCAAGTACTCTTCACTCACTAGCCTTAAGCAATGGGCTGATCTATAACTTCTCTTCTCAGTCTTGTTTTTGCCTAGAGTAACGAAAGACTTGGGCTCATGGCAGGATGTTCAGGGAAAAAAGTACGGGGTTTGGGAATGAGTCCAGTGGGGTGGAGGTTAAGGGTATACGGGCTGAAGTGTACAACATAGCAGGAAAAAATGCACTTGTAAATGTATGTGGGTTTGGCATTAGAGGAAGCCAGGGGGAGAAAAGATTTGCCCTTTTGCTGAGGGAAGTGTAGCTGAAATGGGGTGGGGACTGCTGGGGCCAGGGCGGGCCTTCCAGCACCAGCCTTCCTTTGTGGATGTTTTGTCCTCCCAATTTTATCTTCAGCTCATAGTAGGGTGCCCAATGTGCTGACCATTTTATGCAACAGTGATTCGATTCATTGCATTGCACAGATCTTCTCTGTAGAAAAGAGAAAACTAAGCACTGGGCACATTTTAGGAGAAAAAATCTGGGGAGTGTGCTATTTTCTCCAGCAAACTGATCGTTTCCCCCCTTCAAAATAAGGTACCAGCCAGAATGTTTCAACAAAACTGAAATCTTTTCTAGTCTGAGCACCTTTGTTTCATAAAATGAAATCCCATAAAATTAAACCTTATCAGAAAGTGTAATTTTTAATTGGATAATTGGAACAATTCATCTTAAAAATATTGAAATGGGTAACCTGATTATTTTCAGGAGAACATAAAAATCAGAAAAAACCTCATGTGGATTAGGAATACTGGGGTCATAGCAAAGCTGTATCTTCTATTGCTCTAGAAGGATAATTTACATCTGCCAAGGAAGAGATTAAGGTAACTTTTCGAGGATATCTCTGTTTACATGCAGGTTGGTTGAAGAGATTTTGTTGTACCCCAGTCAAGTGAGCAAAGGGTCTTTGGAGCCATAGAGTAAAATTCAGCTCTGTAGCTGGGTGGGTTGGGATGTTTTCATTGCTTCTGAGATGATCAACTCCTTCCTTTTCTGGTGATGTGGCTCATAAAGACTCCAGGCCTGTAAAAGCACCTGTGACAACCTAATGCTCTTCTGTTTGGAGTGGACCTTGTTGCTCTCAAAAAGGAAAGGCTTTTAAAAATGAGGGCAGTTATAACAGGGAAGGAAGTTCCTAGAAGTTTCCCAACCTGGTTGCTGTAAAAAGCATTTTTTTGCCTGCTGTTAATGTGCAATGTGTGACTGTGGCACCTCGGCATAACTCCTCATGGATGAAGACTCAACCTCTGCCTTCAGTAGAATTCTCTTTGGCAGACATTGTCCTCTCCCTCCATAGCTGTGATTACAAAGTTGAGCTGTGGGAAAGTATGGGTTTTTTTTTGTGCTTTTTTTTTCCATCCTTTACTCTGTAGATCTTCAGTGATCATCGCTGCTGATCATCAGTGGTTTAGCTCCTAATGCATGAAGAAGAAATAACGCAGAAACTCTTCGATAAAGGGTCTGATAGCAAGCGGTGTCCCGCTTGGGTTCTCCCTAGTTTCTCAATCCAAAGCTATCTGCAGCATGAAATCTACTGGCATGTTATATTTTGGCTTTCTACACAGATTTCCAAAGCATTTGATGCTAAACTGTTCATGGTGATTGTGTCCAATTTATGAATGCTATTTCTGTTTTCAGTAGTGAGACAGCCTAGCTGGGATCTTGCTTTGCGGGTTTGTGTATGATACACTTTTGAATTACACTGGCTGATTTTACGCTAAATGTATCTTACGGGTAAAGGCAGTGTTAAATAGTGCTATTGGAAGATTTTACGCTAAATGTATCTTATGGGTAAAGGCAGTGTTAAATAGTGCTATTGGAAGGGACACTAACGCCAGGAACTTGTCAGAAGACAGCCTCAATCTTCCCTCCCTATTTCTATTGCAATCCAAACAAAGCCTGGATGGGAAAATGTCACTTTGGAGAACACTACTTTTAGGTACTGCTCTTTTTGTTGGTGGTCAGTTTGGCTTCATAGAAGATCTTGGCCTTCCTCTGAGCTGAAATACAGTTTTCTTTCAATTCAGACATTGCCTCTTTGGTGTCTTTTTGCTTTGGAAGTTAAGCTTATGTAAATATAAGGTAAGCAGTGGATGAAAGGATCTTAATGTTAGATTTTTAGCCATCAGTTGGCTCTGTTACATCTGATAGATTTCCCATCACAGACGATCTGTGTTCTTGCTTGCTTGGATCCAGGCTGGTGCCAAGTGCTAAACAATGACACTATATATCTTTCTGCACAATTTGCCAATTTTGGTTACTTTTGAAGCCTGGTGTTCCCTCTTTGCCCTTGTGAATCTCCCTTATAGGGAGAACAGAATGAACAAAGGACTGATTGCTTTAGCAAAACCTTTAGAGTTGTTTTATTTATTTATTTATTTTTATTTCTTTGGGTCAGTTTCCCCTTTGTTTTATAAACTAGAGTGCTTACACCTCTTACAGTAAATAAGTCGAAGTAAAGATGTAGTAAAAAGTCGGTTTGTTGTTTATCGTGAATGGCTTTTCAGATAATTGAATGAAATACTTTATTGCAGTTCCAGTTCCAGCTATGACCTTAAATAACAAAGGTTTTACTTGCTGCTTGCTATATGTAGGGTGATATTTTCAAAGGCCCTCTCTTGGTCATGCTGCTTCCTACAGAAATCAGTGGGATTCTGCCTGTTACCTCAGATGATCTAGCATTTGAGTAGTGCTTTCAAAATCCTCACCTGCAGAGGATCAGAAATGTGGGCTTCTTATAGGGAAAATTTCAGGGAGTACCAAAATGCACCCCACACCACCAATTCATCTTGCATATCAAACATAGCTACATTTTTTTTTAATAAATTTTCCCTTGCAAAATGTCATAAAAGACAGGTCCATACATCAGATGAATTATCTTCCTTTATAGTTACCAGAAGTGCTTAATTTCTTCTTTGGAATCAAATGTGATATTTACAATTAAATGTTTCTCCCTGACTACTGAGACATCTACTGACACATTTTTCTAGGTGGAAGCACTGCATTAAGATTAAAATTAGTAGTGGTCTTTCCTAGTTTATATGTACCACCATAAATAAAGGTGTTAGTGCAAATTGTACAACTATTATATTTAGGGTATATGGAAATGTTACTGTTTGCTGTTCTTTTGGAAGTAATAGAAACTGAATAATTAAGTTCATTGCAGAGTCCCGGTGGTACTGCCATTACATTTCAGTCTGACTGTATCTGGTGGCGATTGATTTTTGCCAGATGCCTCTGAGCTACCCGTTTATATTTTCTTGATTATTTTAAGTTCAATGTGTATTTAAAAATGCAGAATGTTATAGAAGTTCATCGCCTCAGTTTGGAAACCTACAAATGAGACCACTGTTGTTGAATACAGTCTCTCCAGTCCTGCAATAATTTATGTAAAAGATTAATTTCAGTATCTGTATTTCAGGGGTAGTCAAGTAGGAGCTACTTGGTGAAAAATCATGTAGAAAGTTTCACTTAAAAATCTTTTTCCAAAAACAAGGAACACCAAAGATAAGAAAACTTATTTTGTGGATCATGGTGTTAACATTTTACAGCTCTGTTCATATAGAATCATAGAACGGCTTGGGTTGGAAGGGACCTTAAAGATCATCTAGTTCCAACCGCCCTGCCATGGAAAAGGATGCCACCTGCTCGATAGGTTGCTCAAAGCCCCATCCAAGCTGGTCTTGAACACTTCCAAGGATGGGGCATCCAGAACTTTGCTGGGCAACCTGTTCCAGTGCTTCACCACCCTCTGAGTGAAGAATTTCCTCCTAACATCTAATCTAAATCTCCCTCTCTTTTAGTTAAAACCCTTGTCCTGTCATCGTCTGTCCAAGCAAAAAGTTTCTATCCTTTTTATAAGCCCCCTTTAAGTATTGAAAAGCTGCAATAAGATTACCCCGGAGCCTTCTCTTCTCCAGGCTGAACATCCCCAGCTCTCTCAGCCTTTCTTCATAGGAGAGGTGCTCCAGCCCTCTGATCAACGTCGTGGCCTTCTTCTGGGCCTGGTCTAACAGATGTACATACTGTTGTTAATATAAGTATTGTAGAAAAAAAGTATACTATACCCAATACCCAATCCAACCTTCTGTGGTAAGAATCACATTCAGTTTTCCCTCTAGTATTTTAGAGACTGATACTCTATAATAGGCTATTAAGAAACGTGTTTAATTTGTGGCATATCAAGACAGGCAGATTATAGTTTGACCAATTGCCCAACAGGTGTATTCTCTGTTTTGGTCAGTTGTTACTGATCCTCAGCTATGAGGCATGAAAATAGGGTGAATGTCTCACGTTCCTCATGCTGCTGCCCAAGACAGTTCTCTGAAAAAGCACATTTGTCCTGATTGTCCTAGCAGTTAATTTCAGCAAGAAAGCACTCAAGGAATTAATTAATTTTAGCCTTTCACTCACCCAAACGTTTTATTGTTTAGACATTTTATAGTCCTCTTTAAAAAGAATACATGCTTAACTAGAGTTAGTCTCTGCTCTTTTGCAAGGACGTATGTTGCCTTTAAAAATGCCTTTTGCAAGAATTAGAGGGCCATTCCTTTAGCAGAACTGGCCACCACATGGCTCTTGATAACTCCAAGGCACGATGCAAGCACAGAGACTTCAACTGGAAGTTCCTGGTGAAGTTCCAACCATGTTTAAAAGGTCTGTTTAGTTAAGATCCCTCTTGTAATTTCAGCTGGAAATATCTGGCCTTTGTTTTACTTCAAAAGGGAAAAGAGAAGTGTATGCGATCCATATTGTATAAATATTTTATCCATCGAGAGTTTCTGGTATAAAATGTTTCCTTTGTAGTACCAAGAGAAGCGTTGGCTTTCAGCTGTAGTGCAGTGGCCCTTTGTGGTTGTAAATCACCGTAATGTCTAGTTGTACAATGCTCCTTATTACAAAGGAACCAAAGAAAGTGCAGTCGGTCAATTGGAGTTTGAGGAAGGGGCTCGGGGTTTCACTGGGGTACATTCACAAACAGGTGAGCCCTTGCTTTGTCATTGGGTGGGTTTAGCAGCAGCACTTTTTACGTTATTGGCAATAAACTTGTCCTTCATCTTCAGGAAGGCAGTAAGAGGGATGCTGAGGGTTGTTGTTTAATTTCTGGAAGGTCCAATGAGAGCTTTAGTATCCAGTTTACTAATTGAACTTCAGTCTTGGAGCAGGCCTCTGAACATTAGTCTTGAAGTAATAGTCTGGAGAGATCCCAAAGGATCAGCGTGCACCTTTGGAGACAGACAATGCTAAGGCAACTGCCTATTACTGGAAAAAAATAAATATTTTAATCAGAGATTGTTTTGGGTATGGTTGCTTTCATTGGGAAGGGCTGTTTCTTCAGGGATTAAAGAAGTGCTGAACATTTACTACTTGTTATCAAAGTCAGCTGGAAATAGTCCACTTACTGGCTGAAGCTTCGTTTTCGGAGTTGTAGAATGGCACACATGGAAATCCCAGCCGTTATCTCTACAACACTATTTTCTGCAAAAGAGATGGTGTGTTTTTTTCTCCCATCTTTTGTTGATTGGATAATACCAGGGAGGAAAAGGGAAGGGGGACAAAAGATGTGTTTTGCTGTGAGAATGCCTGGGACCTTTCTAAACTAGACTTTGGGTTAGATGGTGACCTCTATTACCAAAATATAAATAATAATAAAAAAGTAACTGTGCAGAAAATGAGTATGATAATTAAATCTTTTTCTTCTCCAAAGATCAAAGAGACTGGACTGTTGATTAATATGTAACATAAGTCATTAACATGGTAAAATGTGGGAAAAAACAACCTCTTTGTTATTACTACACAGCCTTTTGTTACAGGGAACTGCAAATTCTTTTTGTTCTGATACGTGGTCTATTAGGTTTTCTATTATCCCTGTGTGTGTAGCTCACTGGAAAATACCACACCCACAAATTTAGATATCACATTTACTCTTCCGCATGCATCTCTCTCCCTTACTATTTCTGACACACGGCACTTCTGTGTTGCTGTCTTGCTTTCCCACTCAGGCTGTGGACTGGCTTTGCCTTGCTTGCCTGTTCTTCTTAGACTACATTGAGTGCTGTTTGTTTTTCTCCTAGCAACCAGGCTGCTTTATTGTCTTTGGGTCTAAGAAGAGATTTTTTTTTTTCCCTACCATGAGGTATGAATGCTTAACGTTAACCACCTGTTTTGAAAAATGAATCCAAGTTTCTTCCTTTCTAGTACCAGTTTTTGAGAGTGCCCACAAAAAAAAATACATATATAAAAAAAAAATATATATGTATAGATATATGTATATGTATATCTATATCTACAGTTTCTTCTACGTGGCAAGGTCGGGAGTTTTTCATACATTTTACTTCTATCCAGACTGTTTCTTAATTTGCATCATTTGGTTGAATAATATAACCCTCCTTATATTTTCCAAGCCACTTATACTTAAGTAATCACTTACACTTATCTTCAGCATAAACCTCATTGATTTTATTTCTCATTGAAAACATCAGTAGTAGCAAATATGATCCTATTGGCTTGAAGTCTATTAGAAATAAAATTATATTAAATGTCTTGTGGGGTGTGAAGAGGTTAAGTCAAGGAGAGTCGTCCGAGAAAGTCATCCCGGTGTAAACCATAAATCTGTTTTATATTTAAACTACATGTCACCCACCAGCCAAAAATAGCAATGATCATTAAAACCCAATTTGCAGCTTAACATTAATAGACATTTATTACATCATAACAGATCTGAAAGACAATTAAACTTAACTTTTTCCTAGATAACTTTCTTCTAAAAAAAAAAGTGTTATTCATTTGGCTTTTCCCATTAATTTCATTTGCCAGGGATTTTTTTATTTGATAGGGTGCACGTGCACACAGTTGTGTGCACACGTGTATAGGTGATCTCTCGTTGTTGCTCTAATTCTTTCAACAGCAGTGTATTTTAAATGGGAAAAGCAATTAACCTTGGTTATACTGCCTGTTAATTTCCTAATCAGCACAAAAGTGAAGGAAATTACATTTTCTTAGTGCAAAACAAGAAATATCTGTTACCATCCATTTGAGAAAGGAATAGTAAGCAAGAGCAGAATAAAAAGGCACTGGAGACACATTTTACATACAGGAGAGAGATCACAGCTTTGGCGCTATTTTCACTGCAATCGCTCAGGCAAGTAGTACTTTTTTCCTTTTTATTACTGCATATAGTTAGTTATATACGCACGTAGTGACTGCAACTGGAGTCAGTCAAGGGCTGAGGAAATACAGCAGTGTCAAAAGTACTGCTTCCTATGACAAATGTGGTTTTGACCGCATTTCGTATTTCAGTTCACGCACTGCTGTCTGTCAGGTCCTTGCTGCTGGGGCCCCATGAAACAAGCCGTCATAGAGGCTAGGCTGCCTGCTTCAGCTCAGCATTGCTCATCTCTCTCTAGCTGTTAGTGTCTAACTTTGCTGTTTAACCTTCATATCCCAGCAAAGAGCTATGGGGCCAGCTGGGTTGCGAAGGAGTCCACTAAGAGGTGGACACGAGGCAGTCAGTCTCTTTCCCCCTTTTCCAAACTGCACGATTCACGAAAAAGATTGGTCATTTCAAGAAGCCATCTTTAACGTCTGCCACTTCTTGACAGCAAACAGCTCTGAAAGCATGTGCACCATCCTAAAGGAAGAAAATTAGAGGTGGGATGAAAGGGAAGTGAGAGAGAGCGGAGATACTGAAAATTATTTTAAAGGTTACATCCAGTGACACTGAGGAGTGTGCGTCCTCTGGCCCCAATATCGCACTTCACTTGAAGATGTGCTATTTAAACTCTCATGGAGTCTTCTGTAATTTCTTTTGGCTAATTTGCTTCTTGGAGGCTGTCACTTTCTTGGTTTAAAGCAAGACCCTATGCAGAATCGGTGCCATCACAATTACAGCATTGATAAGACACTCGAATATATTCAGCAGGGCCAGTATGTATGGGAGAGGTGATGCCTCAAAATACAAGCTGTGATCATGGTAGCAAAGGGAAGTTAAATTTATGCGGACCCAGGAGATAAGCTTGTCTCCATTTGCGACGCGTGCACCACATGTTTTATTTGTCACGGAAGAATTGCCCAAAGCTCTGTGACATGCAAATAAGCATTATGAGAGTATTGTCAAACCCAGGCTTTCAACAGCATGAATCATTCACAGAAAAAATTATGAGATTGATTAAAAGTCATATGAATTTTAAATCAAACAAATATGTTGAGTTGTGTTTATTTACCACTGATTTGCTGAGCCACTAAACTGCATTTGGGTCCTATTTTTCAGCTTTTCTCTGTAAGGAGAAACTAACTTGAAAATGAAGCTGAAATTTTCATTATTCCAAGGAATTGCCACATACTGAGAGTCACGCAATGAAATCATGACTGTTGGCAATGCTCTTAGGAGCGTTTGCCTGTGTGTTATTTGCCTCGTAAAGGAGATGTACTACAACCTAATACATTTGAGAAAGATGGCATATGATGTAGGTATGATAAATTTTTAGAATGATCTTAATTCCCCCTCCTCCATCCAAAAAATAAAGTTTTCAGACCATATTTGTAACAACAGTATATTATTTTGTAGATGATTTGTATGTGATAATGAGATGGAATTGTTTCAGGTGGTCAGAAGTTTTAGGATTACCTAGCTGTTTGCAAGGCATATGGGGGGGATTTCTCCTTGACATTGGAGTAGTGGAGGGGAATGACTTGCTTCTTGCAATCTATGAGCTGCTTTAGCACGCGGTGCTTAACCACTGAGACTTACAAAGCTTTTTGTCATCAGTTTTGGGAACACCTGCTGATCTAGGAGCAGTAAAGGAGTACAAATATTTGCATGTTTAACCACATGCTCAAATAATACACTCTGCCTTTTGAAATGTTGTAAGCGTTATCGTATATTTGCATACATTTAGGGACATTGCGAATGCTGTACATTCCTCTTTTAAGTCTGTAATGAAGTATGTTGCAGAGGATAACCGGCAGGTACTTAAAGCGAGAGCATTCAGTAGCGGTGCTATTGTGGTGGATACAATTCAGTACAATTTTTAAAAGCTTCTGGAAAGCATTTCCAAGACTTTTACTTTTCTCTCTGTTCCTTCCCCCCTATCTTCTAATGTGTAGTCACAAGACATGTGAGTAGTTTCACTTTTAGTTTGGTTACCATTTTCCTCTGAAATTGCTTTGATCCTGGATTGAATGGGAAAACCAACAAGCAGCTGATAGCTTAAATTCCCCCTTTGACCTTTGGGAGAGCACAAAAACCTCCCATTTCACCTATACTGAGGAGGAAAAAAAAAAAAAAGCTATTAGATTCAGCTGGTCTGTATTCGAGTGTGCTCCTATCAAAGGCTTGATTAATCTGAAATGAATTAACTCACTTAACACTTGAGAGTTATTTTGCCGTGAATCCTGTAGTACATCTAAAGAGTTCTTTGTCACTTTGAATTACAGCCTAAACAGGTGGTTGATGAGGCTCGGTTTGAGCTGACAGTGGTTCCTTGCTGCCTCTGCTGCTCCTCTTGGGGGAGTGTAAGTAGCACTGCAATGATATTTGAGAACGTAGAATGAGTGTGAACTTATCAGCCATTGTTGCCTGCTTTTAAGGTTTTTAAAATTACTTCTCAAAGTGCTACACTACAGTGCGAGATGTAGAGGAGGAGTAAAGGGCAGAATGCACCTAGGTTTTCAAACAATATGGACAATATTAATGAAGGCATGTGCCATTGGGGACGGAGGTGCAGGTGCTCTTGTCTGAACCCTTGCTTGGGAATGGGGACTTGGAAATATCTTGTTGCTTTGTGCATTTGGGATGAGAGGGTTGCGTAGCTTCCTTCGACGTTTGCAGGCCCAGCAGAGATGTGAGGAAGAATGGGAATAGAGGCTGTGGTACAGAAAGGACGTGTAGACACAAAGCAGGTTGAAGTACAAGCTGGTGCGCCCACTCACCCTAAGATGGGCCACTGGGCTGACTGCCCCGACTCTCATAGCGCATCCATCTAACAAACTTAAACCTGAAATGAAGCGCCAAAAGGGCTGCCACTGTTAATTCTGAGTCACCAAAACTCGTTTTCCTCAATTTTGTGAGATCTCTATCTTTATCAGCATTTGCCATATAGGATGAATCTTCTCCTGGGCTAAACGCAGACACAGAAAAGTTGCCAGACAATCCAGAATTCATGTATCAGTAAGGTGTTCCTGACTTACAAAAATGATCATTGAAAAAATCCATTCCTAAATAACCCCGTCCCTCTGGTGGCAACTTCGGTGGGTGGACAGGAGTGAAGGTGCTTGTGGTTTCATTGAAATGCCACAAGTGCTGCCCTGCTCCCACTGGTTTGTACCATGACATGACCCTTACATGGTGGGTTGCGTTGCTGCCCCTGAAGGTGACCATGGAGCCATATCCTGAGTGGGGAAAGGATTGAAAATTGGATAAAGGTGGGAAGGGCAAAACTCTTCTTTTTTTGTAGTGGTGCAAAAAATTAAAAAAGAAAAAGTGTTTTGCAGATAACTTGTAACCAAATGTATTAGAGCAATAATTCTTTAGTTTAGCTCTTCGTAATGGGAGCAGCAATGCAGGACATTCTCTTACCTGAAAGAGACTTCTTTAACTTTAAATTCCAGTGAATTTATTTACTTCTGAAGAGATTGCATTTTTTCTTTTCTCTTGCTGTGGTTATTTCCCTTCTGTCTTTTCTTAGTAAAATTCTGAAAATAGTTTCTGGTATAAATTGCTCTGCAAGTAGCAAATGCTGAGATGCTGAGAATCGCATCCATGGTTCCAATTTGGCCCATCAGCTTCAAACAGTTTATTACTGCCAAACTTTTGTTCCTGTAAATAGTGGATTTAATCAGTATTTGTTTGAAACATACTTATTTTTTACTTAGTAAGCAACTTCTGCCAAAGAAGGAGATACGTGTAGGAATCTTTTCTATTAAGGAATATAAAGCAATCCTTGCATCAGTGATTTGTAATTTTAAGTTAGTTTTGCTAAACACATTTTCAGGGGAGGGGAGAAAATTGTTTTGAAGTAAAACTGGGCAAGAAAAGCGGTGCATTTCTATCTGGCTTTTGCAAATCAATGTCATTGAAAACACTCCTGCCCCTCCTGTGGCCACACCATGACTGTTCAGAACATGCTGGGTGCCTGAGGAAGGCAGGAAGATTTTGCCGGGCAAGGAGAGGAGTGTCTGGCTTTGTGCAGGTGCAAATGCTCATGTTTGGGCAAAGGCGGTAATTAGGGGGATTTGTGACAGGTTTGGCTCGTGCTGCTCTAAATTCTGCTTTGAATTCAGACTTTGTTCACTCACTAGATAGACTGGTTTCCTTTTCTTTTTCACCCTGTCTGGACGCTGTCACGAGGTGAGCTCAGAAAACGCCCCAGTGTGCTGCTTCCCATCAGCTACCAAATGAGAGCCTTGGGTAGATGTTGAGTTAGTGTATCCATAATACTCCTTTATACATGAATGTCTTGACAAATACTTCATTGCACATCTCTACCTCACAAAGCTGTAGTTTCCTTTGGCTTTCTCCTACCCTGTCAGTACCACTTTGGGTTGGATTTTGGGAACTGTCAGCATGCAAATCAGGTTTGGGTGATGCTTGGCAGCAGATCAGCCCATGATGCTGTCAGGGGCAGCCCTATAGGCAGAAAGGTCATTGAGCAGAAGAACTTTCTTGTAAATTAATGCGAGCTGTGTCATCCTCGTGGTTCAAATCCAAACCCCTTAGGTCAAGTGTAACCCTTAACTCTTTCACTGTGATAGTATATCCCCTTCTTGCATCAATAAATGTAATAGAACTCTAAAGTTCACGGGTACGTGCTCTGGTTTCTCCCTTTGGCTGTACATTACGTGGAGATAATCCAAAGATGAAGTGAATTTTGTTTTGCAAACCTCTTTTTGCATCTCATAAGTGCTTCTTGAGAGAGGTTGTGTGACCGTTAAAAAAAGGTTTGCTCCACTTGTTTTCTATGTAATTGTTCTGCATATTTCATGTTCATGAACACAGTGCGATTATTTGACCATAAAAAAATACAAAACCGAACAGAATTTTGTAGCACTACAATGTGTTTGGTTCATACAGCGGTGCTGAAGTTGTTGAGCAACTTCAACAGTTCTCTATGCATGTTGTGGATTTGGTAGGCTCATGCACAAATCTTAAGAGTTTGAACAAGTCTTTGTAGGAGCAGGCTTAAGGGCAAGGCCATGTCCACCAGTGGAAACAGCCGGACAGGCTGTGTCTCTGGCTCTTTTTACTCTGTTGGGAAAGAACATGTAGTATTGGGACAGACTTTTTACCAGAGTAAAGGGTGCCTAATGAGCTAGTCCTATCACTTCCGTTTTGCACAGGAGCTCTGTGACTGGATAATGTCCCTTCTGGTAGGATGAAATGTTTATTTGCACTTCTGTCAGGTTGCAGGGGATCAGGTCCCCAATTTAGTGTTTGGACTTTCTGAAAAGCAGGTGAATCCTTTTGCTTCCTGAGTCACAGCCCAAGAGACCCCAGAAGAGTTATTGAATTCAATCATGTAGGAAAACACAGGCAGACAAATAAAAATTACTTTAAAGACTACCATGTAAATATTTATTGACAATTATCCCTTCTCTGGGATAGGTATCATAAATCATTTGTGACTTCTTGAGTTTATACCCAAAAAGCTTTTATTGCATCATAATGTTATCTCTTTCTAACAGGTTCAGATTATCCAGAACTTGAATCAGCTTACACAAATAAAAATTAGAAAACAAACCTCCACTCTTTCGCTCCCTGACTGAGTTTTTTTCTTCAGGGCAGTGTACCTGAGATCAGACAGCTTCCCCCTATCTCTGTGTATAGCTTTTCAAATTTTGTAGCACAAAAAGCTTCTCACTTTTAAAACTCTTTATAATGATGATGCTATAGAAATAGCACACGTAAACAATGGCCCGTGGGGTATTTTGATGTACGCTGCTAGTTTTCTATAATATAAATGGAAAACTTCTTCACTATTTCAAAAATATAATTTAAAATCTTCATAGGTCTTGTCTTCCTTTGGAAAATAGGCTTTAAATATTGTCAGTGGCTATTGTCCTAGCTTGAGCAAGTTCCCATTTCTTGCTTGTCTGTAAAGAAGCCACTTGCCTGCATAGTGACCTTGGGCTTTTTAGTCACCACAGTCAGAACTGAGAAAAAGCCTCAGACATTAAATGCTACATTTAAATGAACAAATTACAGGGGGAGACTGGTGAGGAGAGAAAAGCGGGAGAACAAAATTTTGGCAGAGCAAGCAGATATACTTATCAGAAAAAATGCAGCTTCCTTATAGACTTTGGTGCTGAACAATGTGGGGTTTGACTTAGTTGATCAGCAAAGATAGGAGGCAGAACAAAGGCCACTTTGTCATGCCTGAGTTTCAGGAATATATCCACATCACAATGGCATGCAGCATAGTTTTTCATAGAGCTTTTTGGCTCAAACTGGGTTTTGGGTAAGAACAAAAATTGGCAAAAACAGCTTCTTTGCTCAGAGAAGAATAACTTCTGTTGATCAGAGATTTTTTTGAGAGATTTTTAATTAGACCAGTGCTGTGAAGGCTGCAGAGTCTAGCGAGTTCAAAACAGATATGCAAAGTACTTTACAGTTCCTCATATTTTATCATCATTTCAAAGTCAGCAGGGAGCTAAGTCTCAAACTGATGCCATGGCTTAACTCTGTACAGTTGTTGTTTTATTCCTGCCAAGTTTGAGTCACTGTGGCCATCTAGCCCCTTCTTGAGAGATTAAAATGATGGGAAGCTGGAATCCTTTCTGCAATTAAATGAGTGAATGTTTCTATTCAAGCATAGATTCCAATTTCCCCATGCCTTCCTGTAAGAGTGTGGGATGGACAAGAACTGCACTGCGGGGGTGACGGAGCACTGGGACAGGCTGCCCGGAGAGGTTGTGGAGTCTCCTTCTCTGGAGATATCCAAAACCCACCTGGATGCCATCCTGTGCAACGTGCTCTGGGTGATCCTGCTCGGCAGGGGGGTTGGACCAGATGATCTCCAGAGGTCCCTTCCAACCTCAGCCATTCTGTGAATGAATTCTGTGATTCTGTGAGCTCGACTAGATGTGAGCGACTGAGCCACTGGCAGTAACCAGAGATGGTAGCTGCAGGGTAAGTGGGACTTCCAGGCTCTACTTGGCTTCAAAGCCTAGTCCAGATTTGGTGATTTAGAGCCATATAGGAGACCTCAAAGGAGAGGGGATATAGAAGCTTTTAGGCATGTTATCAGCAGACATACTCCCAAACCATGTTGCTGACCTCACTGACTGGCATCTTGGTGAGGGCCTCGACAGAGGGAGTGAAAGGTTTTAGCAGGAAGGAGTAATATGGTGCCCAGCTACGTGGGGAAGAACTGGGTTCAGTTTCTGCCCAAGTCTTCAGGACTGTCAACTTTGGTAAGTTCAGCAAGGTTAAAACCTAACTTCCTTCCCTTGCTCACCATCACTCTGAAGAGGGAACCCCGGTGCTGTGAGGAGGAAGTTGTTGAGAGGCCTCCCATGCTGTTGGCGTGCAAATGTGAGGCCGACCATGGTGCTGCCTGAGTCACGGCATTCGGGACACATGGCCAACGTGCATGGATAACTTCTGGCCAATGCATCGACCTGGGTTAAAATTAGAGATTAAAGATTAACGAGAAGCAGGAGTATTGTGCAGGCATCTTATCCCCTAGGCTGCGACTAATCCATCTTTTCCAACCTAAGAGACTCTATGATTTTAAGCGCGTTGCGCCTTCCATGTGTGCTCACGGGTATGGCCTAGACCAAATGGTGAAGTGAACCCTGGCATCTGAAGTTTGTTGGTTTGCCTACACGCTGGCAAGTTTGCTCTTTCAGGAGCTTGATTTTACTGCTGGGCCCTGTACCTGAGGGTTTTGGGTGGAAAGGAAGCAGCTGGGGTGGAAATTAATCTCTTGCAGAGAAATAGGCCCAGAGCCTCCGCACCAAATAAACCCTTTTCAGCAATGAAATTTCTCTCATTTTTTGATTTGTAAATACACAAGCGTTTCCCAGAGAGTTGCAGGTTGTTTTAGAAGTCCCATGTATGTAGTAGGTTCTAGTGCAATCCGTACGGACTTGTTTTTTCCAGTCACCTTTCAAGCCTGTGGACTCCCTGGTCCCATGGGCATTATGTTCAAAACCACTGCCTTAAGCCCTGCTTTAAGAGGTGAAGTGGAATATTAGTGATGCACAAACTGTCTCTCTTGGAGACAAGTTTTAATTCCTATTGTACATAAAGAACATCTGAAGGGCTGGGGGGAAGATATGTTTGCCTTTACAGCTGTTGGCAGCAGAGAAATGCAGCAAGACTTGATTGAAAACACCTATCTTAGTGTTTTACTAACTACATTTTTTTTCCTTTCTCATTTCTAGGTCTCAGATTCTGGATACTGTCTGTGGGATTTTTTTTTATTACTATTTTTTTTATTATCATTTTTGATTGGCTTTTTCCCCTTTCTCGGATGTGAGTCGAAGGCCAACAGTCGAAGTGCTGGAAGCAAGCGCAGGAGGACGCTCACCTTGTTTTGTTTGAACCCTTGTTTGCTGGGATACTTTCAAGCCCTCCTTCACAGTCATGTGGTCATCACAGCTGCTGTTCTTCACAATGCTCTTAACACCGTTAGCCCATGGTGAGTGAGAGACGGGGAAATTTGCCTGCGGGACGGGAAGAGAGAATGGAAAATAGCAAAGATTATATCTCTACTTTTTCTACCTAATCTGTTTTTTCCAGGATGTTGTTTTCTCTTCCCACTTCCACCCCAAGGTCTTTGAATTCCCAGGCTACGTTATGACTAATTAAGTCTTGAAACAAAGAATTCTGGTCACAGAAAGATTTCTGTTCTTGAGTTTAGCTGCTACAATAAGGCAGACTTTCTTCCTCATGCCCAAGCCTACTCTGTTGGATGTGTGTCACTGTGATTGTCTCTCCTGGACTCTGCAGGGAAATGATTTTCCCTTTTGTGAATACTGTTCAACAGGGGGCTGTGTCCCCCTCTTTAGCCACAGCTCCAGCGAGGGTGGGATCTTAATCACTGTCATGTCAGACCATGAGAACCAAAAACTGTGTAGTTGCCTTTAGCCTGGTATACCGTGTAACCCACCTGGAAGCGCAGAGTCGTTAGCTGTAGCACTGTGCTGATGCAACCAGGCAGCCTCTGAGAGCTGAGCTAAGATCATAAGGCACCACTACTATGCTGTGGGGATATATTAGCTCTCACTCCAAAGTCTGTGTACAGCGTACTGTTGCCTACAGTGTCCATTATATATATATATATATTTAAGTGGAAAAAAATTGTTTATTTTATTAGCCAGGAAAAAATTAAGTGAAATATGACACGATTAATTACTTGGGATAAGACTTCAAGGCCTTGGGTTGTTTTTGTTTTGTTTGTTTGCTCTTGTTTTTAATGTGAGAAACCCCAATGTAGGCCACACAAGTAAATGTCCAGATTTCTTAAATGCTAAAGGGTTCAGGAGCTCCTGTTCTCAGTAATCGATCTCAGTAATCGATCTAGGTTCCTAAATCGTCAGAGCAGAGCTTTGGAAAATTTGGCTAGTTACTTGATGCCCAAATGAAAGGTGAGCTCCACTGAGTATGCCATTTTAATTTCAGTTCAATGGGAGCATGTCTGTAAATAAGATAACTCCTTGGATTTAGCCTGTGTGCCTCTGCATTGAAAATGCAAAAAAAAAAAAAAAAAAAAAAAAGCCTATATGCTCAGCATCTATTGTGTGTGTGCTAAGACTCTAAAGTGAAGTTTTACAGCAAAGAAGGCTAAAAAAAATGAATTCCATGTAATTTACTGAACATATCTATTTCTAGAGCACAACCCGTCTGCGCATATCACTTATAACACCTTTGTGCACAAAGGTTATCTGTACTATCATTCTTCAAGCAAAACTCCTCACTGATTTGAAAATTAGAATGAATAATTAAACTGAGCAAACCAACTGGGGTGGAATGGAAAGAGCTATTAGGAAAGGTGCTCTCCATTCTTTTCCAGGAAAGTTAAATGGTAAATGTTTTGTAAATCTTTATAATTAAACAATATTAACAGTTAAAGCAATTAACAATTTAAACATGCCTCTGGCAGTTCTGTTTTTAAATCAAAGTGCCACTGTAGCTGGAAAATCCTGCATGATAGTTGCAAGAAATGAAAATGTCACAAGTATCTTAAGAGTCATATTGTGCTACAGATGAGCAAATACCAGGGATGTAGAAACTAGGCACCTGGAAATGTTGTTACAGTTGTAATCTTTATGCTTTTCTGCAAAGTAGGTATATGGGGTGGCTGCTGTGGATTTTTTTTTTGTCTGTCTGTCTGTTTTGGGGTGGGTTTTTTTGGTGTGTTGTTTTTGTTGGGTTTTTTTGGTGGCAGTCAATAGTGGTAAATCTGACCCTTACATGTTTTCTCATCCCTGTAAATTGCTAATAAGAGTGCAGTAGAGGCTCCTAGACGTTTTTGAGTATTGGATAGTGAAGACCTTTGGTCTGAGCACAAGGACTTGGAATCAAATTTAGCTCTCCTTGTTTTGTTCTCTAATATTGACCAAGATGCAATTAGCATCTCGGAACTTTGTTCTGTTGCTTTTTGTGAGGGAAGCAGATACTGAGCATGTGTCTGGTTTTTAGGAGTGGTATGTTCTTTATCCTAAACAAAGGGAAAAAACTACAATATAGCTGTGCGTCATGATAAGAGTATGTTTGGTATCAGCTAGCGCTGGGCAGTCAAACCCATTCAGTCTCCCATGGAGAACAAAGGGCATGTGCATTAGAGTTGTACTGGAAGTTGAAATAAATCGTCTAATACGGCTTCCAAGGTTTTGAAATTGGACACTGAGTATCTGATGGCTTTCAGGTACTCTCCCTCACTGCCCTTCCCCTTGCAAGCACATACAGAAAGCTGCATGAAGCAGATGGCAAGACGGTGTCAATGCAGAAGTTGTTCCTTCTGTTCCTTCAACTTCACCTTGCATATAAAAATGATCCATTTAAGCCCTGCTCAGTTTTTCTATTCTAGTAATCCCCTTTCATTATACGTAGAAAGGTTTTGTATTTCGTTTAACGGTATTCGAACATTGGAGTCCCTGTGTCATGGACTGTAAGGGCTCCTGTCCTGCAGCAATTACCTGAGTTGATACAAACTGCTTTTGCAGTTCGTGGCTCACTACATCTCATTCCCTGTTTGAGTTTACACAGTCTCTTCATCTGCAGTGATTGTTACATAATAGATGGATTCCATAAATTATTATTTTTTCCTTTGTTCTTTTTTTGGTGAGAGAGGTGGGACGTGGGACAGGACCGACATTTTTTTAGCTCCCATTTCTGGGGGTGTACTTTGTGTCTTGGGTTATGACAAGCGTTGAGTCAACAGCTATATGACTTCAGTGATCTGCAAAGATGGAAAGTAATCCTCCAGAATACTGCCCTGGTACAGTGCCTTCTTGCTGTTGTTCTGCAGCAGTAATGACAGGCGAACGAGTCTTGAATCCTTGCAGTTTCTTGGTGATTATGTTAATCTACTGTATCCTAAATGCAGAGGCACTGTGATGTCTGGTTTTGCCCAGACTGCTCTGAATCATAGCTCAGAAAATGCTCAAAACATGTGAAATACTTAAGATAATAGCAGATTTGAGTAGTGCATGCTTTCTTTACTGTTGCTCTTTATTTCAGTGGAAAATAGCGTTGTGTGCCAGTGGACCAGTGCAAAAGACCCCAGGATGCTCTCCCCCTCTTTTAAGCTCCAGCAAAGTCTGTAAATCCATCTGTTGAATAAAACTAAACCAGATATACAAAATTAGAGAATTAACTGAGATAGAAAACAACAATGCCCGGGAATAAAAAATAATAATAGTAATAAAAAAACAATACCACCAACAACAAAAATAGCAAATAACAGCAAAGCAAATGCTGTCAGTCTTTGCAAAGACTCTGCAATGGACTCTGCTTTTGCACCCCCACCTCCTCGCTGCTTGTTCAAAGTCTTTTTCTAAAGCACCCAAAAGCCTGGGCTCCCAGGAAAGTGCTGCTTGGCTTGCATCCACCCCATGCACACCTGAGCAAACTGATCCTGTAATGTGTGAATTTCCCACAGGCGTTTTGTGGAATGAGCAGCTGTTCTCATCTTCCTCAACCTTCTTCCCCTTGATCCCAAACAGAGCAGATTTCTCTTTACCGACAAATGAGTGCTGTCAAAGTTCACCCAAAATGAGGTAGACGTGACAGGCAGCAGCTCAGCTTGCGAGCCTGAAGAGATGTACGCTTGCTCTGTCACATTGCTTTCATGCTCATGTGTGGCTGAGAGCTGAGATTTAAAACTTCCAGGCTACTGGACAAAAATGATAATAGAAATAACAAGATTCAAAACGTCATGCTGCTGAGAGCAGGGCAGAAAAGATACTATAAAATGAAATTCTGCATGTCTTCAACCGAGTTACTTATCTTAGGTTTTGGAAGAATGCTGAAGGCCTGTTGTATCCCAAGATCTTTATCATCCCATCAGATAGTTTTATTGTTTATTTTTAGGGATTGTATTGTGCAAATAGTTTCACAACAGCCACCTGAAAGATACAGTATTTGAGGATCCAAGAATGAGGGTTTTTTTGGTCACTGTAATGCTTTAGTAGTCTGATCCAAAATAGAACAACTGCTTGTTACTCCGATTGAAACAATAACTCAAATTGCCCATTTTCTTTTGGGGGTCATTACAAATGCAATCAAATCATCAGGCACAGCTATCTGCCCGTTTCCTCTGCTGCTAAGCCCTTGTCCTGCCAGTGCGTTGTGAGAGGGAACCATTAGCCTCCAGGTTCCTGCCTGAGCAACACCCAGTGTCAGCTGTGGGGGTTTCTTCCTTCTTCCTCTGGGGTCTTCAGTGTGCTTGGGGTTATTCTTTTATGTTTTAACACTGTGTTTGTTAGTGGGTTATGCACTTTATCTCCAGATGATCCATGGGGTTAGTTAGTGATTCCTCTGATTACTTAGGCTTATAAATCTTTTTCTCCATATAAAACTTGATTCTGGGGGAAGGGGCAGAACCATACACTTGTCCAAAGCTCAACAAGACTGAAGCAAAAAAAAGTTAGGTGATAATATAACCAAAGCCAAGCCTGACGTTCACAGATCAGTAGATCTCTAGTACTAGAGTAGTTTTTGCTATTACAGCACGGATAGGCAAGACAAGAGTCATCTGATCATAGAGCAAGGTGCAGGTGTAGCAAAGATTTCAAGATGGGGCTGAACTAACTTGTTTGCAGAGTAGGAAATGGAATTTGAAGTCTTCACAAATCACTTCAGCAGCAAGAAAGAGAGCCTCATCTGGTCTACTGTTGTGCCCCTCTACGCTTCTGCAGCATCGTCCCGATATTTCTGGGAGATGATGATGGTGAGGTACAGCTGTGTCTTTGTGAGAAGGTGGCCCTGGAAGGTTAAGCTGATCTCTCTAGGCATTAGCAGGTCGAGATGCCGAGCTAGTTTCTGTGGGAACAGTGGAAATATTTATTACTGACTAGCACTGGCAGTTGCCTGGTGACAATGATTCTGTTAAGGCAAGCAGCATTATCTTTCTTGGGGGAATATATGATGCTAGCAAGCTGGTCCTCAGTGACAGAGTGCCGTTTAATGTGAGCTGAACATTTGCCTCACTACTATTTTAATACAGTGAAAATGCTGTCACTGCTTAAAATACATACTGTGTTTCTTTTATACTTGTACAATACTCTTCATATAGTCAAAATGAAATACAAGAGACATGTTTTATTAGTTGTGAAATAGCCAAGCTGACTTCCAGGCTTCTGCCTAACTTCATTGTTCTAAAAGATTAATCATCCTTGAAATATTTATAATATTTGCTATTCTTGGCAATTTGTATTACCTGCAGCAGTGCCACCTTTCCAGCAGCAGAACAAGTGATCAAGGAAGGCTTTCCCTGACAAAAGAGGGTGATTGTTCTGTGTATATACTACAGTGCTTTCATTAGTAGGAGTGTACTAAAATCAGGAGTATTAAGTTCTCCATCTGATGACTGACCAATCTATAAGCTGATAGAGGGTGAAATTCAACCTTGCAAAGACTCTATGCACCACTTAATTCTCGCTTAAACCATTAAGCATGAGCAGAGGTCTGTGTGCAGACCCACTTCACTCATTTCCAAATCTCACACTAAATAAAGAAGGAGATTTTAACCTGATAATGGTTGTTTTGCGTGTGTGTGTGTTGTGTTTTTTTTTTCCCTCCATTTTTTTTTTCCAGTGTTTGGCAAGTGCTCATAGCATCTTCCTACATTATGGTAGGAAACAGGATCTTTTTCCATTTTCACTTGCCATTTGCAGTGTTAGGTGCTTGTGCACCCAAGCACTCTTTCCATGCAACCCATAGCCATCAGCACAGCTGTAGTTGCAATGAAGTTGAAGCTGTAGGACTGGAGCTACAGAAGCAGACTAGTGACTAGGGCCCAAATTAATGTATGGAAGTTATCCTTTCCTGTAGCCTTCTGAATATTGATGGCATGGAGCAGCAGGACATGCTCGTTTCTTTGTGGGCTCCAGCAACAGAAAGAGTTCTTGCTCTTATAGCAATAGGAAGTGGGGAGTTGTATTGTCCTGCAGGCCTATAACCTCTGGTGCTCGTTGCGTTTGTAACTGTTTCCTGACAAGGCTGGTTTCTGATCTCTAGTGACCAGCTCTGTGCACTCTGATTTTTGTAGTGTTAATTGAGCTATAAGATGTGACAGCATGTGAATTATGGTGTAGTAATTCACGCCCAGCACATTCAGGCACAAAGATGAAGGCCAAATGGCCTCTGTGCAGCTAAGTGTGAATTATTGTACCATAATTTAATTCCCATTATATTTTACTGGGATTATAAAACTGTTTTTGTTAGTGAACTTCTTTAAGGAAAGTTGTCTTTGAAAACACAGTATTGAAAAGTACAACACAGATCTTGTCACAAAGCAGGATAAGGAGCTTTAGGAGAAGAGGGAAGAAGTTTTGCTGAATCTTGGCATCTATAGGCTTTTAGGTGTATTTGTGTAGTTATTAGCCCTAGGAAATGAATGGGTGTTGTGGTGCAGACATCTGCCATCTAAAAACTGACCTAACACTAGCTATTCATTTCATTTCGGGTGCCGAGCAGTTGCTAAGTAGTATGGCTAGGTTTATTTGTTCCTGACCTGGTATGGTTTGATCTGGAAACCTTAGCTCCCAACCAGTCTCTTGAGCCATCTAATCTCCTTTCGGTTCAGACTATGCAAATGTGCACATCAGAAACTCATTACTGCTGGCAGATTTGGTTTGGGTCCTAGCCAGTGATGAGTGAGTAGAGGATGGGTTGTCTGCGGGAGGGTGAAAAAGCACTGGAGAAACAAGGCTGATGGGATTAATTGCTTAAGGGTAGCTGGGATAAAACTGTCCTATCAGTGAATTGTTTTCAGTGATATGATAAAAGAGCTCCAACATACCTGGGACATCGATTGGTTAGATGACAGGATCTCTGGGGAAGTGCCTGGATGTTTCTTTCTCTCGTGATTCAGGTGAATGTTGCATTTTTTCGTCCACACTGATCCTGGTGTGTCTATTCTGCAGAAAGCCCTGGATAGCAAGCACCATTACCTAGTCCTGTCCTTGACTACTCCTCGTCCTGCCTAAATGCAAAATAAATATGCAATAGCTATTAAAAGTGGACTCTTCCAAGAGACTTATTCTCTGAATCAGTTTTACTCATAATCCCAGAAACTTCTAGCTGATCAGGATATTAGTGGGGCTAGGGCTGTTTCACTCTTGGTGGATATTTGGGTTTTAGGAACATTATAGTGTCCCAGTGAAAAAAATACGATAATGTACTGTGTAAGCCATAACTGCCTGTGATATAATTAGTATGGATTGAGTTTAGGTGTAAGCATTATTTGTAATTAAAAAACCAACAGCAACAACTGATTTTTCACAGTTAAATACATCAGAATGGTATTTTTATACAACTTTTGGGAGTTAATAATCCCAAGCAACCAGCACTAAAAAAAAAAATGTAGTGGGTCCAAGCTGACTGTTAAAGATACAGGCATTCCTTAGCCAACAACCAGTGGTACCATGTAGCACCAGGACTGTTTTCACACCTGTGGCTACCTCTAGACATGAGAGGACAGCTTGCCCCCTGTCCTCCTGGACATGTAGGATACTCCAAAGGGACTGGTGCCAAGATTAAGTAGGGCTAGTGCAGTGGAGAGAGAGAAAGAGGAATAGGAACGGGCAGCTTCCCTTTCCTCACACCATACTCGTACTGAGTAGTGGAGATAATTGCCTCCTTGGTTTGCTTTCACCTATTGCATTATTACCTGAGTGGGAAAATGGAAATCTATGTGGCTCATCGCTAGTTCTAGCTAATACTTTGCTAATATTAAACTTCCTGATAAAGCTTTTATACGGTGAAGATGTCAGGAAGCTACCCCAGGGGATGGAGAAAGCCTGCTGTTCTGGGCTGTGTACAGGGTTTTGATGAATGAGGCTGTGCCAAAAGGCTGTATCTTCTCCCTGGTGCTTGGGGAGGTGCAGGACCTGAAGACAGTTTCACAGCCAACGTAGCTGTGTAGAGCTGGGGCAAAGCCACCTTTCCAGCAGCGCAGGAAGGGAGCCATGGCTAGGATTTGAAAGGGCTGAAAGCTTGCATCTGTAACACGTCTTTTCTGGAAGTGAATACTCCCACAGATGGGATGTCATTCCTGTTTCTTTTCCTAATAACTTCAGCTAAGCTTAAACCACGGGGGTTGGAGAGGGGGAAAAAATTACTTCTGAGGGTTATCTGGCCCTAGTTCTTTCATCCTTAAAGGCTGGGCACAGTGAAGTACTTTAAGCTGAAATGAGAAAAGAGCGAGAATGGGGGAATGAATTATGGCCACCTTCATTCTCTTACCGCTTCCTCAGTTCCTGCTAACCTTCTTCCCCAGGATCGGGGCAAATTTGCTGTTCTCCTCTGTTAAAAAGAGCACCCTTAGCCCAGCACTAATAGCAAGCAGAAGCTCTTTATTGCAAATGAAACTGCTGATTCCCTAGAAGAAATCTTTAACATCCATTTTATCAACTCTGCAGTCATGTTAAGTGAATCCCAGAGCCATCTGATGTTTATTACTCTAGGGCACATTCACTGTTGTTCAGTCGGTTCCTTTAGCGATCACAATTTCTTGAATTGGTTATGTTGTTTGGTAATGTGGTTTCATTTGAATCTGGAAAGGTTTCCTGCTGCTCAATGAGCAACTCATCTGGGAAAGACACTCTGGAAAGGGAAGAAATTAAAAGCGTGTCAGGGCATTTAGATGCTTTCCCTCACTTAGAATTTCCATGATTTCCAGGAAATCGTTTGGTGCCAGGCAGCGACCTGAATTACTCTCCCGGTGCCTGGCAGGACCATCTATGTCCCCTTGTGAATCTGCTCCAAGCCCGGGGATGCTCAAAAGGTTTTCGGCCAGCACCACACAGATGTTGCAGTCTGCCCATCCTAAAGCATGTAGGAGCGGATTAATGTGCTTGTAGTCACGGTGCGGTATTGAACACACACCTTAAACTCAAGGAATTGTACCCAAAGCAATATCTTCTTTAACATATTTCCTCGTGCTTTGCTGTGTGGTGCTGCTTTCTGAAGTGGCTAAAAGTGCTGGGTGCCTTGCTGCAGATCCTGAGGTGTAAATTTCAGATTCACTTAATACTCATAGATGCCAAAGATCCTTGAGTCAGTCTGTGCATTAGGGTGGTTGCGCAGAGTAAGAAGTATGGGATAGATGTATGTAATTCTGGTACTGTTACTGCCTCTTATGTCCTAATCTGTAGAAACTGGAGTGCTTGGTGGGCTTTAGGAGCTCAGTCAAATTGTTTGATGTTCTTAAATTTCCAGAACATGAAGCCATAAATAAATGGCGTGTTAATACAGAATTTTTAGGGCTTGATCCAAATACCATGCAAGTTAGGCATTCTATATAAATGTACTTTGAATCTGGTCTACTCAGCCTGGAGGGCTGGGGAAAGCTGGAGCGTAATGTGGGAGAGATCATACCTTGGGTTTGCGTTTGCAAAAGCTTCTCCCAAATTTTAGTGCTCAGTGAGCTGACCAGGTCGTGGGCTATTCACCTGCCCCAAGAACTGCAGCACTGCACGCAGTCCTTATTCTCAGGGGATGCTGTTCCCCTTCAAGCTCTTATAGGAACAATTAGCAGTCATCAGTGCTGCTGATTCAAATGATTTTTGTTTCTTCTTCTTTTCTCTGTGGCTTTTGTTGCTCAAAGACCTGTCTCCAATTTTTAATTTGCGGTGTTTTAGTTTTATTACTGAAATGCTGGAGGCTGCAATAAGGGTTGATTTAGTATCAAGAGAGCAGAATCTCACGTAATGCTCCACTCTCTATGAGGCTGGAGGGGAAATATGTGTGTTGGTTTACAAGCAAGGACATCAGACTGCCTAGGCTAGCTGCATCGAGTTGGTGTTGAGCTGGGAGCTGGGATCCTTTGGCGTTCAGGGTGCAGATGAACAAACCCACATGGCAGTGGTTTCCCTGTAGTCAGGGAAAACTGGGGTGGTGCTCCACAAAGGCAGTGGTAATCACGCCAGGTTACCTACCATGCACATCTCAAAAATGTGGCATTTCCCTTTTGCTACGTGTCTGCTCCCCTGCTGCAGAGGAGAAGTCGGTACTGGTGTTGACAGGTGGTCCGGTGAGGACCCCCTCTTACTCCTCCAGCGGAGGCAAGGCTGTTCTCTGTGAGACAGATTGATGGCCAAATCCTACTTCTCACTTAATATCTTCCTAGAATTGCTGCTCACATCTATGCGTATGTAATTTGTAGCATGTTTTAGGGAAGAATGCCTACTTGTAATATCTGTAGGAAAATCCACGTCGCTGGATTAATTTTTTGTGTATGTTATGTGTGTATGTGTATTTGTGCTCATATATAATTTTCATACTATATATACAAATAAACCTGTAGAGAGGTGATCTGGCTAAACTTAGAATAATGCAAGGAACTCTTTAACAAGCCTTCATTTCATTGGCGTGACTTGAAACGTGGCCTGTCGTTGCATTTTGTAATTTTATAGGCATATGCAATTAAAAATCTTACTATTAGATATTACTCTGGGGGAATTCTGAGGCCTAAGAAATCTAATAATGTTTGGTTGTTTTCCTTAATTTGATTGAGAAAAATAAATAAATAAACAGGCCTGTTGATCGGAAGCCAAATATATAATGAATTCGTATCATCAGCAGACACCTCAGAGTCTCCAAGCCCTGCTGATAAAAGGGCTTGGAAGTTGTATGTTATAGTGTCAGACAGCCATCAAAAATAAAGTTCTTCCTTAACTTTGTGCTGTCTGACAAAACAGGTCTGGCTGTAAATTGTGTGAGGTGACGAGCACTTAGTTGTGAGAGGATTTTGGCATGTGCTTAGCATTTCTACCTCTCCAGGCACAAAACAGTCACCACGAGGAGCTGCAAGCATGTTTTTGCATCCTGGCAGCCACAATCCTCGTTTCAGAGAGCGTCTGAATTCATGGGAGCCATAGATTAAAGGGGTGGAAAAGAGTAAGATGGAGGAGATGAAGAACAAAATGGATGAACCTGTATGCTCTGTTAGGCGTCCTTGGGGAACTGATGTAAAACTGAAGGCAGGAATCCTGTTTTGCAGAAACCCGGATGATTTAGGCTGTCTTGCTGTATGCCATGATTTGTAGCGCTAGTGCCAAAAACTTCATAGCAGTCTTCAGGGGGCAGGACCAGTCTGTTTTGATGCCTGGCTTGATATGGATTGATGTTCTGTGTCCTGTGCTCTGTCCGCCCCAGTAATGCTGGATTGTCTCCCATCCACATATATAATATCTGAGCTCTTCCTGCCTTTCTCTCACTACGGCATTGAATTGCGGTCTTTCTCCTCTAACTAGCCAGCAGATCTCACAAAGCATAGTAACTTAATTATTTAGGGTCTGTACTGATTAGCCTTACATCTTGAGGCTATGCAGACTTGCAGCCCTGGAACATCTGGTGTGACCCTGTTTCTCAAGGCCCTATTCCTTGTACAAATACAGCCTCTTTCTTTGAGGATAGTAAATATATGACAGATGTGAAATTCTCCAGCTCTTGGGGGAGTGCTGACATGTTGAACTTCATTATCCCTTTTTGGCCAGTTGGCAAAATGCAATCAAGAATAACTTTTGAGGAGGGATGGCGTATCCAATATCACTCTGGAACGCTATTGTAGTGAAAAGCTTAAACAGGAACAAGCTTAGGGCACAAGAAAGTTGATACAAGGAGATGGGATCAGTCTAGCTAGCACTCATAAAAATGCAATGCATTAGAAAGGGTAAACTTTGAAGTCAATAGGAGCTACGAGTTACAGACCTCTATGAAAGCTAGACTCACAGCTAGGTTAGATGCCAAGACCATTTCAGTACCCTTCCCCACAGCTTGCGAGTTTGATGGTTTGCACTGCGATATGGCGATCTGAAAATCTCACAGAGGTGGCAATTGCAAAGCTGTCAAATGTTGCTTACTTTTTATAAATATATCTATTGGTGGTTTTGGAGTAATAATGCCTAAACTGCTACGGCTTTACATAGGAAGCAAAATACATGTACGAGACGTATAGCACTGAGATGCATCGTCTGGAAGGGTTGGTATTACTAGCCAGAGCTGTGCTGAAGTGTTACAGCACATGTATTCTTTCTGGGGAAGCGTGGGGGAATATTTGTTTAGAAAGCTGAATAGGTGGCTTTGACAGCCTAAAAAATCTATTTTGACACAGCGTTTGCTGTGATGTCTCAGGTGGTTCGCAAATCCCACAGCTCCCTGCGGGTGTTTTCCTCTCCTGGTCAGTCTCTTCGTCCAAAATGCATTTCCTAAGGTAACCCACCTTCACTTTGCAGGTCAAAAGAGGAGGTGGCAAATGGGATACCATCAATACAGGGAGAGGTTTAATTTGAAAGAAATTTTAGGAGTTACATTTCTGTGCCACCTACCCGAGGCCCCAGAATGAAATGTGAAGTGTCACGCAAATGAAGCATTTTGCTAAAAGCTTAAACGGTCTCACATCTATGGCAAATCTTTTGGACTTGACCCTTTAAGATAAGCTGTGCGAAACAAAGCTCATGTATGCAGACACTGCAAGTTCTTCCAGTCCTGAGCAGAGAGGTTGATCAAGTTCTGCTTTTATTAGGTTATTAGACTATAGAGTTCAAAGCAAAACTTGGGAGAAAACCATGCAAAGAAAGCGAATAAACTATAAATGCTATGTATTTCATGCCAGTAAAATGATTCTCTTGTGTTGTAGAGGGAGCAAAGAACTTTTCTCATTATAAAGGTCCTTAAAAAACTTATAAAAATTATAATCAACTTTCGTTTTCCCTCCTTCACCTTCATTCCTTTCCTACTTCCAAGACAAGGAACGGAGAACCCCCCCCCCCCCCCCCCCAAAATACCAAACCAAGAAGATCATCTGGTCTGCTGAAAATTGTGACTGTTCCTCAGAGACTGTCTCCAGGGTAACTTTGTTTGCGAGGTCCTCAAGGGGATGCTGCCCTTCAGGCTTTGTTCTGGGAAACAAAGCTTTTGCCTTTTTGCCCTCAAATACATTGCATTATAATGCTTTGAATACATTTGAGTACTCATTTGAACCCTGCAGAATGCACAAGACTGTCATGCCAAAGTGGGGCAGGATTAAATAGGTGTCAACAGGATGTCTAGCAAATGTGACCGCTTATCTATTAAAATAGGCATTCACTGAAGCGAGCTATTGGCTTGAATACAGGGGTATCTGGTTTAAACGCACACTCTTTGTTTCGGGAACTGTGTTCTTCCGAACAATCCCTTTCTTCGTGTTGTTCCTTGCTGCGTATTAACTGATGGCCGGTTAACTAATTGACTCCCTTTCTAATTCAGAGCTGTAGTAAACAGTTTATTACATCAGCAGCCCCAGCTGAAATTATGGGCACAGCACAAGCAATATATCCGTTTATCAAGAAGAAAGGAACATAAGAAACCATCTTATTTTTTCTCTGGCAGCTTCAGTGCAGATCATACATTGGTATCGGGGAAACTCTTTTCTTCACATAACTGTATTCTGTGCAAAAAGACCTGAAAAGTTAGAAAACTTAAGAAAAGTTCCCTGAACGTCTGGGAAATAGTCTGAAGAGGTTTCCCTGGTGTTCCTTAGGGGAGATACTAAACAAGCTTTCTCATTTTGAAAACATAACTTGCTTCATGGGCAGAGGAAGTAATGGAGACTGATTTCTTGTTTTGAATTCTTTTCTTCACTGGATCTGTCTCCACTGCTCACTTCCATGAAAGTTACAGAAATCAAATCATTGATGCCCTCTGTCATTTTGCCCAACTGGGATCCAAATGGACACCAGACTAAAATAGATTAGGGGGACACTGACCAATAGACATAGTCTGCAGGCTCGTATTAGCTTCAGTATCCTCAAAGAAGGAGCCAAAACAAGTTTAAAATGAAACAAAACCAAAAATAAACAAAACCAAACCCTCATTCATTCTGACTGCTTCATCGCTGCCTGCTTCTTCCTTGCGTGGATGGCATCTGCTGGCCCAACACCTTCATCCTTCTCTGCATTATAAGGTTGAGGAACCCTGTAGGGGCCACAGTACTCCGTAGCCTTGAATATCAAGTAAGCTTTAAGGGAAGCACGGGCTGTCTGTTGGTGTAAGCGTGCGGTTTCGCATATAGCAACGCAGACGCCATTCACAGTCCTATGCTTCGCATGTAGACTGCAGCAAAAGTTGTATAGAATAAGCTGATTCTATATAATCTGTCAACAGCACTCATAGCTAAGCAGAAAGAGGATGCTCATGGAGGTGGGGGTCTATATGAGGTAAATGCTCCAACACCGTTGAAGCTATGCGACAGTGCTGTTGAAATGAAACCCTATAGGGTACTATTACACATAGAGCTTCATTTTCCCAAAGCTTCTGGACTTGACACCGGTTTCCTTAATTTGACACCTCTTTGTTCAAACAGAATATCAAAATGGCACTTAAATTACACTCTGAGTGAAGAGCTTAATAATAACCATGCAGTGTAATGTGTTTAAATTAAAGCACAGTGTTGTTTCAGTCTGGGGTTTCAGATTTAACTTTCAAATGCTTTTCATCTCCGTATTGCAAATTTGACAGATGCCTTTTATTGGTAGTAGGTTGTAAAGACTATTTTCATTTACCTGACCTAAAGGACACAGAGTTTATTTGCGTTTGGGCGGGCGTTTGCAGCATAGTGATTTAGCAGTAAACTGATACTTTAGTTCTTGTGTTTTGCAAAAAACTAATTCCTCCCAGGCTTTGAATTTATTATTTTTTTTTTGAAAAATACCATAATGTGTTTATACAAAGCATTTTTTTTTTGACAGAGAAGTCCTATTTTATGTTCAGGAGATCACGTGGAAATTCGCACAGACTATTAGCAAAATTCAATAAAATCTCATAAAATAGAAACAGAACAATGTTCTTTGAGACTGGGCTATATGCCTCTTAAATCATAATTTGAGTCCCTTACATTTCATGCGTGTAGAATGTATCAATGTGAATTTACAATGAAGATACCCTCTGTGCTCCGTACTTTACAGATATGCTTGGTGCTGCTTGTATTTATGTTCTGTGCTATTTTGATTTTACTTCAGTTTAATTCTGCTTCTAATGCAAGTTTTAAGTCTGCAAAGGTAACAATGAAAAATAGCAAAATGCTAAAATCCAAGTGTCCTTGGCATGGTGAATTTGACAAAATGACACCTGTTGCTGAGGTGCTATAAACATGAAGTCTTTGGAGCCAAAGTCTGCTTGCTAGTTAATTGCAGAGCATCTAGCATAACATCTTTGCAGGCTATGTAGTGTCTTAGTACATTTAGTTTTTCATTTCATTTCATCTTCTTATGCCAGCATCTATTCCTATCTGCCATTTGTTGCTATTTCCATCTGCTTGGTGGTGGTGCGATCAACTATTTTGTCTTCCCTGCAACAAATGTCTTTGTTAGATTTTTCTGGATGCTGTGGTTTCCACTCAACGGCTTCACGTGGGGCTTCTGAGTGAATGTGTCTGAAATGTGGGCAGCTCTCCCTTTTTGGTAACGATGTAGTATTCTTAGATGATATGTACTGAAACTTCTGAGCTGGCTCTTGGAGATGTGAGCATGAGTAGTATTTTAGTAGTTAAAAAGCAGAAGTTAGAAAATGAAAAATGTGAAGAGGGAGCAGGCATCTATGTGTCTTAGCACTCCTAGCACTGAGTAATTTTCACAACTGTGGCTTCAGCTGCGATCTCTCCCAAAGGTGACTTAGTTTGGGCTGCTGTGAGAAGGAACCAAGGAATTGCCGCTGTAATAATTTAAATCTGCCTTTGGGAACACTGTGCAGCAGCATCACCACCACCACCAGGCATTACACCGTGCAAACGATGTGGATTGCTTTCTGAACATGTTATGTCAGTGCTTCAGGTGAGGCCTTTCCTTATCCACCAGGTTCCTTCTCCTCAGGTGATCCCCAGGTAGGGAAGAAGTACAACTATACGACTCTCATACCCTGCCAGTCTTCTGCCATTTCCCTGAAGCTCAGAGGGTTTATTTGTTCGTTCATTCGTTTGTTTACCAAATAGGCTGCCTCCTTTCTTTGCCCAGTTTTGGATGACGATAAATTGAGGGGACAGTCAGAATAACACCCTTGTTGGTGTCATTCCTTACCTTAGTTGATAACTTCTTTGCCTGGTAATTAGAGTGGTATTACAGGGTGGTATCTAAAGGGGAGCAACAGCTGGTCTGTGTGTGCATCAATAGAGATGGAAGAGACTTGATATTGGGGTTATGCTTCCCCCAGGAACTGAGGTAAAAGCAGTCAAATCCAGTCTTGCTGTTCATTACACCCCAGTGCTTGCTGAAGCCTAAGCTAACCACGACTTCCCTCACACTTCCGTGGAGAATGAGCTTGGGTAAGTCCAAGAAAATCATCCAGGAAAAATATTTGCTTTGAGTAAGTTCTGTCTTTAATGGGTCTTATTAAGTATTTCCCTAATTTTGGGCCAGCTATTTTAGTAACAAGCTGGGTCATCATCAGAAACAGCATATGCACTTAGATCCCTGCTAAGATGCAAATAGTTCCTGAAACTCCTGACGTTAAAGACACTCTATAAAAATGCTGGAAACTTTCACAGAGGGAATAATTCACTTGACTCATGATTTTATTTTTTTTTAAATAAGATTTCCTATTTTGAGGTTTGACATTTTTCCTACTGTAGCATGATTTTTCCCATCAGAGCCAGCTGTTGGCTGAGTTTTGGTGGAGACATATTCAATATGTGCTTGTTAAGAAAGCTCTGTATCATTGTGAAGGCTCCTGGAAACCTCTTACGCTTCATTTGCCCTCATTGGACGGAGAAAAACAAATCCACATGAAAAATGTGATTTTTCTGTTTGAAGGCCAGGCCAGAAATTGGAGCAATAAAGTAAGAAAAATAGTTATTTCTTTAAATCCTTGGGGGGTGGGGGATCAATTTTCTAAGTTGGAACTTCTAACCAGGAGGAAACCTATTGACAAAAAACACCTTGGATTAAATTATATTTCATCATGGGTACAAACAAAATGTTTTATTTTTCATTTTTAGATTTTTTTAATAATGTTTCAGTCTAACCAGTTATTTGTAACTCCTAGGTTATCTCAAAATAAACCTACAGAAGACACTTAAAAACCTTAGAGATGCTTTGTGGTGGCTGGACTTATTAAATTGAAAAACTCGTATCACGTGTTAGGCAGAAAAAGCTTGTCTCCTTTCCCGTAGCATCAAAGTTGACATGGTTAAATTATATCTTGTGACATTTTGTGGCATGCCTTGTGATTTTTAGTGTTTTTACTAAAATACATAATATTTAGAAGTGATTACCTTAGAATTTCAACTTCTATTTAAAAATAAAAAAGCAAAACTTGTATCACCCTCCGTGCAGTGCTGTGAGCCTTTTTAAGACATGGCTTAAAGTTGCTGTCTCCATAAGGGAAACAGGATCACCATACAGATATAGCTGGGCACACCAAAACTGGTGATATGTGTGTGTATGAAGTTACCTCTCACAGTAAGCTTGGCTTTGTTTTCCTGTTTGCGTCATGTAAGACTCCTGCTATTTGACTCTTTAGCTTGATAAAAATGAGCGTAGTGTGCTAAGCTAGACTCCCTTCTGTGTGGTCAATGCAGTTAGATGTACATAGAATCATGGAATATCCTGAGTTAGAAGGGACCCACAAGGATCATTGAGTCCAACTCCTGGCTCCACACAGATCTACACACAAATTCAGACCTATGACTAAGAGCACAGTCCAAACGCTTCTTAAACTCCGACAGGCTTGGTGCCGTGACTGCATCCCTGGGGAGCCTGTTCCAGTGCGCGACAGCCCTCTCAGTGAAGAACCTCTTCCTGATATCCAGCCTGAACCTCCCCTGTCACAGCCTGACACCATTCCCTCGGGTCCTGTCACTGGTCACTAAAGAGAACAGATCGGCGCCTGCCCCTCCACTGCCCCTCGTGAGGAAGCTGTAGGCCGCCACGAGGTCTCCCCTCAGCCTCCTCTTTCCCAGGCTGAACAGGCCCAGTGCCCTCAGCCGCTTCTCGTACCTCTTCCCCTCTCAGCCCTTCACCATCTTTGTAGGCCTCCTCTGGACACTTCCCAAAGGAGATACCGCCTGCACCTTTTTTTATCCTAAGTTATGTGAGTAAGGACTTAGGCTGTAAAGGACATGTGAGGTGGATAGTGTATAGCAGTAAAACAGTAGGAAAATCTCTTTACAGAGCTGGTAGGAGTTGAGCTGTTGCATGCATAAACCCAAAGCCATTGGTTACATTCATGTTCCTTGCTTTTCACACCACTGCCACCATCCTGGATTTCTCTGCCTCTCGGCGGTGTGCCCCTTCCTTTCCCGTGAGCCTTTTGCTGCTCGTGCCGTTCAGAAGCACTGGTGGTATGCATGGCAGGAACGTGAGCTGAGTCAGGGAGCTGGAACAGGCAGGAGAAGCGATGAGCTCTGAGAGAGATTACAGCGTTTTAAAACAAATGAGAATGAAATGAAATTGCCTGTCTTAGGAGGGCAAGGCAAATGCTTTCAAATCTAGGCCTGACGACTGACTTCTGCAGTGCTGATGTGGGCAATGCTTGAGGAATGCAATCGATTGATTTGCATTGTGGGATAGTTTGGTAAATGAACGCTGCCTTCTAGCAGTGTTTGATGCTATTTGTTGTTGTCAGCGTACAGCAGCTTTCAGGGAGCCAGAGCAAAAGCATGCAGAAGTGTGTAAGTAACAAGTAGTGTATAGGAAGCAGCTTTTTCATCATGCTACACACGAAAATGCAATGAACAGGTTATAACTGGGTGCTAGCTAGAACGAAATACATCTGAGGAGCAGAAGTGGTTTTTGTTTACCACACTGTTATTCGGTTTTGACTACTAAGGCTGCTCTGTGCTGGAAGACAGGTTTTGCAAGCATGGGAACTGCGCATGTGATGTGTCGGACTCACATGGCAAAGAGACAGCAAGGACTGGGGTGCCTCGTCTTTGTGCATTTTGTGTTGAATGAGATGATTTGCCTTTCTCCATGCACTTCTAGGACTGTGTAAGACAAAATTGGTCAGAGTGAGCAGCAGAAAGCCTCGTAACCTTTCATGACCTATGGTGTCTGATTAACGATCTCTGGTATCCTCAGGTACCGAAGGCACACAAATGCATCCTTCCATGATACACTTGATAGCATAGGTTAACTCGGACTATTGTGTCACCTGTCAGCTCCTGGCATGTAAGCAACATAATTAAGCTGTAGACTTGAAAGACAGAGAAATTCAAACCTAATTAACGCATTTTATTTTTTTTTAACATATTATTTCTTACAAATTCTGCTGGACAAACCTTTCTGTAAAACCCATTTTTTTCCAGTGTATATTTGAATGCAGAATTGTGTTGCTGTTACTGGGTCTCTCAGACTCGCAAAATATCAGTATCATCTAAAGTAGACTCACAAATGATTGGACAGGGCAGTGCAATCAAAAGGCTCATGGAGAAATGCAAGTTCTCAATGCTAACCTGCTTGTAGGAAACAAGGTATGAAATCACCCTTACATGTGCCGCTCATCTCTCTGAGGAGAGATGCCAGAAAGGTAAAGAAGTACAGCACGTGTGTATTTGTCAACATAGATGTCTCTACAAGTCTATTATTAATTAGAAAAGTGTTCTATTACAAATTATGAAAATTAACAGGAGACTGATTTCAGTTACTCTCGTTTGCTCTCATTAACACTTTAGCATAATGCACACTTCAGTCAGATAAAGAATGGAACCTTTTTTGTGCCTTTTGAGAGTGCCTCAAAAAGGGCCTTGATTTATACTCTACTTTTTAGCCTAATTAAAACTGATGATTAAAACATGCGAGTCCCTTAAGATGACTGTGCTAAAGTGTTTTTTTTTTTATAAGCTGAATGCTGTTTAATGTTCAGGGTAAAACTGTCTGAAAATGGAATTACAGCATCTCATTATGTTTTGTATTTAAACTTAAGTAATTAACATCAACACCACCACTGACTGTGGATATCACTTTCTTGTGGAAGATTATACACAGTCACTGAAATCACATATGAATGAGTGTTCAGAAAGGCACAGCCTCAGGTATTGAATCTCCAATATTGAGTAACAGACCCTTTTCTCACCTGGTTCATGTCTCACACGGGAGCTGCTCAGACCTGACCGTGTCACTGCTGTACGTTTTGCAGAGGCAGTCACTGTGTGCATGGAAGTACCCAGCTGAGCATAAACCTCAGGTTCCCATCTCTGTTGGGTCACATCAGTGATAGAAATGAAGGAGCTGCAGTGGCAGATATTCAATGTAATGTCTTGGGGTTTTGGTGACTAGACCTTGTGTTGCTTTGGGCTAATTGCCAGCTGTACCTCCGCTGGCTCAATTAAAGATGTCCTTACATGCTGACTGAGGTGAGGTGTGTTCTTAGTAATGCTTCTGTTGTAGCTCTCCTTTTACAGATACCACATATTTTAGTATTTCTGTTTGAAAATGTAGTCTTGCTTTTGTTTCTCTGCATTTGTATTTTTCCTGCTTCCACCCTAAGTGCAGAGGGGTTTACCCTGCTTTAAGCAGGACTCGGCCCTTCTCTGCACACTCATAAGGGCTTCTCTTTGCAGACAGACTACTTAGAGCAAAGGTTGGGCAAGAGAAGCTGAAAGCTTGGGATGAAGGGGATTGACCATGTGCCGACCTTCCTCCTTGATAGCATTGCTCCCAGCAATTCTCAGGGCTGCACAAGGGGCTTTTTCCATGCACAGCATCCATGGAGATGCATTCGTAGGTTAGCAGAAATCAGGAAGGCCAGCACATATACTTTCCCCCTCGTAGGTACCATGACATCTTGCAAGTCTGCAAGATTCATCCCTCAGTGAAAGATTTGCAACCTGTGGCTGCTGTACAGTGCAAAAATATATTTTAAAGCTATCTGCACTATCACTCCTGCTTTTTATGCGCTGCTGCTGTATTATTTGAGATTAAGGGCTCTGTTTGGCTGTCACGCTTACAGTGCATGATTTGATCTGATTTGATTTTGGTTAGCGATTTAGACAAGCCATATCACGTGGTTTATGGATTCAGGAGACCAGGCAGAGCTCAGTCCTGTGAGGTGCTATAAAGCGTCCTTTGCCAGAAGCAGAGTAATCTCATTGCTGGATGGCTTATATGGGAGCTCTGGGCAGCTAGAGTCTCACAAGATCAAACTCTGAGGATTACAGTCATTATTCCAAATATTCAAGGCATTGCTCTGGGTCACATTACCTACTTGAGATGGGGGAAGTGGGTATAGTTTGTGTTTTGGGAAGCAGAGACAAACATTAACACCGTTACCATTGCATAAAAGCTGTTGCAAACCATCTCTTGTAAGAAACATGCATGCACAAAGACAGCCCATGCCAAAACATACACGGTAAGCTGTTAGAGAGCCTGGTATCTACAGCATCCCCAATGATGCGTCAGGGTCTGTATTTAGCCCAATGAACAAAAACAGTGCTTTACCACTGTACAGAATTCACTGGGGGAATGAAACCTTAACCTTTTTCACGGCTTTACATGGGGGCATTTGAAGGATTTTAAATAACGAGATCTGCTGAAAATTATTATCTTGTATAAACAAGAATATAAATGCTGTAAGTGCACGGCTGCTATAATCTCGAGGTTGCTTTATTTTGTCTGCGTGTCTGCCTGACTGGGTTCAGTCAGACCCTCCCCAGTATGTCTTATAGATCCTTTACTCCCAGGAATTGCTCACTCCTTCCTTCTTGAGTGGTGATCAGACCACCCATTTTCTAAGGCAGCTGAGGGTGGATTCCGCCGATACTGTCTGTGTGGTTCGGGCTCTTAGGCTGCCTTTGCCATGGCAGCGTCCAAACACTTGGCAATATCACAGGGATTGGTATGAGAGTTAGATGCGCTCTGCTTGTCCCCCAGCAAATGCACTGGGATGTCTCATGGGCCTGGGTATTTTCTGTTGCTCTGAGATGGATATTTATAGATATAAACCTCCAAAACAGGGTGACTGCATGCAGCTGACTTAGACAACGTGGTCCTTTGCCAATGTTAAATCCTTTGCCGTAGCCAGATGTTGGAAGAAAGTTGTTGCTATAGGTGAATCCTACGCTGGGACCAGTGCTGACAGCTTCTATGTGGAAGATCCCATGCTGGTGTTTGTGGCCATGTCCTGGTCTTGTTTAAATCTCAGTGTTGTTTTTTTGGGGGGCAGTCTTTGTTTTTTTATCTTGCATATGTTGTATTCTCACATTGCCCCGTGTTCATACGTGACAGGAGTGTGCCTCAGGTCGCACTGAATATGGTGCCATGCTTGAATACCGACAATCCTGTGCTGGTTTGGAGGGCGCAGCCCCTGCAGCACCTGGAGATACTGCCCAGGTTCCTGAAAACACAACTCATTCTGTCATGAAAAGCAATACCTGCTCCCCAAGAAACCCGAGGGAGCAGCAGTATCCACAAGCAGCTCGGCAGCGGGAGCCGCACAGCCTGGCCGGGCCCTGCCCTGCAGCTGCTGATGGGCAGCTGCTCTGAGGCCTCAGGGACACTTGACTGCATCTAGTGGCACTGAACCAAAATCCCTGAAGGAGACCAGGAAAGATGATCTGGAAAGCAACTGGCCTCCCGGGTCGTATCTCCTGCAGAGCTACAAATGCCACGGAGGTAGGGCCCTGCGCCGTGCCTCCGGGCCCAGCTGGCATCCCTCCAAGGGACTCCCTCCAGCACGGCTCCATCACGATTTGGATTTAGCAGCAAAACTGTCCCCGTGGCACAGTTCCCGCTGTATTCCATGTCGGCACGCCTGGGTGTGGATGTGCAGATGAATTTGCTAATGGATTCTTAGAAAATTTCAGGTCACCGTTTAAATACCTGGTGTCGTTCCGTGGTGCAGCTGTGGGGGAGTATGGAGTAGATGTTACAACAAAATGAATGCAAATATAAACGTGGGAATGTTTGTGTAAGGTTGTGATATGTATGTTTTCACACTTCCTTGAAAAATAGAAGGCCTTAGCCCTCTGTGTTTAATAGGTTGCAATGAAATGCAGACATGGATATCAAAGGAAACAGGTTCTCTAATTTTGCTTATTTGAATTTCTGTCCTTGAAACAAATTGTTTTTGTTCTGTTTTATATCTAAAAGGAAATCATAATCCCTCACGCGTTTATCTAAAGTGTAATAGCCTTTTGTTTCTGCTACTCTCTCTTCCTTGAGGGGGTGGGGGGGAAGATATTAATTGTGCTTAGATTTTTGCAATTACTTACAGTTTGGCAGTCCTTTGTACAGCAAGTGTTGGATTAGCTCAGAGCTCTCAGCTTCATTGTTTGGCACTTTGGGACACTGAGACCCTCTTTGAATAGTTGTAAATAGCAGTTTATATGCACGGTGTTTAGAAGCCTGGATTACTGGGAAAGAGCTTTTGAAATTTGCAGTTGATTCAGGCTTCGTGGTGGAGAGCAGCCTGTATTTCACTGGCCGGGCATCCTGTGGTGGGTGCACGTTGGCTGCTCCTTCTCTTGACTGTAGGGTCAAGAGTGGGGAGGTAAGAGGAAGGCAGACAAAATGCATTTCTCAGGTACTGTCCGGCTCAGCTGCCTTCATGTGCTGTGTGGCTATCTGTCAATTCTATCAGGTGGGTCAAATCCCCAGAGGCAATTCACGGGTCTTGTGCCAGTAGTTTGCCTCTACCCTTGATCCACGTGGGTAGGGATGATAGCAATTCCTTGCCCTCAAAAAAACAGGCAGGGTGCTGTTGAGAGTCATTGGTCAGTGCAGGAGAACATGGAAGACGCAGGCAGACAAGCTCGATTTTGAAAGTGCTAGAAAATGCCTCCTCTTCCCCTAATAATCCTGCTGTGTGTTTCTGAATATAATTAGTGCAACATTCATAGCTGAAGAAGCAAGTATCTGATGAGAGATTGCTTTCTTTTCCTGTTTTGAAGAAAGCTAATGATTTAATTTTCCTTTCACTGTTCCTATACATGGCAGTTAAATAATTTAGTTGTTTTGCTTCCTTATTGGAGGAAGTCTCTGGTTTAGAAAAATGAGATCTGTTTTTACATTTCATTCTCATAATAAAAGGAATGTGAAAGGAATTTTCACTGAGTCAATGAAAAATAGCTCTATTACTATAGCTACTAAAGGTGAATCTTAAAATTTATTTTTTAATGAAGTCATGAAAGGCATTGGCAATATTAACAGGGTGCTTAGGTCTCTTCCTCTCTTTTTTAATTAAAAATAAATCTTCTGGTTCCATTTATGTTAATGCACTTAGTAAATAATTTGGTAAAGAAAAAACAGCAAGAATGAGGCTGGGAGTTAGCATCCAGAAGGGGAGCACAGTGGACTTCAGTTGTAGTGTTTTGCCAAAAGACTTTTTTTGTCTTCCAAATGTTAGAAGCTTATGGTCCTTTAAACAGATCTCCACTCTCAAGGTCACTGTAAACCCTCTGTGCCAGGAGTTAAATGTGCTGTGGATGCTCTGAGACTGTCTTGACATTTTCAGTAAGACACATGAGGATGCTCTCTCTGTCCACAACACTTGCTTCGTCTCATCTATCTCTTCACTGGTTTTCTCTTTCTTCCTGTATTTTAGTAGAGATCTGTATTTCCTCCTGCTTTGTACTCACTGAAGCATTTTTTTTTTCCTTACCTACTCCCCTCCTCTTTCCATCTGCCCTTTGTGCAGCAAGAAAAAGAAAAAAAAAAAAAAGGGAAGAAAAAGGATAACTTCTTTTTTTCTCTCTACCTTTTTGCTCTACCGTCAGTCTCTTCCCCCATCTGCGGGGTGATCCCTTGCCCTCTCATGCTTGAACTGTTGCTCTTTGTCTCAAGATGTGCCAGAAATTAAGTTCTCTGGGGCACAGTGTGTTTCATTTGTGTCATCTTTATTTGCTTGGGAAGGTGCCACGTACATTTATGGTACTGCAGTTGTTGTGATGGTAACGGGGAAGGAACGGCAGAGTGCTGAGACTTTCCTTTGCTGAAACTTTGTCCTTTTTATAGTTTTGATTAAACAGTCTGGACTGGGAGGTCATTAAAAAAAATAACAAAACATTTTTTCTTGCATCCCTAACAAACATGATCTGATTCTATTGGCATGATATCACCAGCAGTGCAAGATTTATGTCAAAAACACCAAGATAAATGACAGCTACATTAATTGGGTAGGCATTTGGGCTCAAATCGAGTTTAACGTCTTTATAGGTGTGCTGGGGGCAAAAGGGGGAAATTTGATGAAAAGTTACTGGGCTATGATACTAGCTGCCACGTATGCTAATAAGAACACAAGCCATGCTCTCTCTGTACATCTTGCGTTACTGGAGAGGGAGTTTTGGGATGCTACACACACAGCCTGAAGGGAGATAGGCTCGCTGCATATGTCTGTTTTTTTTTCACCTGCAGTCCCTTAGCACAAGGGGAACTGTACACAGGCAATATGAGCTGCCTACTGATCAAGCACGCAACTGCTACTCAGGCTGGGATTTTCAGGTAGGTTTAAGGGAGCTACAGCTGGATCCAGGAAAATAATTAAGCAGCTCAGCTGTCATTGAAATCCATGGGAAGTTAGGAAATAGATGTGAGAACATTGGTACTTTTGTGGATATCTGTGTTCAGCATTCAACAGAGCAAAAACTTATGAAAGAAAGAAATCCCAGTACTAAATTGTGCGTGGATTTTCCTGTAACGTCAGTGTTGGATCACAGGTCACGATTTGGATGCTCAGTAGTCTCAGCAGGTTATGGAGACAGCGGGCTCTGCCTCCAGAGGCAGTGAAGAAAAAGCTGCATGCTTTGCATCAACTGCTCAGTTCTTTAGGACTACAACAGTTGGTTGCTCAGGAAGCTGTTGGATGGAAATGTCCTTTTTCATAGGTAAAGAGATCACCTGCTTTGACTAAGTTATTGTGATGCAATGTCACCTTCCTGCTCCAGCTCCTGTTTGCCCCAGCAGAAAACAATATTGCTATATTTATATTTTAACCTTCCTGCTAGCAAACTTGAGCTAAGAAAGTTATTCTTTCTCTGCTGTGTTGGAGAAAGCATGGCTTGCTAAATTTCTTCTACATGGATAATTAGTTACACTTGTGCATCTCCAATAAATGCCATTAAATGCAACAGCTATGATTTAATTTGCCCGAAGAACTTCTCTTATTTACGATGATATGCAAAAAGAGATGGATCCCGGGCTGGTTTTCTCATTCCAGGCTCAGTTTTTGTTGGCACTGGCAGTGAGGCACTGTTGTTCTCTGTTTTCATGTCTGAAAGACCCCAGCAAACCTGCGGTATTTGTGTGTATGTGCTGCTGGCATTTAATATGGAAATCACAGAAACAATAAAATCGGAGCCCTGCCACGGTGTATTTATTTATTTATTTTGGTAAGCAAGCTGCGTGTCAGAGCTGAATCAGACTTGCAAGCTTTTGCTTGCAGCTAGGGAGTGAAATTGGAACGGAACTGAAATTGCAGAGGGCAGAGAGACGTACATGTTTTGGGGGATTAATGACATTTATGGCCTATCTAATTTTCCACAAGTGGCAGGCAGGATATATTCATTTTAACTAACATTTTTGTTTCAGATGACTTCACATTTCAAGGAGGTCTTGAGTCAAGTCTAAAATCTATTTGCTTTTAGTTTATGGTGTTGATTAGTTAACGGGTTGCTGTTAATAAGCACAGCAGTTTTCAGTTGTTCTGCCCCGTTCATGGCTGACAGTGACTGTCTGGACCTTACCCCAGGATCAGCGTGGGCACTGCAAGTGTATGAGGCAAGGCTTGAAGGAATGGGTGATCTCATTTCCCCGACGAGACTGAAACTTTGTCTTTTCCCTGACAGACAACAGGAGAATAGCTTGTACAGAGAAGTTAGCTCAAACCAAACGCTTGGCACAGCTGGCATAGTAGGCTCACAGCGGTCTCGGAGCTCAAGGAGGCATTGCTGGGCCAGAAGGGAGGTAACCGGGAGAAATACCAAAACATGCATTTTTTAGAAACGGCTTTGATCTGGTGCTCACCACGTAAATAGCACGGAGTGTATCAGAAATACAATAAAAGCGATAATGGCTGTGGGGGAAGCGTAGTAGGGAGTTGATCAGCAGTAACATTAATAACCCAGAACTCAGGTTTTCAAGTCACAATTAGCTGCTCGACAGCTGTGACCTTCTGGAGTTGCCCATTACTGTCAGGATCAGGAGCTGGCTCCCACGCTGCAGCTCTCTGACGTTGCCCACCCCAAAGGTCGCCTGCAGAAACTTCAAAAACCCACTGTCAGCTCTGCTTGTGCCATGTAGCATTTCCTCATGTTAAAAAAAAAAAAAAAAAGTGATAAATCGTTAATATGGCTATAGTGAATGCAGCTGTTCTGCCTGGCTTTAAGGCTTTTATGCTCTGTGCTGATCGCTGCTCTTCTGCTAACTGGTGAGAACAGTCGGCGACAGATGGTGCACACCAAATTAGCAAACTTTTTAATGGTGCTGGTATAGTGTGCCCTATCTTCAAACTTCGCAGGTAGGTGAGTTCCCAGTGCAAGGAGAAATCATTAAACTACTTCATATGAAGGAAAAAAAAAAAAAAGGAAAGCAAATTAAAAACACATCAGGTAAGGGAATAAAATCCTGCAAGAATCTCCTGGGAGCACTGTCTTTTCTCCATCTCGTCCTGATGGAAAATGACCAGGTCTCATTTCAGGTTTTCCCGGTTGAGTCAGACGTCCAGAAAAGGACGATTTTTTTCAGATGTCTCGAGTGTCAGAAGCATGGGGTGAAAATGGCAGTGGTAATTCTAGCTCAGAGGCAAAAAGGTTGCAATGGTTTTGCTGCTATAACTACTTCACCTGAGTCTGGATTTGTGTTGTGTTGCAGTTGTTGTCAGAGAGGTTACTTTTACCAGAAAGTGGTGGTGGTGGTGAATTACAAGACATCTCTTCCTACACAGCTAGCTCCTAAAATGTGTTATCTGTGGCAAGGCTTTGCAGTGAGTAATGGGGATTTTTCTCTGGTATTCTCTAAGAAACTGAATTTTACGATAAACATACTTATTCTTCTCATGCTGTCTTCTATTTCTCATATTCAACATTCATTAGAGATTATTTGTTCCATAAAATCCTAATCCTAGAGGAACTCAGTGGAGTGTGGCTGTGTGCATGGCTGTGACAGTACAAACTCCCTACCTATTCAGAAGAGTCAGAGGAAAAAAGGCTTTTTTGATCATGCTGAAATGTCCAAGACAGAGAAGAAAGAAAGGAAATTTTTTCCTTTTCCTGACTGGAATGTTAGTCTATCAAACGTAATCGGTGTATAATTTGGGAGTAGGGTAGAGGGCATGACAACTCATCAGTGAAAGCATTGTATTTACTTTATTTGGAAGCACTACATTTTAATTTCAACATTTTTAATAATAAAATCTTTTGAATACTTTTAAAAAATAGTAAGAGCTTCGAAATTAAAAGGCATTCTAAACTAATTTAATCCTTTCATTTAGAAAATGTTTAAGTAGGGTGTTTTGACAATTTGGAAGTTTTATGTATATAAATATAAACCATATATATATATGGTTTGGTTTTTTTTTTAACCTTTTTTTTTTTCAGAATTTCCTCTCTTCCTATGAACAGATTTAGTTTTGACAGACCATCATTTTCTGATGAAAGAACAAGTTTTGTCAGAAAATTCTTAGCCAGCTTTTCTCGGTGCTATACATACTGAACAACATCAGCCTGACAAGCAGGCTTTCTTAACCCACATGTGCGTCAAGCCAAGTGTAAAAACAGGTAGATGCTAACTAGAAAAACATTTTAGATTTTGTTGTCTCTTTTAACTTTTTGGTATTCCCAAATAACACAGCAAATTAGAGATGAACCAATGATGGCTTACAGATTTTTATTTTTTTTTTAGCTTAAAAGTAGCTGTGTGTAATTTCTATAGTGAAAAAAGCAATGAAATTGGGTGGTATAGTGTCAAACTGAAGTAGTAGCATACTTTGTTAGGAAGTCGTGTTGTTCTGCCATGGACTATACTTATGCTATATTGGGTAGCTTGAAAATGTATAACTTGTGGGGATGGCATCTGTACACATGGCAGGCCTTGTAGGATGCACACTTGTGTTTCTCTCAGAAAAGCTGCTGTTCTCAAAACTGAAATACCTGAAATATCTCTGGTGCAGCCTGAACTTCTCCTGCTGGCTTTTGAAGTCAACTCTTACGCTAGAGTGAAAATGAATTGTCTTTTTTTTTCTGAAAAGAGTGTTTAAAAACCTGGCTTTAAGTAACCCGAAGTTTTTCTGAAGAAATAGGTATAATAAATGTTTTCTAGTAAATCCTCTTTCACAGTCCTTTTCAGTGAAGTGAAAGGGCTTTCCAAAGAAGACAGGTCGTGTGTTATAGGTGGGGATAGCAGAGATGCAGCCACATGCAGTAAACCCAGAGGTCTCTGGTAGGCTGGTGTGACTGATGTTAGCCCTTAACCGTGTTTTCCCATATGCAAGCAGAAATATAGCAGGAAACTGATTTCCTCAAACGCTTGTCAATGGGTCATCTTCTAGATGTGGGCTGTGGAGCCGGGCAGCCTCTGCTCTTCTGAAAAGCGTGATCCTTGCAAGATGATGGTGCTTGCTGCTCCTGCCAGGCTGTCTGATGGCTTTGTGCGCTAGACCCCTCCGTATTGCAGATACAGACACTCCAGTATTCACCTTAGTGGAAACAAGGCATTTTTAATAGTCTTTCCTGCATCTTTTAAAGGGTAGATAGACAACAGTAGAAGGAAGAAACCTGAGGCTCTTCAGTAATTTCCCTGCATGGGCTGGGGGTGCTGCCGTAGACCAGGCTGGAAGGTAGTGGTTCTCTTGCTTTTCCCTTTATTTATTTATTTGTTATTATTAGTTTTATTTTATTTTATTTTTTTATTGCTCACCCACCCTACTAACTTTCAGAGATCATCTTTGTTATCTTTCAGAAGGCAGATATTTTTCAAAGCCCTAAAATGCAATGGTGCAAGCACTTCAAGCACCTCGAAAGCTGCAATTCCAATGTTCTTCACGATATGAAAGAAAGAGAAAGAACACTCCAGTAGACAGTTATTCAGACCTAAATATTATTTTTCACCTGGGTGCTGCTATATGTCATGTGATTTCAGCAACTTCTGCTAAGCAAAGTGACTATTCTGAGGTTTCTTTGGATTTATTTCCTTACTTCAGCGAAGCCTTTTTAGTCCAATCATCTGTTCTTTCAGCATCTGTGATGGTACTTCATTGCCTGTGTTATCTGGGGACATCAACAGCAGTTTTCTGAAATGGCCTGGTGATTTTGCCTGTCCAGGCTGTTACTGCATTTCACTATACCTCTATATTTTCAATGTATTACATAATTTTAATATAAATATTTTAAACACTGATAGAATGGCATAAGTACATGCTGCTTAGTAAGCTTTTTTTTTTTAGCTTTTAGTAGGTGAATTTTGAGCTGCCGTGTATACCTTGTTAGTTTTATGCAAGCTATAGATTTGATTAAAATGCAGTCGAGAAGTGTCTCAGGTATGTACGAGGAGTGAGGGCAAACCTTTCCTGAATTATTGCATGGATCTCACGTGAGGCTTGCTGGGAGAAGCTATAAAAGCTGAGTGATGTGTATTAATAGAACCATGCTAAAGATCACAGGAAAGTGTTTTATTATAGTCTGGAAATATTGTGTCTTTTTTTTTTTAAATGGTGATTTAAAATGGCAAGAACAAAGTGAAATCTTGAAATTAATTTGACTGTTAAAATGTAACTTTGCCGTGAGCTTACGGTAGGACCAGTAGCACACAATTAGTTCTTCCTACACAATGACAGAGCTGTTTGACAGCTGCACCACCTGGCTGGGTGTGGGATAGACTAGATTTGATCAATATTTGTTTTATAATTAACCCCTAGGATGCTGGTCCCTAGAAGAAGGGTACCCATCCAAGAAGAAGGGATTTAGAGGTTGATTCCTGCAGGGTTGGCAGCAGGGGGCTGAACTGGGAAAGGTATTTTGATGACTGGAAAGCAGAACAAGGTTAAACTCTCGTGTGGAGTGGCTCCTCTGGTGTGGTGGGGACTCCTGAGACTTGAATATCGGGTTTGGGTTAGCCGGGCATTGTGCATTGCAGTGCTTCACATGTGGGAGTGAAAAACGGTGCTTGGGAAGGCACAAAGCATACTGGATTTTCTAAGTGTCTGTTATGGACTGAGCTCAAACTACAACTTAGTCTGTGCTGATAGGATTTCTCTCTTCTGCTTGGCTGCTAATTCTTACTGAATAGGTAGGAAGCCAATCATCAGTGGAATCTCTCTTCCTTTACTCAAACGTCAGTGACTTGGTGGGCTGTATAAATACAGATCTGGACATAGCAATATTACACAAGACTTGCTGCCATCTGAAACAGGACTAATGCTAAGTCCAAGCACAGTATAAGGTTATACTGGAGTTGAGGTCTTCAGTCTGTCCCTGTTTCTACTGCTCTTGTGCAAACAAGCCAGGCCATGCTGCTGTGATCACACTTGACTTTGTCGTGTTGCTATCTGAGAACTTTATATTCTACTTCAGTTCTTAACATTTGAGGTGATAGAGACAGAAAACGTGTGTTGGGCTCCTGTTGAATGTTTCCCTTAGTGATTTTTAGCCTTAGTTGGAGGATTAGCATGTGAGATGTGCTCTCCCCTGCTGCCATTGCTACCTCCCTTCAGTGCTATCATTGAACTCAACAGGAGTTTAAACAGAGTTCAGGGAGAGCAGTATTAAGCCAGTGGAAGCTTTGAAAATCTTTTCTTTAGGAAATAACTTTTTCTACTGATGTAATGATACCTTCTTTAATAGAGCAATAGGGTGCAGGGAAGAGGAGGGTAATGCATGTCCTTCTTAAGGTTTTCTCTGTGCAATAGCTGGATAGAACGTGACTGACATTAATTAGTCCTGATTTTCCCCTCTTTCTCACAATCACACTTCGTTTTGTTTACGAACTTTAAGGTGACTTCAAGCATCCCCCTACCTTACTCTTTCTTTTGTTCCACGAAGTGAGAACTATAAGGAAAGCCCTACTGAATCAGGCTGTAAGACCTCCTGACTCAGTGTCCTGTCTCCATCCATTGTTAGCAGCAGATGGGGGTAAGGGGAAAAGCAGTATGAGAATAAGGGCATATCTGTGATATTTGTTGTGGCATATACTACATGATTCTGATTTAAAGACTATCTAATCCAGAGATAACATCTGGACTGTCATGTTAAAGCCACTGATGGACCTTATGCTACATGAATGTGTCTAGTTCTTTCTGAATGTCTTTGACTTCTGCATTATTCTGTGACAATGAGTTGCCAAAGTAGTTATATGTCATGCAAAATTGCATCATCATGCTTGTTTGAGCCTTGACACTGTGAGCAGTTTATTGGTTGCCTCCTGGTTGTATCATGAGAAGTACTGAAAAATTACTTCCTCTTTACCTTCTTCACACCATTACTGATGTCATATAAGTCAAGCATATTCCTTGCTGTTGTCTCTTTTCCAAGCTGATGAAGCTAGTTCAGGGTTTCCATAGCATATTTATAAAGAGGACTTCAATTTTGCCTTGGATGGACACCATCCCGTATCTCCAATGGTTGGTCTGTAGTAACCAAGCAGCCTTCGAGTGAAGTCTAGATGGGGATGCTTTTTTGATGGGCCTGTTGGAGTTTAAGAAGACATGAAACTTGCTGCTGTACCTTCATCTCTGTCTGCGTCTTTTTCTGCAGCAATGAGAGATTCGTGCCTTACGTGTGCTTTGCAGAGCTGAATTGCCTCTCCTCCCCCTACCTGTCAAGTTAATAGCTGATTCTTTAATGATCTCGGTGAAAGCCAGAAAGTTACTTAGAGCAAGGAACTTCCTTGGTGTGGGAAAGCTTGGGAGGGAGAGTGCTTCATAATAACAGGGCTTTGTGCTTTGGGGCATATGCACATAGACAGCTTGTCAGCATGCCCATGCACCAGGATGCTGCCTGCTCACTGTGCACAGTCTGACCAGTCCTGAGGCAAGGAGAGAGGCACAGCAGTGGCTTTCCTTGCCCAAAAATTTCCAGCCCTCTCAACTGGCTAGCAAAACTATCTAGGCTGAGGGTCTTGCTCTTGCATAGACTCTTTGCAAGTCTGGTGAGGTGCTTGGACTCGTTACCATGTGTTACGAAGCTCGCTGAGATGGCTGGTGAGGGGGAACAAGGTGCTTGAATGCGGCTCTGGCAATCGTGAAGCTATCAGAGATGCTGATAGAATTGCAAAATTAAGGCTTGTAGGGGAGATGCACAATCAGGGGTGAGTGTTGTCTTGGATCAAGGCTCATACCAGTCCTTCCAACAATTCCTTTCTGGACCTGCCTCAAAATCCCTTCCAACATTAGTGTATAAAGTGAGGACAGGAGCACTGTTCTGTCTGCCATTGCCCAGCAGGCAGAAAAATGAGAAATGTGCTCAAATGTTGTGGGAACTGTGCCTACGTAAGTGTGTAAAATAGCCTTGACCGGGGACTGCGTTTGTCTTCAGACTCTGGTTAAGGTCCTAATGTTGCTCTATCAACAAATATACTGGGAGTAAGTGAAGATAACGAGGTCAATATCCAGAGAAATTGAAAACACTGAACAACCACCAGGTGCTGTCATTTGTTTTAAGGAGATAAAATAAGGCATAACCCAGAAAACTGGAGCAGTCTGTGTAGTTAGAAGTACCTATTTTCTAATCTCTTTTAGACCTTGCTTCTCTCCATCCTTTTAGTGTATTGGTGATAGATGTCTGCAGGATCATTTAGCAGCCCTGAGTACTGCTGAGAACAGAGCTGCTGTTGTAATTTGCCACTAAATTTTGTTCCAAGTTGTGTTGTGGTTTTTTTTCTTTATTATTCCTTCTCATTCCTTGCTTTGACATCTTCCCTTTGTCCTGCCTACCAGTTTGTTTTTGTTTGAGAGCTGTACGGACATCTCAGAGAAAGTGTTGAAAGCCAGTAGTGATGACTTAAGGCATTTGCAACTGCTTTTAGCATAAAAAGGTCTTATAACTTGTTCTGACTAACCATTGTGACCAGTTTGTTTCATGAGTTCCCTGTGCCCCTAATCTTGGAGGCAAACCAGGTTTATAAACAAGATGAAAAGAACACCCACCAGGAGCCATAAACGACCTAGCACATACATTTGTGAAAGACGTACTGCAGTTTCTTTTGACAGGATTGCAGCATTTTGCAGTTGTTGTATTTGTTAGGCAGCCCCTGCAAGTACGTAGGAGCACTCACACTGTCAGAACATGGTGACACGCTTGCTGACATGTAGAAGAAGCTCTTAGAAAAAACAGGGCAGGCACGTGTAGTGCCTCTCACCCGTGCTTGCCCAACCACTGTCTTTTTTCATCTTTGGAACTTCCCCAGCCTGATGCAACTCTACTACATTGAGTAGTCCCCGTTACGTAATGGGGAGGTGTACACTGACACGCTGCCTGACCACCCCTGCCCCAGCTGGCGCAGCGTCTGGGTCTGGGTTCTCCCTGACTTTGTGCAGCATGTGCAATTGCAGCTTGGCCCCCTAACACTGCTTCGTAGCAGAGGCAAGGCTTGCATAAAAGCAGTGCTGGCAGGATGTTCCAGGCAGTGGACTCTCTGCTTCGGTGGGAAGAGGATAAGTGCAGAGATGTTCTTTTTGTTTGTTTGTTTCAGTTGATGCCACGTCATCTACTTTAGTCTTTTTACATGTGAACTCATATATGCACCACCTCTCCCTCCTTCTGTGTTGTGTTACAGGGGGCTCCTAGCACAGTGAAGTGCCTGTGAAGCACAGTGGGGATTGTGCTTGCAGAGCAGGAGCATTTGAGGGACCTGTTCTCTATCAGTAGGTTTCCAGGTGAAGATTTAAGGAAAATACATTTATCAACGCAAAGGATATTGCGCCATTATGCTTGTTACTCTTTCCATGCTATTCTCAGTGCTTTGTGTTTCTTGTTTTCCTCTGTTTCTGAAGAAGTCTCCATAGCAAACTCACAGGTATGGGGAGGAAGGAAACCAGACTGGAGAAGTAAGAGAAAGGCAGCCTATGAATATGGCCAGGGTATGTGCTAAATTGTAACTTTACCTTTGCTAATTCTATTCCTGAAGTAACAGTTCAGCCTGGGATGTTATATAGAATATGAAGTGTAAAATATGGTGGTACCAATGAGACTCACAACAGGCAAGAATTACAGCAGCGCTGGTTGGAAGGGCCCTCTGGAGATCTGTAGTCCAACTTCCTGCTCAAATCAGGACAGTTGCCAACCATACATCAACACGAAAGTGTGATTAAAAGGAGAAGAAAAAGAAAGCCACTATCAAACTATATTGAAGAGCTTTATGCAAAATCGCAAGCACACAGGAAAACATTTTCCGAACAAAAGTCCCTTTCAGGAGCAGGGTGATATGGAAAGGAAGATGTGAATCTGTGCACAGACCTACCTGGAGAATAAAGATAAGAAAGCAACCATTAAATTTGCTTTCCAACTTATCTTGGGGCCTCTGTTCTCCCATACTGAGAAGCTGCTACTATGAAAACTGCCCAAGGCTGACTGGGGTTTTGAGTGTCCTTGCGCCAGGAAGAGCAATGTAGTTTCTTTACCCCAGAACAAGGGTAGAGGAGAAGGCAGACTTAACTCAGTTATACAGCTGAAAGCTGTGGCTCTGGCATGTGTTTTCTGGAGACAGTAAAGACTCTCTAGCAGGGAATTCATGTGATGCATGCATATTAACGGGAGGAGTGTAGACTAACAGAAAGAATCAGTGAAGGACTGAAAACATAATGCAGAAGCACACATGGACTGCAGGAACGCAGAGCACAGGAGGTGCAGACCTACTGTCTGCCTAGAATAAGTTGCCAAACATTTAACTGGCATATCTGCAGCTATGCTACAAGTTAACAGCCCATTCAATTTGCTCTGGGTGTCCAAGCCAGCATCTGTGTAATCCCAGCCACACTAATAAGTGGAAAATATAAGCCTAGGGAAATATGACCAAACCTCGGTGAGATACAGTGCAATCATTCTGAGACTAGTGGGCAAATACAAGCATGTTGTGATAACAAGTCTATGCAAGAATATACATTTTTGCCTGGAGGTTCATGCAGCTGATGTACAGCAATACCATCCATGGTGAGGCATGGATGTAGTTGTAGCACAGCACTGAGGAATATACTGGAGTGGGGAGGCAGAACAGATGTCTGGGCCTTGTCCAGTGTTTGAATGTAACATAAGGATGCATCTGAAGGAAAAGAATGTCTACAGTGCAAGGTGAGTGTAAGCCTCTTCTCTCAGCCTTCTCTCCTATTCCCTCCATCCATGCAATACCCCTATGACTTATCTGGACAGACTGGAGAGCTGGGCGATCACCAACCGCATGAAGTTTAACAAGAGCAAGTGCCGGGTCCTGCACCTGGGACGGGGCAGCCCTGGCTACACGTACAGACTGGGCGATGAGACGCTGGAGAGCAGCCCCGCAGAGAGGGATCTGGGGGCTGTGGTTGACAGCAAGCTGAACATGAGCCAGCAGTGTGCCCTGGCAGCCAGGAGGGCCAACCGTACCCTGGGGTGCACCAAGCACGGCATTGCTAGTCGGTCGAGGGAAGGGATTGTCCCGCTCTGCGCTGGTGCGGCCTCACCTCGAGCACTGTGTGCAGTTCTGGGCACCACAGTACAAAAAGGACGTGAAACTGCTGGAGAGTGTCCAGAGAAAGGCTGCAAAGATAGTGAAGGGCCTAGAGGGGGAGATGTATGAGGAGCGGCTGAGGTCACTTGGCCTGTTCAGCCTGGAAAAGGGGAGACTGAGGGGAGACCTCATGGCGGCCTACAGCTTCCTCACGAGGGGGAGGGGAGGGGCAGGCGCCGATCTGTTCTCTTTAGTGACCAGTGACAGGACCCGAGGGAATGGTGTCAAGCTGTGACAGGGGAGGTTCAGGCTGGATATCAGGAAGAGGATCTTCACTGAGAGGGCTGTCGCACACTGGAACAGGCTCCCCAGGGACGTAGTCATGGCACCAAGCTGTCAGAGTTCAAGAAGCGTTTGGACTGTGCTCTTAGTCATAGGTCTGAATTTGTGTGTAGATCTGTGTGGTGCCAAGAGTTGGACTTGATGATCCCTGTGGGTCCCTTCCAACTCAGAATATTCTATGATTCTATGATGAAATTGGTTCCACAAGATAAAAATTAAACCTTTTACTTAAGAAAAAAATAAAAAAGACTCACTGAAAGTCTCCTCACAAGTACAGTAACCTCACCACATTTTTTTTGAAAAAAATATATTTGAGGATCTTGTTATGCTGTAGGCAAGCTGTTTTGAAGATGCCTGGGTGGACATGAATTACATTTAGGAAGACACTTGTAGATATACAGGGGTCTATCTAAGATGCGCTAGATTGAAAACTAGATGTTCTTAGGATGCACTGGACAGCACGTTGTTCCAAACCAGCCCCGCTTGTGGGAAAGGAAATGTGTGAGCCTGGGGCTCTTTCTTCTGCAGAGCTGCATGGCGGTGCACAGAGAGCAGCAGCAGATCCCTCAAAAGGGTGACGCAGACAGCTGCTCCTCGGAAGAAGCAGAAGTCTACAGGTCTCGTGAACCCCTGTTGGCTGGGACCAATGACACCAAAGAAGAGAGGAAAGTGGTTTTACTGGTTGTTGTTTATTATTATCATTGTTCTTGTTGTTTGTGTTACGGCTTCACCTTCAAGCACCTGTTGGGCAGCCTTCCCGTCCTCAGACCGAGACACCCCTTGGGGCTGGGGGCACAAGAGATGGCACCTCCTCATGCTCTAAGGGCAGGGGCAGGTGCTGGGGACGGCAAGGAAGGGCTGGCACACCACTCGAACACCAGCAAGGCTTTGATCGACAGCTGGCAGTCCTTGCGCAGGCCGGCCGTGCCACCCTTTCCCACAGGTGGGATATCTGCATGCTTCGCCCCATCCCAGCTCCTGTCAGGCATGGGGGGCTGCACCTCTTGCAGGGAGCCACGTCTGTGAGAGGTTGGGGGTAATGGAAGACCCCCAACCCTCCCAAAACATTGTTGCCACCCTCTGGTGACACAGGGACCCCAGGAATGAGATGAGGAGGGGGCTGCAGGCCAGGGCACAGGAGGGGAGGTGGAGGGCAGTCCCTGTGCCCAAGGGGCAGCCTGTCTCTCTGGCAAGCAAAACGTCCCAAGAGAGGCACCCCCAGGAAAGGGGCCCTCAGCCCCCTGATCCTCTTCCTCCTTCCACACAAGGGCCTCTTTCAGGCCACACAAGCCCCCTCCCAACACGGCCATGTTGGGCCTGGGGTGTGGTGTGCCATCACAGCAGCCATCACAGAGGCCTCCTGATGTCACAGTGGCATCTGCTCCCCCCCTTTGTTCTGGGGCCTATAAAAGCCCCTGCGCCTGGTCCTCCCCTCACTGATCTCCCAGGCCCTCTGGCGACAACCAGCGACTGTTGGTATGAAGAGGTCCTGGGCTGACGGTTGCCCACTGCTTTGTGGGAGCAAGTGGTTCGCCAAACCACAGAAGAAATGGAGGCGGAGGAGCGCTGGCCGAGAAGGAGCAGCCGTGGCGGATGGTGTGGAGCCCATGGAGGTGGATCCACCTGCGGAGGAAGAGCTGATGGAGGTGGATCCACCTCCATCCTATCTGACATGGCACAGCGTCATCGTGCCAGGGCTCCCACCAGCGAGACCATACCATCGTCTTCGCAGAAGCGCCCGGACTGCTCCATATTCCCGGCCATGCCTCCGCCTCCGCAAATAGGGGGGAGAGGCCATCCAGTTACCATCATGCAGGCTTGCCTGTAGGATGGCCTCTTCCCCCCCCCCCGTCCCCCCGTCCCTTCCCCCATCCCCACCTCTCCTGTAGAGGTGTCACCTCTTCTGCACGGAGTCCCAAGCACTGGGCAAGAGCACACTCGGCTTCCTCTGGGCTGCTGCACCGGGGCGACAGGAGAACCCTTCTGAAGGCCACGCTGGGCATGGGGTGTCTCGGCCTGAGGACGAGAAGGCTGCCCAAGAGGTGCCTGAAGACAAAGCCGCGCCCTGCAAGGCGGTGCACAGAGAAGAGCAGCAAATCCCTCAAAAGAGTGACACAGACAGCTGCTCCTCTGAAGAAGCAGAAGTCTTCAGGTCTGCCTGGAAGAAGTGCAGGAGTGCAGCATAAAGGCCCTTCAAGATGCTTGGTTACCAGTTCTTCCCAAGACGGGGCAACAAACTGATAGAATAATCATAAGAAAAATAATAAATACACACATTACAACAACAACAAGAACAATAAACAATAACCATTAAAACCATTTTCCTCTCTTCTTTGGTGTCATTTGTCCCAGCCAAAAGGGGTTCACGGGGGTAGGTCCTGTTAAACAAATGTGATTTCCTTTTATGATAAGATCACCCATCTAGCCGATCAAGGGAAACCAGCTGACGTGATCTTTTTGGATTTCAGTAAAGCTTTTGACACAAGTTTCCCACAGGATCCTACTGGACCAAATGTCCAGCATCCAGCTGGACAAAACCATCATACGATGTGTGAATAACTGGCTGACGGGTAGGGCTCAAAGGGTTGTGGTAAATGGGGCCGCATCAGGCTAGCAGCTGGTCACCAGTGGAGCCCCAAGGCTCCATTTTAGGGCCAACTCTTTAACGTTTTTATAAATGATTTAGATGTAGGACTAGAAGGTGTTGTGAGCAAATTTGCTGATGATACCAAACTGGGAGGAGTTGTTGACTCTGTTGAGGGTGGAAAGGCCTTGCAGAGAGATCTGGACAGACCGGAGAGCTGGGCGATCACCAACCGCATGAAGTTTAACAAGAGCAAGTGCCGGGTCCTGCACCTGGGATGGGACAACCCTGGCTACACGTACAGACTGGGCGATGAGACGCTGGAGAGCAGCCCCGCAGAGAGGGATCTGGGGGCTGTGGTTGACAGCAAGCTGAACATGAGCCAGCAGTGTGCCCTGGCAGCCAGGAGGGCCAACCGTACCCTGGGGTGCACCAAGCACGGCATTGCTAGTCGGTCGAGGGAAGGGATTATCCTGCTCTGCTCTGTGCTGGTGCGGCCTCACCTCAAGCACTGTGTGCAGTTCTGGGCACCACAGTACAAAAAGGACATGAAACTGCTGGAGAGTGTCCAGAGGAAGGCTGCAAAGATGGTGAAGGGCCTAGAGGGGGAGATGTATGAGGAGCGGCTGAGGTCACTTGGCCTGTTCAGCCTGGAAAGAGGAGGCTGAGGGGAGACCTCATGGCGGCCTACAGCTTCCTCACGAGGGGCAGTGGAGGGGCAGGCACCGATCTGTTCTCTGTAGTGACCAGTGACAGGACCCGAGGGAATGGTGTCAAGCTGTGACAGGGGAGGTTCAGGCTGGATATAAGGAAGAGGTTCTTCACTGAGAGGGCTGTCGCGCACTGGAACAGGCTCCCCAGGGACGTAGTCATGGCACCAAGCCTGTCGGAGTTCAAGAAGCGTTTGGACTGTGCTCTTAGTCATAGGTCTGAATTTGTGTGTAGATCTGTGTGGTGCCAGGAGTTGTTCTTGATGATCCTTGTGGGTCCCTTCCTACTTGGTATATTCTATGATTCTATGATTCTTTGACTTCTGAAGCACAAAGTACTGCCAGTGTTTGTGGAGAAATCATTGCATCCTTTGATACCACCCCATCCTCAGTGCATGCCTGACAGCATCAGGAGAGCCCTTTAGGAAACCAAGGAGTTGGTCCAGTCCAAGAACATTAACGCGGATGCAGAAAAGAAGCTGTTGCCAAGGGGAAAAAGTACACTTCTTTACTGGTAATAAAAATGGCTGTTGCTGTGGTTTATGGCAAGCTGACCTGGATGACTTACTCAGCTTCCTGACGTCAGGAAGTGATTGCAGTGTTTCTGAAAACACTTGCCTGTGGTGGAAGGGTTTCTAGGCATGGAGATTTTTGTTCATGGTATTTGTGTGACAGGAGCACAAAGACATCACAGATGATGACCAGCAGAAATCAGAATGCAAAGATCTGTGTGCACGTAAAGGGGGGACAATAGAAAATACAGGCAAAGTCACCAAATTGAACCAAACCCAACTGCTGATAGCCCACAGCTCCCTCATCTCCTACCCTGCATCTCTCCATCTCTTTGCCCCAGTTCTCTTGATGAAACAACTGAGGAGTAGAACGGGAAAAAAAAAAAAAAAAAAGCTCCCCCCCAACTGCTTTGTCGGATCCAACGAAGCTTTTCAGCTGGGCTGAAAGGAAACATTTCCTGTGGGTTCTGTTTGTTTATTTGGCTTAGCTGTTTTAAATATCATTTAGGGAAAGAAAAATATCTTTGCAAGGTATTTGCTTTGTTTGGAAGATATTTTAGTGGAGCAGTGTTGGCTATGTGTTTAAAAATGAGAGAGGGAGATATTACTTGAATATTACTTTCCAGCTCTGGTGTGCTTTACAGATTGCCGTGTTCATTGTGAATCTGGGAGAATAACACAGTTGATAAAAAGCAATTGCCACAACTTTCTTCCTATGGTTTTGAAGTTAACTGAAGTTGTGGCACCTCCTTATGTAATTTTACTAAAAAAGAGAATTTAGTTGTAGAAGCATAGTGTTTTGTCCTGTCCTTGCCTGGCACAAGATGTATAGAAATAACTCTTGAGTTTACCAGAATCACTGTGCTCTGCAAATGCTGAAAAAGGGATGGCGATTTGGTAAACGTAGTCACAAAAATGGGAATTGCCATCAAACCTAGGGGTTCTGGACTCAAGCCAGAGGGGGCATTGCCACATTGCGTGACAGATCCATTAATAAGAAGAATTAATTAGAATAACTTTGTATTTGGTCTCGTTTTCTTCTTGGCACTGGTGAACGAAGGTGAAAGCAGAAAGGGCTGCTTACAAAATACCTCGTGGATGTAATCTGGGCCTTTGTAAGCTTTTTGCTGTACTGCTTCAAAGGTTAGTCTTTTTGATTTTGCAACATTTTGGGGCTGTCAAGAGCACTATCATGGTCTCATTCACACTCTTGTTATGCTCTAGGACCTCCCAGAATGCTGCTGGAGCTCTTCTGTTGCCTTTGGTGTTAGAGCAGGGGCCAGGACGGAGCTGGCTTCCCAGTCTGGCTGATGCTGTGCATCCCTTGCATGGCACCTACTGGGGAACCATCCCTACATGGGCAAGAAAGCACAGTGAGCACCGTGCCATAGGTTAGAAATGGGAGAAAGAATGAAAGAAATCTGCTTTCAGTGTGACAGTGTGCATTACAGAAAGGTTTTCAGGAAGTCGTTTCCCACTTTTTAGATGGCTTATTAGTTTAATTTTAGCAATTTCAGTGAATTAAACGTTTTCGCTTCACCTCACTTAACTTCGTGTGCATAGAGGCCTAAGCAATTGATATGACTTTTGCTTTTGCAGCTGTTATTTTCTCAGGCATGTTTCTGATTACTGTTGTCTCTGTTGCAGTAGTTTGTTCTGCTGCAAAAGGGGAGCAAAGCGCTCCTATTCTGTATGTATTTTATTAATTTGTCCTCACATGCATTGCTTAAAAAAGAAGCAAAGAGGAAACAAAAGCATGGCTTGGGGTCCCCACTTTCAGACATTTCTCTCCAAGCAATGAGTTTCTCATCTGTTTCTTAACATGTATTAAAAGCAGAAAAGCAATATACTACTTGGGATTTACTCTGGAAGTATCTGATTTTTAGATTGTGAAGTAATCTCATTGAGCAGCTGAAGAACGTATGATGCTTGTGATACCGTATCTCTGCCATTTCTGTGCTTGGCTTTTGGCGTAAAGCCTCGCTTGCCTGAGGCATAATATCCCAGCAAGACATGCACACTGTCATGCCTTCAAAATGTAGAGCTGTTTGTTAACAATATGGGATTGTTTCTCCAAAGTAACTGTAACCCTAATCGTCCCCCCCACCCCTTCTGTCTATAGGAGTAAAGGAACATTTTGGATTTGCTTTGTGTAACAATATTGTGACGTACCCACCTTATTGTAGACTCTTCCTGAAGCCTAACCGAGTAGCAGAGGATGGATATGTTCTCTGCAGCCTGCTTGTGGTGGTAGTGGGGGGGCTGATTGGCGTGTCTTCTGCCTGTCTGGTGGTATTAGTATTCATATCAAAGGAAGCTGTTTGGTTCCCTTTCTCCTGGGCAACTGCAGGAGTCAATCACTGCTCCCTGATGTGAATGGCAACAAAGGCAGAGAAACCATTCGTTGATTCAGAGCAAAAGAGCCCAAGCGGGTGCTTTGATTTCATAGAAACCCTGCCCTGGGAGGGCTCTGCAAGGTTAGTCTGAATGCCTTCCTCGTAATTGTGACTCCCAAAGCGTTTTGGCAATGAAGCAGTGTGAAAGATAAGCAGGTAGGCCTCACGGATAATTTTACATTAATAATGATGACTTATAAATGCCACTGTAAGACAAGTGATTCCTCTATGAGAGTCAGACCATCATTAAAATATCTAACACTAGAGAGGGTCTACACTGGTGGTAAATGGGTTATTGACTTTCAGCTTCTGTTTTGACTAAAACTATATACACAGCCAAAGGACTCCAGTGGATCCCAGTGCCTAAGGTGGTAATGTATTCTGTAAATCAATAATATATTAGTAATAAAAATGACCAAAGCATACATCCATTAAGGATTCATAATAAAAATTTGTTTAGGTTATATACTGCGTGTATTGATTGCTGCTATTTAAAGATAAAGTATGTCTTTCAAGCAGAGTGCTTATATGCATAGCTGCCTACATTTTAAATCCATTTATTTTTAATATGAAGATGAACTTAAATAACATGAGGAAATATGTATGAATAGAAGTCAGTATTTTAAATGGCAAAGCATTATAGGGATGTAAGTGTGCTGAGAAGCCACAAATAGATGTCTGACATTGCTGAGACCTAAATATTGGGCCGTAGCAACATAATAAGCAATGTACATGGCACTCACTGTCTGCAGCTCCAGGCTTCCCAGTAGCTTAAGTTTTTCTTTTCTTTGCGCCTTAACATTGAATTGCTCACCTTTCTATGTCGAGGTATAGTACATAATGTAATATAAGGTAACATATGCCTTGCTTGGTCTGAATGGCAGAGCAGGTTTGTGGAACAGAGCTGTCAGTGGAGCGGAGGCCCTGTATCTGTGCAGTGCTGCTGGCTTTCTCTAACTTTCCATGCCTGACACGAGTGGCTGCACAGTCAAAAAGGACTTAAGGGACCACGCCGAGACAGGGGACATTTGCATCAACATGACTGGGATGTAGGGTTTGGGAAATAATGCCTTCAACCCATCCCAGTAACATCATACCAGGACCATAACTGCCTCTGCTGTTGATGTGGTATTGTACTGTGCACATACTAGAAGGCTAAAGTTAAAAATAAATAAAGAAATGAATAGGCAAACAAAAAGGGAAAAGGAAAAAAAACAACAACACACAGACAAACCTACTGAAAATGTCAGTGTAACATCTATGCTTTCATCTGTCCTAACTGTCCATCTGGCTGACTGGTCCAGGTCCAGTGCACCTTCAGCAACGAAGAGGCACCTTTGGTAACAAATGGTTGAGAAAGCAATTCAAGTGCCATAGCTGCAGTCTTTATGTTTCCCTGCAACAAATAAAAACTGTTTTAGATTACACAGATTATGGTTCATTATGAAAACAAAGCCAGCCTCTGACTGAAATCCCATCTGTTGGTTTGCATTAAACAATTCCCTTCCTCCTCCCTGGCGTCTTTTATTCCTAGGAATTCAAGGAAGCTGTCCTGGAACATTTTTGTCCGTTCACAACCGCTAAATAAAGGCAAGATACAAACCTTCTTTGCATGGATGAGCGCAGCAGGTATCTGCATAAAAGCTGACTGAGACATTTTTATTTTTTATTTTTACTGAGATAATAAATTTGGCAAGTTCCTTGCTGCCAAACGTCCCTCTCTCTTCCTGTTTTCTTTCTCCTAAATCTTCATAGATCTTTAAAATACAAAGAGACTACTATGATCAACAAGCCAGACTGTGCACAATAGAGATCTCACCCCGTGATTTGTGAATCAGGCTCCCATATCTCCAGTTTGAGCTGTAACATATCTTCCAGAAAAATACCCAGTCATAGCTTAGGGACTTCAGCTGATAAGGAATACATCACATACCTAAGTAAACTGTTCCATGGTAAATTACTCACACTGTTAAAATATGTACCTTAATTCTAGCCTGAATTTATCTAGCTTCAGCTTCTGACCATTGCATTGTGCTTGCCTTTTGCTGCTAAAGAGCTCACAATCCTTAGAAATATCTTCCCTCTGTAGAAACCTCCAGACTGCAGTGTTTTTTTGAACTAGTTAAACAGACTAAGCACCTTTGCTGTCTCACTGTAAATCTGGTTTTCCAGACTCTACTTCATTTATTTTTTAAAATTTATCTTAAGCTCTTTTGCAAAACCTCTTTCAAAGTTTCTGACAATCTTTTTGAAGTACAGAAACCACACTGTACATGTTCCAGTAATGGACTCATTAATATCATATGCAGGGCAATTTTGTCTTCCCACTTCTCCTTGTATTCACCTCCTAATACTCACAAAGATCATGTTTGCCCTTTGAGCCACTGTGTAGTGTTCAAATGCTTATCAATCATGTAAACAGTTTTGTTTCAGAGTGACTGCTTGCTAGGCTGTGGTCTCACATAATGAGCACTTTTTGTATTCCTCCTTGGGCTTGCATTTGTCTGTGTTAAAGCATGGTCTGCTCGAACACTATACAGATCAATCTGCAAAACTGACAAGGTCCATATCATTACTTAACATTTTATCAAGTTTTGCACTGACTGCAAATTTGGCAAGCCTTGAGTTTATTTTCTCTCAGATCATCAAGAAGTGTGTTGAATGATACTGGACTGATGAGGTTCTTGCTGAACTTCCAGAAATGCATCAAGTAGGGATGACAATTCCATGTTTACATTATTTTTGAGAAGCAAGAGCTAATGCATTTTTTTTCTGTGTGCAATGGGAGTTATGTTCTGTTTTCATAACCTTGATTTCTTTAAGAGTTGCCAGTAGCAATGTGCCAGTGTCCCAGATCAAGTTAAAAAGCAGCACGGGGTTCCTAAGAGGGTGTCTTTTTTCTTTTTTCTACAAACTCTTAGATATAAGGTATCTAATTCTGCAGAATGAAAAATACCGGGCTGTAGCACTTGCTGTTATATCTTTCCTAATATCGGATGGTGATAAAGAGGTGCTTTTGTTCTCTGAATTATGAGTACATCTGTTTGCTTCTTTCCAAATAAAGGTTGGAGTGAATTGGGGAACATGTGTAGAGTGTTTATTTAATGCCTGATAACTGGTTGTGTTTGTCCTATACACCTTACTATTTTAAAAATACTGCTGCTACTTAAAATTTTTACAAGCATAATTTTTCTTAATCTGATGGTAGGCAGGTTTTCTGTGTTGCTGTTGTTTTGTTTTTTAATACTTCGAGCTTTCATAACTGCAAGCTTTGTTTCCAAACTGCAATTTGTACTTGTTAACTACATTGCTGCCTTTGTTTTCTTTTTCAAGTGAGGGTAAACTTTTTAACAAAAGAAGCTTTTTCTCGTGATTGTAGAGTGGGGAATTTTGTCACCTGGAATTGGACTTCTCAATTTACTGTTCACATTTAAATGCTTACATTTTTATTTCTATTCAGTTTGGTGTGGAATATTTTCATCTACAGGATGCTGTTCTGGGTAAAACCCCCAAGTAGATAAGTTACCAGAGAGGGCTGTGGTCTTAACTTTGCTTTCCAAGTTAAATTGGTTTGTGATTATTTGGCCATCGGCACCTTTTTGTTTTGTTTTGTCTTTGTCTTTGTTCAACAGACAAACTATAGGAACAGGATCCTGTATGAAACTACCCTCAGACAATCTTGCTATAAAATTTCCTTAACTTTTTATGCTCAAAAGTAGGCAACAATACCTTACTAGTTTTGCCAGTCATGTCTGAGACTTCTAGCATATACTTCTCAGACAGTAATGCCATGAAAAAATTTCAGAGAGAGATTTAGGAGCTGCTCTTCCTCATTCCTTATCTGAGTCGGGCGGAAATGGCAACCCTCCACCAGAGCAACATCCCATGTGGTAGCACCTTCACCCAAAAGTCCCAATGGCAAATGTTCCAGTGCTTTGAAAACTATATTTTAAGAAAAAATGGGTTCAACACCAGCCTTTCTCTGTGACCTTTGGTACTTTTAGGTAGTTCCCTACATCCCCTGCCAAACAGTTCTGTAACCCTACCTCTGCAGAGTGTTGCCAAGGTAAATCCTGCGGGGATGTTTTTAAGGTGCTTTACTGTGGAATAATAGGAGGCCAGAAGAATAAAAACTAAAAAAGTCTGATTTCATTTATAAAGGTCTTCCCTCGTACTCCAGCAGTGCCCTTGGAGGGCAGTGGTAGCAGAACAATTTCCTCAAATATGAATTGCAAGCACAAGATGATGGAAATATGCAACAATTTTATTCTGAGAAAAGGCAGAAAATTCTAGATGTGAAATATATATGACTCCAGGATAACAATGCCTGAAATACCTACAGAAGGAAATGGCTATTAAAGGTACAGGAAAAAGTGCTTGAAATGGATCCTTTATTAGAAAGCTCACATAAATGTGCTGTAACATAATTACATTAGAAAATTAACTAAGAACTTTTAACTAACTTTGCCCTTCCAATTCTGCTGCAGGCTGCCTCTGAATTGCATCCCTGCTGCCTGTGATTCCTCTGCTGTCCCAGCAGCTCTGTCTTAATCTGGGGTTTGAAAAGGCCCAGCTTTTTCTGACGCTGTATCTGTAGGGGAACAGCCCCATTTTTAGGAATGGAATCTTTCATCAGGTATTATGTTGAAAACTTTCATTTGCCCTTATCTCTATCTGGTTTTGTTGGGTAGATAGATTTTTTTTGTTGTTGTTGTTGATGACATATCAACAAAATATTTAATTTCATCTACCTAGAGAGAGAGCTCTTGCAGGAGGAGAATTTGAAACGAGATTAGTGAATGTGTTTAGAAATAAAGCCTTCCATCCATCATAGTTGGTTGCAGTGTGTTTTTCCTGAAGCAAGTTAGATTTTCTTCAGCCATATTTTCATGGAACTGGTGAGCATTGTGCCCTCAAGTACATCTGTATCTGTTTGTTATCCATGCTGCATGGCTATCCTTTTCTGTGCTACCATCGTTCCCATCTTGAATGTGCATATATTTCCTCTTCTGTTAATTTAGTTTAAATGTCCTTTGCAGCACAGACCCTCTTTGGGTTCAGTTGTGTCTTGGCCTGTGGCAGAGCCCTATGCTTTCCCACAGGACGAACCATAAATCATGATATCCAGAGCTGTAGAGACTTTCATAAACTGGAGTTTCATAAACCCGACAGGTTTCAACTGGTGCCATGTTGCTTTCATCGAGCACGGTGTCCTTGTGACTTTATTCATGCTTGTTTTTGCTTCCACCTTGGCATGCCCCAGCCACCCTGGTTTTCCAGTGGCAGTCATGGTGGTACCGCAGGACAAGCATCCCTTCCCCAGTGTGAACCCTATGAGCTCTCAGCTCTTTTGCAGACCTCTTCACCTGGCTCTTTTGGGAACAATTAATCTGTTCAGAGCATTTGGGGAGTCTACAGGTAAGCGTTATTTCAGATTTTTTTCTCTGGCTCACCTTGAGATGGGCAGTATTGTGTGTGTTCATATATACGCACATGAACCTACTCACTATTTCCAGATCAATACCTGCACAGGATGCATTAGGGGGAAAATACTTAACCCCAGTGTTTACTATGAGCAGGTGGGTGCAATAAGAAACCTGGACACTTAGGATTTTTGGTTTTGCTTCCTAGCAAGCGAACCATTTTGTAGAGGTAATTTAATTCATTAGTCTTAATGTTTTGTTATTTTCCATTGAGGAGGAGAGTTATCTGCAGGAAACAAAAATGTGATTCCCTGAAAATCTGTTTTCATTTGGAATATATTTCCACCTGGAGCACGTGTGTGCATTTCAGTTCATTCCCAGAATTAATTCTCCTATTGTTCTTTATTTTTAAGCTTGGTAGAAGTAGATAAAGTTGGCCAACGTTCAGATGAAAGCGTACGCTTCTGCAAAGCTTTTTTTAGATATTAGTATATTTGGAGTGAAATCCTTGATCTTTCAAAGTCAGAGGAGAGTTACATTAAAGGCCTCATTGAGAGTCAGGATTTGGAGGGTCACAAAGAACAGCTTAACAAAGCCTACTTGTAGTTCTTGTTAAAGTATCAGCAAAAAGAATCCTGGACCTCATGCCTCTATTTCTGAGATGGAGCTAATAGATGCCATGCTTTGTAAATTCCCTATCCAGCAGCTGGGGATGGGTTGCCTTTGTAATGTGGCCAACAGGTCGAGGGGAGGTGATTCTCCCCCTCTGCTCTGCTCTTGTGAGACCCCACCTAGAGTGCTGCTCTGGGGCCCACAGCGCTAGAAGGACATGGATGCATTAGAATGGGTCCAGAGGAGGGCCACAAAGATGCTCAGAGGGCTGGAACACCTCTCCTGTGAAGACAGGCTGAGGCAGTTGAGGTTGTTCAGCCTGGAGAAGAGAAGGCCCCAGGGAGACCTTACAGCGGCCTGCCAGTGCCTAAAGGCCTACAGGAAAGCTGGGGGGGGGGGGACTCTTTGTCAGGGGGTGCAGTGATAGGACAAGGGGTAATGGCTTTAAACTAAAAAAGGGTAGATCTAGATTAGATATGAGGAAGAAATTCTTTATTCTGAGGGTGATGAGGCACAGGCACAGGCCCAGAGAAGCTGTGGGTGCCCCATCCTTGGAGGTGCTCAAGGCCAGGCTGGGTGGGGCCTTGGGCAACCTGGTCTGGGGGGAGGTGTCCCTGCCCGTGGCAGGGGGTTGGAATTAGATGATCTTTAAGGTCCCTTCCAACCCAACCCATTCTGTGATTCTGTGATTAGTCACAGAACTTGCTGATAAGCACCCAGGTGTTTCTAAAGATCGGTGACTTCTAAGGTGTGCCAAGTAGCAGACCTCAAATTACATATCGATATTTGGAAAACTACACTTTCCATTTTGCCTGTTGCACTCATACCATGCATTTATAGAAGTGTGTGTGTGTTTACGTATACATATATATTATATATATATAAAATTTGTGATGGATTACAATTCTGAGAGGCAAGATCTTCAAGCAGTCTGACTTCTTTACAAAACTTTCACAGAGTTACGGCTAGTGGAAAGAGCAAATTCTCTGTTGCTATTGATGGCAGAGACTCAAAGAGGCTGTGATGTCTAAAGCACCAAGAAAAATCACAGTTATTTATTTAATGGTCTACCGTTTAGCCATATTACTTCCTGAAAAATGGCTTCAAGTTCTGGGTAACTTCTTGTAAAATTAACTCTACGGGAGTCATTCTTGGCATTCTGTGATGTGACAGAATTGGTTTAAATGTTAAATGTTTGGCACCCAAAATTTGTATACACGTCTTTGAATAATAGCCTGTAAAACTTGCAGAGAAATTCTTCTCTTTTGCCTACTTTCCTTTCTCTCTGGACATTTCTTCAGATTTCACACAGTTCTCCTTTCTGGGCAATGCAAACTTAAAAATAGATTTACTGCTTTGCTAAACAAGTCCATAAACATCACTGAGTAATCCTCACCATGCTGTTCATCATTTCTTTAATAATGCAGATATTTCTACAAGAGCTTTAATGTTCCCCTTCAGAGGCTATTCAGGGAACTGTAAATCAAAATTAAACTTTAACTTTGAGGAGGTGTTACTTGGTAGGAATACATTATTTGCTGTCACAGTTTTTCAGCTAAACCCCAAATACGTCTAACCTGTCTGATTTGTATCTACCTTAAAAAGGATTTCTGAACCTGCTGGCTTCTGGATTGGGTCCTGATTTTTTTTAAATTTGTTTTGTGTTTTTTTGTTTGTTTGTTTGCTTGTTTGTTTGTTTTTAATTTTTTAATTTGTGTGTTTTTGTTTTCCCCCCCAGTGGGATAGAAATTGGGTCTAGTCTCCTTGATCTCCTTATCTTTATCCCTGTCCTGCTTCAATGCTGCTACCTCCCAGTTCATGGTGGTGCAGGTGATGGGGAACAGCATGTCCTCAGCTCCTGGGCAATATCCAACTGGGGACACCATTAATCCCTGTGTGTGTATGATTTAGTATGCATTGAAGCCCATTCAGATGACATCTAAAAAAAAAAAAAAAAAACCTCTACTGGTTAACAGGGAAGTTATTCCAGATTTACATTATTTTAGCATCTGTAAGAATTTAATCTGGTGTTTTAGGTGGAAGCAGTAATAAAGTGTAATATCAAATGAACTTCTGATTTAATATGAAATCTGAGAAGGATAAACAAATCCTTTTTCCTTACAAGGGCTAAACCCTTGATACTCATTTACCTGAGTGCCTCTATGAGCATACCTGCTATGGTGGTTTATAAAAGTTTTTATCTGAGATTAAAAAATTAACCTTACTAATGGCTATAATAAAAAGCTACAGTGGAGTAATTTAAAATGAGGTGAATTTTGTTATTACTCAAATTCCACTCGCTTCACCACATTAATCTGTACTGAATTAAATTTGAGACTTCAAGGTTGTTTGGCAATGTCAAAGTCAAAGCTCCCCTGCTTTTTGAAGACAGTTAAGCATCTACTGTAACAGCAGTAACTTTGGGTTGGGTAGGTGGTAAATGGCATGTTTTTCCTTACTCAGGGCTCTGGTGTGGTTTGTGGTATGTGGATTCGTTATAAAACAAACAAACAAAAAAGAAGAATGGTCTCTGTTGCACAGAACTTAATGTTTCCTGTATCGAGAACCCCAACGTCTGAATTTTGAGGACGAGGATTTCAGGATTTGAAACCCTGATATTTAAATGATGTCTGTGTTAGACTGGAGGGTAACTTTAGCATGAGAGTTGTTTATAGGTCTTCTGTTCTGCAGTGCAGGACTTAAACCACAGGTTCTTACCTTATCTTTACAGTTTTCCTACGCTTGAAAGTTAATTTCCGCAAAAGAAGACTGTGAATTTAAATAGCAGTTGTATCTGAGTATCTTCTTGTCCATGCCTTTCATTACAAATGAGATGATTCACTGCAAGGGAAATATACTTGGGAATAGATTTTTCCCATGATGTGGCCTAAATATTAATATACTTGCTTTGGACTGTCCCCTTGGAGACAGGATGTCTTTTGTCTGTTGTTCTCAACTTGTTGTTTGTACTTTAACTAAATTCAGTTAAGTAACATTTAACTCAGGCTGGGACTGGACTTTTGACCTCTAATTTGAAGGTAGGTTGTCACGTATTTTTTAAGAGCACATTAAATTCAGCGTCCCACCCTTCCTTTTGGAATGCTTTGGTTCTTTTCCGTGATCTTAACTAACTTTTTGTGAGCTGAAACAACTCTGCACCCAACGAGAAACCTATATTTTCTTTTTGTTCCTGCTGGTTTCATTCCTTGGCAGACTACTGAGTTAACCTGCCTCATGAAAGGCTCCAGTGAGCACCAGTATGGGCACAGGACCAGCAGCTGAAGCACGTGGGCTGGAGACAAGAGGCCTGAATAGGGCTTCAACAACGGTGGCCTGGTAACTTGGCTCATCCCGGTTCTCTACCTCTTCGGTGGCATGGAAACCTTGGCAATGTCTTGCTTGCCATGTGATCCAGGGTAAATATTAGCTGCAGAAGTGAGAGATTTGCTGGTGGTGCATGAAAAGAATTTTTTTGTTGCAATTCTCAGAGTACAGTGTCCTGTTACTAACATTACGGTGGCCTAACATTACGGATTAGGTGAGGACCATCAGTGGTATGAAGCAGAAGCAGAAGTGTCCCAGGATGTAGCTTCTCAGGTGCTTAATCCTTTGGCTGCTGTTGCTGGGCTTTCTGGACTTGCAGGGGGTGGTGAAAAGGTCTGTTTATTTCTGCACTATCCTGAGAGATCTGACCTCTGGGATGCCTGGAAATGCAAAAGGAAGAGAGCTCCTGCGGAAATAAAGGGTAACTTCCAGGAAGCTGGTGCCTGGGGGCAGAGGCTTGCTTCAGAGATGTGCTCTTCTTGACGTGGCCAAGCTTTTCGTGGTGCTCCTGTCTGCATCCTTGCCTGTGCTGACATGGAAGCTGCACTCTCTGTGTGTCTGTTTGGCAGCCCCTATAGAAAATCCATTCCATGTTATGCTACATCCTTCTCCTGTGTCCCCTCTTCATCGTGAGGGAGTGTGGTGGATGTGAACATGCTGCCAAACACCCCTTGTAATTTCACTCATATCACCTGGGAGCAAATCTCTAGCAAGTGTCACTTGAATGTTATAATGGAAGTGGATTAAGCAATTTATGGAACCATATATGACCTCAAATTCCACATAAAATGCACAGGGAAGGACTTGAGTTTTTTTTGTTTGTTTGTTTGTTTGTTTTTTGACTTTTATTTGGTTGTCTTTTCTGGGTTCTTGCACAGCATTGCGTTTCTTTTACGGTCTTTTTTGTATACTCCACTCCAGAGGATGATCCTGCAGTTAGTGAAGTCTGTTCACAGCTGGCTGTTTGCTGGGTGGGGGTGGGCTCTGCTTAGGGTAAAGATGCACAAAGGAAAGTCACAAATTGTTCTGAATATCTTCTATAAAATAATAAAGCCCAGGATAGCCTGGGGGTGTGGGTATTCAATTCATATGGGGAAACACAGGCTGAAGCCACATTCTTCACCTTCTGGGGTTTCTTCTTTTCCCTAGCAGGTTTTGGAGTGCTTAATGGTGAAGATAGTTTTCTCATTTTCATAAATAAGACAGCAATCAACTGAGGTACAGAGGGGTGAGCCCGGAGTGGAGTCCGGCACTGCCTGGCTCCAGCCTTGCGCTGTCGGAGGCTCCAGCCATTTGGCCACGCTGGCTGCCTTCAGTCTTCATTTCCTCCCTGGAGAACCTGGATATGGATGCTGGAAGCATCTGCTGCAAGGACTCGGCACCAGCCACTGTCTGTAGGATCCACCTTTAACCCCTCTGCGGGCTGAGAGTAGAAGAAAGGCTCCTCTACCCCGTCCCGCTAGAAAAGACGCGGGCTTCTTTGCTATTTAATTTGTTGTCAGCATACGCAGAAGAAAGTGGGGGAGAGAGAACAGCATTTCCGTGTTTGTATTCCAATCACAAGTTTTCTGAGAACTTTCAACCAACCGGTATTTTTAATCTTGTCAGAACTAAACTAATATTTGTGAGCGTGAAAAGGCTGGGGGAATGGGCGCAGTGCAAATGGGAGAAATGTTTGTTGTCGCTATCTTTAACTTGAGTTTTTGTTTGCTGCCAATATTGTTCGTGAGATCAGAGGCCAGATGTAATTTGGATTAAGGGAGCGAAGAAACACTGAGCTGTGTTTGCATGCTGCAAATGAATGCAGTAACGCTGCTTTATTTCTTAACAGGAAAAGTGGGACCCTGGTTTAGAAAAGCACTTGAGCATGTGCTTTTCTTTGGGGAGTGACAGTCATATAAGGCCTTTTAACCCAAATGGGATTTCAGCCTGTACCCATGCCAGAGTAGGCTTCAGAATAAGAGGGTGGCTTTATATAAATATATATATTTATTTATTTATTTTTTCCTGCAGAATCAAAATGAATGGTGGGAATATTAAGTACTGTGAAATTAAAACACAGAAGCATTTCTCCAAACTAGCAGGAAACCTTTTCCTCTGGCGTGTTGTGTTTGCCTTTGGGAACAGTAAGTCAGGTGTTTAGCTGGGCAGACCAAATCCTGTGCAGAGCTTGTGAAAATAATTATCTCTACATTTCCAGCTTTTTGTTTCGCCGTACTTAAATATGCACTTAAATTTCACTCTGAAAAATCTGAGCCAGAACATCATTTCTCTGGGAAAATTGCGTATAATACCTAATTAAAAACATCATCCCACGCTTTTCTTTTAAAAGTACATCTACTACCATCATGCCTCTAAATGTAACAGAGCTCAACAAGTCTCCAGCAGCCAAGAAGAGACGTAATTTAAAGGCTATTTCAGCATTTGATTAAGCACACAGTGATAACTACAAGCCCATGCCCTGCAGGCATGACAAGAGGCAATTATGTTCTGAGGTCAAAAGCAAGGGGGAGAAAAAGCGCAAGATTTTGATGACTTACTTAATTTTCAAGCTCCTGAAATTAGCAGAGACAAAGAAGTTCTAAATCGCTGAGATAAAATCCTGTCACTGTCTCTGACTGTTTCTCCCTGTGCTCTCGCTTTGCCCTGTATAAGCTCAGGAGCATGGGTTTCCACCAAACGGCCACAGTTAGAAGATTCAAACTGGCACACGATTAAATGTTAAAAAAAAAAAAAAGTGTTCTTCAATTTTTTTTTAGGTTCAGCTGTCTGTACTAGATTGGTGTCTGCACATAGGATCCTGGAAAAAGGCACCTGTTTTCCGACGTAGTGAGCAGCCATCAGCTCTTCTTGACTCCCAGCCAACAATTAGGTCACTTATTTAGGAGATTAAATAAGGAGCTCAGTGAGAGACTGCAAAGATAGGGAGCTGCTCAAAGGAGAGAGAATGGATTAATGAATTAATACAGTCGTGCTGTGTATTTCACAGATGGGCTTTGATGTATCTTATTTCATAGCAAGAAGCACACACACACAAATAATAATAAAAAAATCTTTGCTTCTCACTGGAAAACCAGTAAAAATGATAAAGTGAGATTATCACATAGGGACACAATGTCAACAAATGTGCTTGCAAAGGAGATAAACAGCCAACCTCAAATCTCTCTTTGGAGTATTTATTGCAGATATCAGGGTAGAAAAAAGCCACATGGAGCAACTCATTTGACAGAGAATGGCAGGATGGAAAACATGCACCATTGATTTCTCCTATTTTATTGTATTATGGTGTTCAGTTATCCCTAATTCCTGATCCAAACAAAGCTTGTCCAAGGTGTCACATTTATTTTATGCCACATATCCAGGAAATAACTGTTGACTGCATGATACCACAGTAAGGTATCTATAAGCGAGGGCTGTCCTTCTGATAGCAAGTGGTTGAGTGACTGTGTGAGAAACAAAAAGGTGAATTTCAGTATATAGCAAGCCACATCTGGAAACGTTTGCATCTGTCCAGGTATTCTTTAATAGGAAGTCGAATATGAGTTGTTTGGTTTTCCCCTTCCCTTCCCTTCCCTTCCCTTCCCTTCCCTTCCCTTCCCTTCCCTTCCCTTCCCTTCCCTTCCCTTCCCTTCCCTTCCCTTCCCTTCCCTTCCCTTCCCTTCCCTTCCCTTCCCTTCCCTTCCCTTCCCTTCCCTTCCCTTCCCTTCCCTTCCCTTCCCTTCCCTTCCCTTCCCTTCCCTTCCCTTCCCTTCCCTTCCCTTCCCTTCCCTTCCCTTCCCTTCCCTTCCCTTCCCTTCCCTTCCCTTCCCTTCCCTTCCCTTCCCTTCCCTTCCCTTCCCTTCCCTTCCCTTCCCTTCCCTTCCCTTCCCTTCCCTTCCCTTCCCTATTGACATTCATGCAGTTTTAGTAGATGGATGCCATAAAGTCTCACGTGCATATAGTACATACAAGAAATGTGCTCTCACATCTGGTACAGAACTGTGTGTAATAGCTTTTATTAAACCTCTGTATTTTCATATTAACTGTAAAATCCTCCACTAGAAACCTTAAGTGCTGCATCATCCTTGTTGATAGACTTGCTGTGAGATTAGGACACTGTCTTTGCCCTCAGATAAACTTCTATTTTAATGAAACCATATTGCTGGTAGCAGCTCCTAATGTCCTATTTCTAATAAAACATGAGAGTTAAGATTAGCTGCGTACGTACAGGATTGCTCTTTGACAAATGCACCAGGTTTGTATAAGTGAATTCTCAGTCAATTAATTTCTATGATTTTTAAGCAGGGTTTTCCTCAGCCATCATATGTTTGATGCCTGCCTTCCTTGACAATACAGCATAGTTACTGCAAAAAAGGCATAGGAATTAATGGCAAAAATGCACTTTCTGAAGCATGTCAACCAGAGGTTTGAGTTGTTTTTTTTTTTTTTTTTTTTTTTTGTAGTGGGAACTGCAAAAATAAGTTAGTTTCAGCAACTGTCTTTGCAGTTATGGTAGTCTACAGACACATCCACAACCCAATGGAGCAAGTGGCAAGAGAGGAGCCTGCTCTGTTTTCAACCCTTTTCTTTTGCATAAAACAGAACTGGTCATTAACCTCCTAGAGAAAAATATCCAAATTCCCCAAGAAACTGGCCAAACCTTAGTCCCAAACAGCTAATGTTAGCGGTATACCTCATTCTGCCATTTTCTTGGCACTTAATAAGAGTCCTCTAAGCACACGGCAGTAGGAGAGAGTGCTCTTGGCCTCAGCATTCTGCCAAAAACTGCTCGAAACCACCTGCCTCCCATACCGCCAATCTGCTCAGGCTTAGTACGGAGCTAGCAGGGAGAGAGCTCACCACTGCTTCTTCCAGAGCCTGAAATTTTCTGGTCAGCAGTGGGCCTGTAATAACGAAAGGTAACGCAGGCAAATAGAAACTCTTCCCTTTTGCCATCAAGTCAAGTGTTCGGCTTTTTTCTTTGCTCAGATCTTGTCTATGCCTCCATGTCCTGTTCCTCCTCCACTCACCTCGTAGTTGGTTAGTAATATAAAGCCAAAGGTAAGAATGAGGTATTACATCTTGGAGGCTTGTGCTTTTTCTCCTGGCTTTCCCCTTTCTGAAACAAGAGAATTTGGTTTCACTAAGGGCTTACTGCATTAAACAGATGTATGGTGCAATAAGAGTCCAGGGCAAAACTGTTACTCTAATCTCGGGAAAGAAGCACATCCTACATGATCCAAACCCTAAAGCTATGGTAATTGGAGAAGCTATTATTGAAGAATAAAATGCATGTCTGTCTCAGGAGTTTGGCAATTAGTCCACAACCCTACCACATCACTAGTATCTGCTTTTAGAGTAATCCCCGCAAATTTACAGAAATGGAAACGTTTATCTGTCCGATAATGCGGATCTCAATGAGACAATTGACAGTAATAGGATGTTGCACAGAAGTTAATGTAATGTGCTGGATTGCTGCCTGCCAGACAGACAGACAGAGGCAGCCTTCATACAGCAAAGGGGTATACAAACAGCAATGCACTCTTTTTCCATAAGGAAGCACAGAGTGTGTGCACCAGGTTGAAGTTTTATGGGAGAAGACATCGATGCAATGGCACATTGTCCCCACAACTGGAAACCTTTGTGCTATGGGGTTTTCATCCTTGTAGAATTAGGAAAAGTAGGTGTTGGCTTTTGTTTCAGCTCGGGGCCGAACGTTTGGCTGAAAAACAAGTAGTTGGTTCCCAGCTTCACCATGGGTTTCCTGAGAGAGCTTCTGGAAGACACATAACGCTTCTGCGGCTCAAATGAGAGTGACAACACGTAGCTAGTTCACGTGGGTTTGAGGGCATTGATGCATTCACATTTTTCAGGCTGCTGAAGATCTTTGGATCAAAGAGACTGTGGAGATGAGAAGTATTGCTGCTTCTTGTCTTTCAAGTTTGTGTACTAATACTTTGGGCTTTGTTTTCAAGGCATCTCAAAGCACGTTTCTTTTTTCATTGCCAACATGGAGCCAACATTTTTTTTTTAAATAATAAGATTTCTGATGTCTGCTTAAATGAAGTTCCCAAGCATGTGGCAGTATCGAGTGCACATAGATCGGCCTTCCCATGGAAAATATCACTGCGGGTACCAAACTTCAGGGTGGTTACCGGAACCTGCAGGCCAGCCCCTGGCATGCTGCAGGCGATGTTGAAAACCTTTTGGCACCTCTGTTCTGAGGACCTAGAAAAGGACTGGGAGCAATGCAGATGTTAGGACATATGCAGCAGGGCAGCTGCAGTCGTGCTGAGCAGGTGGGATCCTGGTGCTTGCATTGCTCGTTGACAATTTCCCCATGCTGATCAAGCACAACACAGGGCTGTAATTTTATATATCAGAGCTTTTCACCTAGCAAACCGAAGTAATAACAACGCCATAGTTGCTGTTTACCTCTTTCAATACGGCGTTTCTAAAGCCCTCTACAAAAGGGATCGTTTGCGTTTTTTGTGATGAGGAAAGCAAGCAGCTGAGCGGGGAAGTGATTTCTCCAGGTGGCCAGCAGGCTGGGGATCAGCCCTCACTTCTGCAGGCCGTATCGCGAGGGTACCGAAGCTATCCAGAGCGCATCTCGTTACAGCATAGAGGCAAAAAAACACTGCTAAATGTCATTCTGCTTTTAATCCTCCTATCAGTGTGGAAAAGTAAATGTTTGCTGTGTTTCTGTGTTAATCCTTGCAGCTTTCAGCCGAGCCCCGGTCCCCATGGCTGTGGTCCGAAGGGAGCTGTCCTGTGAGAGTTACCCCATCGAGCTCCGCTGCCCGGGAACAGATGTTATCATGATTGAAAGTGCCAACTACGGGAGGACTGACGATAAAATCTGTGACTCTGATCCTGCTCAGATGGAGAATATCCGCTGTTATCTGCCAGATGCCTATAAGATTATGACTCAAAGGTATAGCATTTAATATTCTTTGTTTGCTGGCTGTTGTTTTTTTAATCCGGTATGTACACACCAGTTTGTTTGTGTGTTTGCATGAGAAAACGCAGGTACTTAGTGTCTGTGTATGGGCACAGAATTACAGCTATCATTGCTAAACTGTGCATTTACCAGAGTAGGTCAGGATCAAACAATATAAATAACATTTGCGGTAAGTACTGCTAATCAGCCCTCTTGATATCCACAGACTCTCGATGTTACCTCTGAAATGCCTGTATATCAATGCTCTTCATGAATATATGTGAAGTCTTTCTCATATGCGCCTTTCTTCTGCTCTGCTGTCTTTATATAGATGGCCAGTAATTTCCTTTGAACTATTAATATTTTGTGTTCAGAATAACATTTTCAGTTTTCTAAAATACAAAGGAAATTCTGCAACGCTCATCATGTTGCCAGCCTCAGTTTTAGGTGGGATCTGAATTTGCAGTCAAGAACTTGTTTGGGATTACTGCTTTTGCAGAAGACTTACTAAATTTCTGTATAAATACTAGTTGCTAACACTGCATCTGAAAATGGGAATTGAGGTACGTTCCATGTGGATAGACTCTCGTAGTGCAGAGCCAGGGCCTAACAGTTTATTCCAATTTATAGATATCCTGGTTATGAAAAGCCTTTAACTATTGCTAAATTTTTCAGGATATTCTTCGCCACAATAAGTGGCGTGGGAAGGATTTCTAAGTCACAGTTCTTGATATTCAATCACATTCAGTGTGCTTCTTTTAATAACTACACACAAATAACTATTCAGTACATTTTGCTATTAATTAAATAGTAATAGAAATGAGTGTTTTTATTTATATTAATAATAGTATCGACATAAGCAAAGTGCTGCTAATTGATGTCATGACAACAGTGTTTGTATGGTGACCTAATGGCTAAAGCAGTGCAAGGTTTTAATGGAGTATCTTGCTATTGTTTGTTGCAAGATACTTTGCACTAAAAATGGAGTTGTGTGAGCAACAGAAAAGAAAACATGAGTTTCATCTATATTTGACACGTTAATGGATATTTCTGAGTTCCCTTCAGAGTTGCTCCATGTCAAAGATTTAGAACCCAAGTTGCTGAGAGGTCTCGTGACAAATGTGCTCATTCCTGCAAATGGCTTGTATAAGCCCATTTGACTTGGCACTTCTTTAAGTCGAACCCCCCTGCATTGCTGCTTGAAGTCCTGTTTGTAAGATTGTGATGATTACTTTTTCAAAACAAGTGGCAAGGGTAAGAACATGACATCATCCAGTGCCTTGAATTCGGCATGGTTTTATTAGAATTACTGTAATTCTCCTGTACGGGTTGTTAGTGGCTTCAAGCAGAAACCCTTTATCATCTGCATATTGGCAGAAGAAAACCATGTCATCCCCTTTGTGGGGCCATTACAAAGTATTAATATATATATATATATATATTTATATATATGGTAACATCCTCCAAGCACTAGCTTCCCAGCCACACACAGAGCTCTGCAAGCTTCTGGTCAGTTCCCATGTGTAGCAAAACTGCAATAAATGTTGGCACCTTGCTCAAGGAGAGCACGTAATCATATCGTGTGCCCACAGTGCTGGGATGAAAACTCACGTTGATTACTTGGCTCTGCACACTGTCACTGCCAGCCCAAACTGCTTAGCAGAGAGCTAGCAGGGAAGCACATCTCTAAGGCAAAGCATCTCTGTTTTCCCATTTAGGCAGGAATGACCAGTGAGGGGGAGATTTTTTGCAAGGGAAATGTGAATCCCTCCTGGCTGAGTATTAATATCCTTGCCTGATGCTGTTTTTCAGTAAGGACTCTCAGGAAAGGGTGGTAGCTTTTTCCATTTAAGTATGTGATGATCAATTTTCTTGAAGAAGTGCGCAATCATGTTATTAATTGGGTACTTGTGAGTTTCTTGAAAGTAAATATGACCTGCTTCTAGTTAAAAGGCAAGTTAAAAGGGGAGGGGGATGACGACGACACTCCATTTTGCATTTATATGCCATTCTCATTTCTGTTTTATCTCCATTAATTCAAAGAGTTGAAAAAAAAAATTAAAATAAAACCATTAACATGAAATACATTCCTAAGATGCAAACCAGTCTGCCAGTTCACAGCTCAGAATATGCCTTATAGCTGAGCATCTGAAAAAAATAGTGTAAAAGGAAAATCCTGACAGCCTAGTCACTGTGACATTTTCTTCCAAAAGCCTCTACCTGCAAAATTAATCAATTCAGCATTATTTAGGTGGTTTTGCAGATGAATGCAGGTTTTGACACAATTAACTTGTCTTTGCTAATGCAATAGAGTGGGGGCAACGTAACCCTCGTGGTAATCGAAGCTGTTTGCATATGGAAAGAAAAAACGTATGCACAGTGCATGCTTATTCTGCATTGATTAATTATTGTATTCACAAATACACGGTCCCCTTGTAGGTTTTATAATAAGTTTTCTAACTGCTAGCAGTTTTTAATCAGCAACATTGTCCAGTCAACTTACAGGCATCATGGCGTGGCTTGTGGGGAGAAGAGTGAAAGGTAGGGAAGAAAAGTGTGTGTCTGAGAGACGGAGCTATTAGTATGTGAGCCAAGGCTGCGAGTGAGCAGATTTATGGTAGATATTAGCAATTTTTCCCTCAAGGACTCCTCCCTCCCCCCCAAAATTGAGCTGGCATGCTCCTTTCTTCTGTATGTTTATTTAAATTAATTTTGCAGACGAGTGCATGGGGTTATTTTGAAAGGGAAAGGCATAAATCTGATGCTGTGTTTGCGGAGCCCCCTGAGCAGTGAGAACACAAGGAGTTCTTACTGCAACTGTTGCCCTGAAAATCTCTAAAATCTTCAGAGTATTTCTCTAAGTAAAGAAAGTTTAAACAGCTTGTAGGGAGCTATTTTATAGGAAATTAAATCTCTGTGGCCTATTTTGTTTTCAAACTTGCCGGCTCTTCCTTCCAGCATGAGAGCAACAGCTGCCCATAAAAGCTCAGAAAGAGTGCTTTATGGACTGAAGTTATTCTGATATAATTAGAGAAAAATTATTTCATAGCATGTTTGCTTTGGAGAAATGTCTTTTTGAGGGCTGTAACAAACAATTAAATTCTAACCAGGTCCATTGTAAACTGTGTGTACAGTGCCATGGGAGACTTCACCATGTTCTCCCTTGAGCAGCTATGCCACAAAGTTAACGTGTCATCCATTCAGACAGCCAGAGTCCTCCTCAAACAATAGGGAAAAGCAGCCTCCTATTCCCATAAGAATTGCCTTTGTGTTTATAAATGTTAACACTGTCATTTACTCTATCAAAAACAAAAAAAAAAGAAAAAGAAAAGAAGAATAATTGCTTTCAGCATTCTCTCTTGCATTTCTTGTGGATGCTTTCCGCCAAGGAAATAAATACGTGTCCCAGAAAGATAAAACCAGCGTGGCTCTTTTTGCGTGCTCGTGGTTTCACTGCAGTCTTTGGAGCTAGTCGCTGGCTAAAACTGACCCAAAAATTCAAGGCTTCAGCTCAGGCAAGGGAGTTAAACGTTTATTTGCCTCCTCCTTGATTCGGACACACATGCCAGCATGTGCTTCTTTTTAGGCACATGCTGAAGTGTTTTGTTGAGCGAAGATCTGCCCATGTAGTTCCCTGAGTTAAAGCCAATGGAAGGAAGGTGGTGGGTGGATGAGGCTTCACGTGGATGTTTGCAGGACTGCGCGCTGTTGGTACCACCTTTGTTTTTAACTTAGTAATTTGAAACAGACCGTTTTACTGAGCTTTTTGTCCTTTCCTGTCAGCTTTAACCTTGAAATGAGGGGGAAAGTCTGAATACACACACACACAAAAAACAATTGCAGTTTTTGCCTTAAAGGCAAGTTCAAAGCTTTCTTGTTGCTTTCTAGATATGAGGAAAAAATGATCCTTCTCTACCCCAGCCATTGTCCGTTGCTCTTAAGCTGGAGGAAGGAGAGGAAGAAGGAGAGAGGAATGAGACAGAACCAGCAGGTGTAACAGAGGAGCCAGGGGAGAAATATTCACAGGTCTTAACATCTGTTCCCAAAATCAAAGCCAAATTCTTTCTCACTTTTCAAATTTTTGAAGGTAGAAAATATGGAAAGCTCTTGCTAGGGAACTCTCCTGTATCTCTCAGAAACTCAGAGCTCAGTATGCCAAGGGGACCACTTGCACAAGTCCTTGCACAGCTTGTGCAAGTCCCGTTTTTTGCCTTGGTAGTGTGTAGAGAAAGGTACAGCTCCCCCCACAGAGCTGTGTACCATCTGCTCCGCTGTGGCTGTTCATGGTGCCATTTGCCCCCCCAGCAAAGTCCCCTGACACGGTGCAGGGCCTGGGCCTTGCAAGTGGGCATTGCATTTTACCTCTGTTGGCTGAGCAGAGAGAAAATTTCTAGTTGCTGAGCTGCAGTTTGATAGCTGAGGTAGTTTCCTTTAGGTTCAAGTCTAATATGCATGGTTTGGTCCCTGTGGTTTTTGTGGTGGCATTGCTGATTGCTGATGAAGTGTGTAAGTCAAGACCTAGAATACTAAGAAAAAAAACACACAAGAAAAAGAAAAACACAACAACAACAAAGAAAGTCAGTGAAATTAAGAGCATAAGAGTGTTGTCAGCTCCTAGATGCTCTCTGGCTTCCAGTGAAGCATTTGGCTCCACAAGAGGGCCTGATTCTTTTACGTGAGGAGGGGCACTTCTAATTTCCCTGGGAGCTGGAAGGATGCCGGCAGGCACTTTGCACGGGGTGGGGGAGAAGATTGTACGAACCAGCTTGCATTACATTGCAAAGATTTTTCATCTCCTGAAGGGCTGTGTTTTGTTAATGTTTTTGGTTGATGACCTGAAAAATGCAAGAGTCTGAAACGACTGTCATTATTATTGTAATAATATTGCGTCTCGTAGCATGCTGTTATTGATGCTATCAGCACCTGTGATTTTCAAGACGCTTCTCAAATGCCAGTGATCTACTCTTGTCTTAGGAAATAAAGAGGCTGGGTTATCTCTATTTTACAGGTAGAATAATTCACGTTAATCATTCCTAAAGTGTCTGCTGGTTTTGATCGTGCCAATTTTGGGATGTTCTCCTGGAATCGTTTATGTAAAGTAGCTTGTTCTGTTAAGCATGCAGAAGATGTGCAGGACAAGGAGAACTGCAGACCTGGAGGCTCTGCCTTGTGATGTGATTACAAGGCCATCAGTAGGACTGAATGAGCAGATTTCAGCTGAATTGCAGCACACTTGTGTCAGGCCCTAAAAGATGGATGGCGTATTTCTCAGAAAACAGCACCCTGCTTAGACGTCGTCATCACCTCTGACTCAGATACAGAATGCCCCATTTGATAGGAACCCCTCCGCCTTCCCCTGCATCCTGAGTACATTTTGTGAAGACTGCCAAGATACTACTCATTTTTCTAAATTTGTTATTACACAGATGGCATGGGAAGTGCATTTCTGAAGAACTGAGATGTTGCAGTGGGAAGCTAGGCTTTTCTCTCACTGGGAAGCATGAGTCTGGCGCTTTGAGATCACCATATGAAAAGCATCAATATGGAAAAATACTAATGTTTCAGTTAAAGCAGTGTTTTCTGTAACCAGTAGAAATGAACAGGGAATACTGAAGCTCATGTTCATCAGATTCTGAATTTAAATCCTAGAAAACAAACCTTACCACTTGGTTAAGCAATCTATTTTCTTGCTGTGCAGGAAGATAGATTAAAATGAAGCAAAGTCTACTAATCTCATCTGCACCTTGACCCTGGGACAAGGGCACGTACACTATTACTATGAGGAAAAAAAAAATAATCAAATGCTAGTGGAGCAGTGTGCACTGAACTGTTGAATCACTCTAAAAAAAGATCGCTACTTCCCAGCCTGTACGGTCTTAATTTATCCTACCTCTTCCTTTCTTGAAAATGCTGTCAGACCAAGCAGGAGTAAATTCTGCAAACGACAGCCCCCTGGAATTGCCCTGGTATCCCAGTAAATCAGGGCTTGTCAGCCCCAACATCTCTGCTGATTGCAGCTGCCATGGTAACAGATGAGGAGAAGGTAGTAGTTTCGGAAGGTAATTAGGTTCCAAACCATGGAAGGCTCTGTAGATCAAAAGTAATGCCCTAGGCTTCCCCAGGTACCAATTGGTAGCCATGGCCAGCTATAAAACACCCCACTTAAAAAAATAAATAAATAAGCAGATAGTCGCAGTGTGCAGTGGCTGCTGGTTTTTGGTTGCTGTTAAGATGTGACTCCAACGTGCTACTGTTTGAAGAAATAGAGGCCTGAGCTGGCAAAACATCAGGCAACTGTTCTAAGGCTGTTTCAGTTTGCCAGCTTTTTTATTTTTCGGTTGTTCCCCACACCATCCGCTGGCCTGAACCGACAAATGGAAGACGTAGGATAATCTCTTGGGTAACTCATGGCTTGAAGAGGCCTCAGAACTGCTGAACGTACCAGGTGCTGGAATCCGTGCAGGGAAAATCCAGGTTTGTTACTCCATCCATTACTCTGCTAGTGTGAAAGTGGCCGGCTCAAGCCTGTCAGAGGCAAGGGACGAGCTAACCCTTGGCAGCCTGCCGCGTGTAGCTCTTGCCGGTGGGAGAAGACCTATGAGAAATGTGCTCCTGTCATCTGTTTTTTTCTAAACATTTGAGGCTTGTTGAGAACAGCTACTAATTTGTGCCCGGGGAGGAACCGATGAGCAGAGATGGAGATGTTGCTGACAGTGGAGTCTGCCAGTTGAGACGTGTACTGCATTCATTACCACGTTGCAGGAGGTGGGTGCAAGCACACAGAAAGCCTTCCTGTAACTGCAAGGAGGGCAGTACAGGAACGTGCTGCTCTAGGCCTCAGGTACAGTTCTCCCCTATTGCTGAAGTAGGTTCTGTACGATTATCTCAGGTGCCTAAAGTGCAAAATCTGAATTCAGGCACCTTCATCCTGACCGTAGCACCTAAATTGCTGAAGTGATGAGCACTGAGATGCTTCTGCTCAGTCTTCCTACATCTTTAACCTACCTGAATGTGACAGTCTTAACAAGGCCGTCACAGGGCTTGGTCTTCAGGTGGCTGGTCTTTTTGTCAAAAAGATTAGATAGATTTGGAGCATTGCACAACACTGTGTAAGTTTTTTTGTTTTGTTTTGTTTTGTGTTTTTTTTTTTCAGGTTAAACAGACTTATACTATCTTAAAATAGCAAAGAAATAATTTAGTTTGAGCAGAAAGATACATGGGCGGTCCTTTTTCATTTAGTCTTCTAGCTAGTAATAATGGCTAAAGGGTTGTGATGTAGGATGACTTTAAAGTCATCTATATCATGTTTTGTTTTGTTTTGCTTTGGTGGGTTGTTGGTGGTGGTTTGGGGTTTGTTTGTTTTTTGGTTCGTTGGCTGTGTAGGTTTGTTGGTTGGCTGGTTGGTTGGTTTGGTTTCTTGTTTTGTTTGTTTGCTTGTTTTTGGTACAAAAGAGCTCAGTTAGTTTATTCCTGAGGTCAAAATGGGGTTTATACACAAGGGTTTTTCAATTCCCTGGGATATTTCAAAGCTTTTATTTAGTAGATTTTTCTGATTGCATCATTTTTGGACTGTTTGATGCTTTAACTCCTTATTCTATTCTCAGATGGGTAAAACTAGCAATGGCCTGTATAGCTCATCCTAATGTGGGTGACTGGGATTTCTGCATTTCTCTGCAGGACTGCAGATGCTTTCTGCAGACCTTACTCTCACCTTCGCACACCAGCAGTTTGGCAGCCACCACAGGGCTTTGCATTTTCTGTGATCACTCTGCTGATACCAAATGCTTGTGAAGCTTCAGTGTGTTTGCCTGCGTGATGATGAGACCCAAACAGGTGAAAGATGGCTGTTAGGCACAAATCCTTCACTTGCCAGTGTCAAAAATACGGCCTGGCGCAGGCAGGGTTCCTGGATCGTCAGTTCAACGTGGTCCCGAAATTTAAGCATGAGTTTTGCTAGTGGGATGAACTGAAGTTTATTTCAATCTCTTTGGGGAAAAGAGGGAATGAAAGGCTTTTATTGGAAGCAGTGACCCAAGAAAAGGTTCTGCTGCCATTATGATTCAGGAGAAGGATTTTATGTATCAGTAAGCAGAGCGTACGAGATGCCATGCCGCATCTGTGATGTAAAAGAAGGGCAGGATGTGGGATTTATGATTAGAGCCATCTTCTATGCATTATGCATAAGATAATGCATTGGTGTCAGTTATATACAGTAGAAGCCTTAATTCAGCTGGAGTCCTGCTGACATCGTAAACTGGGAGACAGCAAGTAGTTTATGGGCAGTAGTAGAGCCTCTGGACTGAATTACGGCCTCAGCATTCAGTCTGTTACCGAGTGTTGCAGTTCGTAGTAGGCAGTATATTACATGCTTTTACTCAGAGTAGGACTGGTGACAAAGAAGGAAGAACTTTATTGCAGAGACACCGTGAGGAATGGGAGATGGAGTCATGGGCAAGAGAAATGTACAAAGCTATAAAACTAATGCAGGGGATGAAGGGGGGATTTGGAGCTGGCTGGAAGGAAATAAGCCAGAAAGAGAATGGGGTTTCCCCGTGCAGTCACTGGTCTGCCCTAGTGCCCTGCAATGCCCAGTCCTGCCTGCTTCATGGGGCAAGACGTGGCATACCTTTGCGGGCAGGTACACAGACTGTCTCTGCCACCCCCACACCTTCCTTCATCCTAATCCTTTGTAGTTCGAGGGGGGCTTTCACCCGAATGCTCAAGACCTTTTTCATATCCTTTCTAGATTTTCTTTGTTAGCATTAACTGTAATTGCTGGGTATTCTTGATATCCACACAAATGCCCAGAGCCTTTCTGAATTTCATTACGTCCCTGGTCTTGACTTCCAGGAGCTCTATGTCCAACAGGATAATAGCTTAATATGTGAAAAAAGGATTGTTTTTTGTCAGGTTTTAATTTTGTTGCTGTCCTCCTCATCTTGTGTCCTCAGACTGAAGACAGAGGTACCCGAGCTACCTTTTCCATTTCCATTCATGAGCTTGTATGTATTTGTCATATTACTTCTAATGTATTCTCTCCAAGGGAGAAAGTTGTAATCTTTCAAATACTTATTTAGGGGAGTTGTTTTCGGTTTTGTCATGTATGTGTGAAGGTTGCCATTGTTTATCTCTGAATGCCCTTTAATTCTGCCTTGCCATGTTTGAGACAAGATGAGCTGTACTGTACACTGCGTTCCAGTTCGGGCTGCATCATGTACCCATAGAAAGGCAAAATATTATTTTTATTACTTGTACTCATTTTTTTTTCCTTGTGAAGCCTACTCATATGATGAAGGTTTTCTTTATCTTAAGCACAAGCAAATGGACAGAGGAGGGGAGAAAAAATTGTGTGTGATAAATACAAGATTTTGAGGCCTCCTTGGAAAGCCTGCTTCCTCTCTCCCTTTCCCAGGTGGCTTTGAATTACACAGAAAGTCCCATTTGACTCAGTATTACGAATCACACAGATATAATAATGTCCTTCCCCTAGATGTCTGTTCTGTTCCTGATAAATGATCAGCTCTTTTGGCCACTTGGAAAGTTGGTGGACCAGGGTGTGTGCTCAGGTTAGTACCTTGAATAATCTTCTGTTGGGTAGTTGAGGGTTGACTGTGCAAAAACAGATGAGTGATTTTTCACTGTTGGTATTTGTAGGAGCAGGGAAGATATCCCTCTGAAATGTGCCTGTGTCAGAAGTGTTCCTTGGCATCCTTCTGAATTACTGGCAAAGTTGCAGACAGCTAAACACAGGCATATAATATTCAAGAGACCCTACCAAAAACAAAAACAAAACAAAACAACAACCAGAAACCCTAACTGCATGTATACACAAAGAATATAGGTCACCTTCAATGCAGTGGATTAGACTGAGCTCTGGAAAATCAATTTCAGTTGATTAGTTGCACTTGTAGTTAGATGTAAAGAGTTAAAGTCAGGCATCAAACAATGCAAGCTAATGTCTGATGTGTTGGGTTGTGATCCAGAAAACACTCATGTGCTTGTATAACTCTGCATGTGTGAAAGGAGCTGTTTGAAGTCGATGCAGAGGTAAAAGAGCTTAAGGTGATCTCTGCAAAGTTAGTTTTTTTTTTGTCTGGAAAACGGCCGAAGAGTGATGGCACCTGATGGGTCATCTCTCAATAGCTGGAGGTTGATGGGACATACAGGTGACTAGGCAGCCATCTCCTTCCCTGCAAACCGCATGTGTGAGCAGCTTTGCAAGCCAAGGGTGGGTGGCATCCTACTGTCGTCACTTCCCCCATTTCAAATTACTGCAGTCTTCTATATCCAGAGATGGCTGAAGTGAAACTGAAGTTGTCAATTAGTTAAAAACCAGAAGAGCAGAGGGAGCGGAAGGAAGAGGATGAAAAGTTTCTTTTACATTTCTTGAAAGACATCTCATTGCATCAGCTTATAGGCTCAGTTTCAGTTAACATCATGTCCCCCTAAGGTGTATTTTGTCAGGAGCCTTTGGGTGGGAGTACCTTTGGGAAGGCCCATACATTTGTGCTGGTATTGAGAAAGTGAAATAACGTCCTTAGTTGTCTTAACAGCCTTTCTCAATAGCTTAAATTTTAAGAGTTAAAACACTTAAAACAACTCATTGCAGCCAGGAACCTGACTCCCACTGAACTGGCATGAGTCCCAGGTTCCCAGTGTCCAGAAATTTCTTTTGGAAATGGAAGTTCACTCTTAAGTGGCTCTAGTGCCTTTTAATATTTCACTCATGATCTAATTTGGATCTTAAGTATACCAATTTGGAAACAGCTGCCTGACATCAAGCTCTGAGTTTTTAAACTCGTATGGTTTGATAAGATTAGCTTGCTGCAGTCCTGATACAGTCTTCAGTGAAATCTCATTCAAATTAAGAATCAGTCAGAGGGGAAGCAGCCTCAAGCAGAAAGCAGGAGTGAGGTGGTGCCAAAAACCAGGGCTCCAATAGGCTCTGTTTTCTCACCCTTCAGTGAGAGCAGAAACCTGTAATTGCCAAATTAATGCACCGAGGGGAAGAAGTATAATTAAGAAATTAAAAACAAATATCCCCCTTTTCAGCTGTCATCTTTGGAGATGTACACAGATATGCACACTTAGAAACTATTACTATAGTGAAAGACTATGCTTTTTGAGACTCTATAATATGTATTAAAATATGTGGAAACTGAGTTCATTTTTACATGTCTGCTTGAATTATCAGTAATAATTCACAAAGTAGAGCATGGCCACTAAAATGAATGAATAAATAAGTGAGTTTATGGAGTGTTCCTGCCAAATCTGTGTTTTTGGGCTCTCCTGCATAAAAGAATTAATTCATGTTTTTTAATCATGTTAGTTTCTTCCAGTGTTTCGTTGCATTTTAGGAGCTGAACATCTCCACCATGAATTTAATTTCCTCAGTGTTGGTATGGGAAATCCTGATTGTGTAGCCTCTTTTGACCCAAGGTTGCATCTTAATCCCTTCTTCCCAGGGGCATACCCTCAAATTTGGCAAGTACTATGCAATTTTCAAATGTGTACCGTATTGATAACATGTATATGGAATTAGGGCCCTTTTGGTTCTGATTTGAATTCTGAGCATGTCGGGCATTTTTTGTTCTTCCATGAAGAAGAAAATTCTCAGCAGAGTTTCCATGCATAATTTCATTCGACTGTTTCAGCAAGAATAAGGCAGCTGTGGAAGAGGAATGTGAAATCAAGAGCCTGACACTTTTTGAATATCACAAATTTTATTAAGGATCTAACAGAAAGGAGGCAGTCTATAGGACACATACATGGCTTTGGTTACAGTCCGGTGTTACTCAGCTAGAAGAGAAACAAAGCAGCAGTAGCTGCAGCACTGATTTAAAGACATGCTTAGCACTGGCAGCTGAAATGGCTGTAGTATTTAGTCATGACTATAAGGACCACAGGTAAATGTTGAATAATCTTTGAGGTCTGCAGGGAAAACTACGCAGCAGGCTGTAAGCAATCCAAAAGATTTCTAGGGTGCATTAAGGATAACTTCCTGGTCCAGGTATTAGACAAACCAACCAGAGGAGAAGCGTTACTGGACCTGGTGCTCACTAACATGGAAGAGCTGATTACAGGGGTCAAGACTGGAGGCAGCCTGGGCTGCTGCGACTATGCCCTGGTTGAGTTTGTGATCTTGAAGAATATGGGCCTGGCAAAGAGCAAAGTCAGGACCCTGAACTTCCGAAGAGCAAAATTCAAGCTATTTAAAGACCTAGTAGCTGAGATCCCCTGGAACACTGTCCTTAGGGACAAAGGAGCTGAGCAGAGCTGGAGACTCTTTAAGAATGTTTTCCGTAGAGCACAAGAGCTCTCCACCTGCCTGCGTAAAGAAGCGGGCAGGGAGGGCAGAGAACCGGGATGGCTGAGCAAGGCCCTGCTGGTCAAACTGAGGCCCAAGAAGGAATCAACCCTTATCTCAACCCTTGAGCCCTTTCCATCGTATTTTCTCTCATTTTCTCCTTTGAGGAGGGGAAGTGAGAGAGCGGTGTAGTGGAGTTCAGCTGCCCAGCTGGGTAAAACCACCACAGGGAGGGCTTAACAAGAACAAAATGGTACCAAGATGTTTTGACCACACGACAAAATAGATTTTCTATTGAAAGAGAGATCAAGATTGGCAGAGCTGTGTCTTTTAATGGTGATGAAAGTTGTCCTGTCCTACCTTCAGCGGCAGTTAAAAACATGCTTATGTGCAAGCTAATCTGCTGAAGTTCGTTGCCATATAATGTAGCTTGGGTGTCTTTGTGTGGAAAAAAGTGTTGCAGTAATGGTTAATTTGCTCACAGAGCAAGAAGTAGCAAGTAATTATTTTTCCTGTAGGTTGGCAGAAGTATAAAAATCTAGTACGGTTACATTTAATTATTTCTTCTCTACTTTTTTCCTTTCCAGATGGCTATTGCCATAATAGACCGTATACAGTATGATGTTTTAAATATATGCATTTCTTTAATGTGCAATATTTGGCATGTTTGTATATACTTCTTGTATGACTGCATATATGTAAAGAGTAATGTACACATACGAAAGTACAGCAACATGTGCGCAGAAAAATAGCAAATGACAGCCTCTTTAAAGAGGAAACTTTACGATTTGTGTCTTTCACTTACACAAAGAGGAGAACTGATTTAAAGTCAGGAAGCAATGCATATCTCTTTAGAGGAGAATTAAAGCCAGTATCAACATTCAGAAGACCCTAAAGGTCTTGCTTCATGCTAGCAAATCCAGATTGTTATGTTATGTATCTTTCAGTGATTTGTTGGTCATCTGTTTTTCTTTCAAACCATGAAGCAAGTAAGGTGCCCTGGATATCTGTTAAACTAGTGCTGCTCTACCACATGTAATGCTGAAAAATTGCTGTCACATGCAGGTGTCATGACTTTCAGCTCAGCACCTCCAGCCTTTTAATGACTGCAAATCTATGAACTGACAGAGTGACCATATCTGCTTGTTTTTCCCGTGGTGTGTAAGACCATGGTTCACAAATAGGGTCCAAGGGAGCTAGCTCCATAATGTGCTCAAGCATATAGCCTTTGGCTTTTATCATCTTAAGTTTTTCCATCTTATCCAAACTCTTTACTTTATTATTATCTTATTATCAGGCAGTGGAAGAAGCCGTATCTCTTGCTTTTAATGTTTTCTATTTTATCCTGACTTTATATCTGCTCGATTCCTTCTTTCTTGCTAGGTGCTTCTCAGAGTCCTTCTGCTCCCAGGTGATCACCATGTTTTCTCTGAAACTGTGAAACCCGTGCTGTTGCATATTTCTGATTAATCCTTGTATCTTTTTGATGTGGTTGCAGGGACTTTCACTAGACTATGTGGACTTCTGTCCTGAACTTCTCTAGGTTAGCTGCACTTTGCCAACTGTAGTCAGAGCACCCTGATTCGCAAGCACTGAGGTTCTATACTGTTCAATACAGCCCTTGTGTTGCTGCAACAGCAAATGCTTTCTGCAGGGATATCACCCTGTATGCCAGGGAGGGCAGTTTCCATGTTCAGTGATTTCCCATGACCAGCATTATAATGAACATTGGATGGGTAGGCTATCTTTGCATCCAGATTTGACACCAAACAGTTTTGACATCAGTCTCTGTGTTGGTGGATATATCACATAACTGGTGAAGAGGGTAATTTCTTTGGTGTTGCATGGTCAGCTATTATAGAATTACGTTAATATTTTACAAGGGTTTTGTCCTCTGACAGCATTCACTCCCTTTGATCTTTCCACTACGCAGGGAGGCAAAACCCCTGAGTTTTGCTGGGCTGTGCTTGTGGCTCTATATGGCCATCAGAAACAGATAAATCCATGCTCATATTCCTGGCCTCGGGCTGCATTGTGGGATAGTGAAAGCCATGAGACGGGGGATGTTCCTGCCATTTTATTTCAGCTTTGAGTTAGTGATCATGCTTCATTGAGGCTCTGAGTAATTTGAGATGCAAAGCAATCAGGGGAGCAGAGCACGGTGGAAAGTATAGGGCTATATATAAAAGGAACAAAGCCAGTTGAGACTGTAGTGGTGGAGGTGTGTGCAGTGGTCACTAAAGTTTCTAGTTGGGCTTTGGAATATCAAGAGCCTGGATCCAATTCTGGCAGGGCTGCAATATTTTAAAGAACTTTTTTTTTTTTTTTCATCAATGGTTCAGTTTAACCAAGAACATTGTTTAAGGGGCAGTGGTCAGTCTGCTGAGCAAATCTTTGCAGAATCCAGCCTATTACTTTTGAAGATTTTTTGCTGCAGATTTCAGGAGCCCACAGAGAGGAGGGAGAGGGAAGAAGAAAGTGCAGGGCAGTAGGGAGAAAGAAGAACATTTTAGAGTGAAACCTTAATTTGAGGAATTGCCTTTTTTCATCATGTTGTAAATTCATTAGTCATGTATGATGAGGAAGCTGATTTATGATTGTTAACTATATTGAACTGATGAACATAACTTCTTGAAATTTAGTGGCCAAATGAAGGCCTCTCCAGGCATTAATAAATTAGACCACTTTAAACAATTTAATTATTTATCCTGTGCAAATGGGACAGGATATTTCTGGAGTGATGTGTGTATTGCTTTAGATATAGTTTAGTGTACATGTGACTAAAGCTCTGTTTGTAATTCCTACCAATTGACTCATTGCATGGAGTGGTGGAGGATGGGGAGGACCTTGGCTGAGACTTAAGAATTTTTAGTTTTGTGGGGATTTCCTAAAAAAAAAATCCGTCTGATTCAATCTAGGGCTCTGTTCGTTTGCTTGCCATAAACTTATCAGCTTCTGTTTGTAAAGGAGTTAAAGGAGCAAAAAGGAAGGCTATTAATAGCACAGGATGTCTGCATCGAACCCTACTATTATGCATATGCACTGCTATTTTTATTGCTGTAGTATGCGGATCTACTGATGTCCTATCTTGATAGGCCCTGCGTATACATAATTCCCCACCTGTAGACTTTATAACATCAGTGTAATTTTTTGTAAGTGATCATGTCACCCAGTCATGTCATCTCCAAAGGAAATGACTGCACTGTAAGTGGCTCATCCTTAAGTGCTATCCTAACCAGAAAGAGAAGGAAATAATTAAGACAACATGAATTATGTAAAACAGACTTGAATAAAGAGTGACAGAAGGGTTGGCTTTGACAGCTGGATGTTAAATGAAATTTGTTTCTGTTGTTATAGATGCATAGACTGTTTTTAAATGTATAATTTATTTAGATTTATTTAAGGGGTAGAGGAAAGAAACAAGAAATCCCTGATGCGGAGAATTGAAATAATGAGTTGTTATACACACATAAATAGTCATTACGAAATATTTTATTGGTCTATTTTTGCTGTATTTATAAGGGCATTTTAAGACTCCTTGAGTCTGCGTTTTACGTCCACATAGATACACTGCATTTTATACAGCAATCCTTACTGCATGCTTAATTGAGTTAATAACATGAAAAGTGAATACTCCTGGCTCCTCCAGCTTGGTTGTGCTGAAAGAATGAATTTATCCTGTAGGGCTGTATCTCAGGCTATCTTTATTCCTCATACCTTTAAGGAGGCCAAAGCCGTAGGTATGGGAAAACTTTCTACTCAAAGCCAGAGGAACTTCTCTATGAAGTCAAAACCTCTGCAAAGTACTTGATTTACATTACAATGGTGGGCGGAAGCAGGGGTGGGGAAAAAGGGCCATTTCCAAAGAAAGCCTTGGAATGTTGTCTGTGGTGCCATTGATCCTCTGGTTAAAAACCATACAGTGCTTTGTCATTGTCCAGCACACTGTGGACCAAGAATTAACGCAGAGAGGGGAGAAATGGTTTCTGGGTTTGTTAGACTGAGTCTTGTCTGAACTCATGTGCTATTTGCTAATGACTTCTCCACTTACAGTATATGCAAATGCATGCTATTACTATAAATGTTAATCTTTGTAATGATTTTTGAAACCCAGAGTATTCTGCATCCCCTACTGATTTCATGGAGATTTAACTAGACTAGTGCTCAGGACACTGTGAAGCAGGCAGTTGTGGTATAATTTGCCTTCAAGGCAAATTCTTCCCTTCTCTCCTCTCCGATCCCTGCTGTCACTGATTTAGTAGGTTTCACCAGATATAATATTACACATCATGTTATTCTCTATTCTGTTTTTCTGGCATCCGAATATTGTGTTAGAGCTCTTGGATACCCTTGGGGCAAGTGGCAGAAGTTTCTGTGGTCCTAACCGGCTGGCTTGCCAGCACTGTGCTTTTGCTTTTCTCAGTGCAAACACCTTCTGGGGTTTTTAATGCATATATACCCGTCCAATGTAGAAAGATCTCTATTTTTGTGCCTGTCTGTGGCATTTACTTTTCCGTAAGTTGTTTAGAGTGAATTGATGTCGCTGATCCTGCTTCTGCTGATCCATTTTGTTGCAGATGTACTTCATGCTTCTGATTGCTGCTGACAGCAGGATTGTGTGATAGTCTGTATCTCTGGGTGATCGCTTAATTGTCTCTATGACACCCGCAATAATATGGTCAGGAATTTGTCACTCCAGTCATGAAAATCATAAAACGTGGTTTGCTTGCAAATAATGTTGTCACACTTACAGAGAATTCAAACTTGAGCTGCTTCCTTTTTTTTTTTTCCTTTTTTTTTTCTATTTCCTACTTTACTCCTGCACAGTAAAACAGAACCAGTGTACAATTTACTAGGCATACAGGCCAAAATAATGCTATGGTGGGGATCTTTGATCCCTTTTTCAGTGCAGACACACCCATGGCAAGCTCAACAGAGAGGAAAAAGGGCTCATTCCCAAACTCTCCACCTCTCATCCTGATTCCACGCAGAAACATGCAATGAATGGATTTCTGGGATAATTCCCATTCTCTTTTGTCCTAAAGAGGAAGGCATATACCTGTTCATGTCAAGAATTAAGATACAATAGCAGTATTTCATGGCTGTGTGTACCTCTGTTGTTTGTATAGGTGACAGACAAATGAAAATTTCCGCAGGGCATTAGGTGCTGAGTTGCATGGTCAAAACCTCTGGCATTTCTAGAGGTTCATATAATTTTCTTTCTTGTGTGCTTTCTTGGAAACAACCCGAAGAAAATAGACTTCCCCTCAGCTGAGGTTTGCAGTAGCTTCTGTTTTTTGAAATGAGAGCTGATGCCATTCGTGTAGTCTTTCCTGTGATAAAATGATTGTGTCTACATCTATGCCTGCATATAGAGTATTGACCAAAATGTGAATGCAGTATGAGAATTATTCTTTAATAATCCTTGTTCACGTGACTGTTATTGTTATATGGAAATATACTCTTTCAGCTTCAGTGTTGCTTATCAAGAGACAAATGCGTTGTTGAGATTGCAGTCCTGTGAGCAATTCCTACAGGGCTGAAGGGAGTACTGTATTTTTTTATTTATTTTTTGCCATAACTGTTGTGACACTTGAAGGTTACAGACTGCTTACCGAGATTTTGTCACCGGTGCCCTTTCTCAGTAAGTAAATGCATGAATCCAGGATGGATCCTTCCTATACCAGAGATGATGAGTTTGTACTAGGTTATCAAGGAAGGTTATCAGCAGCATCGACTGTGACCACTCACAAGTGGCACAGTGCACATGGAGCCTCTCCCAGATCTTTGGCTGGTCCCTGTGGCCACATGAGAGTTTTGGGATCTCCACAGAAAAGTGGCTACTGAGCCCTGCTGCACTGATACCAGAATGGACAGGAAAGCTGGTTGTGACAGGAATCTGCCACATCTTATAGGAAACTGCACTTTGTCCACTTCTCTGTAATTTGAAGGCACTAGGTTTCGGGCCCTATGGAACGGCAACTATTGAACAAGGTAAGAAAAGAGCAATTCCTCCTCTGCAAGCCATTTTAATGTGTGCTTTGGATCAATAGAAAGAATGAAACACTTGTCAACACAGAAATCCTGGGAAGAATGTGTTGAGGGAGGCTGATGCCGTAGTTACCAGAGGAATATATTTGTCTCTCAGCTCTCCAGAAGCCAAAAGACCATTTCATTCAACTAACATAAAAAATACAAAATAAATGTACTAGCAGATCAAATTCAGATTATTGAAGATGACTTTTGTGTGCTGAATCAATGTTTAGATGAATGTTATGAGCAGAGGGAACTCCCCTGGACAGCCGTTTGCAAGTATTACTGCCAATAACCTTCAATTTCTGTTCAATTTTTTGCCTACAGGTTGTTTGATGTGGAAATGGGTGCTATATATTAATTTCAGCATTAATTTATATGGGACGGGTTACTTGTGAACAGTAAGTAAAATTCCGTTTCCAATAAATATTAGAAAACTTCATGTCTGTGACATTCTCGTGTATTAAAATACATGGTTACATCAATAGAGGCCAGAAACATATTGGATGATCTGTAAAGCTCACTTGGCATCCTTTCCGTTACCATTAAAAAGGTAATGGGGAAGAATGACAGAGTCTATATTAGTAGATTTTTTTATTTTAATTGAACATTGCATCCTTTACAGCGTTTAATAAAGATCTTTCTGCACGTAAGGGTTTGCATCCATACCAAGCAGTTCTTTCACTCCTGCCTCTTAGAGGAGTTTAGATTGAAACAAACCCCCAGGCTACTGGAAACACCTTTGGGGTAGAAGAGATGTGCACGAGGGTCTGGTGGAGGACTGGATGATCTTGTACAGTCCTGGATGGTTGTTTTATTGTTGTTTTGGGGTTGTGTTGGTTTCGTTGCTGGTTTTTTTGGCTGGTGTTGCCTGTGATGTACTACATACTAGTGAGTTTAATTCAGAGAACGGCAAGAGATTGAGGCATGCAGTGGGCACAGCCTGGAGGCAGACAAATGTGGTCAATCTTAAATGGGGTGGTTGCAGGGATGGAAGTCTGCATGATGATTGAGAGAGATTTCAAGGAAAGTATTTTGGAAAGGAGTCTGGAGAGAGGAGTTGAGGAAGATGAGAGGGAAAGCTTCCGGTTGAAGGCAGAAGTAAGAGGCAGAAGAGCTCGCTGATACAGATGCAAACTTTGATGTGGATCGTCAGGCATCTAACTCAGCAATCCTCCATGTCCTCTGGGGCATGGAAGAAAATGGAGGTTGTCCCTTACTTCCATCATATCCCAAATTAGATTGTGCCCATGGGGGAGATGTAATTTAATTATCTGCGAGAACCTCAGTGTCGCTGAGACACTGGAGTGACTTTACAAGCAGTCCTATGACTTCACTGTGCATTCGTTATCCCAGCCCGTTCTCTTGTCATGCCTTCCCCTTTCCAGTTGATAAGAGCCTCTGCCTTTCCATTTGGTCGATTAAATGCTGTAAATTCTGTGATGAGGGGCAAAGCATTAAATTTCTCGAGCGCGTCTGTGCGTCTTATCGTGGAGCCGCTTCCATGTTGTTAACAGTATTTGATTCATACTGAAGGAAAATTGATGACCTGAATCCTCCTCATATAAGAGCTCCATTGTTAACATCTCTTGTTCTCGGTCACCCCCTTTTTTTTTATGCCTTCTCATTCAATTTATCAAACATGCTTTCAGCAATCAAAGGCTAGAAAATCGCTTTCATTCTTGAGGAAGATATTCTGTGTCATTTTGTCGAGATGCAGAGCTAATATAAAAAAAAAAAAAAAGCTGATAAAAAGGGGGGTCACAATGCAGAGGCTGCAGCTTGGCACCAGCTCCCAAGTCACGTTAATGGAGGATTGCAGCCAAGGTGACAACAGACCATTCACGGTAAAAGAAAGCTCCCTCACATGCTCAAGGAGCTGTGGGTAAAATCGCCTTTCTCATTGCATCAGTGTTCAGTGCCGAAATGCACACAGTCAGCTCCGGCACATGGTAAACTGCTCGGGGAGGAGGCTTTGAAGTGTGTGAGTTAGAAGCCATGCGAGGATCGCGTGTGGATTTAAAAGAATAAGGAATATCGAGGGAGTAAACAGATGAAAGAAAAAGGGCAATTAAAACTGGACGGACAGCATCAACCTGAGTTAAAATGCCCTCTGTGAAGCGGGAGGTTAGAGTTTCAGATGGATTTTGTAGCCTGAGTCAGCTCACTCTGTGTGAACAAGCTGCTCTCACCATTAGTAAGACCTCTATTTCATTCACACTGCTGAGACTAATTCTGACTCTCCTTTTAAAACAACTAATTCCCTATTTCTGTAGACCTGGTGGCAGAATGATCTGACTTACGAAAATACAGAAGTAATTAAGGATGTGGTTGGCTGTGGGATGGACCCCAGCTTAAAACGAGGTGCGTGCTCAAGAAGCGTCTGGAAGACAGACTTGTTTGTTTTTTAAATAACACTGAGTCCATGAATAATCCAAATGAAAACAACTTTATGTGCTATGTGCTTCCAGTGATGATACGTGTGACTATCCAGTTTTGAGGGATTTGGCATTTACTGTCGGTACAATCTCTGCTCCAGACGAAGCATGGTAGTATGGCTTTGTGCTTGTGTTTTGACAACTGAAAGGGGTAAGGCTTGTCATTTTGGAAAGTAGCTTTCTTGGGGAATAACAGTGTGACTTACTATTTTGCTGGCTGCCAGACCCTTTAAGGATGGGCTGGCTCACTTGAAAGCCTAAACAGGAGCTGAGCACTTGGGAGAATCTAGTCCAGAAAATATGATAGTCGTTCGTATAACCTTATCCTGGGTATTTCACATTTACACGAGCAAGATGCATGCGATTGCCGTTTGTTGGAAAGAGGACTCAATAAGATTCCTAAAAACATAATTGAAAACATCTGTCCTCTAGTCATCATTTCAGTTTTCTTAGAACTGGTAGGTCTGTCTGCTCTATGGCAACTGTAGTGTGCCATCGGAAGGGGTGGGATGATCACTGATGTTCACACCGGTGTGCTAGTAAAATGGGGAAAATAAGTGTGTGATGTTTTATAGAATAAATTTCTATAAATTACCTGTTTTGAAAGCTGTTCTGTGTACATTGGCTGGGCCAGCTGGCTACCACTTCATCGATAGGTGTGATTCAGGGCACTTCACACTGGTATCTTGCATACAGGCTGGTTTGGCATTGCACCCTTCATTAAATTGGAGCAACATGGTACCTTGAATTGCGTGTCATGTAATGTAATCTTTGGGGAAAAGTCCATCAGCCCTGAATTGCGCTCTGGTAGGAGGTTTCTGAGAGTTCACTTTGGACTAAAGCTCTCAGGAGTGGTTTGGGCAGACTTTGTTTGGGGCACATTGTCAGCACCGTGTCAACACAGGGCGCTGCCAGCTTGAGGGTATGAGCCTTTTGGTAACTGCTGTACAAAGAAAGTGAATGGGTGTTAAAACCACACGTTTCAGAGTTGCCTGGGAAGTTTCAATCAAATTCTGATTTTTCACTGACAAGTAGGAGAAAGATTACACCTCTGGAAGGTTGTTGATTTTGTCCAAAAAAAAAAAAAGAGGAAAAAAATTACAACTTAACTATCTAATTTAAATATCTTCATTCCATGCTTGGCTGCTGTAACCTGCCAGCTTTTTCTTTGTGGAAGCTGTTGTCTTTGTAGTCGCAGTAACTGTTGAGATTGTCTTGAGTTGTTTTTCTCCTCATTGGTGGTTGTCACTGCCACCCTCCCGGAGAAGCAGAAAAAATCCTTTTGTATTGAATTATCAAGCACCCTATATGATTCACACTATTTATGTCCTGCTCCTTTTTTCCTCTTGAATGCCTTGGGTGTTTCAGCACCTAACCAGAAATTTCTGATGCTAATCGCCTGCTATCCATCTAGCTATTACATCTGATAGATAGGTAGTACAGTTGAATAGCTTGAAGGTATATGCCGTGAAAACCGCTGGGAAATGGTCAAAAAAATGCATTTCCAAAAATCCAGCTGGGATTTTTGGGTACACTCCACTTAGGTTTGCCCAGGTGTTTGGGAACGTGGCTTTTCTTCTGGTTTATTAGCCAGTTTGGGGTTTTGCAAAAGTATTACTGAAATTGTTTTGAAGCATTAAAGGTGGAGCAGAAGGGAGAGGCATGAAAGATCCTGAATGGCTTTCCAAATGCACTTCATGTGACAGCAATCATAAACTAGCAACGTTTTCATTTCTATAATGTTTTGAATTAGATTAAATTGATGTTGAAGCTTTTTCAGTTAGTGGTTTCACCCTGATTTGTTTTCTTATATTTGTAACAAGTAGCACATGCTCAGGCTTTTGTTGTTGGTAGGTTTTTTGGTTTTATTTTTTTTGTTTTGTTTTGTTTTGTTTTTTAGATATTTCTTGCTAAGTGTTGGTTAGCTTGCTGTGGAGTTCTCCACAGAATAACCTCAGATTGAGGCTCTGCCCCAGGCAGTGGTGCTGGCTCGATTTAGTCCTTTTGCATAGTTAATTTATCTTTTAGTTACTGGTTTAAGGATATCAGAGCTAATTACTTTGAATTCTTGGGCAGGGTGGGGGTGGTTGCTGTGAACAACAAAGCACTGAAAATAGAAGTGAGAAAAAATCTCCCCCCTTTCATTTTCCATGTGCAATATCACCACTATCACAGGTCTTTTACTTTGAAGTATGCTTCCAAACTTAGTCAGAACCCATCTATTCACTATTTTCCATGCCTGTTTGCCATGTGTTGTATATACATACGTCTTTTCCTCCGATGTAGGTCATAAAACCAAACTGTCAGGTATGTTTCGTTATGAAAGGGCCACTTACTGTAGCAATGAATTGTCTTCGCTGAATTCATTTTCGCTCCAACGTGGCTTTCAATGAAAGTTTACAGACACTATAGTTCAGGCAGGCAGCCAACGCAGAAGGGATTTCTGTTTGCATTTCTTTATTTCGGTGCCAAAGGAGGATTAGCTCGTGCTGAAAGGGGGAGAGAGGTGAGCTAGAAACGCTTGACCTGGTCTTTAGTAGACGTTTGCTCATTATTTTCTTTTGAGCGTTCTGCAAGTCCTTCTTCACGCGTATGGGCAAGAACAGGTTAAAAAAAGACCTGCCAAATCTTTACAAATCTCTTTACTAGCTTTATTAAAACAAACTAAATGAAACTGCCTGTATCTTTTTTCCTTCTTTTATTTTTTCCCCAATAGGATTTGGGGTTTTTCTTTCCAGCCCACACATGTGTACATGCCTGTTTGGTATAGGAGCCACATTTTCCTAGTTCATTAGCCTGCCGTTCCAGCTCCAGCCTGTCAGTACCCCTGGGTCTGTGACGTGTTCAAGGCTTTGTTGGGTTGCTTGTGACCATGTCTGGGTGAGTGCTGCAAATTTTCTGTAACATATCTGGTAATTTGCTTCAGTGTAGCACGAGCTGGAAGATGGGAGCGAGCCTTTGATCTCTGACATTGTGATATCAGCAGGGAAGAAAATAAAAAAACACTTCAGAGTCAAGATGTGTTAAATTAGTTGAAAAGTAAATTGACAGAGAGTTGGCAAGAAATGCATACCATAAAATCACTAACCCTTTGAGTAAAGTATGGGTATTTTCCAGCAGTCAAAAGTAGTTTGCCCTAAAGCTTTTGTCTAAGAAAACTGGCTAGTAGTAGCAAGAACTAAGGCTTAACGTTTCTATTCTGTATCCAAGAACTTGTTTGAGGATGCAACAGCATTATCTTAAGAAAATGGAAGTTGTTAATATGATGCCAAGAAGCTCTTCACGTCTTATTTGGAACTCTTAAATATTTGTTTAAGGCTGCATTTCCTATTAATAGTCTATCACACTGCATTTTGTGCCAAAAACTATCCATGCCTCTTTTTGCAAGTCAGTGCAGTTTCCTCGTTCCCTTCCCTGCATTGCATAGTAAATGCAATGTAGTTCATTTAACAACCAAAATATTGTTGGGTACTGACACTGTCAACCGTACTAGCACATTAAGGCACTTAAATCATTGCAATATTTTGATCGTAATACACAAAATATAACCAAGAAGCTACATTGAGCTGGGAGTCCCACTGCTTTGTACTTTGAAGGAACATGTGCATTGGTGACATGGTGAAGTTGTAAACTAATTAGTTAGCAAATTAATTTCTGTGTTTAGTGGCTTTTCTTGAAGTTTCTGAAATGGACAGTTAACAAGAGTTCATTTAAAGCCTTTTGGATCACTTCCTATCAGTCTTCTGTGAGGGCTGTACGTTCAGATCTCTTCCCAGAACTATGCTCCCTGGGCAAAGATGATGCATGGTCTAAATAACTTGTGTGCAGATTTCTCCTGCACAAAATCTGACAGCGTCTTTTTGGGAACAGTAGTTGGGATGGGTAAACGCTGAATGCATTGCGACAAGGAAATGTGGAACAAAATGGGAACGTTTAAATTTAGGCGAGGAAGCCAGAGCACATCAAGGAACAGCTCTGAATTAAGGCAGTGCTCTGGGTGTGGGAAGGGAGCAGCCAGGGATGGGGAGGCAGAAGGAAAATCAGGAATTAAGCTGCTTAATCAAGTTACTGCTCCACAAAGGAGCAGGTAGGATGTATCCATATTCTGCAAGCGTGTGTGTAGTGTGGTAGCATTTTGTGTGCATGCTTGCTCCCCAGTCTGCAAGTGTTTACAGTTTTTCCAAGCATCCCTCTGTTTTTAATAAGATCCGACTCAATTATTGAACTGTGGACTTCCTTCCTTGAAACCCCACGTGCCTAGATTTCCTAACACTATGCCTGGTACACAAATACCTGAGTAATTTAAACAGGTGGCTATTTGCAGCATAATTACTGCAGTTGTTAATGATAAATAACAGGCTCAGCTTGCAAACCCCAAGAATATCTAATTTGCTTGCCTGCCTGCAATGGATTGTCTTCTGTGCAGAATACAGATGATCCTGCTATTACAAGCTGTAAAAAGGAATTGATTTCAATTCATCCACTCTGGTCCTGGAAACACTAGCAATCTGTTTGCGGGATCAGAACCATCATTTGCTTCTACGAGAAAAGCTGATGTTTTCCAACTTTAATAATATCCCAGCTTTGAAGAGTGGAGAGAAACCGAGGAGTAGCTTTTTGAAGTTTCCAATGCTAGTAATTTTCTTTTCACCTTTAGCAGACTGAATGTTTTTTCTCTTTAATCTCTAACTGATGAAGGCATGTTGTATTTGAACATTTTGAAACAATATTTTTAAAGTTCAGCTATTCAAAAACATTTTTTTTTGAGAGAGATTTGTGCTCAAAGGTATAAGACAAATATCTCTGCTCTTCACATAGTTTGTTTCTTAAACCAATTTAGTAATTTTAAGGAGATTAACTCATGATGTTTAAGCATTTGCGTTTGGCAGTGCTACTCAGTTAACAATTGGCATAGGTTCTTGCTAATGAAAACATGATTTGGGTGAATCTTGTTTCCATTTCAGCCATTTCCTAAAAAGAACTTGTGTCAAAATACTGAAATAATAAGCCACTATTTATACTCTTCATAATCCTAACTACTTCCTTCAATTCCCTGTATTTCTTTGCTATAATATATTACATAATGAAGAAATGAAGAATTATTATTACAGTGAAGAAATAGCCCAGCAAAAACTGTACATAAAGAAAACATCACCACCTTACTGTTAACTAGGAATAAGGGCATGCACCTTTTCCCACTTAAGAATTCCATATTTTTGTTGGTTTGTATGGTCTGCTACCCATGGAAATTATGCTAATCAGGAAGCACATTTATATAAAGCTGCCTTCCCTTCTTAAATTCCAATACTGCAGAGTTTGTTTTCTTATAAAACCCTGCTTTAAGGTGTATGGCAGACATTGAAAAAAAGAAAAAGATTTTCTTACTGATAATTAATCTGAGGTTGTTTATCACATCCTAACATCACAGTACTAATTTTAGTAAGTAAATGCTTTAATGTCTTAGAGACCAATGCTTCAATACTTCAATTTGCACTTTCCTTTTCTGTTTTTTTTTTTAATCTTTTAAGATTTTTTTTTTTTTGAGATTATGCATCTGAAAAGTTGTCCTAGTATAGCTCAGGGGATGTAATAAAAGACCTTGCCTTGCTTTATGTCCATACACCTTTACACCTTATGGTATCATTGCATAAGAAGCTTGCAGTGGCACGACATGGCTTTAGTTCTAGACGACAAGTTGACAGAGGGAGAGAGAAATTTGGTTAAAACTGAATTTTTAAAGAATGTCAAAAAAGAGATGCTATTCAGTTGACCATTATTGTTATTATTTCAGTCAAGGACATTTCTTCGATCTTTCAAAGCTTGTCTTCTAATATATATTCTCAGCTGTCTTCTGGGGAGCTTGGAGTTGTATACCTTCTGTCTGCCTACAGACTTTCTCAAAAGAAATAAAGCAAAAATAAAACAAACAAACAAAAGCAAAGATGTAGTATAGCTCTGTGTACAGACGTAGAGCATTCATGTTAAGCCTGCGTATATCACACATAATGTGCCTCACAGGAAATACAACTTAAAAATTTTTAGACAGTTGAATCATAAGCATTTGTTGATACCATGTTTGATGTATTGAGCTCTTCCCTGTCAGTAACCTCTTGTCTTAATGAACATCATCTTTATTCTGAAACTTTCCTACTAATTGTTGATAGTGTTAGTCCGTGTTTGTTACGAAACTGCTGCATCCTTATGTACGCAACTTTACTGTTGAATGCTATCACCTATCTTATGCCTCCGTTGTTTAACAGTGTCCTTTCCCATGTCATTTACGTTTTACTGGCCACAAACCCAGTTTTAATAGTTCACGGAGTAAATCTGTGTTTTATATTTGGATGAAGCTGCTTTGGTCATATCCAAACAAGCTGCCATTGCAAGCTGCCAGAGCTTGGACCACTTTCATTGGACGTGTTTTGTAATGGCATAAGAATTTTGGCATACTATGGTGTAGAGGCTAATGTCGGTCAGTGCTGTCTAAACATGCTAGATTTCCCATCAATTACACTGCTAAATCTTTGACAGACTATGCCAATCTTTGGGTTAATGCTTCCCAATTCTTCATTTTGACAGCAAGAGGAGGAGAGGGAAATGAGAACTCTTTTGCACAGAATGCCCAATATGGCAAGTGTGTCAAAGTTCTCTCAGCTGACTTTTTCTACAGCTAAAAAAAAATATGTAATAGATTTTGGTTGCGATACAGTCCCTTCAGATGCTTTAGATCAGAAATGTCCTAATATACTGAGTTTGGTTCTCATTTAACGTAGTAAATCAAGATTTTTTTCAATATATTTTAAGCAGATGGTGTGTTGGGTTTGGGTATCACATTTAACCAAAGAAGTTCAATTGAATGAAAATGAAGAAAAATGTCAGTGTATGTAGCACTGAGGATTTCCTTGCCTTGAATCTTAGAAGTACAGTAATTCTGTCCCAGGTGTCTTTGAAGCAGTGCTTCAGTGATGCCATGCAGGAGGCTTCCAGCTTGTATCCATGGCTATCTGCTTGATTTTCTCCTGCTCAGAAAGTCAGCGGAACGCTCCATGGAAATGAGCATTTGGATGTACATGAGTTGCCTCATGCATGTGCCTTAAACCAAACATTTCCCTAAATTACTGGACCCTTTGTGCCTGTGCTGTGCAATTTCATTGGTGCCTGTACAGTGTGCACAGCCGAGATTTCTGGACCTACAGTAGCTCCAGCTGGGCTACCAGCTGTACGGACATCTCTGCATTCACCATCGTAGATGTGCAAGCAGTCCTCAGAGCCATCCAAACAGAATTTCCAGGAAACCTGTTCAGAGAGCAGTCTTACACGTGCTAGTACATCATAACTGATCATACTTGGACTCCTCTCTTCTTTTGTTTGTTGGGTGGTGTCTTCTGGAATATATTATACCTGGATGTTACCTGTGTATATATTTTTGTATGTGTATTTTGAAAATATGTATGTGCGTTTGTATACGTATGCCTCCAGGACACAAGTAAACAAGTAAAGTTGTGTTTCAGACTACGAACTTACTATTAGCATAGCCCTGCGTGTAACTGCTTTGTATGAATGTGTGCAGAATTACATTCTATTGTTAGGAATGTGATTTTATACAGATGTGATTAACATCTGAACATAATGGTTGAAACACCGTCCCTATTAAAATCATTAGCTGTCTACCTGCTGGTGCTTGGTAATGGCATTTCAATAAGCATAGGTAAATCATTCAAGGAAACAGGAAAAATAATTAGGGAAAATGAACCTGATTTATTTTATCAAGGCTGTTCTTTATTAGTCCTTTAAATAAACATTATTTTTGTTGGCTCAATGCAGAGCTAAGTGACCACTAAAGAGAGGAGTCAGAACTCATTTAACATACTAGTTCATTATGGCCTTCAGTGCTGCTTTTACTTGCTTTTATGTGACTACAACAGTTAAGCATAGGTAAATTAATGCGACTGGAGTTGCTTTGAAACAGTTATGCTAGGAGGAGAGAGATGGTTTCTCTTCTGGATTTGCTTGAATGGTAGTTTTTCTTTTGAATGGAAATCTAAACCCTAGGTCTAACAAAGTCTGGCTTAACACTTTGTTGTGGTTCTGACCGTTCCTTTACATTTTGCATCTCCCTCTGTTATTACTTTCTTATTATCTTTTTTTTTTCTTTTCCCAACAACCAAATGGCTTTGAGATTCTTCTTTTTTTGGAAGGGATTTTGGTGTCTCCCCCTGCCTCTGTCCCTCCTATGTTTTTAAAGAAATGTTTTCTTTGGGTTTTCTTCAGGGTAGGGAATTTGTATTGTGGGTGACAGTCACTTACAGTGAGGAAATTCTTTTTTTAAGCCCTTAACTATACTTGAGCAGGGAAGGAGCTTTTTCTTTCAAGTTGATTCAGGGAAGCATTACTGATGATATAAGGATATATTGTTTAAAAAACGGCTGAGAAAAGCTGCTGTCTGCATTGCTCTTTCCACCTTTCCTTATCCAGGATCAACTTAGGAGGAACCTTCTCTTCCCTCCTTGGGTATGCTGGTTTTCGTTGTGGCTGCTTCGTGAGGGGGAAGGAAAAGGAGGAGGAGAGGGAGCTGCTGGCATCCTTGGTGTAACTCAGCTTACAGCACAACCGGAGGGCTGAATTTTGTGACGTGCAAAGGGTTCATTAAAGATCAGCACACACACAACCGCAGCACTGAAATAGAATTTTCTGCTCTTGATTGTCCACAGTCTCTCTCCCTCTTTTTTTTTTTTTTTAATTATAAGAAGAACAGCATTTCTCACCTGCTTCCTGCATGCTTTGATTGTGCTATTAATACAGCTTCCTAAAGTCTGTGTGCAAGCAGCCTCAGTAAGTAATTTAGCAACACGGACGCGCGTTTGTGACAACATTGAGCAACACCACAACCATGATTTGTGATTTTAAGGGGCTAGAGAATGGAAGTTAACATGTAGCATGTTTTGAAATCTAGGACTCCAGTCTTTGAACCAAACTTATATTAGCAGACCCTGCTATCATCGGGTAAATTTTAGGAGGAGTGATTTTCACAGCTAGAACTGAAGGGTTCGGGCCCAATTGACCGCTTTATCTACGTGGGGATACTAAAGTAAACTGATTTGAATGTACTCTTAAAATGGATTAATTAAAGTAATTTAATGGGATTTTATGGCTGCCTCCATCAGTATGAAGAAGTGGCTCTGATGCTTTGTAGCTTGTTTCATTTTCTGAGTAAAGGGGAAAATTGACATCGAGCACTTCCCTTCCGAAATGCCCCGAACTGAATTAGAGCCTCTTTAATTCTGACTGGGAGAGTCCGTGTGTTGTCTTCATGCAGTTTTAACTCATCACCTTTAAATTCCCACCTTTATTAAATTAGCGTTATCTTTCCCAAGTGCCCCTTAAGGGTTCGGAGGCCTTTTGAAGAACATCTAACACCATGTTGGTGATAGCCAGAAATGAGTTCTCATACCATGTTGGTTGCTGACTGGCAGAGGAATAAAAGATTAAATGGAAATTACAATCCATCTGGAAAGGATTTGTTATCACCAAGGATGGACCGGAGTCAACAAGGGATTTTATTAATTCAATTAATAAAATCTTTTTTTTCTCTCCCTGCTGAAAGAAGATTAGATAAGGTGTCTGGAAAATAAGGTGTCAGTGATGGGATTAGAGAGGTTCCTGCAATTTTTCAATCATTTGCTTTGAATTAAACAACATTCAAGCCTTCCTTTAGAGGTAATAGGGCTTTTCTTCTTCATTTCAGACTAGAGTTACAGACTTTATTTCTCATCAGGCCTCATGTATGCCCCTAATTTGGACTACGTAGAGGCTGCTTTCTGTAGTTTGTGTTTCTGGCAGCTTGCTTAGGTGTTTGTTTCCACGTGCCCTTGTCAGCTGGTTCACTCAGAATTAGAGCCCTGCTCCTCTTGCAGTCCTGCCTGGCTGCTAAACGTCCATTGCTTGGACTTTGCTGGCTGTGGTCACACGAACCTTGTTGGCAGGGTAAGATGCACAAACTGTTTAAGCACTCGAAGATTTGCACTTTTATTTTGAACTAGCTCCTTATCGGCAGGCACACACCAAACTGTCTGGGAGTTGCATTAAGAAGGAGGCTTTAGGTGAAAGCTTTATTCCTTCCATCTGTAATTAAGTGATTTGTTCCAAACTCACATATCTCTCCTTCCTCTTCCTTTTGCCACTGACTAGCTCATCCTTGCAGCTTTAAATCAGATACTCCACTCCCTTTCTAGATCAAATTTCCTTCATTGCCTTCTTTCTTCTTATACCTTCTGTGGTTTTTGAGTGTTTTCTTTAACCACTCCTTGTGTTCCTCCTAGCTACCTCCATTTCCACTGCCTTTCTGCAGGGAAACTGGCTTGTCTTTGTCTCTTTGCCCAGCATCTTCCTGTCTAGTCAAAGCTGCTGATTTTTGCCTGGCTCCTGACCCTAGCACAATTTTGGCGCCGTTAGTTGCTTGTGGGTAAATTAGCCGGTTCTTCCTTCTCCTTCCTTTTCTTTATGCATCTCACGTGTTCCCCATCAATCACCTTGTGCCAGCCTCAGAGGCTGGCAGGAGAAGCTGGCACCTCCTGCTTCCCCCCTCCTCCAAAGGATCCCACTTTCGGACTGTTCCTTTATCCTCACCGGAAGGACTCGCTGCTGCTTTTTGTGTGCTTTGTGCCCTGAAGAGCTGGCCCCCTCCCTTGCACACCTCGTCCTGCCTTTGGTTCCTCATCCTGCCTTTGGTTCCTCACCCTGCTCAGCTCTCAAGATGTGCGTTCTCTGCAAACTGCATCCAGCTGCGTTTAGGTGGTCTTCAGCCTCTCTGCTTCTCAGTGCCTTTCACTTTATATTACCCAGCTGTTATCTCCTGCCCTAGTTCTCCATAAACTCTCTTCTGCCCTAACTGCTTGAACGTTATTCTGATCCAGATGTGGCTCCGGGGGGAAATTTGGACCCCACCAAAAGAGAAGATTTCCATTATGAGAAGACGCAGTTGGTGTGTGTGTGGAAGGCGATGCTGGTGGGACTGGGGAGATTAAAATTACCTTGGAAATCTCAGCCAGCTCTCCCAGAGATTGTCACCACTGTTCCAGCTCCCAAAGGTCTCTGTTGCTCTTTTGATCATCAAAGATATTTAACTCTCACTCTACCTGCCTAGGATTGTAGAAGAACTACGTCCATTGAAGAGTCCTGGCATTGCCACCACCTTCCCATACCTTTATCCCATCCCTTCCATAATCCTTGACCCAGCATGAGTTATTCTTAGTGATATTATCCAGATAGATCTTATAACTTTGTATGCTTTTTTTTTTTTGTACATTGCTGATTTGAGATGAGAGAAAAAAAAGAGTTACGCTCACACAGGCATTCAGAGGCATGCATGTCTTATTTCTTAGGAAGCACCGTTAATATCCTTGGAGATATGCTGCAATCCCATCATCCCATAAGCCAATGTTAGTGTGCTGTTATTGTCCCGAAATCCATGAACCGCTGCAGTAAGCAGTCTCCAGGTTTGTTTGCTTTTACTTGATCAGGACCTGCACCCTGTCCTGCGTGGTCAGTACAGTCAGCCTTGACTCTTAAGCAGGCTGCCAGCACAATCGGTAGATAATTAGGAACCTGCTCTTACGGTCAGGTTTTTCGTTCAGAATGTTAACTAATTTTCAAAACCCCTGTTATTTGGAGGAATGGGACCACAGTGGCAAGATAAGGAAGGTCAGTCTTCTCTTCCAGGTCTCTTACACTTCTGAATTCCCATCCTCCTGCCTGCCAGTCAGCCCCACAATAGGCTGGGGTAGGGATGTGAGCCAGCCCTTTAACGCTCTGGAGAAAATACTCACACGGTTCTGCTCTCCATTTGATAGCCTGTCCCCTCTCCCCCTTTATTTTGCATCCTCTTGTAATGTCTAATTGATTCTTTACAAGGCCTCTGTGTTCAGTTTCTGCGTAAAAATGTCAGTGCTGCTCTGTGGGGTGAGTACTTAGGGCCAGGAGACTGGCTCTGGCTTCACATCTTCTTTCAGAGTGCCCGAACACCCTGGGGCAGGCCGTGACCCCCTCTGCCCACGCAGCTTCACAAGGTTTTGGGGGGTGCACTTAGAGTCAGTTGCTGGAGAACAAAATGCCTGCAGCCTCTGTAAATTCGGGAGCGTGTCATGTTGTTTCCCTCCTTCCACCTGCAAAGCAGAGATAACTACTCTTAACCCATCTGTATCAGAGGAGTGTTGAGAGATTTAATTAGCTCCTGTCCACACGGCTTTGAAGGTGTACAGGGTGTCTGAAATATTTTTAAAGGTTTTGCTAAGATTAACTGTGCTGAATTTTGCTCTTTCCTCTACAATGATGACAATACACATGTACACGTTACGTGTGCAGATATGAAACAGTTAATCGTTCTCGTGTGTCTTTAGAAAAGACATCCCATTAAAACAAAACAACACATCAAAGTGAATTAAGCCCTTCTGAAATAATCTTTCTTACTGTATGTGGTTTAGGACCAGCTGAACCCTCTGAAAAGGCGAAGCAGGGAGTGAGAGAGGGAGAGGGGGAGAGAGAAAGACACTTATTTATGTGAAGTCTGTCCCTCTGTTTGACTTTGTACAGCCAGAAACCGAAAGAAAGGCTTCCCTAGTGTGTCCAAGTTTCTGGTGAATGGCTCCTTTGGGTGCGGAAGTGAGCGCCACGGATCCTTTCAGCAGAATGGAACAGTTAATGAGTGTTTCTCTGTTCTGCACTGCTGGAATGAGACACATCCCTCTTTCTAGGTCACTAAGTTAATCAAGTCAAGGATTTCTGTCCATTGTCCTTCTTATCAGTCACAGCTGCATTTGCATTAGGAAGCTTTCTGTTTCTTTAAGCCTCATTCATGTACTGATTAAATCCCTTTCCAAGGCTGCAAAAGCAAATGTCTAATGTATTATATAGCCGTCTCCCGACCCAAGTTAAAACAACTTACAGTAGAATGTGTTTAGAAGCAGATGAAAGAAAAAAAAAAAATCATTGCTTCGATTAATCTGATCATCATTGATAAAACGAAGGGGCAAACAGGTAGAAACTTACATTTCTAATGTGTGATTTTTAGCTTGATGACGTGTAGCATCAACATGAATGTGTACCCCAACGAACAATACGAGGTGAGAATTGAAATTGTTCTTCTTGGGTGTTTGAGTGAACAGTGACGTAGCGTGTGGTAATAAACAGCAGTTGCCACTGCAACATGTTAGATAATAAGTTTGTATATATATATATGGAAATTAACAGATGAACAAAATCAAGTTTCACCAGGCTAGTCTGAACAGACTTTCTTTTTTAGGGCTCGCTCTTAAAAAGATCATGGTCAACCTGTGGTGGTGCTTTGGTTTCCCTACTGATTCATAGTCTCGGTGTTTGGAGACACAAGTTAAAAGGTCCATCTTACTGATTATGAGTAAAAGATCCCCTTGTCCTCTTTTTGACTGCTGCAGCCCTCCCACATCCCAAGGGGTGCGCTGCAATATTTCTTTCCCTGACTCTTCTGAGTAACTGGAAGATTTTGACCTTATTCTTCTGGCAGTCCCAGTTCTTAGGTTTAACGGTGATGGAAAAATCACCTTGGTCATCATCTTACCTTCACTGTGGCTATTTGTCCTTTTTGCAAACCTTCTCTAAAAAAGTTGGGAAATACCTTTTGGTGAGCAATAAGTGTGCTGTTACGAAAACTGAATGCTCGGTGGTATACAAATTGCTCATCTTAAAAGATATTACAGTGCAGTTGGACCATTCCGAAATCTTTCCCTTCTCGTGAGCCTGCTTCCTGCAGAAGATTCGAGTTGTCTCTCTCTGACCACTTCCTCCCAGGCTGCGGTGCTCTCATGGTCATGATCGCACTCGCTTTGCATCTTAATGCTTGCAGATCTGTTCAGCCAATCCTTTGAAATACGGTAAGCATCCAGAATTTGGGAACCAAGGAATGGCTTCGGCTGGCTAGAAGGGTACTGGAGGTCAGTGGCTTTGCAGTAACTCTCAATTACATTTTTATAAATATTCTGAGAAAACCCGTAGTAATCTCAGGTCAGTTTGAGGTAGTTTGTATGCTAGTGAACAAGGGCTGCATTACTTGACATTTGCTGAAAACACACTCAGCTGCTGGAGAGCAACTGTATATTGAGTTAAAAGATGTGAAGAAAACAAAGCGATTCTTGGAGTTGCCTGGAGACTGAATATTCTGTGCTGCAGGAATTTCTGCCATTGCATGACAATGTAAAACAAATCTGAATCAGTGCAAGATCAAACATTTGTAAATTATCCATAAAACTAGTTCTCCGTTGAAATAGATGTTTCTGTTGAATCAGAATATTTTGCTTTTCGAAGCTACGTTATCAATTTTAACAAGAGAACATAAAATGCATTTTAAACTGATTTTTTTTCCCTAAATGACACTATACAAGTGGCAGGTTCCCACATGACATTTTGATTCAACAGTTCATCATTTTCCACGAGAAAATAGTCCATCAAAAATACTTGACTGTTTCAATTATATGGATTCACCTGTGCTGATACAAAACAACCCAGCTGTTATTTGTGTGGACACCTAGGAGTGTCTGAAGAAGAGCAGAGGCTGGAGCAGTGCAGTGGTTTTCGGTAACAGCTCTGCTTGCATTGGGGATATCAGGGGGAGCCCCGTGGAATCTTTATTGACTCAGACCTGCGAAGGATCCAGCTTACTAAATATGCAAGATAACGCCATTTCAAACCTCCAATGTGCTTAGAAGCAGATGACAGACAAGCTACAGATGATTTGAGTGGTTAATTATTCTTATCATTTGTCCACGTTAGCCAGTGGTTTCTAGAACTGCACTTTGATTAAACCTCTTTGATTAAGCAGATGAATTGACAAGATGAATGTTCCCTGCAGCCCTCCGGAGCGTGGTATGAAATTACAAACTTATTCCTGCTTTAGCTTTCCTTCCTGCTTTCTCTCCCACCCGCAACCAAGTGGATTTAGGATGAATCGATAGGGACCTAAATATCTTTTGTCACAGTATTTCTTATGTGAGCAAACGACACAGCTGTAACAGAAATAAATAATTTCTTAGTAGCTTTTCGAAAGACCATGGTAGCAAATAGCATCAACAGCAAAAAATAAAAATAAGAAAAAAAGAAGGGGGCAAAGAAGCAGAAAGGCCTTGACCTACTAATATAAATGCTTAGTCTCTGTAGATGGATATTTAGGCTGCATCTGAACCAAGGTGTGTGATTCCCTTTGCGTTGCTATTATCAGCACTTGCCTGAACTGGAGGACGATATGGGAAAAGGCAGGCAGGGTGAGAGGGTTTGGTGTGTATGTTGAGGGAGATTCCAGGTTTATGCCTTCATAATTATGCTGTGAAGTAACGTGGAGGGGCAGTCTTAAGAGCAGATGTTTAGCAATACATTGTCACCAGAGGACGGAAAAGCCGAATGGGATTTTCCTGATGTGTGTGGAAGCCTTTGGCAGTCACACTGGACATCTGTCTCCACTCTGGTCTGCATTAAACAGTCTTTCCAATGTGGTTACGCTGGTTTGCAGCATAGGAAGACATTCCACCACACCTCTAGGACTCACAATTTGAGGACAGCTCTATTAGCAAATAATTTAAGGCCAAGGTAGCCAGTTTTACAGAGGATGAGGAAAGCTCTACCAGCAAAAGGCCCTCAATTATTAGCCTCGTTTAATTCATGATGGTGTTGAGTTGGTTTAGTTTAGATACGGTTATGCCAGAAAGCGGTTTTTATGAAGCAAGCATTATTTTTATTAAATGCAAATGCCAAACCTTATTCATCCCACCTTACTTTTATTGATACTCTTAACAGAAATGTTTAGGAGGTTTGCTGACTTTGCTCGTCGTGCAGACCTTGGGCAAAGGCTAGCTCCTCCAACCAAGGTCCTCTCTCCTGGATGATGTAGGAGTCCCGCATGCTGCCCTAGTTTCAGAATATTATTTAGATCATCCAGTCTATTGCAGGGCCTGCAGGCTGGACTACCAACTCATCAGGTCAGGAGCTATGTTACAATACCAGAGCAGGATTTGGTCCCCCAATGGGGGTTACTCTTCAAACTGTTCTAGTAAAAATAATCGTCCTGCTTGGAAACAGTTAGGTAATGAGAAATCTGATCAGATTTGGTAAGTGTACAGCTCTAATGAAGTAACCTAGTGATGTCAGACCACCAGTGCTGCTGAACAAATGTGCCATATGTCTGATTATTTACCTTTTCATCCTAAAATTTATGGGTGAAGGTTCACCAAACAGGAGCAAAAAGCTTTCATTTTGCTGTGAGTGCTTGTCTGCTATTTCACTTTATGTAACAAGTTCCAGGTGAACAGGCAAAACGACTTTCACTTCTCTGTTATTGGACTGTTTTTTTAATAAATGCAACCAGATTTTAACACTTACATCATCACGAGAAAGTGCTGATCATTTATCATATCCCAGAGTGTCCCCTTTCGAAGGAACATAATCCAAAGAAGTCTATGACCCAGTTTCTTAGCAGTGGGCATCGCGGTGCTCCTTAGCACAAACGTAATTGCAGGGGCAAAGCTGCAGAGGGTTTGATTCACTGCAGAGTTCCCGTGCTGAGGGACTGGAATAACTGCTGAAATCAATACTGCTATACCAGTGTACAAACAGAGCCTTGCCAGGGGGAGGTTTTTTCCTTCCAAAAAAAAGTGTGCAAGGATTTACTCACCTCGTCAGTAGTCCTCTTAATTTTACTCGCATCAGTAACGCTTCTTGGCAGGGGCATAGTAGAGTCTACACTCTTGACCTGGAGAAATTTATTATGCTTTTTCTGTAAAGCTATCTGCCTGATTTGTTGTTGTTGTTGTTTTCCTTTATTTCTTTCCCCTATTTTCAGTGGAAACCACCTTGTGTTTGTCACAGGTCATCCCACATCACTGCAGCTCACCGGTAAAATGGCAATAATTGCACCGCTTGCAGTATCACTGTCAGCCTTGCTCTCCCCGGATGTCCTATGGCAGGGTGTTGCTTTGTTTTGTAAGGCAGCAGTTAAGAGGGCAGGGTGAGTAGCACTACAGTTGCATCGGATATAAATGTGCACTGGCTCTTCAGGTGTTAATGCAGTTCCAGGAGCAGAGCAGGAGTGCCTCAAAGTGAAACAAAGAGAAATCAAGGAGGAAGGAGGAGCGGGGAAAGCAGGAGAGAGCAAGGTCAAAATGCCACCAGCTGCCCTGGCAGCTTTTGGCAGTCTTGTTGAAAACAAAGGACTGAACAGATCTTGAAAGTACTCTCCAAGTATTCCTAAATGGTAGAGGATGCTGAAAGTTGCTGGAGAAACAGCTGAATGTTTGCTTCCTTGTTGTCATTTCCATTTCACTTTTGCTGATGAAAAGACATTTATTGTCTTCTATACAAATGAGAGTTACTCATGTGCTATAGCAGAGGTGTGGGGGTCTCCAGGCTGTCTTTCCAAAGCCTTTACCATTACTAATCATTTTTGCAAATACATATGTTCAAGCAGAAGAGAAAGGGATGAAGCTGAATGTGATTTGTTAGACCAAACAACAAGTCTGAAGCTGTGGTTCTCTGTATCACACAGTTAAGAACAGATCTCATCAAGGTTAGTAGGAGGTAGTCATACGATATTCAAAGATGTGAGAGCCAGGGTTTTGCTTCGGGAGGCACATCAAGCCATGTAAACGACAGTACCATGGTGGTATATCCATGCTCCAGCTGTGCTAGAAGTGGCCTGTGGAAGCCCCAGGGGACTTCACCAAGCTCTCCACACTTGGTGGGACATGTGAAGACTGCAGTTGCAGGTGCCTGAGTATAAAGGGTTGGAGGAAAAATGGTAACATCCTGTGTGGGACAGAGATCCCAGAGTGAAAAGGGTGGCCCTAGGGCACTTAACCTCACTTTTTTTATCCCCTCTGTCTAGAGCATTCTTTGGAGTTAAATAAATTTCTAGTTTTGAATTTGTTTCATTTATTCTTGCTTGGAGACACATGTTGGTGTTTTAATGTGCCTTATTCAGTTTTATCATAAGTCAATTAGGAGCAGGTATAAACTAAACTGATTCTTTTACTCTTAACCAGGGGGTTGTATCAGCTTAACGAAATTAGTTTAATGAAATCAAACACTACTGCAAGGAGTCTCCCAAAAAGGTTACCTGTGCTCACGTGTGTGTACACAAAAGATGTGTGCATGTGTTGAATGTGCGTGTAACCACATGCAAGCAAGCAACTTTCTAAATACCAACCTGCGTGTCTGTCTGAGCATTTATAGGTTGCCAATTATTTTGTTATCACCACTAATGGAGAGATGTAAATACCCCTATAAATTCAGCTCGCTGCTTTGGCGGCTCTGCTGACAGACCAGTAAACAATTTCTATGCAGAGTGTGATTTTCTACTTTAGGAATAGAGCCACTTAGAGTAGAACTCAGCGGTTTAGTGAGAAATGTCTAAAACGTTTACATAACCTATTTACATATGAATACAAACATTACAGGCTTTATATTAACAGCCCTTGTTGTTGCTCATTACTATGCATAGAAAAAGACATCAGCATTTCTAGTAGCATCTACAAAATTATAAATATGTGATAGAGTAATTACTGATTTGGAAATCCAAATTATATTAAAATGATTGTAGCATCTGTGTCTCCAAAAACCTCTCCATTTGTCAATTCTAATCTTTTATTGCTTAGGCAATAAACATGATTCTGAAGTCTGTTTACACAGTTCTTTATGAATCCCCCCCATCTTGAAATTTAAAAAGTGGAGGAAGGAGAGATTTGAGACGAAGGTATCTTAAATCAGCCCACAGCTGTTTCTCTCACCTTTTCTTTCCCCAGCTACCTCAAAAATACAAGACTAGGTGGCAGCCCTTTTGGATTTATCTAAGGCAATCAGGAGTTGCCAGGAAAATTGGGTTGGAGCTAATGAGATATTGCCTCCATGCTCTTCATGTTGATCAAAATTACCAAGGAAGCTCCTTACCAGACCCATTGGTGTGGGGCTGATCCTTTACTCTTTTACTACAAACTGGCTTAAGTCAAATGGATGTGAAACTCCTGTAAGACAGGGGAGCATTTGGTGCGCTCCATGCCATAAGTGAGTGCAACTCAAGCCACGATTTATTGCTTGCAATGCAAAGTAGAAAGTGAGGACATATTTTGACACTCTTAATCTCAACAATGTTTTACTTCCAAAGGAGTCCCTGAAGAACCAGCAGGTTTTGACAGGAGATTCACTTCAGTAAATAATAGTAGTAGTAACAGTATTTTTTTCATCTGTGGATCTCAGATGGCTTTGTGGGGAGGTCAGTGTAATGCTTCCCATTTTCCAGGGGGAGGAAGAAAGGTACCAGAAGAAGAGATGTCCCCAAGCTCACTCTACCTGGTAGCAGAACTCCCAGGAGAGTCTTCACCGCTCCCTACCTGGTCTTCCAGCCACTGGAAGAGGCTGCCCGAGGGAATTCATTCGTCACTCACTCAGCCATGATCACTTGTAGCAGCCTCTCTTTCCAGGTTTTTCATTCCTTTGGCTTAAATCCTGACTGGGGGAAGTCAACGGGAGATGATTTGGCTCGAAATAGCGCTCTTGCTAGTAACAGCGAGTGCCAATGTCATGGCTGCACTGATAAGCTGGGCATGGTCTCGCAGCATCATGCCGACCTTTAAAACGGTCTTTGAGAACAGGTCCTCATTCTTCATTTTGCCCGATGATGGAGAGTGAACACTTTTTCTGAAGGGGTATGTTTTTTATGGCGTATATTTCACAATTTAGCTGAGCCATCCTCAATTCACCTCTCGGCTTTAATAATGGTACTGCCTCTAGTTTTCATCTCTTTACACCTTCTGCTTACACCATACGGGGTCCTAAAGGCCTGTATTTGCATAGTAACAGTTCTGCAAGATGAAATGCTGCTGTATAAATAAAGCATTCATCACACCTGCAAGGGAGGTTTGAATAAAATCCTGCATAGTTTTACTGCATGAGCAATGAAAGATCAGAAATGACAAATGGGTTGACAAATGGTGTGCAGTGCATAAATAGCATTATTTATTTACTCGGTCATGTTGGAGTAAGTGAAATGAAACTCACTGGCTTTTTTTAGAGAGATTTCAGAGTATTCATAAAGACAGAGGCCATGGCATCAAGTGCCTGAGCCCTTGGTTATTACTTACAGGGTAAGTAGTCGTTAGCTGGGAAACTGAAGCATCACTTTCCTGGGCTGTGTGGTTCCAGGGAATGACAGATAAGAGGCTTGCTTGGGATAAAGGGGTTTTCTTACTTTACAATTTTAATATTTATATTACTATTTTACTATTAATATTTAATATTTTAGGGTTTGCTCATCAATCTGCTCACAGTTAACTATTTCTCAGCAGTGTCTGTATGCCTGCATACACTAAATTCAGCATGATGAAGGGCACTGGCTATTCATACACAACAATTTAAAATGCCTGGAGTGACACCAGTGCTATTAAGGGCACTGATGGCATAAGAAAAATCCCATCTTCTCAACATTTGAAAAAGAATTGATTTTCCATAGATACACTGAGAAAAAAAAGGAAGAATTGGGTGCCACCTGTGACTGAACATACTATTTTTGTGTATACTAAGAAAGAAAATAAAACATTGCCCGTAGCCTGTTTTTCTTCAGTCGTCAGGGTTAGCAGTAGTGAGTATATGAAGAGTTTCTTTAACCATGAAGCTAAGTCAAGATATCCTCACCTGAGATACCATTCTCCACTGTTCTTCACTTTTACTGGAAAAATACTTGGGAGAGCCAGGCTGCCAAATGGATTACTGAAGTCCTGCAGGATTTTAAGTCATCATAATTTTAATGACAATACATGGAACTGAATGTATCACTTTTTCCAATGCTGCTCTCACTCACACATAAATGGGTCAAATATTCACCAAGTCAGATAACAGCAGAGTCTGCCTAATACTTTATTCTAGCAGTCCAACGTTTACTAGGAAGATAGGATGGCATTTTCAGCCCCTATCAAAGTGCTTCCTCAGTTACTGAGAAGAAGTGAAGCCCATTGCAAAGGGAAGAAGTTGGACTTTTCCCCCATTATGGTGTTCTGCTAGAGGATGCAAACTAAGGGTCGATGGCCATCCATGGAATTAAATCCAACTTGCAGATACTGAACAAAAGCTGCAACCACTGAATTACTGCAAAGAGTAGGAACAAATGAGGAGTGAGGGACAAGCTAAGGTCAAACGAATATGCTCAGCATTATGGTCCTGATGGGGTGCAGGACTTCAGAGATTTTTGTGATTTTTAAGCCTGTGAGGTGTCACGTTATTGTTAATTTCTGTGAGTTGTTGAGATGAAGCCTGCTGGCTAACAAGAACAAGAAGTCTTGCTAGTCACAAGCAGGGCAGGTAGCTTGTCAGACAGAGCAGTTCTCCTTCAGCTGATGCAAGGGGCCCCATGTAATGAGGCTGCAGAAGGAAGGAGTCAGCTCTAAGGTGGCCCTACGGGACTGTAGCTGTCACCTCTGCACCCGTGTCTTTCCCTCCTTGAGACAATCAAGGTTTTTTATAAATATACGTGTCCACAGGGCATGAGTAGAATTGGATGTGGCAAAAAGGTCCGGTAGCAGCTCTGTGGTGTCAGTCATCCAACACGGAGTTCACTAGGACCAAAAGCCAGTTGGCAAGCCACCCCTTGGCTGGGAAGCACTGCAGGAGCTACCATATGTTCACAAGTCACTTTCTGGCTGTGGTGCAAGTGGTGTAGAGCTGCCCAGCTGTGGCTCCAGCTCAGCAAGGACCACCATTTGTGTTTTATCCCTCACAGGGAAGAAATTTTCCCACGACCTCACCAAAAGCTTCCAAAATTTGTCTGAGCATCCATGGTCAGTTCAATGAACCTATTCATCCAGAGGGGCTGGGCAAGCCAGGGAGTGTTTTCAGACAGATGTTTGCAATTTAAGCACGTTTTATTATTATTTGTAAAATACCAGGGCCAAATTTTCTCCCTCAAAACCAGGTCTTTTGGTAAATCGGAGGTTGTGACCTGTTTGTGTGACTGCAGGAGAACAAGAAAGCAAAATGAGCATTTTAGGGAGGAGAATGTGGTACCTGGCTGATAATCCTCGAGGAAAGTTGGTCACGGTCGCAATGTAGGGTAGTGACTTAAATTTATAATTTTTAATTTAAAAATGCTTCTATTCAAGGGAGGTCTTGGGTGGACAGTCTGGGGAGTCTATTCAGTGAATGGACTGCTAAAACTCTTAATGCATTTTCTTAAGAGAGGAGTGCACTTGATCGTGGATGACTTCCTTCTGGCAGGGCTGAAGTATTCATGGCCAAGCCCATGACATTGCTGGGAGCAGACCATAGCATGCAGGTACAGTAGATCTCATAAGTTAACCTAGGCAAGTACCAGAGGCTACAGCCCTCTGCACCTTGGTACTAACGAGGAGACAGAGCTAGCCCCACTCAAGGAACTTTAATGCATAAAAATGTCGTGTGTGTTCTTAGCTTTCAAATGCAACGGGAAGGAATGAGATGGAGGGAGCAGCATTCTCTTGGGAAACCCAGTGCCAAATCTGAGAGCTTCACATGGCTGCAGCAGTGCAGCTCCTTGTCATAAAATGGAGGATTTTATTTGCTTTTATTAAGTAACAGAAGCTTAATTAAGTTTCTCCTGAATGTAATAAAGTCATACAGCTGAATGTAGGTCAGTCCCAAGTAATTGTTTCACTGTTTTAGCAGCTGTTTAACTGATGCTCAAGTGTTAAATAAGAATGCTGGATTTTTATTTTATTTTTTTTTAAAAGGGGCTAAGTGGTCTCTTTCTCAGGGGACTGGGAGGTTAGCCTTGCCCCTTTGAACCTAATTAATCAACAGCGAGGCTTTCCCAGTGCTGGCTATGGAATGCTCTTTAATTGCTCACTTGTGCAGTCATTTGTTTTGTTTAACCTGCGCCAGATTAAACTCTGTTACAAAGGTCTTTGCTTCTGTAGTAGAACAACGCCAACAGCTCCAGCAATACAACAGCAAGCTCCCTGCTCAATTCCTGACACCAGGGAGGAAGAGAAGGACAGCTCTACCTGCTGGCCTGCTTACGTGTCGGTGGGTCCCCGGCATCGCTTCCGCCAGGGCTGTCGTGCTGGGTCTCGGGGCTGAGCACTTGGCAGAGCGAGTATCATTAGCTGTTAATAGAACCCAAGAATTCTCCAGATATCTCGCACGCTATCTTTCATTAAATGTGAAACTTTAGAGACAGAAACTTTTAATGATTTTTGTGTGCGTGTGTGTAATACCGTGTGCTCCGCTGGGACCCCTCGGGCAGCTCACATCTCCCAACAGCTGTCAGGCAGCTCAAGTTCTTTCGCAAACTACCAATCTCCAAAATATTTCCTCCTTTTCTCAAGTATGGAATTTCGCCCCTGAGTCAGAGGGTCTGTGAGAAGCGATGACGGGATTTGGTGACAAAGTTCAGGCTGCCAAAAAATTAGGGCCAGAAATAAGATCTTTTATACTAGCCAAGGGGAGCGTCAGGGGGAGAACCAGGGCTGTGAATCTCCAGGCCGCAGTGGGATTCTGCTTTCACCTCCAGCCCTGGTGAGTTGTTTGGAGACAGTGCGTTCCTTGTAATGCTTGCCATTAGCATGCAGAAGAAAGCTAGATCATTTTAAGATGTTTCAAAAAAGGATGTTAAAATTTATCTTCCTTTTTATTAGATCCAGTGCACCAAGGCACCCAGTGGCTTTAGAAATGTAAGTAATGAAAGGCAGAGAACAAATGTGAACTATAGAAATGATTTATGGAGACATCTGATGAATTTATCCTGCATCTTTACCCTTTCATCCATCTCCCTGGACTTCAGCTAGTATGTCTGAGCAGCATCAGTCACATTTTTTTTAAAGTTGTCTTGCGGGAGACATGCTCCATGCTCAGGAATGTGGTTTTCCCAGTTTCTACCCCACCTAATGCTGCTCTGCAATCCCAGGCAGGTTTTTTTTGTTTTGTTTTGTTTTCCACAGAGCTATCTGGGTTGGATTACCCAAGTGGTTAGGCACTCCATGACATAGCCCGCTGTCTGCTGTCTGAAAAGCACTTAATAGCCATCGGCTTTGCTGTTCTCCATGAGAATCAAGGAGTCCCAGGCTATTTTCAAACAGCTGGGCCTTTTTGTAGCTACTCCAAGAACCAAACTCATTTGAAAAATTCACCTCTGGTGGGAGGCAAAACTGTTCTGGAAAACTTTGGCTTCTTCCAAGGAAGCTTTTTTATATATAGCAAGTTTAATTCCATGAGCATAGCATTAGACAGACTCTGCAGTACGAAATAGCCAGTACTCCACTAATACAGTGTTTTCCTTATCTTTACAAAGAAGGCTTGAGGTTTCCCAGTAGCTCTATTACTCTCTTCCTAGTAGTTGTCTTACCGATGTTCAGAAGCTGCTTTCCTAACAGATTTTTTCTTGGGGGAGTCTTTTTAGCCAAATCTGTATGTATTCTAACCATGTAACTAAGGGCAAATAAAGTATACGATGTGCAAGCACTGTCCCCTTCAGGAGGGTGACTGGAGAGAATGGGGTAGGGAGAAAAGCCGGTGTGCATGTAGAGCTGAAACCTCCCCCAGGAAGGATGGGGAAGGACAAGTGGGGAGGGAATGGCATGGTGGGAGGATAGAGGTGTGTGATCCCAGACTTCTCTCAGCTTTGTGTTGAGCACGACTGAGAATGACCAGTGGATCTACTGGACCAATGTACTCAAAAATGCATCCCTTCATCTGCTCCCGCGTTTCTGCATGCACCCACAGAAAGGTTGGTGATACGTTTAGACACTGTGAGGAACTTGACAATGGCAGTTTCAAGTAATATGTCTAAGATCAGGCTTTTTATTTATTTAATTAAAAAAAAAAAGTTTCCCTCTGTATATGCTTTGGCTAGGCAACACTGGGCTGGAAAGCGCATGAAGGTTTTGTGATGCTGTGCTCTCTCTTGAGCTTAGAATCAAAGTGCAGGCTGCCTTTATTCAAGCTTTGGGCTGAAGATCAAAGAGGCAGAGTTGGCTACATTGGAATAAAAAAATAATCCCTTTTGAATATCAAAACCATACTTGGTTCATTTCAGGACTCTTTTTTTGAGAAAGTTTGGTTTGTTTCTGATTATTATTTTTACTGCTTTAGTGCCTGAACCAGAGACTGGCCAAGACTTCTTTGCACAAGGTGCTGTACAAACTCAGGCGCTGTTAACAGATGCTGTATTAATAGTATATGACCCTGGCAGGCTGTTTCATTCATTAATACCGTCTTTTTGTCTGAACTGATTTAGCTGTGATGCTAAAGGCATAACCTGTCACATGTTGATCCTATGGCTTACTTGGTTGGGAAGCTCCCTATCTCAGCCTTCCCCCCACAAGGCTGAGGGGCATTTGCTTTCATAACTAAAAAGCGTGGACCTTCACAAAAAAATCACCTCGGTATCATGCCATTGGCAAGAATGATGAAGAGAGAGGTTGCTCTGAGTTTTAGAAACAGTGCTGCATCGGTGCCTCCAGTTCACTCCTGAGTTCATCAGGGAGTTGCCCAGCTTTGACCTCCTGTGCTGTTTGGACGTATTCATTTTTGTTTCATTCAGACATTCAATTATTATGTCAAATTTGAGATGGAGTGCCATACAAATGATTTTGGCCCCAAACCTTTCTTTAACCCTATTCACAGAGGTGAAAGGCTAATACATTAAACCTACCAGCCCATGAATACAGATTATTTTAGCCTGTTTAGAGACAGTGTTCTCTAATCTCACTTTTTGCTTTTGCAGGAATCTGTCACTGGCCAGGAGGGAAGCGTTGGGTGCTGACAGTGAACTGCAGCATCACGTCTATTATGGGCTGTGTAATTCCTTCCTTGTACTGCAAGGAAATGTGACAATTATTGAGTGGGGATGCAGTGGAAGTAATACAAGATTTTCCCTTCCTCTTTTAAGAACAGGGCGGAATATCTTTTGTATTAGCTTTTATTAATATATTTAAAAAGTGTCTAAATGTTCTTGTTCGGATTTGCCCTAAGGATGACTGGCTTCTGAGGAGAGAAGAGGTGGAATGTAGCAGCAGCTTCTGAGAATGACAGGAAAAGAAAATGAAGTCTTTTTATTGATGCCTGGGAAGGTGAAGCACATCACGCGTGAGCCACCTCTCCTCTCTGCCCTGAAATGTGTGTTCCTGACCCAAGCTCTGGCTGTTCCCGCTGCAGTAGTCAAAGCTGTTGCTGCCTGCAACTGCCCCAAAGGCTCCGCATGAATTAGCAGCCCTCCAGCAGACTGAGCATGCACAGGGGCAGCATTGCCTGGCACAGCGACGGTGGTAGGCTTGTGAGCACATCCCAATGTCTTGCACAAACACAGGGAAAAGTCCTGGGCATCAGTAGTTGTCAGCACCAGTTGCAGGCTGGGACCTCCACCCACCACAGTGGGCTGCTCTGTGAGTGTGAGGCTCCTTGTGCAGCACCTTGTTGTCTGCCATAGCACCATCTCTGTGTATGGGCCACCTCCCTGTGCTGTAGATACAGGGGATGAGTAGGTAATGGTAGTCTGCTCTGAATGCATTTGAGAGCTCTTGTAGAGGAAATAATCCTTTACCTGTTGCTCTGGCTATCCCAGCTCCTGATGGCAGCGCTGAAGAAGCAGAAAAAAATGGGCTTTAGCTTGCATTGGCTTGTGTTAAAATGGCAATGAAGACAAAGTAGGGTGGAGTGCCAGCTGAAATTCAGCCCAGACCTCCTCTAGCCTTTAATTTGACCTCCTAACCCAAATTAAAAGCCAGACTGTTTTCTGTTCACAGTTATTTTAACTAGTGTTAACTCTGGCTAAACCACCGAGCATTTTATGGGTTGGTTTGTTTTAGGTGTTTACTCTCCTCTCCAGATTTCCTGCCAGTGTTTTGTAAAGTGGATTTTTATTAGGGTGCTACAGGAGTTTATGGAGTTGGAAGAAGTAAAGTACCTGTAAAAGCGGAGATGTAGTCCTTTAAAAGATGAGCTTTACAGCCATAAGGCTTGCCTGGTTTTGTTTTCAGCCCTACAGATGCATACAAGAAAAGGTGATAGCATTGCAAATGTGCTTGTGTCCTTAGCTCCTCGCAGCTGGAGCAACACTGCGACTACTTCAGAGGTGCTCAGTGCAGAGCTTTTCTCCATGCTAACCCCAACCTTTTTTCCAAATACACCGGATTGCTTGCACAGATTGTAATTTTGTCATTTCTGACCTAATGACAAGTGTTTCTTGCAACAGGCAAGTTCGGGTTCCCCGTTGCCACAGGGTGGCTGTAGCCAGGCACATTAGTACAAGGCACTTGTCAGGCTTTCCTCTTGGGGTGCTTGTTGCTTGCCTTTGGGGATGTGAGAGAGAAAAGTTAATGCACACAACGGTGCAGCATGGAAGAGAAAGCTTTTGTTGCCTGGGGGGACTGTCCTTTGGAGGGTGGGTGACAAATCCATGCTGTCCCCACTGGCAGGTGTTGCCCCAGACCTCAGCCTCCTGAGCTGAGGAATCCCTGGCATTGGAGCAGATGCAGCATGTCAAGGGGTGCCCTGGATTGCTCTTAAATCTGTTAAATCTTGTGAATTTGCTGTTAAATGTTTCTTGTTAAAATTTAAGGGCCTTATCAATGTGTTGAAATGGCTTAATTACATTTTTTTCCCCTTTTTTCTTTTTTCCTATGTAAAACTGGTATTTAAATTATTTCCAGGACCTATTTTCCATCTTGCTCCCAGGCTCTCCCTCATACATCTAGGCAGTCCCCTCGGTGACCTTTACTGCTCAAATTCAGGTTGGCTCTGCAGGATTTTTCTGCTGTTTGCCTGGCTCGGGTTTTGGTGTGGTTTCGGTGGTTTGTTTTTCTTCAATCTTGCTTTGCTTAATATAAAATAATAATCAGAGGAATGAAATGGGTCGAAGCTATAGAGAGAGGAATCTATTTCAAATAAAACATCGTAAGATTTTACAATAACCATAGCAGTTTAAATGCATCTCGTTGGCATGCTTCCACAGAGCCGCTTGGTGTGGCTGCAATTAGAGTGCTCTGTGCCTCTCTCTCTATTAGTTTGATCACATAAGAAGCAGCCTAGCTGACAGCTCGGGCACCTGGATAGATAATTAAAACCCGTCAATAAAACAACAAAATGCAGCGTGCAGTGGGACTCGTCTGTGCTAGCATTAAATACCACAGATAATTACACTGCACAGCAGAGGTTGGAAAGCCAGCTTCTCCATGCTTCGAGAGATCAATAAAAAAGACCAATTCGTAATGAAGAAAATGTTACAGGAACTGGATTTTCATCTCCCTGTCATTAGGTCCTTTGCTTTTAAGGTTTTGCAGAGGCAGAGAAAGATTCTGTTGAGGAATTCTTTGTTTTTGAAAGCTAAACATGCGGAGGATTTAGTTTTGCTTTTGTGCAAACGTTATTGAAAGCAAATGTGGGGAACCGAAGGCTTTTCCCAGGGCTTGTGGTTCTCTTCTCCCCCTCCACACTCCGCTGCCTCCTTTCCTTTTCTTTTTTCCTTTCCTTTTTTTTTTTTTTTCTTTAATTTTCCTCTTATTTGCAAGCCATCATGTTGACTCCACTTAGATTCCTCTTATAAGTGAATTTTCTCTTTGGTTCCTGTTTACTTTCTCCAGGGTATTATTATTTTTTTTTCTTTCTTTTTGGCCCTTCCTAAAGGGTTGATTTGGAAATATCACATATTGACAGGGAAGTACACACTCCTGGATGATTTATTCACCATGACAGGCTTTTTCTTTAAGCAGTCATCCAGAGAGAAGATTTTCGTGTTTCAGAGAAGGAAAAGGATGTCTTGCAGCATTGCCATGAAGGATAATGAATTAAGTCTGTCTCTTACTGTAAAACCATTAGAAAAGTATAATAGACCTTGAGAAACAGGCTTGGATATTGATGTCTTGGCTATATTAGCATGTCTAGTCACATGATGGCTTCCTTGTCTTTACATAAAAAATAGTCTATATGAAATAGGTGTTTCAGCTGAGGGAAGAGGGAAAGAATATTTTTGGGTTTTGGTGACTAGCGCTAATGAACACAGATGAGCAGGCTTGGTGGGCACACGTAGACATTAAGAATTGCCTTGTGCTACAGGAGGAGGGTAGAACAAGTTACAAAAAGGGCTTGGCAACAGCAGTAAAGGAAATGGCAGCTCAGGGCTTTCCAGTTTAAATCCAGGTTCATGGCCATGTAGCCTGAAATTTTCCGTGCTGTGTTTAAGACCTCTCCTGCAATAGCCTAATTCTCATTCTTCCTGTCTTTAAAAGCTAGTGCAAATAGTGTAAAAACGCCCTGAAGTTGTAGGCCAATAAACATTTTAACTATTAAAAGCACGTATTAAAAGCTGAGCTATGTGTGCGTGAGATCAGGCATTTCAGCGGGAGGATAGCGCCGGGGTCAGAAAGGTGACTGCAGTGGCTCCGGGAAAATCCATCTTCTGAGCAAGGTAAATTATACAGCTCTGAAACTACCAGGGCCGTGAGAGCTGGTTAAGAGATAGAGGCTAAGCACCTCAAAGGTGTTTGAGACCCTACTCCAGGGTTTTGAGGTCTAATAAGTTGCATCCTTGCTTTCCCCTTGTGTCAGAGGGAGGTGGGTGATGTCCCCACTTGGAGTGGCTTCCAGCACACCCCGTTCACAGGAGCTCCCGGCCACACCATTGTGTAAGGGTTGCTCCACCTCAGAAGAATGCCTCTGAGGGATAAGGACCAGGAGGAAGACTGTGTGTTGAGAATGAAATGGACACTTGGATCCCGAAGCTTTTTGCAGCCCTGTGCAAAGATTTCTGCTTGCTCTTCTCCCAGGTCCCTAGCTCTAAGGAGGCTGCTCCCGTGGTTTTTGGCACTCGCTTTTCTTGTCTGGGGCGAATGACCCATCTGCCTGGATGGGGGGAGCTGGAAGGCTTACTGCTGTTGTGCCTGTGATGATTAGTGCTGAAAGGCTTCTCTTTGGGATTGATCTTTTATTTTGTGCTGTCTTTGCATTTTTTTTTTTCTGGCAAACATAACACCCCAGACATGTCTAGCCTGATGCTGTTGACATGTCTGTGCTATTAAAGTTTCTGGAAAGGCCTAAAATAAACATCACCTGCCAAACTATTCTTTCTTTCTTTCTTTCTGGTTTCGTAAATATATCAACAATGTCAGCATTGGAAAAAATCAAAGATGTCAGACCAGGAATAAGCAGCTGTTTATGTCTTAAAGTGCTTCTCCCTCACTATCATAAGATGACCTTGTCACTTAAAAATCATAAAAATGTTGCTAGGGAGAAGGAATGGAAGTATGCTGAAGGGAAATTAAGTTTTTGTTGTTGGTGGTTTTTCTTTCTTTTTTTTTTTTTTTTTTTTTAAAGTCTGAATTGAGAGTTGCAAACAAGAGTTGAGCCCTGAAGCTGGTTCTGAACTCAAATGTTTCCTTCAATCCCACTGTTGTAAATGGAAAACAAATACCACATGAATTATTATTGTTTCACATTAAACTCCTGAAATTCATTTTCCACTGGAACAGGAAGAAGTTCTGCAAAAATAATCCCGATTTTCTGTTACAGTGTATGTGTTGTACTGGATCAACACCTCTCTTCTAGGATAAACATTTTTCCTTATCTGAAAGACAAAACAGCTACCTTGATAAGTGGAAATCAGTATAGCTGAAAAAATAACAAAGCTACCCTTCTTTTCCTGTGAGTGGGACAGTTTACGTGCTTTCCAGGAGATGGGTTTTCACTCCAAAACATGTATGTAAATAACATGAACTTCTCTTTCTCAGATGCTGGGTGCTTAATACTGCTGAGTGCCTCAGGCTGATTTTTAGGAGGGTTTGGGGTATTCTCCTTTCCTGAGCATACAGCGTTCAGTCTCACAAGTTGGGGTGAAAATGGAGATCTCTGGTTATGCTTCGTTTTCAGTTCTCTTGTTAGGCACCTGTACCTTTGCAAAGAAGTAGATTTGTTTGAAGGAGCCGACGGATCAGCACTGGAAATAAGAGGTGCTTGTGAAAAGGCAGTGGTAAGAGGCATAGATGGATGTGAAAAAGGGTGACTGTGATTTCCTGGAATATTGTTATCCTAGAGCCAGTGATGCAAACAGATCCTGCCCTGTTGGAGGGGGATCAAGCAAGATGTGGAGCTGCTTTTTTGTAGTGTAATGCAGGGGGATGCTGACCCCTTTCCACAGCTGGCTAGCTTCAGTGGTCTCCACAAAAACACGCACAGGGTGCCATTTAGGGCAGCCCTCTTTGCAGCAGAGACATATCCCCACCAGAAACTGGATGGGGCCCAACTCATAAGACGCTTAGCAGGCAGTAGGCCACCAAGGGCTCTTGCCATGGTAATGACTTTTTGCAATTACTGACTTGGGCAGAATTCGAAGGTAGAGGTGAAAGGTGGCATATCCCTGAGTTATCTTTTCCCTGGCTGCAATTGCCCTAATTCATCTCAGCAAATAAAAGGAGCCTGCTTTGCCATTAGTGCCAAGAAATCACAAGAAATCAGTATAAAATACCATGATTTAGAAAGAAAACCTAGTGTTGCTCGTGGGCTGGTTTGCTGGAAAAAGAATAAGGTACAATTACATGTTTTTCCCTCCCTTTTCAAGGCTTCAGATGCATCTTCTTTTATGCATCTCCTTTTCTAAGTCACCTCTTGTGTGTCACTTAGTGTCATCTGGGCCTTTAATCTGTCTGGAATGAAAAATGACAAAACCAAAGAGACCAAGAAGCTGTTATAAAAGTGGAAAAAAGTATGAGCAAAACCACGGCAACCAAAGTTTTACCGATGAGTGTTTCTTACCCCTTCCTTCCCTTAAAAATTTTGTAGGCTGATGTCTGACAGTAATAGTTGGTTGAATGGGTATTAGTTTTTTCTAACATTTTTAGACCAAATTGCCTTCTTCCTTAAGCATGCTGGAGTGAAAACCTGCAGGTTTCATCTCAGGGTCTTAAAAAGAAACTCAAAATGCCAAGTACAGGGCACAGTTTTGCTGCCAGTATGAAATGTGCCGAAATGTGTGTGGGAAAGATTTTATTTATCGTTTTTATGAGCCCTTCTTTGAAAGTTATGTGAGGTACTGATACCACTTAGTATTTCAGATTTTGTTTGGGAGTTTTTCATTTTGTTTTCAGTTGTTTTTCCCCAGGTGGCACTGACACACTGACAATTTGATCTCATCTTCTTCTGAAGTTTCTGTGCTTGGTAGGCACATGTTTTGCCATCCTCTATGTAGGAAACTGCTAATGTATAGGGAGGCTGCAGCACTTGGTAGAGTTAGGGGAAAAAGCCCATCCTAGCACCCTGTGTTCCCCATTCACCTCTTATATTGTGGTGATATTCCAGAACACAGCACACCTCGGGGGATATTAAAGCTGGTGTTAGCAGCCCGAAGCAGTTGGGCTTATAACCCAGATTTTCAAACATTGGTTATGAACCTGGAGCTTTCTAGGTTGCGTGTTTTTGCTTCTGGTTTTTGCATTCAAAATGCTGGTTCCAAGTTCTTGCTGCCTTGAAAGCATGAAAAAGAAATGGCTTTAGAGAAAGGCTTGGCCATTCAAAGCAAATGTTTCTTTACAGACAGAAAAACAAGAAAATATATGCAGATGGGCCCTAAATGTGTCTGTTCTTGCTCCCTTCCATGTTCCTCCCCCCTTTCAAAATCCTAATAATTTTGGATACTGACTCATGATTTTGAAATGTCTCTTTGATCCATTGCACTTATATTCTGTGTAACATGCCCAGGGTTGTCCCTACTGCCAGCGAAACTATTGATTAGGCTGGTGCAATTGCTTTTTGAAAGGCACATTGAGCCCAGTAAAGGATTTTTGTTGAAAGTGAAGTTTTGGATGATGTTCAGTGCCTCTCCTGGAAGGCTGCCCACTTACACAGTCCAAACTACCTGTGATATCCCAGCCAAGCCACCTGTCTGTTAGTAGTGAGGGTAAGGACAACAAAGTCATCCTTTCTGTTAATAAAATTATTTTTCTGTGTATATGATAAAACTAGTCACTTGCTGTGATAACTGTCTTCTTTCAACAAGAAAACATGAAAACATCCCAGCCCTCTGGATTATCTGTTATCCAGCAAAAGAGCCTGATGAGCAAGCATATCAGCTCTTATTAATCTTTCCGTAAAATTAAAGAAATTATGGAGCTTAAGGCAGTGACTAATGAATCAATTTTAATTTATGGGCTCAAATAAAATCCTCATTAAGCCTGACAAACTATAGCCTCAGGTAAACACAAAGCATTTCCACTGCAGAGCTAAATGTGTTCTGTACTGTCTGTCGTTGCTTCTGCCAGAAGAGCAGTGGGGTCAGAGGTCCCATGTCACATCGGAGGAGGCAGCATCTTAGAGAAAGTAAATGTAGTGGTCTAGCCCTTAGGAGATCTCTTTCTGGCATGCAAAACGATAAAAAATCAAAGACTAATTGTATTTCTTTCTGCCTCCTGTTTGTTTAAAACAACAAAAAAAAAAAGTAAAGGAATTTTCTCCATAGGATTGCTGTTTCCTGAATGTTTGCATCCACAAAATACTTGAAAGTTGTACACAGAAGTGCTTGTACCATGACAACAGAAGCAAATGTGGGTGTTCACACACGCACAAGTCAATCACCCATAACTGTGAGCCATGTGTGCTGCAGGGTTGGTATCTCTCAGGGCCCAGCCTGGGTGTGCTCTTCACCTGAAAGACACTCTCTGCAACGGGAAGGGTCGCTTCCCTCTGCATGCAGGGGAACAGTAAGATCTTCAGTGAGAATAATGTTCGCCTTCAGAAGAAAGCATACCACCTCAGGAGATGCATCCATTCTGGGCAGAATGATTGAATAAAACTTAGCCATTTACAGCTAATACAAGCGCGTTGGCTATGTATGAAAAAATACTATTTTCACAGAATCATAGAATATCCTGAGTTGGAAGGGACCCACAGGGATCTTCGAGTCCAACTCCTGGCTCCACACAGGTCTACACACAAATTCAGACCTATGACTAAGCACAGTCCAGATGCTTCTTAAACTCTGACAGCTTGGTGCCGTGACTGCATCCCTGGGGAGCCTGTTCCAGTGCGCGACAGCCCTCTCAGTGAAGAACCTCTTCCTGATATCCAGCCTGAACCTCCCCTGTCACAGCTTGACACCATTCCTTCAGGTCCTGTCACTGGTCACTAAAGAGAACAGATCGGCGCCTGCCCCTCCACTGCCCCTCGTGAGGAAGCTGTAGGCCGCCATGAGGTCTCCCCTCAGCCTCTTCTTTTCCAGGCTGAACAGGCCAAGTGACCTCAGTTGCTTCTCATACGTCTTCCCCTCTAGGCCCTTCACCATCTTTGTAGCCCTTCTCTGGACACTCTCCAGCAGTTTCACGTCCTTTTTGTACTGTGGTGCCCAGAACTGCCCACAGTGCTCGAGGTGAGGCCGCACCACCGCAGAGCAGAGCGGGACAATCCCTTCCCTCGACCGACTAGCAATGCCGTGCTTGGTGCACCCCAGGGTACGGTTGGCCCTCCTGGCTGCCAGGGCACACTGCTGGCTCATGTTCAGCTTGCTGTCAACCACAGCCCCCAGATCCCTCTCTGCGGGGCTGCTCTCCAGCGTCTCATCGCCCAGTCTGTACGTGTAGCCAGGGTTGCCCCGTCCCAGGTGCAGGACCCGGCACTTGCTCTTGTTAAACTTCATGCAGTTGGTGATCGCCCAGCTCTCCAATCTGTCCAGATCTCTCTGCAAGGCCTTTCCACCCTCAACAGAGTCAACAACTCCTCCCAGTTTTGTATCATCTGCACATTTGCTCAGAACTCCTTCTAGCCCTACATCCAAATCATTTATAAAAACGTTAAAGAGAGTTGGCCCTAAAATGGAGCCTTGGGGAACCCCACTGGTGACCAGCTGCTAGCCTGATGCGGCCCCATTTACCACAACCCTTTGAGCCCTACCCGTCAGCCAGTTATACACCCATTGTACGATGTTTTTGTCCAGCTGGATGCTGGACATTTGGTCCAGTAGGATCCTATGGGAAGCTGTGTCAAAAGCTTTACTGAAATCCAAAAAGATCACATCAGCTGGTTTCCCTTGATTGGCTAGATGGGTGATCTTATCATAAAAGGAAATCAAATTTGTTTAACAGGACCTACCCCCGTGAACCCCTTTTGGCTGGGACAAATGACACCAAAGAAGAGAGGAAAGTGGTTTTAATGGTTATTGTTTATTGTTGTTGTTCTTGTTGTAATGTATTTATTTATTTATTATTTTTCTTATGATTATTCTATCAGTTTGTTGCCCCGTCTTGGGAAGAACTGGTAACCAAGCATCTTGAAGGGCCTTTATGCTGCACTCCTGCACTTCTTCCAGGCAGACCTGAAGACTTCTGCTTCTTCAGAGGAGCAGCTGTCTGTGTCACTCTTTTGAGGGATCTGCTGCTCTTCTCTGTGCACCGCCTTGCAGGGCGCGGCTTCGTCTTCAGGCACCCCTTGGGCAGCCTTCTCGTCCTCAGGCCGAGACACCCCATGCCCAGCGTGGCCTTCGGAAGGGTTCTCCTGTCGCCCCGGTGCAGCAGCCCAGAGGAAGCCGAGTGCGCTCTTGCCCAGCACTTGGGACTCCGTGCAGAAGAGGTGACACCTCTACAGGAGAGGTGGGGATGGGGGAAGGGACGGGGAGGGGGGGGGAAGAGGCCATCCTACAGGCAAGCCTGCATGATGGTAACTGGATGGCCTCTCCCCCCTATTTGCGGAGGCGGAGGCAGGGCCGGGAATATGGAGCAGTCCGGGCGGTTCTGCGAAGACGATGGTATGGTCTCGCTGGTGGGAGCCCTGGCACGATGACGCTGTGCCATGTCAGATAGGATGGAGGTGGATCCACCTCCATCAGCTCTTCCTCCGCAGGTGGATCCACCTCCATGGGCTCCACACCATCCGCCGCGGCTGCTCCTTCTCGGCCAGCGCTCCTCCGCCTCCACTTCTTTTCTGGTTCAGCGAACCACTTGCTCCCACAAACCAGTGGGCAACCATCAGCCCAGGACCTCTTCATCCCAACAGTTGCTGGTTGTCGCCAGAGGGCCTGGGAGATGAGTGAGGGGGGGGCCAGGCGCAGGGGCTTTTATAGGCCCCAGAACAAAGGGGGGGGGGGGGGCAGATGCCACTGTGACATCAGGAGGCCTCTGTGATGGCCGCTGTGATGGCGCGCCACGCCCCAGGCCCAACATGGCCGTGTTGGGAGGGGGCTTGTGTGGCCTGAAAGAGGCCCTCGTGTGGAAGGAGGAGGAGGGTCAGGGGGGCTGAGGGCCCCTTTCCTGGGGGTGGCTCTCTTGGGACATTTTGCTTGCCAGAGAGACAGGCTGCCCCGTGGGCACAGGGACTGCCCTCTGCCTCCCCTCTTGTGCCCTGGCCTGCAGCCCCCTCCTCATCTCATTCCTGGGGTCCCTGTGTCACCAGAGGGTGACAACAATGTTTTGGGAGGGTTGCGGGTCTTCCATTACCCCCAACCTCTCACAGACGTGGCTCCCTGCAAGAGGTGCAGCCCCCCATGCCTGACAGGAGCTGGGATGGGGCGAAGCATGCAGATATCCCACCTGTGGGAAAGGGTGGCACGGCCGGCCTGCGCTAGGTCTGCCAGCAGTCGATCAAAGCCTTGCTGGTGTTCGAGTGGTGTGCCAGCCCTTCCTTGCCGTCCCCAGCACCTGCCCCTGCCCTTGGAGCATGAGGAGGTGCCATCTCTTGTGCCCCCAGCCCCAAGGGGTGTCTCGGTCTGAGGACGGGAAGGCTGCCCAACAGGTGCTTGAAGATGAAGCCGCAACACGAACAACAACAAGAACAATAATAATAATAAACAACAACCAGTAAAACCACTTTCCTCTCTTCTTTGGTGTCATTGGTCCCAGCCAACAGGGGTTCACGAGACCTGTAGACTTCTGCTACTTCCGAGGAGCAGCTGTCTGCGTCACCCTTTTGAGGGATCTGCTGCTGCTCTCTGTGCACCGCCATGCAGCTCTGCAGAAGAAAGAGCCCCAGGCTCACACGTTTCCTTTCCCACAAGCGGGGCTGGTTTGGAACAACCTGCTGTCCAGTGCATCCTAAGAACATTTAGTTTTCAATCTAGCGCATCTTAGATAGACCCCTGTATATCTACAAGTGTCTTCCTAAATGTAATTCATGTCCACCCAGGCATCTTCAAAACAGCTTGCCTACAGCATAACAAGATCCTCAAATATATTTTTTTCAAACAAATGTGGTGAGGTTACTGTACTTGTGAGGAGACTTTCAGTGAGTCTTTTTATTTTTTTCTTAAGTAAAAGGTTTAATTTTTATCTTGTGGAACCAATTTCATCATAGAATCATAGAATATTCTGAGTTGGAAGGGACCCACAGGGATCATCAAGTCCAACTCCTGGCTCCACACAGGTCTACACACAAATTCAGACCTATGACTAAGAGCACAGTCCAGATGCTTCTTAAACTCTGACAGGCTTGGTGCCGTGACTGCATCCCTGGGGAGCCTGTTCCAGTGCGCGACAGCCCTCTCAGTGAAGAACCTCTTCCTGATATCCAGCCTGAACCTCCCCTGTCACAGCCTGACACCATTCCCTCGGGTCCTGTCACTGGTCACTAAAGAGAACAGATCGGCGCCTGCCCCTCCACTGCCCCTCGTGAGGAAGCTGTAGGCTGCCATGGGGTCTCCCCTCAGCCTCCTCTTTTCCAGGCTGAACAGGCCAAGTGACCTCAGCTGCTTCTCATACGTCTTCCCCTCTAGGCCCTTCACCATCTTTGTAGCCCTCCTCTGGACACTCTCCAGCAGTTTCATGTCCTTTTTGTACTGTGGTGCCCAGAACTGCACACAGTACTCGAGGTGAGGCCGCACCAGTGCAGAGCAGAGCAGGACAATCCCTTCCCTCGACCGACTAGCAATGCCGTGCTTGGTGCACCCCAGGGTACGGTTGGCCCTCCTGGCTGCCAGGGCACACTGCTGGCTGGTGGTCAGCTTGCTGTCAACCACAGCCCCCAGATCCCTCTCTGCGGGGCTGCTCTCCAGCGTCTCGTCGCCCAGTCTGTACGTGTAGCCAGGGTTGTCCCGTCCCAGGTGCAGGACCCGGCACTTGCTCTTGTTAAACTTCATGCGGTTGGTGATCGCCCAGCTCTCCAATCTGTTCAGATCTCTCTGCAGAGATATCTAGATAGTATATTTGGTGAATAGTTCTTTTTCCTCTCAGTGTTACTGTTTCCATTATTTGCTTTGCATTAAACAACATCATTCAAGATGACTGTTTTTGTGGAAACATTTTATAAATATTTCATAAAATCTATTTATTATGCCTGCCATAAAATATACAATGATTATTTTTGCCACAAATGTTGTTGCTTTAGTTTTTACATTTCATTTAGTTGTAACGCTGATATTTAAGGCTAATTTCAAGAACTAGAGGGCCACACACCCAGATTCATTATTTATAAATCTTCCTCTCAACTTGTTCTGAAAAAAATGCCTCTTGGTGCTGTAAGAACTGCTTGGAGGGGAAGGGGTTTTGCCGCTGTTCATCTCCCCTTTTGAAAAAAAATGCCTCTTTATTATGTGTACAGGCAAAGCATTATCTTATGGGTATGATTTAGCTGGAATTTAGACAGCATGCAAGAAAATGGCTGCCTAAAGAGCGGTGATAAGCTGATGTGGACGTATGTCAGTGTTTGCCATCAGCCTTTGTATGCTCTCTTGGGGAGCTTCCCGAGCTGATGCTGAAGTTCCAGTTTCTGCATCTTCACTCCTGCTGGTGCTGTGCCAGAAGATGTGCCAGACCTGTCCTTCTGCCCAGGCTATTTTCTGACTCTCTTCTTTTGCTTTGCAGATGCAGTAATCGGACCCAATGTGCAGTTGTGGCTGGCCCTGATGTGTTTCCAGACCCTTGCCCTGGGACATATAAATACCTAGAAGTTCAATACGAATGTGTCCCTTACAGTATGTATCTTGATATATTTGCATTTGTTTCTTTAATGAAGAACTGATTTATTGTGGAGAATGGGCCAGCCTTGAGCTTGTCTCTTCTTGCCTGAGGACAAATAAACACTCAATGACAAACTATGTGCATCATATGAGACTGAGGTGATAAGATATGAAAAACTGTCCTCTGTGCAAGGTTTGTGCTTAGGTTAAAAATATCCTAATAGTACCCCATGTTTGCCTTGTTATGCAGTGTTACAGTTATGTGTCACCTTTTTGGAAAACATTTGTAAAGCTCCATTAGTGAATGCATACCGTAGGAATAAAACATTATTGCTAGCTTATAGCTTCTCTTTCCAGAATTTTATGCTTGTCATTGAATAGCAGTGCACTTCCTTTTAGTGTCCTTTTAATTGGTGACATTTGATAAGTGCCTTAAATACAGTATTGTAACAGCAAGGAGATAGAAAGCTTATGTTTTGGGAAATGTGATGTTTGATGGTAGAAACTACTAATTTGTAAGCTTCAAAAATTATGAAGGTAAATTGCATACTTGCCATTTAGCCTGAATTTTTGAGGGCGGAAAGACAGTCATCTGGGATTACAGCAAGATGGGCTGAATGGGAAATGTCAGAGTTGCAAAAAGTTAAGTGTACCTCAGAATTTGCTTTCTGTGGAAAGCAAATCTGTTAGATGCACTTATGGTCATGCTGTCAGAAATGGCATACCTCAAAAAGAAGTAAGATCGATAATACCAGGAGTGTACTTTTTATTAGCAGTTGTAAAGAGCTGAGCAGTGAATAACAGCGCTATTTCTAGGTTTTCTGTTTGTGAAGGCCAAAACCCAAAGCTCATAGTATACCTCTCAAAATAAGAAGACAGGCTCAGGAACGGGTGCTTTTAAGCCACAGAGTTGTGTTGAGAGAGTATCAGGAGACTTCAATTTGATGAAACTTAAGATTCAGCTGGAGGACTAAGAGCATCGTTGTTGCAAACAGGCACTGCACCGTCGCCTCAAGCACGGGCTGCAGGAGGGCAGACATGGCTGAGAGATGCCAGGCAGGCTGTCTGGAGGGGAAGCGATAACCTCGCAGTTCCTCGTGTGGTGACCGCCTGCCTGCCACTGTGACATGGAAAGGTTGCAGAGGGTTTCGTTTGTTGTGAGACAGTCGGAAACCACAAAGTGAGGGCTGCAGCTGAGACCTCATCTCTGAGCAGAAGGATCTCTCTTCGCTAAGGGACTCTGTGTCTCTCTGCCTTCGGGTGAAGGGGGGGGGCTCAGCGGGTCTGTATTTGATTTTTCTACACAAAAATGTGCAGCTTCTAAATACGGTGATGGAATATTTTTTATGGGGTGAGCTATTAAACCCATGGGAAGCGTGACATTAAGGGCTTAAGGTCTGCCCTAGCAAATGACTGGTTTGAAGGTATTCTACTCTAAATGAGGTCTTTCATTGTACAAACAACACTGTGCGTAGGGAGGGTGAGGGGGGATAGGTTTCTACTTATCATAGCAGGTTGTATTTCCTTATGATTTGTGATTTGCATGAGGTATGCTGTTCCCTCCTGAGACTGGGCTGGTAAAGCAATAGTCATTACCTAGTACCCCTCTGTAGCCTTTGTTGTATATAAAACAAAGAGGAATAGTGGTGCCTTGTGAGAAAGGTAATATGTGAATATTATGCCCCGAGGTGTTAATCGGCCTTATGTACAAGATTTAAAATAACTCTTGTGAGAGGTTGCTCAGTACCAAATGTACAGTAGGGACTGAATGTGTTTTAATGACCTGAATGATGTGAGGAAAACAACAACAAAAACAAGCTGTGCTACCTTTGCAATTAAGTTAGTGACTTTGGTGGCTGTTTGCTCTGTTTGCTTATGAATCAAATATACTGCCTATGTGAGTAGAGTTATGGGAAGCAACGGGGGACAAGCATGTTGTACATAGGATGCCTTCTCCCAGGTTTATTGTTCTGCGTCCTTTCATTGACTAAGAAATTTGAGGTCAAATCCTCATGAGTGTAGCACCATGGAAGTTGTCTCACAAGCCTGCATTCATGCAAACCGTGCACTCTCGTATGCTGCGATGAAGTGTGAAACCTAAGGCCTTCTCATACCTCAGTCTCTCCCTGGCTTTGTTACTGCCTTCTACTTCTTCTCTCTGAAAATGACTGGCGTGACTTAGCAGATGTTCCTCACTTGGGCCACAGGAGCACCCCATGGCTAGTGCCACAAGCAAAAACCGTACAAGCAATGGGGAATGGGGTGAGCTCAGGAGAAGGAGGTCAGCAAGGGTGTATCTGGACCAAAGCTACTCCTGGTGAATAAAATCTGTTTCCCCCTCGGTGACGCCTCAGCCATTTGCCATGGTTCAGCTGATCCTGCACAGAAGCACCGTATCCCACTGGGTTCTTGTCACCAAGCCCAGGTGCTTCAGCCCAATTTGGGTTGCTGCCCAAGTCCTTTCATATCCATTTTTCTTGGCACTGCTGCCTGACCCCAGCTACAGTTCTGGATGCTTGGCTGCAGGAGAGGAGCAGGCTGTATGGTCTCTTCAGTGCTGCTAGGGCGATGCCAGGGAAATCCTTCCTCAGCCACTGGCATTTGCTCCGCAGCTTCGTGCACCAAGCCCTTGGTGAACAGCAGCATCTACCAGATGGCCATCTCCTAAAGAAACACAGCAGTTGCGTAACAAAGGAATTAATATTTCAGCAGGCACGTATATTTGTGTGCAATTCCAGCTTACTTTGTCGGGTAGGATGGTTTACTCCCTAAGGTTTCAAATGGTTGCTTGTAGACAGCGAGGTACAGTTTAGCCAAGCAGTGACTTGGTGGCAGAGGGGAGCTCGTGTGGGTCTCAGCAGAGCAGCGTTTAGGAGTCGTCTTTAACAGATGTTAGGACTGACCTTAGACACTTACACTCAATAAAGTGCTAGTGTATACACTCCCTTGGAGAAAAATTACGGAACTTAAAACTCTCGGTTGGGTTGCCCGCTTCTCTTGTGATTTTTTTTATTTTATTTTAATTTAGTTTTTCACTTTAGTTTTTTCCAATAACGTGGAACATTTTCAAGAAGAAAATATCCCCCTTTCCTCTCAGGAGGGGAAAACCTCCTCTTCTAACTTCAGTAGCTCATATATTTTAAAACACCCTTTATATTACCCTCCCTGTAGCACTCCTGTGTGCTTGCTAGGGTTACCCCTGACAAGGAGCATTTCATGAGGCTGCACTTACTCTCAATGTGGGGAAAACAGATGACTATAGAGGTAGTCCTATCCTCTCCTCATTTTCCTGACCCTGCAGTAAGTTTATGTGATGGCAGATGCTATGTACATAAATGTGGAGTCATTACAAGAAGCCGTGTGTGTTGTTTTTGTGCTGTTTTTTTTTTCTCTGATAATAACAATCAGGTGAAAAGCAGCAGGTGATTGCAGCAAGTAAAAAGATGACCTAATTTGATAGGCTTCACTGGCATCAGTTACCATATTTTTCTGATCTCAGAAACAGTCACCAAAATAATCTTGTCTTGAACCAGACCTTGGTGTATACTGTTTTTTTCTCTGATGTCTCTTTGAAATACCCCTCCTTTTCTTCTGAAATACTGTTTTTTTTTTTCAATCCATGTTTCTTACAGCTGAATTTTATTTTAATGGTTACAGACCAAGAGAGCTTTTCCATGGTTTTCTATTAAATATGTGCTATTGTAGACCTGCAGTTTGCCATTGTTGTGGAGACGTGGCACACTGCAGAGATATGTCTGAGACTGCATTTTAAGCTACATTTTGCTGTGTGTATGTATGAGAAACCCCGTGTTGCAAGGATCCCTGTGATCCCGTATTCTATTGTTATTTCTTAGCACATCCGTCTCCCCTTCTTTCTTTTCTGGGCAGTGTTAAACAGGTAATGGAAACAGCCGTGTTGGAAGTGGTTTTGTGAAGCTGGGTGTAACACTCTTAGTGGATACTACAGAAACACTTCCAGCATGTATCTGTTTATGGCACTTTTATTCTCCTGTTCTCGTAGTGACTGTATGTCTAGGAGTATAATTTTCCTTATTTCATCTTTGTAATGTGCTAAGGGACTTCCCATTTTACTTGTGAGCCAGTGCAGAAAGCAGATGAGCAGTTTATCCACTGCCATCCGTACACGAGACTGGTGACAAGCAAGAGTCTCCAGGACTAATGGTGGTAGAAGAGCTGCTGAGCTAGCTGTCATCGTTAGCAGCCACATTTTCTATTTATAATCTGATAAATCCAAACCGATGTATTGGTTTTGCCTATGCAAATATAGCCTGTATATGCACTTTGCAGTTCAAGCCCTATGTGTCTCTGTAGTCTTGCTTGTATTTCTGAGACGGATAAAGAGAAAGAAGGGCATACTCCAGGCTGATGAACTTCCTTTCCCTCAGTCCCCGGAGCACACATGTTTGGTGGGCTGTGGCCATAGTGTTGCACTTGGTGGGTCACACCTGAAGTCAGAGCACGGGCAGATTTTCCAATCTGTGAGCAAGCGTTTCCCACTGGCTTCAGCTGAAACCTGGGGACTGCCTACATTTGGATTCCATTTCAGCTTGGAAAAAGGTGTGAGTTTGAAGTGCAGAGGTATTTTGGAGTGTTTTATCTGTTCATTTTCCCCTTCAGACAACTATTCAGGCTCTCATGGATCCATCATGTTGTTGGAAAGGGGATAGCTAGGTCAAATTTACCTTCAGTTTTTCCTGAGCTCTGAAGTCCCCTAGGTTCTAGGTTTTGGAGGTAACAAAAAAATCTTGTGTGCTGTTGTCCTTCAAAACCCAGCTGTTTTATTAAAGAATGTGAAAACCTGCAGGAGGCTTAGAAATATTGAGGTATAGAGCAGGGCAAAGTGGAAAAAAAGGGTGGGAGCTCCACAGGACCAAGCGTGTTGCTGCATTGATAGAAAGGACTGCAGGAGCAGGAGGGAATGAGATTCATGCCCTGGGCTTGGCAGCAACTCACCTATCATATCACACTGTGATAACTTGCAGCTCGTCCGGGCGACAAGTCTACTACCAGGTTTTAATATCAGAAAGATCTATTCCAAGGACTATTTCCTGCAAGGGAAAAATGTGACTTCTGAGGAAGGATAAATTGTCCTCCCTTTCCATTCCTCTAGGTAATAAATGTTAGAGAGGGATCAGATACCTTTGGTGCGTACAGACATTTTCCTAGTCTTTTAATGCTAATAAAGGGAAGGAAAACAGTGGTGGAGCAATGTTTATCTTTTCTTAAGCCTTTTTGTTGTTGTTGTTGTTATTATTATTTTTAAACATGGAAACTGAAATCACATTTCCCAATTGCTATATTGACAGAAGGAAAGGTCATTTCTTTGCTAGAAATATTCCTTTTATTGCTGACAGAAGAGTAGATAGGCTCACATATCAATAAAAGTGAGGGATGGTAAGTGTGATGTGGGAACAGAATTCAATAAAGTTTTATTGTATCACAAGTGGACTGAAGTGCATTTAAAAACATTAAATGAAGGCTCACAATATCTGCTCCGCTGGACCTTCGGGCCAGTGAATAGACAGATAATTGAATAATGACATTTTTAAGAGAATACAAGCACTAGAAAGCAAACTGATATTTTCATCGCTCCAAGATTGCTGGTGGAAAGGGAAAGAAGGGGGAGCAAATTACAATCTGAAAACAATTTAATGAGACCACTTTTTCCAAGAACATGGTTCTTAATTATTTCTGGAGTGCTGTAAGACTCTTATGAGGCCTCCACATTTTCCCTTTGTGCGTTTTCTTGACACCTTCCCTATTGGTTGAGAAGCAGCCTGTGCCCGCCAAGAGCAATGCCATGTTTTGGTAAACAAATGGGCTTGTGGCTTCTCCAGTTTTCTTTTGCTCTATTTTTTTTTTCCTTTTTCTCCCCAAGAGAACTTTCCCCCAGAGAAAATGGAGAAAATGCCAAGGGATTAAACAAGGCTATTGACACTTTGGTCAGTAAAGAGTGAATTCCCCCTCTAAAGCTGGGCATCCTTTGTTTTAGTTAAATAAATGATTTGTGCGTGTGGGCTAGGAACAATAATAATAATAAAAAAATAACTAAGTACCCATTATGATTATTTCTGAGCAAAGACTCTTTACTTTGTATCCTGCTGACAAATTGCCTTTCTTCCAAGGCATACAATTTCACAGGCACTGCAGCCAAAAACCCTCTTTTGTATTCACTGAAATTCTCAGCTTTGCTTGTCGGTCCTTTGTCCAAGGAGGCAGAAACAAAGGACCTGTTACTTCCCCTATCAGTCTTCTTTCACTGTTTACTGGTGGGGAGAGTGCACATACACAATAGCTGCTTGGAAAGCACCCTTAATTAAAATAACTTGATATTGCGGGGCTTTGCGACCCTGAGGTCTCTTAGCATGGAGGCTGAACTATCTGCATAGGTGTAGGCAAGGTTTTCAGGAATGGGAGGAAAACTACATGCTGACAGATGGGGAAAATAAATGTGTTTGAAAATTTGAAAGTAGCCTGAGATGAAAAAAAAAAAGATCTTCTTTTTTTTGTGAGAAATGGTGAAATCAATGAGATGTACGAAAACGTGCTTCATCTTTAAATATGAGTTGAATTTGAGTAAAATTAAAGAACAAGGTGATTTAAAGTGTTTATGCCTGTAATGCATACTTGTTTAAAGGCCTGCTGTCAGCAGGAGTACTGTGGATTTTCTCGTGAGGAGAAGTTAGACAAATGTTAGCCAATTCTGTATCATGAAGGCCACCACAACATGCTCCATCCATTATTTCCAGCATGTTCCTGTGAAAAACCAGCTCCTGCTGGCTCTTGTCATCTCTGTCCTTTCCTCTAGATTGTGGGACATTTCTTCCCCAACTTGTGCCAACATGGGTGTTTCTGTGAAAAGTCATCTTTTTTCTCTTTTTTTTTTCTTGAGTGTTCAGCAGGTCAGCCCCTGAACTGGCTCACCACCCAGGCTTAGCATATTGAAATGCCTCCATTACCTAATGTGTCGGTCTTTACAGCGCACATTGGTTCTGAAAATCATATCTGCATGCCCGACAGGGTGTGTTCGCTGATGTCTTTGAATTGTGCACGCTTATTTATTGGAAAAGACATCATAATGTTTCTGCTGAGCTGAACTGGATTAGATCTGAAATGTGGCAGGGGAAGAAGGTTGGACAAGGTTATAGCTTGGGCATCCATGAACTTGTCAGCTAATCATGGGGTGTTTTATTCCACATTTGCTGTCAAAGTTAGTAGGGACAAAATCTGATGGACATGTATTAACATCACTTAGAAAAATGGCTTTGTAGCTTACCAGCTGAACAGATTGTTACGGAAGAGTCGCTGCAGTAAGTACACGTTTAGTCATGTGAATCTTTGAGAGTTACTTCTCTGATCATCCTGTTTTCAAATTGCACTCCTAAGTAATCATGGAAGTGAAGTAAGCCTTAAAATGAAGTCTGACATTTGAGCTGGACACCTACAAGCTTCATAGTTGTTGAAGGTCTCACACTCAAGCACAGTGAAGATCAAAATATTACAGGAGATAGCAGGGGAGCGTTTAATTTGACCACAAGGAGGATGTACACCCCTCCACATTCTTCTTTGTCAGTCCTATTGTAAGACTTTCATTACTTCCAGACTTTTTGTGTTTCAGTCCAAAGAAAAATATTTTTTTTTTGCAGCATTACAAAATGGCTTTTTTAACTGAAGGCTGAACTGACCAGTTACATGATGAACTATGAGAGCGGCAGCCAAGAGCATGATCTGCCGACAGGTGTCTGAATGGCACAACGTGTTGGGCTACACGTGGCACAAATTTAACACCCGCAGCCCAAATACAAAGACTTAAGAAAAATGGCTTTATGTTTGCTTACTTTTTTTGAGGGAAATTCAGAACTTCTTTTTCCATTTCTTTGGAAAATCCTGAGGATCTTTTAGGAAACATTGAATGCATGTGAGGGAAACAGCAGGAGTGGTGCAATTCTTTTCCTGTAAAAGCTTGAGTATTCTGGTGACAGATATAATTAAGAAGAAATTATTTTTTTCCTTTCCAATTAATTCTTAAGTAGGTGTAAAGTGAAATGGAGACCAGTGACAAGTTTGCAAGAGTAAAATTCACAAACATATTGAGGGGAATGTCGGGGAGCATGCTAAGCATGACAGTAGTTTAATGTTCATTAAAGTTTTTAGCAAATACACTTGTGAGAAGGTTTCTTCCTTTCTTTGGATAATCTGAAAAGGTTCCTGTGGTAGAGGAACAGATAGTACATTCGTATCTGTATCCCTACCGTCATCTCATGCTCACAAATTTTGCATTGCGGAGACCTAGACTTCAAATAAGTCAAAGACTTTACCATAGATATGCAGCGTGTTTCTCATGTTGGATGTTCTCCTTGAGGTAGACCTCTGTCAGTTCTCCTTAAGGCCTCTATGATTGGTTTCTGTTATGGAAACTAAAGATGGAAAACTGTGATGAATAGTGTGATTTATCTCATTTTATGAAGATTATGAATTTAAGGGAGTAACTTAATTACTAGCATGACTTCAGAGCACTGTTATTCCTCTCCAGTCTTGTCCGACTTCTGGTGAGAAAGTGTAGACCGTTGCTCTGGGTTTAGCCACTTCAACTAAAATTTGCTTAAAAATATTTAAATCTGTTGTCTGAATGCCTTTGCATCTGAATCAAAAAGTCTTTAAAGGCACTGGGAAGCTTTCTTTCAACATCAGCAAACTTTGTGCCAGGTTTCTAGTAACCCAAGGCTTTCTGAAGGTGTTCATCTTTTTCAAGAAATCCATCTTTGTCACACCCATTTCCAGCATAGTGAGTAATTGGGAGTATCTCAGCTAATAATGGAAATTGTAACCATGCTGGGCAGAAAGAATAATGAAATTCTGGTGAATTCCTCAATATATTAATAATCCATGATTTCCCCCACCTAAGTGGCTGATGATTCCGTATCCAAATAATGGAACATCTTTCTAATTTTTGACATATATCTGTGTAGGGTTAATTAATAAAGATGGCTAGAAAACATAGCAGTCTGGCCCCTGCAATCATGCTTGTCCGCTGTACATACAGGAAGAAACCACTGACTTTAGGTCCTTTGTACTAACCAATATTTCTTGTCTACTCCTGACAGGTGTACCTCTAGGTATTTGCCACCAATTTGCCATCTAAACATGGCCCCATAGCTCACAATTGTTTCTGAACAATTCTGTGTCATTAAGAGGAATGTATTTCTTCCCATCTTTAACAACCTATTGTCTAAATTGCGCTATTATGCCGAGCACCCTCCAGAGAGGCTGATATGGATTTCATATATTTTATAACAGATCTTCATGAAGATAATATTTATATTTCCAGATTTTATTCCTGTTATCCTTTCATATCTCTCACAATAAATACTGCAAAGGTTTCTTTCATTGGTGCAAGCAGAGTAAGGAGATTAAGACCATCCTTGCCAGGTGCTATTATAAATCCACAAAAGAAATGAAATACATTTATTGGTTTTTATTCTGGCCAATAGGGAAAAGGGAATATCTGTATCCAGTGGTTAAGTTTAGGATTGAAGTTCATTTCTTCTAGCACATCAGGGAGGAGGAGGGAGGGGGAAATTTTGAGTGTATTGAGGTAAATCCCTTTAGTGTGCGAAATAGTAAAACGCATCTTTCCAGATCTAAAAATACAGCTTTGTTGAGTTCCTTTATATTAAAAGGGCTCCCAGGAAGAGAGCCAAATGGATCTGAATGTATTACTTTTTTACTCATTTCCTCCACTTTCCTTGCTAACAACATTTCCAGTCAACTTTTAATAACAATATAGGCCTGTATAAAACCATAATAGTTGTATATACCTCAAACTCTGGCAAGGGAGACAGAAACACAGACTGCACAGCATTTGATTTTGGTTAGCTTCTGTCTCCGTTTCCAAGAGGAATTAAATGGCAGGATTTGTGGGAAGCTAAGGCAAAGGGGGCCTCCCCAGGGCATCCTTTTGAAAAAATAAAATAAAATAAAATAAAAATAAAATAACTTATCCCTATGAGTTTCCTTTCCTAAACCTCATCCAAAATTTGCCAGTTGCCAGACTGTGCAGAAATGTTGACTTGCTCCATGGGCTCATGTCCTTGCCAGCTGCCTGACCAGCTCTCATGGCACTGCAGGAGGAAGGCCTCAGCTGCAGAGCCAGCGATTCCTAGCTCACAGCTGCAACGAGCTGCAAGGCCAGTGCATTTTTTAGATGCTGTCTAGCTTCAGAAAAGACTGTGCAGTTATGGCAGGTTGTTCCTGAAGGGGGCTGAGGGGGCTGTCTGCCTTTTGGGAGCCAGGGTAGCGACCGATTCCGATTAGAAAAGATTTGTTCCAAATGATTTCCCAGATGAATGTACTGCTGAGGGTCTAAACTAATCTCCTCCTCCAAAGTCTTTTTCCCTCCATGGGTAACTTAAATATGTCTAATGTAGTTTTAAAAAACGCCTTAATCTCATTTATCTTTAATTTCTCTGTTCCGCTCTACAGGCCCACATAAAAGGATTTACGTGGAGTATTTATCCCTTCCAATATCAAAAGCAAATTCCCTTCCAGATCTCAAATTTCACTGATAATCCTCAGAGATGTATAATTTTAATTTACCTTGCAGATGACATCTACCTGGTTTCTCTCTGCTTCTGTGAAGGTATTATTCAGCAGTGCCTCATTAACTCTCAATTTTTTTTTTCTCTCTTGTGCATTGAGTGGTCTGTCATAGTGAAACTATTGTCTTTTCCTTTGCTGGAGAGCACAGACTAGTTCAGCAGAGGCTGGGGCTAGCATATCCTTGCATAATCCACCAAGTCGTCGTCTCTTTTTTTTTTTAATAACACACACAGTAGAAGCAGTGTCAGGCATTTATCCTTTTGCTTTAAAAATTAATAATTGCACATTCTTCAATTTAAGCTCTTGCATAGGCCTGTGGGACCACACAGACACGCAAACCTGAAAGCTTCAGAAACCTCGGATGTTCAGATCTGCAAAATCATAGTTCTGCTAAACAGAATAGGAGCTATTGCACTCTGTGGGATTTTGAAAATGAGCCCGTTACATTTAGGTGCCCTAATGAAAGCTAAGCTTCCCTGGAAATCTACTTTCAATGTCTATATATGAAACACTCTAAAGTTACTCCACTTATGTTACTATTTAAAGCAACATAACGTGCATTTAAGTGCTATTCCGAATGCAACCTTAGGAGACATTCCCAAGTTTTTGCAGCAAAGCTAAAAGGGGGGCAGGAGGAGGGAAGGTGTGTGTGTAAAGGCGTTGTAGCAAATGCAGACTCAGGCTTGAAAATTTGACCCTAAGGAGATGAAAATTCAGGAAACGATATGTAAGTGATATTGGAGACTTTTTTTTTTTATTGGTAAGAGTTGGCACAAAACATTGAAATTGTAAGGTACGTGACTTTGATATTGTAGCCTCGCTTGGGAGAGAGGAAAGGAGTGGCTAGTGGCTCTCTTTGGTGTAAAATTACACTGAATCGCTACTGGTGGTCTTTCTGTTATCATAAAGTGAAATTAGCCCTGCTCCAATTGCATTTGTGTCCTGTTGCTTCTCTGAGTATTTATACTCAGGTTAGCAGCACCTGAAAAAGGGAAGACTGTTAGTTGATACTCGATATAAAGCTAAAAATGTGGAGGCATCATACATCAAAATGTAGCAGTGAAAATGCAGTAGTATGCGAGTACTGCCAACAGGTTTCATTCACATGGTGTATTTACACTGCACAGGTTGTATGTACAGAGAACGTCTGCAGTTGTACCCCAGGTTTCACTGAGGCTTTTCCCAGGGAGACCACCTGTGTGTTTACACCTAGGCATGTGCTTAAATGCTTGATGAATGTCAGCGTGTTTACATTTTATATATGCTATACACAAATAGCATAAACCTAAATTGGGGATAGCTTTACATGCTGAGACTGGATTTTTGAAGAAGGAACAAATCAGCCTTTGTCCATTTAAAGACTTACTCAGAAGAGTGAGCACATGCCGTGTACGTTTTAAATGAAGTCAATAATGAAATATGTTCCAGATGACTGTGGTGTGGGGGGACATAGTAATTATCATAAAGTGACAAATCCGCATACTGGTGCTGGTGCTTTGGAAACAAAAAGTCAGTGTTTCAAATCGAGTCCGTTGCAAACACATCCTGGTAAAATTGTCATCTTTAATTTCTGGAGTTTAAAACCAAGCAAACAATGGGCTTAATAAAGGTGTAGCTGTCTCCAAGCCTATGCTTTTGATGAGAACCCACTGAAACATCTGGGAGTTTTCTCATTGACTTAGAGGTAATTTGAACGTACGGATTGAAATTGGGCAGCATTAGAATCAGCGTAGCCTTGGTTAATAAATGGGGTGAGTCTGGGGCTTCAGATTTGTGAGCTGAGAAATTTGAGCTGCAGTGATGTTAATAGGGAGAGACATTTGCAGTGCAAAGGAAAGGCTTTTCTTTCTCAAAGGGGACTACTCCATCCTCCCTTCTCTTCTCAGAGACAAAATTAAATGGCTATCAAAGTCTCAAACCAGCCCTAGAGTATACAAGACAACCATTCAGTTTTTTACTTTTTATGAGAAAAAGAGTGCTTTCTGTTGTGTATCCTTGCATTTTAATAGCTCTGTTGACACAGAGTCAACCGTCCTGTCCAGTCATACAAACATCTAGCAATTTGGTTATTAACTGTTTGAGGGAAACAGCGCCTAATTATTAACCTGTTTTTGTGGAGGGCAGATGCTGATGCCTTGCAATGACTCGATAAATCGGGTTTCCAGAGCAGCATGTGTGTGCCAAGTGACAGTTGGCCATCATTGGCTGTAATGTATGGAAAGGAACAACAAATTGCTTTGCAACACTTCTTCGTATGCATGTTGATACTCATGGTAAAATGGGTTTTCACAGTCAAACTCAGCCCAAATCTTATCAATTATGAATGGCTACAACAGATGGTATGTATTATTGTTTTTAAGAATGAGTGATACATTTCAAATGAGAAACACATGTTGCTCAGCAGCTTTAGCTGCCATTTCTGAGACAGGAACCAACTCCCTGACCCCTTCTTCCCCTCCACTTGTTGGATAATATCCTATTTTAATAACCTGAAAATGGAGACCATGAAATACTGCATGATGGAAAACTGTGAGCAAACATCAATTCCGGTGTAAGAGGATCCTGCTCTTTTTCAGCTCAGCTTGGTGAGAGCTGCACCTGTCTGGGCAAGGGTGAAATTCGTGGTTGCAGCACAAGTACCGGTCAGCCCTTCCTAAGGGGCCTTGGTTAATAGAGGTCCTGCATAACTTCTCACCTGAAGATTCAAGAAGTTTTTGCAGTGCTACTGTAAGGGGCCAATTTGTAACGTAAGACCAATGCATATTGTGATGACATTGATGAGTGCTTTTTCAGGTGCCTGGCTTTGTAGAAAATACTGCATTTTCCTTCAGTAAGCCGATTTTCTTTTCAATCAATATCTGTTGCATTGCTTTGTTTGAGAAATAAAATGGTTTCTCTAAACACAACACGTGAAAGATCGTTGCAGAATAAAAACATGGCTCTTGAAGAGCAATCCAGATGAGAGCAAAGATGTAACTCGTTTACATTCAGATGATCCCAGCCCAGTGGTCTTCAGAAACTGGACTAACCATCTTGGAGACTACATTCTCTAAGCATGCGCCTATCTTTACTATTTTACTATCTATGCACATGCCTTATGTGGAAACAAGTAAACTGTGTAAGCATCTGCAGGATCAGTGCTTAATTTGGTGGAGAACAGGCTGTTAAAAATCTTCATCACTTCTACAAAACATGCTGCAAAAACATTTGCTGGCTATGATGTGAAATACATCATTAAGGCACATATTGCCAGAACAAATGAGCCAAAGGTATTTTGTGATAGTAGCCTTTCAAAAATAAAATCACAAGCATTTGCTTACTTTCTGATTTATAAAATTGCTACAGCATGTTGGCTGGAAATGGGAGCAAAAAGCATGTACGTTCTTCCTCCAGCTTTTTAAAATTCACACAACATTCATAATACATCAAAATATTCATTTCTGCATCTTTAAAACCAATCATATTAGTTATTCCCCTGCTGAATTTAGTGCTTATTCAAATGCACTCTCTGCTCTCCTTGAAAAGAAATTCTGGCTCAATTTCTTTAGCGCAAAGCCCTTCCTTAGTGCCTAGATAACACAGTGTTATCTTATTCTGTAATGCTTCACCATACAAAGCAATCTAAAACCCAAGGAAGCATGCCAAGAGACACTGGGCAAAAAGCCCTTATATAAAGTTTGAACTTCTTTCCCTTAACAGTGCAGCATTTACGCAGCCCTCTCTTCAGGAAAAGAAAATAAGTGAATCAAAATAAAGCTGTAATCTTAAGTTCTGTGTTAGGTATTTATTTTAATTGGAAACAATTTATTTCACTTTTATCAGAAAAAATTGGGGGAATTCTGCAGTGTTCTTTGCTAAGCATGGGACAAACTCCCTGTATTGTACTGTTGGTCAGACCTGAATATAGAGGATTTCCAATGAAAAAGCATACTTAGTCTTTTTGTAGCGAGATATACTCTATGGGTCTTCCTCACCCTCTGCAGGAGTGCAGTGGGAGTTGTGCAAGGCCTAACGGATTTTTTTTTCCTAGACTTCAGGGTGAGAAGAAGCAGACTTAGATATGGATAAAGTACCTAGGCAAGAGCACCTCAGCCAGCACCTCCTGCCACCACCCAAATCTGGCTGCTTGAAGCTCCACAGGACATGAAAGCTTTCTTCTTCCCTTCCTGCTCATCCTCCTTGTGATGCTTCTGGTCCAACACTGAACTACTCCATTTAATGGGCAGTCAGTTACCTTTGCAGTGTGGTTTGCAGGCTGAGTAAATCTGAGCAGGCTGACAGGCTCATTGCAAAGCAGAATTTGTTGGAAGGAGCCCCAGGTAGCCAAGATTTGTTGGTTTTCATGTGATATCCAGAGTCCATGGAAATCAGGCATAAGAATGCCATTAAACAGTGTGGAGATGCAAGCTATCTGCAGAGAGATTATTTATCGCTTTCTTTTCTCTCTGCCTGAATTCAGGGAGGTTTTATTGAAAATTCACCCTTCCTCTCCCCCTTCTATGCTCTTTCCACTTCATTTCTCGGATTCTCGCTTACTCTGCCATAAATATACCTGCATGGATGTGACTATGGCTTTACAAGCTTCAGCCTCTTAAATCCAAATGCTGTTCCTTGCAGTTGACCTCACCTTTCAGGAGCAGAGGGTCTCCTGGAAGACGAGGCTCCAGGAGGATGTCAGCTTGTAGAGCGTTGGATTTACTGCTAATCGCTCAGCTCAGGCCATTTTTTCATAACTTTTTCTCGTCATGCTGGCAGAGAGTACTGAAAGTCTGCTCAGTCCCAGGAATGCAGAATTAGCCTAACTTAATGCTCACATGGCTTTTGCGGCATCAACGGTGTGTTTTACTTTGGTCAATCAATAGGGTCAAGAGGTGAGAGTTTGTCTGGTTTATATCACTGTTTGCCTGAAGTCAAATAGGTAGCCAATTAAATTTTCCAATATTGAACAAGAATAGAGCGGTAGTGTCAGCTCTTCTACAAATGGATATTAAATTACATGATGTAAAAGTGGCTACAGATGATTCACAGCAATGATATGACCCAGTTATGTGTTTATCGCATTCAGAAGACAATTGTGAGGTTGATTTCATTGCCAGCTGCGTGGTAGTTAATGATCAGTAAGAAAGCCTCAAACTGAGAACAACTTCTGTTCTAAATACAGCCCGCCAATCTCAACTGCACAAGTTCCCAGAATGAATCGTGTATGTGTAATAGATCTAAAAATAAGGAGGAATATGCTTTTATTGAAGAATAACAGTATATATTCACTGTAAAACTGTTCTTCACTTAAAAAGAAAAATCTTATGCAGAAATGATGGACTTGCTTCTAAATGCACATAATTGCACTGACCTACAGCTATATGTCTCCTGATTAACGCTGGCAATAAATGGAAGTCCTAATACAATTTTGAAGCCTATGAAATTAGCAGTAAAAGCCAAAATTGTTACTTCCTCTTCAGACTGACGTTTTTACTGCAACCATTAGTTTTAAAAACATCAGGCAAGCTCTTTACCCCCAGTCGTCTGTCCAGTATCAGTGTTTTAAAAATTCATTTCTGGAAAGAATTGTGCATATGATAAGCATCAGTTTGAAAATTCAATTTACTGCATAAAGAATTTGGGGACACAGTTTTTCATAAAACAAAATAAGTCAATTAGAGCCTCCTTTTCACACCCTGCAGGTTTTCTTTCAAGTGAAATAGTAAGAATTGTTTTTAGGTCTATAAATGCATAGACATTAAAGCTCCAAAGAATGATGTGCTACGGAAAATATTGAATTGGAGGTACCTAAGAGAAAATTAATGTTATAGTGTTTTTCCTTTGATTGTAGGTTTTATTATGTGGCTTGTTAGTTCCATTAACAAATAAATATGCAAATATCTCTTGTTCTAAAACACATTTTATTGGAAAAGCCAAGATTTCTTTCACATGTAAATTAAAACCTAGCAGCATCCCAATGTCTCTTTTCAGCCAGTCCTGCAGCAGAGACATTTCTGTGGTGGTGTGTGGCAGCTCTGTAAAAACCCATGGCAAAGCAAGTGATGCTCTGGACAGCAAGCAAAGAAAACTGTGGCTTTACTTGCTTGTCTTTCTAGTTGAAAAAGAGCGTGTTATATGGACCTGAATTTTGAACTGGAGAATGCTCCTGTTTGGCCTTTTGGGAAGGTTTTTGCCTGCCTTGAAATGGGTTGGAGCAGAAAAGAGAATTTCAGCACTGCTACTTAAACCTTCGAGCCCTCCTCAGCCCTCCTCTTATCCTCAATCTAAACAAAAATCACCGTAGTTTCTCAGGGAGATGCCTGATCTGTCATGCTTGTACAAAGGTGAAGCTTCCTCACTAGTACAGTACCTAGTGGAAGAGGTTTTCCGACTTCATGGTGTGCCAAACTCCAAACCTAATTGACACAGACTTTAAAACAAAAAGAAAAAGGAAGTGCTGGAAGTATAAATACTCTGTTGTGTACCTGCAGCATGCAATTTAACCCTCAATTTTTTGGAATAGGCACACAGAAATAGTGAAGTGTTGTAAAAAAACGGTCATGTCTCTGTAAAGTTTAGTCTGCAAGAAATGATTAATGCACCCTTGTTTGGTGGTTATCTTGCTAAAGGTGCTTTGCAGTGGACATTTTGTACTGCCTGTGATACTCCTGGCTGCTCAAGCAACTGAGTAATTGTAAAAGGATGAGTGAGAAAAATAGCAAGCCTGGCAGGTGAACCTTGCAAGTGAAATAATAGAAAAAATAGTCTTCCATTTACTGTGAAGTCATCATTAATAGAGTTTTTGGGCAGTCTTTCTCTTTTTTTAGAGAGTCCAGAAGGACTAATCCTTGACAGTTTCACTGGTAGTGGAGCAACATTTTAAAATCTCGTGTCTAGTTACTTAGGGTGGAGCTTAACTAAATCTGTTGATGTTAAGATTTCATTGATTTTAAGCAAATTGACCAAATAAAATAATAAAAAGCCTGCTGACTGCAGGCCTGTGCATACTTGACAGTAAGTGCAGAACCTGTAGGTTGATCTGAACTTCTCAATAAATTGATTTAAAAGAGTTAGAACTATATCAGCTGAAAGACATAGTAATAGAGTAACCACATAGGAACTGACAGCTGTTTGTCTGTCCCATCATTTTTTTCCAGTTCCTTTTGTGTTTTTTTTTCTAAACATTGAAGTTTCCAGTACTGATGTGAACAAACCACCAGTACCTCTCTCTCTTATTGATACCTGCTCCCCTGAAATGAAGCTGTTACTCTAACACATGCATATACCTGCAGAGCCGAAATTGCACCTTGGGGTTTTTGTTCTCCTAGCTTCTGGTGGCAGAGTGAAGCTGCCAAATGCAAGCTGTTTGAAAAGTGCTTCAAGGGATGCCCGGGCTTGCCACATAGCATCCTAGGCAAAAGAAGGCTGTCTGTGATTATGGAGCTAATTTAAACCAGTTGCATCTCAATGTTTTATACTTTGGTCAGAAGCATTGCAATGTAAAGGTATAAGGAGGACAAGTCATGCTTTTTTCCTTTCCTTTCCTTGCCTTGCCTTGCCTTGCCTTGCCTTGCCTTGCCTTGCCTTGCCTTGCCTTGCCTTGCCTTTTGCCTTTTGCCTTTTGCCTTTTGCCTTTTGCCTTTTGCCTTTTTTTTTCCTTTTTCTTTTCTCTTTTTTCTTTTCTCTTTTTTCTTTTCTCTTTTCTCTTTTTTTTGTCATTCCTGTTTCGCTCTTGCTAATACCCTGACTCCCTAGTATTAGATTTCTATTGTTGGGAAGGAAACAGGGTTTGGCTTTACAGCTTCACGTTGGTGCTACAGGCTGTATTTCAAGCAGGTGTAAGATCTCTCTCTGCATCCTTCCTTCTGCTGGATATTGCTTTTAAATAAACCAGCAATGAGTTTACACTAGTAAACTCAGTGTTCTTCCTATTGGACTGTAAATTATTTTGGTCATAATGCATCTCTCCTCTTCTCTTCCCCTTTCTCTTTAAAATGTTCACTGTAATGCTTTGTCTGATAAGAACTGAAGGTTTCTTACAGACTGTTGGATATCCCATTCGTATTTCCCATCCCCAACTCCAATATGTAGAATTAATCTTAGAGAAGCTGAAAAGTCTCTTTGTTCCTCCTTTGTTCGCCGTAAAACTTGAGGGCAATAGCCTATGATGATGCTATTAGTGGTTGTAATTTTGGATTGCATTTTCTGAACACGTATGATCCTATGAGTTGTTAAATTTGTGCTCTGGACACACCTTCATTTATTTATATGCATTTGCTTAAATGCTCACATTGACGGGGAAAAAAAAAAAAAAGCCTTAGCCTTGTTTTAAAAGAATTTTCGAGCACTTTTAAAGTCCTTTAAAAAAAAAAGTGTGTATATATATTATTTTTCTCTTTCTATTTTTCTTCCAAACATGCACTGAAAACTGCTGAATGGTGATTCTCACATTCTCTGTGTGGAAACTATTCTGTACAAGAGACCTCATGTGTAACAGTGTTGAAAATCTAATCAGGAATGCTTCATGGAGCTGCAAAATCGTTGCTGGATAAAGCATTTTAAAAGGAAAGTGGAGCTGTAATTGCCAGAGAAGGTCACGATTGCAAACACTGTGTTGACTGGATGTGACTTGGATGAATCCTGATGGTCCAGAAGGAAACCCAGTTATGCCCTAACCTGTTGGCTACTATTTTCTGTTCCAGTTTTCTGCTTGTGAAACATAGTCATTATATGGCTAAAGGTTGGAAGACAAATCAGAAATTTTGATTACAGTCAACAAGCTCAGCACTCCGCACACTCAGGTCCCCGGTGTGATGATACTGTGTACAGCGGTGCCATTTTGCACTATCGACTTTGTGAGCAGGAGTCTTCCCTGACCTTCTCTATAAATAAGGTCCGTGTTGCATGTAAAGCCCGAAGTCCCCTTTAGATTTATTAACAAAGAAAGTAACAAAAAAATATCATGCTGAGCTGCTCCCAGAGCTCCTCCCCGAGGACTGCAGTGTTCGGAGCTGAGGTCCTCTCTGAACACCAAATGTTCTCTATTTATCCTCGGTGTGAGCAGCGGTAGCACGATATGCTTTGCAGAGCCACTTAACCCCTTCATGGAAAGAACTACATGTCATACTGTTTCTTGGGGAGGGGGAAAAGGGTTGCTGTTTTCTTTATTTTCTGTCCTTACTGTATGAATATGTTAAATGACTTTTTGTATAATCTAATAGGCTTATTGCTGCCTTTACAGTAGGATTCAGAGTCAAAGGTCCTGTGACAAGTTGTTGTGTGCATGTGTGCATGTCACAAATATCACAGCATTACACCGCTCATGCAGTCATGGCCAGGCAAAGCTGAAAACATAACAGAGGGCCTACCCTGCTGTGCCCCACTGGTACCTGTCTATCTTGGCATTTATCTTCCTGAAGCATCTGAAATCTCATTTTGCTCCTGCTCTTGCTGTTGTGTTCTCTACTTCTGATGAGTCTGGTTTGTGCTTTTTGAAGGTGGCATCTTGGTGATCCTTCGATTCCTTTGCCATCACTAGAAAAGAAAACAGGCCTTTATCTATTTGCAAGTGCAAACTGGGGCAGCTCTGTTTTTGTCAAATTAGTGGTGAATTGGCACATACTCTTCCTCATGATTAAATTGGCATCTATCAGGCTGTGTAGACACCAGGAATGGGGGAGAAGGAGCACCAGGGAGAGCACCATATGCCCTGGTGCTCTGCTAGAGATGTGAAGGACAGCAGTACCCTTGGACCAGTTTCCAAAGGGGCCGTGGCTCCAACCCCATGTTGTTTCCCTGCATTTGGTGCCCTTGAGCAACATCCCCCTTTCCATCCCCAGCTGCCTCAGGCCTTCTTCACAACAATGGATCACCACTGGTGACCGTACTGGTGGCATCTCAGCAGCTTTTACTGCTGGAGATGAAGGCTGTTTCCTCCTTGGCTGTTCCTGTTCCCGGGATGGGTACCGTCAGCAGGTTCATTCACAGACAGCTGCTCCAACAACAGGGTGCCAGGGGGAGACGCTTTGGGGTCTTTGCCAAGCATTGTGGTGACTTGAAGTGTATCCAGAAGGCAACTGGCACTTTGTCCAGGGCACAGACCACGACCCCTCCTCTTGGGAGCTGACGTGTAAAAGGGAGCAGCTGTGTTGTGCGTCACATTTAACCTCCTGGTGGTTGTCGAAAGTGCTGCCTGTTCTGGGAGTTCGACCTTAAAATGGCAGAGGCCAGGCCTGGCTCTCACAGGAAAAGAAACAAGCTTTTGACAAGCTGAAGAAGACAGAGGAATATTCCACACAGGCTTTTCTTCCTCCTGCTACTCAAAGAACCAACCTTTCAGAGTTGAATGTACTGGGGAGTCTGTCACTGGGAAGTGCCTGGGCAATTGGCAAGCCCGACAGCTGAAAACGATGCTGTTAAGGCAAGAAACGTTTTCAGTCCCTTTAATCAGATTCCCTCATGCACAGTCATTCTCTAGTCTCACCCAGGCGTTGCTGATGACAACCAACAAGCATCCAGGTAGGCTGCAAGAGAGAAGATAGCTCTGAGTTCATGGAAAACACATCAAAGGCCTGAATGCCAGCATCTGAATCTGACCTCTCCATGCTCTGCCCTGAGAAGAAGTGATCCACAAGAGTTCACAACACTGAAGCTGCAGGACTAGATGGACTGAAGAATTATCCATTATACATGTTTCTATGATTCTATGATCTCTAAAAGGAATTTACCGTGGTGTGATCCTCCCCCACCCTTTAAAAGTACCTGGCAAGGTGTCCTTGCCAACTTGCATACAACACACTGGAAGGGTGCCAATAGTTGCATTTGCAGTTATCATCTCTTGAAGAAAGGATCCATGGCCACCCCTTACCCTTGCACTGTGTCATATTTGATATTTGACTATGGTTAAAGCCACGTTTGGCACCATTTCCTGTCTCTGCCATGGCTTCCTTGAGTGACCTTCGACAAATCAGGGAATATTTTCCTGCCGCTGTTCCCAAATGGGAATCTTAGTCAATCTTTAATTAACCCTGACTCTTTTGTTTGTTTAGCTTGCAAGCTGCTGGGAGAGCAGTCTTTTCTCACATTAGCAGTGGACCATTGCCTGTTTCCACTCAGGCCCTGGGGCATTGCTATAGGAAAAGTACCATCAAAAGCAACAGTACATTTCCTTGCCTGTTATCTTTGCAGCTGTGGCAGTCACACCCCCAGTGGAAGTGCTGTTGCTGGCTTGTTGATCCACAATTTGGGATTTTTTTAATCCCAGCATACATAACAGGAATGTTGAGAGAAGCAGTTTTGCAACATCTGTGAGGCTTGTGTTTAAAATAGGATTATGAAGAACAAAATGAGGTACATCCATGAAAAAGCCATCTTTCTTCACGGCAAAACCGACTGTCTTAGAGATTTTTACTTTTTATTTAGTGTTGATATTATTTTCCTACCTTTTACCAAGTGAAAACAAAATACCTTTTTATCTCTGAAAGCCTTTGCTTAGGAGAATCAGCACGACAAGTTGAGACTGTATATATAGTTCTTAAACTAGTTTTTTTTTTTCCAGTGCACATAGGTCATTGAAGCCATTGTTTCATCTCTTTTCTTTAGGAAAATGAGCCTTGTTCTTTTTGGCTGGTATTTTGTCTCTATATTTGGTTGTGATGCAATCAGAGACGACCAGAATTTTAAGTAGTAAAACAAGTTTTTGAGAAGTTAAAATTGCAACTCCAATCCAAAGGGTATGTGGCTTTGGAATTAAATTGTTATTATTATTATTATTATTATTATTATTTAAATATTTTAAAATACCTAATTTGGTGTGGGTGGTTGTGTTTTGTTGTTTGTTTGTTTTTTTAAACTTACATATATTCAAGTTTCACAGCCCCCACTCCCCCAAAAAAGAGAGAGAGAACAAGAGATTGTAATGTGCTCCTGCTGTTTATACCGTGAATGCTTTCTCCTGGCTCCACTTGTGTTTCAGGAAGGAATGATGCATGTTTAGCAAATGGAGGTCTTCTGCGGGACATCCAGATCTCCAAAGAGCTCTGACAGTACTGGACCTGTCATCTCAGTTTTTCGTTGAACAAACTTCTCCTGTCCTTGCGTTCATGCATGGCTGTGCATATGTCAAACAATTTCACTTCACTTAATTCGCTACAGATTGTGTTGTGAGCACCTGGTTCAGTTTTCCTCTGACCTTGTTGCACGATGTGGAGCAAACTGTAAAATCTTTTCTTTTTTCCTTTTGCCATCCTGAAAACTGCAGTAATAGTATTCCTAGAGAGCTGTGAACTAAGAATTGCCATAAGCAGTGAATTAGATACCTGACAAATGGCCAGCTCTGCGGGGTCACTGAGCCTTGCTCTGACAAGGCTTCAGGGTGCTGACATTTGTGTTTGCTTCCTTACCTGTAAAATGGGGATAATTCTTACCCAGGTGCAGTTTTGGAGGGAGTAGCTGTGTAATACTTAGTTCCAGTATTTTGCGAACTCTCAGAGAGGTCTTCTGAAAGAGGTGGAAGCCAGCAAAGCGGGCTGTACCCAGTTTGCATTTCTTGCCTGTTGGTCATGAAAAGAGCGATGCCAGAGCCTTGTCAAGAAGGTTCCCAAGGCTTGAAACCAGAGGCATCTGCTGGGGTTATGAACTGCTTAGCAGCCTGGCTTGGTGGCGGGGGTTCCTGTAAATTGATCGGCTCTGTCTTTACCTATACATTTCGCAGCTGTTGTGGGGAACACTTTATTTGCTGCACAGCTGCGGGGGCGAGAGTGGCAGATAAGTCGACTGGAAGAGATGGATGTGTGGTCACATAAGCAGAGGACAAGAAAGCGTGGATTTGTTCAGGCTCTTCTGGATGTGCCTTCCTGCAAGAGCGCTGTGGGGATTTTTGTGGGGATGGGGATGCCTTTTCTTCATCTAATGCGCCCTGAAAGGCAGTATGAAGTGACTGAGGAAGCCTAAAGAAAGCATGTTTGTTCTCATTTTGTATTCCTTTCCAATGGTGTGTTTCAGCGGCACACGTTCTGTTGGTTGAAGTCATAAATCATGAAAAAAAAATCCTAGACTATGAGCTGGCCTGGCCTGAACACTGCAGCCAGTGACGAGCTCCTTTGCTGAAAGCTGGGCCTGGGGTCATCAAAAACTCACTACATCGCATTGCTGACATGCGTGCCAAAGGGCAGGATGGCTCTGCTGCCTTTTCCTCCACCTCCTGTGTCAGCTGTGTCTCCCAGCTGCTTGCGAGCATGCAGAGCTGGAGCTGATCCATTCATCTTCCTTTTTTCCTTCCCCTGTGTCAGAGTTTGACACCAGGACAGGCAGCACCAGCTGCCAGGAGCCCCCTCCCTGCCTCCCGTCACCCCCTCCTTTTTGTTTCAGAGAAGGGCAGTCTCGGCCTTTGTAGATAATACATACACTTCATCCTTTCTCCGAGTCTCAGGTCACACAATCTGGTGTTATTAAAAGTCTTTGAGCCTCCAACACGAGGTGAAAATACCCTAGATCAGACACTGAAGGAGAAGAGCCAGAACTGCTCTTCTGTGCCATTTTCTGAGCGTTTCAAAATGGGTTGGACTTCTGTTAATTTAAACGAATGCCCTTGAAGCCAACGAGCGGGTGTTCCAGCTCACTGGGGCCAGGTAGAGCCATCACAGGAACTCTCTTGTTTTTCCCTTTAGCTCAGGGACAACGTGGTAACACGCTGAAAGTTCTTAACATTTTTTATAAAAGTAGGCATTTGTGAAATATCAAGCCACATGAGCTTCTTCTACTAGAAGGGTGGGCTACCCACAATCTCTCACTCAAGTCACTGCTCTTGCTTGCAACACCTAGGGTTTCATAAGCTTGTTGAGGCCAAACAGTTGATCAAACCTTTGTTGGATTATGCCTACATGTCATCTGAATTTTATAATGATTCACTGATTTCCGGGATATGTGGTTTTTTTAGCCTCAAGTATTGTTATCATTTTGTTGTTCTGCTGGTCATCAGAAACTGCTGCCTCTCTCAGAGAGGTGCAAAAAGAAAGCGGGCTGGGTTGGTGATGAGCTGCAGTGGCAGGAAGATGAATGCATGTTGCTGCATGGTCTCCGGGTTGTGTTTTCTCACCAATCTTAACCGTGATGCGTCTTAAACTGTTTCACTTCTAGCCTAGCACAGCATCTTTTCACCAGGTGATCTTAGGTCATCCAAGTGTGCTTGGGTTTGGTCCAGTTCTTCTCAAATGCCCAGCTTCTTCCTTTCCCTCCTACCCCCAAGGTTATTTAGTAGTTTGGTGGAAAGATGCATCTTCAGAAGCCTCTCCCAGGAGACACTAAGCTTTGTTTGTGCTGTTCATGGGCTTAGGCTCTAACGTGTTCCCGTAAGATCTGTTAGATGAGGCCACCCAACAACACAGAAGAGAAAGGCTACAATGAAAGGAAAGGGCTGATGTCCCGTCACCACCACCATACTGGCATGACTTCACTGATGTCTCTTTGGGAACCTCCAGCAACGTGACCATTTGATTCTTGGGTTTTTCCTCATCTAAATTGTCCAAAAGAGAGATTTCAAAAGAGCATTTACCTGAACCATGCATAACCCCAGCGTCTGGCTTTGTCTCTTTGACCTCTTAGGGTCCCTTTTAGCCCTTTTTCCTATTTTCAGGTTACTAAAAGCTGGGCTGAAAACTGAACCTCACCCTTAATTCTTTTTCCAGTTTGAAGTTAGCAAGATAAGTAAGTGTTGTTTTACATAAAAACTAAGCCTTAGCAAAGTGGACAGATTTATTGAATTACCTCATAGCAAAATGAGTGTGTTTCATTGTCACATCATTTTTTTCTTTTTACTTCAGTGAGATTTTTTTTTTTTTAATCTATTGGTGCCATGGTGAAAATACTGCATTGGCTAAGAAATAGAGAGAGGGCACCACATACTGACCGCTGTAATAATGTACACCAGTAAATATTGTGCAAGAGCTCAAGGATCCTAATTTCCGAATATAAAATATATTAGAAGTTAAGCTGTTGCAAAAGCACACAAAAGACTTTTCTGAACCTTCATAAATTCATATGCTTTAAATTAGAAATAAAATAGTCTTTTTTTCATTAATGGTGAAAATGATAGGTCTTAGTAGTGCCTAATATTCAGTTCATTGCAAATAGTACCAAATTTCTACGTATTCACCGCATATATTTTATTGCTGTAATTTGTGGTTCTCCCAAGCAGAATAATATTTTTACTTCACCGAATATACCAGTGCAAGTTAAAGGTCTCAGATGTATTCCTTTAAAGTGACAGTTCATTCCAGCTAGGTCCCTGCTTTATATCAGTGCTTATTCATTAAAAAACTAAGTATAAAATATAATGTCATCCTTCGTAGTCCTAGGTTCATACGGTAGGGAACCAAATCCTGAAACACATTAAAGTGCTTTTTATTCGTGCGTGGGCCCAGAGCACACATTTGGTGCGAGCTGCCCTCCGTTAATGCGTTTACCTGCGTGCTTCGTTAAGTCAACACATCCCAACGCCAACCTGCCAGAGGTCCGCTTGTGTGGCAGCCGCAGCCGGTGGCAGCCTGGCTGGTGCAGCCTTCCCCAGAGCACCGTGGGGACCCCCGCCAGCCCCTGGCTCCGTTTCTGCTCCTTCGTCAGCTCGGCAAGTATGCAAGGGCTTTCTGCGCGGTCCTGTAGCTAGTGATTAATGAGTTCTTGGCGCGGCGAGGAGACAAGCGAAACAGAGGTAAGAAAGATGCTGCTGCACAGCGGAGAGAGGGAGTTTTGCTCAGCTGGGGTCGGAGGACACCCTGAAGTTTAGTGGAGGAGTTGCTCTGAAGCAGCACGTTTAGTGTTGCCTAAATCTGCATCCCTCAAGGAGGTGGTTATGCCTGTCTGTCTTGCACGTATGCAGGCGTGCCCACAGCCTCTCCCATCTCCCCAGCACATCTGGAGCAGGACGTGGGGAAAACCACAGGAGCCTGGCCTTTCACCTTCAGCGGGACATGATCTCCTCTAAAAAAATCTGCATCTCAGCATAGATTTTGTTGCTGAGAGCTGGAGGAAAACAGAAGATGAAATGAAGACTCCTAAGCAGCGATACTTGCCTTGGTGATGTGTAGTTGGATGTGGGTGTCAGACTATTGCTGCTCCAGTGACTGTTTCTTCAGAGCATTTTGGGAGCGTGCCTTGAAGCATAATCTATGCCAGTACCTAAATGAGTGTATGTGCATTTGACATGGTTGGGCGAATTATTTAAATCTGAAAATATTGCAAATCACTCCTGTGCATACGTGTAACTTGGGTTAATTACTTACACCTGAAAATGCTAGAAGTTATGCCCTGATTTTTTTCCTGATTCTCCTCCTTCTTTTTTCTTCTTTTTTTTTTTTTTTTTTAAGTTGTGCATGTTGTTAAAATTTGCCGTGCAGCTTTTAAAACCTTGTTCCAAAGCACCAATTCCAACGCCTCCTTTCTCTGCTCTTGACTCGCTCTCCATAGCAGTTGTGGTAAAATCCCACCTCTCCAGCTACTTCGTAGGTGTTCCCCGATTCAGAGAGGAGAAAACAAATGTGTTGGTTTATTGCTCGGTTTTGTGGAAAGACTTTTCTTGTTTTGATGGGCATTTTACTCCAGCATCCAGTTGGAGACACTTAAGAATAAGTACTATTGAGAGAGGCAGCTGATGCAAAATCCGTCCTCAAGGTTTTCTCAACAGCTAAAACGAAGTGGTGTTTTACCTACCAAGCATTATTAAAGGAAACTCAGCCATAGCAGCCGGTGTCAGCAATATGCCTTGCAATCAAACAAGAAATATGGTAGATACTCAAAGACATGAGATAACTGCCAAGGCTTATTGCAGAGCAAAGAGCTTTTCAAAAAATGTTTTCTCTGAAGAGCATCAGATTTCACTCACTTCTCACAGCACAGACATGCCTTGGCAATCATGATTAGCCTCATTTGGGCCTGTGGAATCCATTATTTTATAGCTAGTCTCGGAACTGGCAGTATGACAAACAGTTTATTCCTCTTTGGAGAGAAATCTGACCAAAAGACACAGAGCTTCAATTCAGCAGTCCCCCACCTAGGATGTTTTCCCTTCCCACTTATGGCTTAAGGCAAGGTACCTAACGTTTGCCTTGATGGCTCTGTCGGGCTCTCGACATCCCAAATTTATCTCGTGCCTGGATGAGGACAAATCTTTAATGAACATCAGGCTTTTGTTCCTTTTTTAAAGTCAGACAAGGAGGGTTTACAATTAATCTGGCAAAGAAGATATAAATAGCTATGCAAATAATAATTATCTGAATTAGCTACATTTGCCGTGTTGCCAAGTGATCTTTCAGTGCTTTTAACATCGCAGGAGGAGGAAGAACTGGGGTGGTTTTCTGGCCCTGTTCACCTAACCCAGTTACAGGTGGACTGAATGACCAAGACCGGTAAGACCTAGACTCCAACTTGCTTACGAGAGCTTCCAGGGGTTAGATTGACTGTACCAAGCAAAACTATTTCTGAAAAAGTTGTTTGTGGGGTTTTAAACCATTTTGTTGTCTGTGCCCCATTTCTGAGTTCTCCTGGGCTGAGTGGGCAACACAGACAATGAGGTGCACCGTAGGTTGTTGTCCTGGAAAGTTGCATTCAGCAGTTCTGGAGGACAAAACCCTGCTGCCAGCACTTCTTGATCCACCTCCACATGTGCAGAAGCCTTTCCTGATGGCGGGGAGCAGCAGCTCAGTGCTCATTTTGTGTCCAGACTTTTTTCAGAGGGACACTAAACGTTCTTGGAAAATGCTTGGCTATCTATTTTTTTTAACCTGGAGCTGAAAGTAATGCACAGCAATGCCTCTCTATTTTAGAAAGCAGCTCACAGCCTGAATGAGGTTTAATTCAAGCCTCCATCTCAGGGGCCAGACCTCCACCTCTTGCTCTTCAGAGCCGCAGGGCTGTGTTGCAGAAGGCTGGTGGGTGCTCAGCCTAAGGCTTGTCATTGGCAGCAGTAGCTAGCTGCTGCAAAAGCCCTGCAGACAGTTATTCCTGCAGTGCTCACATCCCCTTCTGGATCTGGGCTTTCTTTTTTCTTTTTCCTTTTCTATTTTATTTTATTTTTTTATTATGGGAGAATGATGTCCAGGTGGCTGATTCTGCTGCAATTTAGTAGCAGCTCACTCATCTGCTGTCATGCTGGAAACAATACGAGGCCAACTGCCAACGAAAGTTTGGCTGAATGACTTGTATAGCTGTAATTGAATTTCACACAGTATTTGTACGATCCTTTTTTTTTTTTTCTCTCGCACCAAACTCATCTTGCTGCTTCTTTTTAATTGCTGAATTTCAAAAGGAAAATGCTGGTGCACAACAACTTGGGAGAGTTGCAGTAAATTAAGAAGTTGCTGCTTGTTTTTTATATAATCTAGAGGTAACAGAAGGATGCACGACAGCCATAGGGTCACACCAGAAGTCTGTTTGGCTTGTTTATCTGCCCCTGATGATGAGCAGTGGCCAATGCTCGTGGCACTTCTCCCATCTGGCAAAAGTGGTGGCCATTGTCTTATCTACTCAATAGTGCGGCCGTGCCCCGTTTTGCCTGGTTATGTTGCTTCTTCAGACAGAGCAGAGAAAATTAAATGATTCACCTCTGACAAACACATTGAGTAGCATAAGCAACCTTTTTGTCTCCTGAATGCCTTATCAAGGATGAATTGGGTTTTCAGGTTTCTTTATCTCTAGAATGGCACTCTAAACATAAAATCTCACCACAGAAGAGATTTATACGCATTAAAAAATCAGATACTTCTTCTGAAGATGAACTATGAATATAACAATACCTGCTACTTTTTTCTTTTTTTAATATATATTTTATTCAGTGTAGTATATTTCAGGCCTCATTATACCTTAAGTGAATTATCTTTACATGAGCAAAAAATATTTACCTCTTGGGTAATACATTTAGAAGCACAGCACAATCACATTCAGCATCTGCTGAAGCTGATGAAGTGGCTGCCTCTTCAGGGGAGCCAGTCACTGTGACTGCCACCTAGAATAATAACAAGAGGAGAGAGTCAAAGGAGGAATAGAAATTATTCAGAGAATTTCAGGAAATCTGAATGTTGCAAAACAGTTGAGAACTGTCTCGCTGATCTCTGCTCTGCCAAAGAGCACAGGCTCTTGCAGGGCTGGGCACTTAGCAGGGGTTTTACTGTTTAACCCCAAGACTCAGAACCCAGAAGTTTCATTGGCTTTCTGCAAGACTGATGCTTGTTTTTTTTTTTAGTTTCTTTCCCCTTAACAAAATATTTAAAGGCATAACTTTTTGTGTGTTTTGGTACCTAAAATGAGGAAATGAAGTCATAATATTTAAGCTCCTAGAAAATTGGGCTCGAGGGGACAGTGCCATGGAAAAGCATTTGTTATTTCTTGGATTTTTGGGAGAGTCCACATGAGGGCTAGGGCCTCCGATGCCTGTCATTCATTATACAAATCTCTAACAAAAAGATGGCTTCTACCCAAAAAGTCCAAAATTTGATCTATAATACACAAAACAATTTTGTAGGAAGCTATAACTTTTTTTTTCATCTGGCAGAAACCTCTGGTGGACAAGAGTTAATGTACATTAGTGGTTTCCTGGGTCCTGATGACTGTAAGTTACGCTGACGTGTGTTTTAACATTAATAATCCTTAGTATTATTTTAGTGAACATCTATTAAATTTAGTTATTATGTATTAAAAAGCAGACTGAAAGCACTGACATTTTAAGGAAGCCCAAATTAATGGTTTGAAAGGTTTCACGAATTTATCAGATGAATAAAAATCTAAAAAAAAATAAATCCATTTATGAAAAATGACAGCTTTGATTTCTGCAAATCCATAGATACTGTATTTAAGGATCTCATTTAGGTTGTGGTTTGTGAAAGCGTTTATGGATTATTGACATTTCCAATCTCTGTAACTTCACAGTGAGATTAATTAGGAAGTGATAATTTGGGGAATGCGTTATATGAGGCCCCTGTAACACAAGGTACTTACAGAGCACCTTTGTTTATGGATGCCTGGGTATTATATGAAAAATATAATTTGGAAACGGAGCAAGTATTCCTCCCTTTTATTAAATAAAGGATTAGCACTTTATTTGCTGTGAAATGCAAGCATTTCTGCTGTGCAATAAGTCATGATTGTCCAGCATTCTCCTGGAAAAACTGGCTGCTCATGGCTTGGATGGCTGGACTGTTTCCTGGGTAAAAAACTGGGTGGCCAGGCCCGAAGGGTCATTGTCAGTGGAGTTAAATCCATTTGGTGGCTGGTCACAGGTGGTGTTCCCCAGGGTTCAGTGTCAGGACCAGTTTTGTTTAACATTTTCATCAATGATCTTGATGAGGGGATCAAGTGCAACCTCAGTACATGTGCAGACAGCACCAAGTTGGGTGGGAGTGTTGATCTGCTTGAGGGTTGGAAGGCTCTGCAGAGGGATCTGTATGGGCTAAATTGGTGGGCCACGTCCAACTGTATGGCATCCAACACGGCCAAGTGCCGGGTGGTACACCTGGGTCCTAACAACCCCATGGGACGGGACAGGCATGAGGAAGAGCAGCTGGAAAAAGTTTAAAACTTAGCTTGCAGAACAGTTTTGGTCTGGAGGAGAAATGCAGTAGGGAGGCTCAAAGCTGTGTGGGGTTCTTTCATAACAGAAATTGGCAGCTGTGAGAAGGTTAATTAACAGCAATAATTGATAAGAATAATCTATTCATTCCTCTGGCTGGAGACTGGAAGTCTGTGTGCTTTACATTCAAGTGTCAAGTTGCTCTTGGACTGCTAAGGCAGGTAACGTTAATGGGGCCTGTTCCCCCAGGGGAGATCCCCCAGGTAAAGCAGTGGCAGGGCACAAAGCACAATCTGTTATGTATTTATTTACTGTACCTTGCTAAAGGAACCTGACATTGTTCTTGCTCTGAAAAGTAAAGGAAATGATTTCTAGTAAACCTGTCATGTTGAGGGCAAAGTAAAAAAAAAATTAAAAAAAAAAAAAAGGAGAGAAAAGAAAAGTGGTAAAATGGAATCAGGTGGCAAAAATGGGAAGGTGGCAACAGTACATACTGTATTTGCAAAATAGTTTCAGAAAACCTAATTCCTCCATTCTCTCTGATTGCTCCTGAGCCTAGACCCAAGAGAGCTTCTCTGGCTGCACGTTACAAAATTTTCACATGAAAAGCTCATAAAATAAATGCTTCACGGGGGCAAACAGGCCAGGAGCTAAGGGGTCAGCTTGGTGAGGAGGGAGGCTTGTGTCTTCCGTAGCGGGAACAGTTGCACTGAAGGGACAGAGACCAAAGACCAACCTGCTATGTACCGTATTGCTGTTGCTTTTCCTTTCCCAAAAGTCCAAATGTCAGCCAGCCTTCTGCTGGGTGCAGCTTGCTGCAGTGCCTGTGACTGTTTTTGCTCATTATTAGGGTGTTTAGGGTGCAGCAGCCACCCTGCTGTGCTACAGTGGGACCCCAGGCTTTCATATAAGGATGACAGAAATGGTCTGACGTGCTTCGGTTTGCATGTGTGCTGCAGGGAGTGAGCTCTGAGCTTAGCTATGTGGTCTCCTTTGTCATTTTAATTACGTGTCAGGAGAACAAAACAAAACAAGGACTGGTATTTGCGCAGTGTTTTGAACTTTAGGTTGCCAAAACAGCTTGTGTCATATAGATGCTGAGCTATCTATCTCTCTGACTGTTCTTTTGGTAAACCATACGTTGTGGCTTGTGTGTTTTTAAGTACAAAATAATGAACAGTAACATATTTCCATTCTCTGGGTTTAGAGGTGTTTACTTCAGATCTGCTGCTGCAAAGGTCAGCTTTCCTGTAACTCTGCTACCTGATTAGGATCTGTCTATGTAACATCCATGTTTCCTGGTGGCACCAGGAGCTTGAAGTAGAGTAGAGCACCAGGAGCTTGATGAAGAATGGTACTGTCCTCTTCAGCCTTTCCAGCTGGGTGCTGAGGTAGGGAACTGGCGAGAAGATGATGACCCTCCTGCAAGGTGCATGCCCCAGTTGTGTTGCCTATGGTCTGTTGGCTGACGTATTTCCTTGGGAACCTCAACCACTTTTATAAATTGTAGGGATTGGGAAGAGAAACCACTCAGGACCGTGTGTGCTCTATTACTATTAGCATCACCGGGAATACATCCTACCCAGCAGCAGATTTTCCTGTAGCCTGGAGTTTCTCTAGCACTGACTGCTGGGTCCTGTCATCAACGACCCGCCACGCTGAACATGCTGTGAATCTGATGCTGTTATCATTTGTGTATTGCCTAATTGCCTAGACTACTGCTTTCTGTTGTGATAGCTAAAAGGGAGTTTATTGACATGTGCTTTGGTGGACTGAATTTTGAACAAGTCTCTTGTTTAACAGTCTTTTGGTATAGAAACACCAAGAATCCTGCACCCAGATGCGTCTTCAAAAAGGAAGAGCATCTTCATCTCTGAGCAAGTTCTCCCTGGGCATGCTTTGGGGTACCTTGCTAGGTTTGCAGGTTCCCGACCATATTTCTCTGACCCACTGAAAGGCGTGTGTGTGCTGGGGAGAGCCATGTAAATTGGGAAAGCTGTCTCTGGGTGCTGTAGGAAAGCCCTCAAGTCAAAGGCTGAGAGAGTTGTGGCTGTTCTGCTGTTGGTCCAAGGAGCTTGGAGTCTAGGGGTTAGAAAAAGAAAAGGCTGGAAATCCCAAGACCATCCTTGTACGAGGAGCCCTGGCACGAGGCAGCTTCCAGATTTCATTTTTATCACATTAGAGGGAGCTCAGTGCTTGAGCCTGGTGCAGCAGACTTCAGGGACAAATGGTGTGACAGTCACCACCTCGCACTATGGGTCATGTGTCGGGAAGGCACAAAACCAGCACTGTGCCTTCTGGTGATAGTTTTCCCCAGTTTGTTTCCTACTGCCATCACCACTTCTTGGCTTCACCTCCCCGTGCATCTGCTCAAGCTGGTTGGTGGGGGCAAGATAACAGCAATTAGTCAAATCTGGCATGGAGCACCCTCAGAACAGCTGAAATGCTGCATCTTATACCACTAAGGTCAGCCTCAAAAAACTGTTTTAGAAGTCCTTCAATTTCATCATTAATTATGTGTTTAATGCTGAGTGTCTGTATATTAAGTTTGACCTGGGAAGGACAGCAACAGGGATTGGATTTCGCTTACTCTGCTGTTACACATCTGTCCTGAAGAAGACAGGTGGCAAAGTACAGGGCACAACTTTTTATTTACTTTTGCAATTGCATATAACATCCCCCCTACTCGGATCATTTTTTTCCAGGAGTTTTGTGCTCATGTTGTGGGTTTGAAGTAGTGCCAGGGAGAGAGAGCTCTCTGCAGGACCCTACTGATGCCACAGTGTGCTTGTGCCTTGTAGAGTTGAGTGCAACTCAACGTGGTGGTAAGAAAATGAGCAGTTAATGTTGTTCAAGTGTTAATTGTGCCGGAAATTAAGAGCGTGTTTTCAGAGCCTCTATACCCAGCAGCACGAAGAGTATTTAATTAATTTGTTTGTGTGATTTCTCTGAATGGGTGGCAGGGAATCTGCCTGATTGCTCGGCTCTGGGCTCAGCAGGGGCAGGCTGCAGCAGCTGACAGTCACACGTTGGGCTTGGTTTCTCTCCCATCTGAAGAAATGGGTGAAAATCAGGGCGCGTGGAAAGTCTTGTAACTTCCCCCAGCCTCACCGAGGGGTTCTTGATTTCCTTCCAGCCTCTCATGCTGTGGAAGCCAAAGGCACCGGCCTGCAAGCAGCATAGGAAATCAAGGTGAAATACCCTTGTTGTGTTCAAACGAATGTTGCCGTCAGTAGTAGAAGCAGAAGGTCTCACTGAAAGAGAAATAACTGTGTGTACACATTTTTTTCTTAGATCCCTGTAGGGGAAGATGAGGTGCCTCCTGTACTTTTAAATGCTACAAACTGGCACTTCTAATGTATTTTGGCATTGCAGAGGTGTAAAACGGACTGTAATCAGACAAAATTCAAAAAATCCTGTCAATGCTGTGTACAAACAGATTTGCAGTGGTATTTTGCATAAATGAGGTGATAATCAGACCCTAATTCAACCCTTCCTTTTGATATAATTCAATGAGGTAAGCCCTCCAAGCTTTCCTTGCAACCTGTTTGAATAACAGAATGTTGTCCCAGTATAAGCAGAGGAGTTAGTGGCATTTAAAAGCGTAGTCTTAAATCAGAAAGTATTTATTCAGGATGCATGCAACGGAAAGCACCAAAAGCACCGTTCAGGAGCTCATCAAAACAGGCACCGTGTCTGGGATTGTAACAGAACTGGCTATGGCACTGACCACTAACAACACGCACAAGCTTTTCGGGATAAGGGTAATCAATGCTTCAGGTCACTCAACTGGTCGTGAATATATTATATCCTGCAGAAGCTTCCCTTTTCATACTTCAGGATATTGCTCGGTTGTTGGAGTGCATTGCAAAAGCTTTTGCTCATTGTGAAACATAAATTACAACCATCTACGCTGCCAGAGGTACAGCATCCCATTAGACCAGAAGAATTGGTGTTGCGTGAAGGCATATATTTGGACGTCTGTCATTACTTTCTTGCTTTTGCAAGGGATATTTGGTGTTTTTATTAATACCTTATTAACTGTGCCCAGCCACAGCCTGGGACAGGAAGAGCAATTGCTTTGTGAGTTTCTCCAGTCGCTGGGTCCGGTGCCTTTTAGTTCTGCTGGCTTTTTCCCTTGCAAAATCAGGTACTTGCACTGAAATGTGTTGTCTCTGCTCACTAGAGCCCTGACAGCCACATGGGGAAAACATTTACCTTTAACCTCAACCTGTTACAAGGTAGAAAACAGTCTGAATCAAAGCCCAGGTAAAAAAGACTGCTTAAGCTTGGAAAAATGTTCGTTTTGGGAGCTTCTGTTATATAGCTGGCTCTGGACACGCGCCTCTGCACATGGTGAAGTGCAGATCCACACGTCTAGCCAATGCATTTGCAGTCTTATCCTGAAATCATTGAGCCTGTTGATCTTCCATTTAGCCTGCAGTTTCCCATCCAAATGAACGAGACTTTTAAATGCAGAGGGTTTGCAATCCCAGCACTGGAGGACAGTCATTTGGCAAATGTCTCCGTCTGGAAGGGGCCAGAGTGAGCTCTGCACAAGCGAAAACAAAGCATGTGTGCATACCTTTGCATTCCTGTCTCGCTTCTCTGAACAGAGATCTCTCAGCTGTCAAAACTGTACTGTTTTACTGGCAAGTTCTCACTTCTCCTTTGGTGATATTTTATGGGGTCTGTCTTCTCCTATACCTTCAGGGAAGAGGCCCTGCAGAACCAGCAAACCCAAGGAAGGGGAGTGCGGAAGCTGTTTGGGGGCCTCACCCTGCCATATTCTTGGTTTTCTTTTCAGAAAAGTGCTGTGCGCACTGACACACACAACACATCGCAACTGGTAAACGCAGGAGCGATATCCTGACATTTCAGTATATTGCCATGTGGTTTTCTGTGTACCACTTGAAGGAGAGGCAGGTGCACAGAAAACAGCGCTGCTCCTTTGTTAGGGCTGTGCCTCATTTTCCAGGTTCTACCCTCCTCTGAAGAAATAGTTTTGTTTTGTTTTGTTTTGTTTTCCAGAGATTTGGCCATTTGGCTTGTTCTGTAGGCTGCCCAACTCAGCCCTGTGATTGCTGTGCACTGCTGTCTTGGCATGGCTCGTGAGCCAGCACGGGCCAAGCTCACGATACAGGGATCCAACCAGAGCACCAGCTCTTTGCTGACACTATGGCAGCATCCTGCCCTGCAGACAGCCAAGCATGGGGCAAAGGCAGGCAGGACCCTCAACCCCCTGGGATGCACCTAGCTGCTGCTGCAGCCAGAAGAAGGGGTTGGTGCCACAACCACGGGGGGGGGGGGGGGGGGGGTTCAGATGACAGCCCCCAGAGCCTCTCACAGGAGGCTGTTAGATACAGAAAGCGAGCATTTAGAGATTAGTAAGTGCACTGCATATATTTATTCTGACTGCAAGGGGCTTTGTCCAAAGGGACACAGCCTCTTCTGCAGCATTATTATGCATGGTGAATAATTCACATAAAAACATTCTGCAAGATGTGGGGTTGGGCTTTTTAAAGAGCGCTTAGATATTTTTAACTTGTTATCATTATCAGTCTTCAGACTCTTACTGACAATCATGTAAGTATTACAATATTTAAAATGTGTGGGTTTTTTTTCCAAGTCCTCCTAAGCTTGTTTCTCTGAGACATGGGACAATATTCTGCAAATGTCTACCAATGGGCTTCATTTGACTCTCATAAGCTCTCTATTAGTGTCATAAGGGAATATTCTTCTGCTTAATAAAGTAGGCATCTCTATTTTACAGGTTTTTGGCTAAATATATGAGGTTGTATATTTTATAATGTTTCTCCTTGGACGAGTTCATTCTATATATAAATCTGGATCACTTGTATTTCAGAGTATGGGTATTTCATTTTGTTCTATGAACGTAGTCCAAGGCTGCTGACAAGGTATCTCAGAAAGTTCAGGGGGTTTGGTATGTCCCAAGTATTGTTTTTTTTCCTCTTAAAATACTTGTAAAGTTAAAATATGCCTGTATTTTGATCAGCTTGTCTGCATATTATTCAGTGTATATGGGCAGAAGGGCTTTAAATATATATATATATATAAAATGTTCACATAATGTAGTAGTATCTAAAGTAAATTATTAAATCTTCCTTTTCATATGAAAGAGGTAAAGAAAAGTACCTGGCCAATACAGTACCATTAATCTATTCTCTTTTCTCCTTTCTCTCTTTACTTCTCTCTCTACAATAGAAGTGGAACAAAAAGGTAATTAAATACCTTTCAAATTATATATATATATTACTTATGTATAGGCTAAGTTATTTAACAGTTTAACGTTTTAGTTGAAATACTTTGTCATTAATTCTCACTACTTTTTTGTTAAAGTTTATTTAGTCTCTCTGCTGCTCAACTTCACGAGATAACTCATTTTTGCTGAAAAGTTTTACCAGTACCACTTCCTTTCATTAAATTTCTATTCAAAGGTTTAGATAATTCCCTTTTCTCCTGACCCGAAGAATTTGGAAAGCATGTGTACATACGTATGTGCATAAGTATATCTAATTACGCTGCAAAAGCCTTTTAGAAATGGCACCCCTTTATCAGCTCCATGGGGTGGTTACCAAGACTCCAGTAGAGCAATATGCTTTTACACCAGCTGCTAAATCTGATTTTCCTCCTGTTTCGCTCTCCAGAGGATATTATCAATTTCTGAATTTTCAGAAATAATTGGTTAAACTCCAAGCAGGGAGTACAAATGTGGGATCCCATCTGCTAGCCCTGTGCTACCATAATCCCGTGGTGGGATGGCTCCTCATGGCTCCCCACCGCCTATCTCATCATGGTGGTTATTCAAGCTCATGAAGATCAGCATTACAAACAACCAACATATATTCTCCCCCTGAAGCACATGCAGCCCCTCCAGGTTGGAAGGGTGCTTATGTGGATGGTGAGGGCCAAGCGAGCCTGTTTTGCTCCGCAGCATCCCTCACCCACCGCTTTTGTCTCCCCGCGCAGCCGGTTGGGCTGTTGGCCTTTCCATGATGCCAACATCTGCCCAGAGCTTCCTCCCATGCCTTGGCCACGAGCCAGTCCCCCGCATCCCCCCAGAAGTCTGAGCAGCAAAGCACCCTGGTTAGTCCCACTGCTCCTCTGTGCTCCTCTCATGTAACAATAGAAGGTATATGTTCTTAAGTTTGAATTACTACTATATTTAACAGGACATTTTTTAACTGATTAAAATCTAGACCTTGGGTTCCTCTCCAGTGAACTTGATGCTTTTCCTTCTTTCCTTTCTTTCTTTGTTCCTTCGTTCCTTCTTTTCTTCCTCCCTTCCTTTCTTCCCTCCTTCCTTCCTTTCTTCCTTCCTTCCTTCTTTCTTTCCTTTTCCTTTCAGCATTCATACATCATTCATTTTCAATTGTGTGGACTGCATGTTTTGTGTGTCCTGTAGCGGCTTCAAAAACCTCATTCCTAGTTACACTACCAGTCTGTAGTTGGGTATTCCCTTCCACTCCCTTTGCTTTAAATGCTCTTCTGAGTTGCTAAGGGATTCGCCTCTGCTTTGCTATTGGTACCCTTTAAATATTTAATATCACTTGGGCTATAAGGATGGGACTTTCTTTCTTTTATTTCCATTTCTAGGCCACTCTTCAGTGGGCTGTTCAAAATAACTATGTGGAACAATTCCCCGGGAGTTTACTCCTTCACCTAGTAGGTACAGATTCACTGCAGAATGTAATCTGGAAATACAAACCCAGAAATCCTTTGGGGGCACATACTCATTTCAGAGTTTACAAAGGCGAGTGGTCCAAGTAAGTACACCTGCGAAAATAGATTTGAAAAGCAATAAGAAAATGAGCCGAAGTTGATAGAAAAAGCAGAAAAACAATCAATTTGGTGGAGCAAGTCTTGTTCTAGAGACTTGGCCGCTGGAAAGGCTGGTCTCCAGTTACAAGTCATTGCTTGTGGGTTTCCTCTGATCTCAATTGTCCTCTGCTGCAGAACTAGAGGCTGTTTCGATGTTTGGGCCGAGCACCCCCGGACTCTCATTAACTTTGTTTTTTTGTTTTAAATTCTTTTCCTCTCCAACAGTTTTTCTTTGCCCTGGATTGCTAAAAGGAGTATACCAGAGCGAACACTTATTCGAATCTGACCACCAGTCCGGTGCCTGGTGCAAAGACCCTCTGCAGGCATCTGACAAGATCTACTACATGCCCTGGACACCATACCGAACAGACACGCTGACGGAGTACTCCTCCAAGGATGACTTCATTGCCGGGAGGCCAACCACAACCTACAAACTCCCACACCGAGTGGATGGCACTGGATTTGTGGTGTATGATGGGGCTTTGTTCTTCAACAAGGAGCGAACCCGAAACATAGTCAAGTTTGACTTGCGGACAAGAATAAAAAGTGGGGAGGCGATCATAGCTAATGCAAATTACCATGACACCTCTCCCTACCGCTGGGGAGGCAAGTCTGATATAGACCTGGCCGTGGATGAGAACGGGCTGTGGGTAATCTATGCAACAGAACAAAATAATGGCAAAATAGTCATTAGCCAGTTAAACCCTTACACATTAAGGATAGAAGGGACATGGGATACTGCCTATGACAAGAGGTCAGCTTCTAACGCCTTCATGATTTGTGGGATTTTATATGTGGTGAAGTCTGTGTATGAAGATGATGACAATGAAGCCACGGGGAATAAAATAGACTACATATATAACACTGACCAAAGCAAGGATAGCATGGTGGATGTGCCCTTTCCAAACTCCTATCAGTACATTGCTGCTGTGGATTATAATCCCCGGGACAACCTCCTTTATGTATGGAACAACTATCATGTAGTGAAGTATTCCTTGGATTTTGGCCCACTGGACAGCAGAGCAGGTAAGGGTTTTGATACTGAACCAAAATATAAACTGGGTTCTCTATTTGTCCACACAAATAGGGTGTAAAATTGAAATATGCTTCTGTGTTAATGATCTGCCTGTGTTTGTAAATTTAGCCCCACCACAAGACCTATGATGGATATTCAGTCGTTAATACACGCAGAATGTATTTTTAACATCTTAGCTTGAAACAAAATAGAGAAAGGAGTGTGCTACCCATAACTAACCCAAAACAGTCTCCAAATGTCCATGTTCTTTTTCACATCACAGGAATAGTAACACTATTTTCTTCTTAATTGAATTTTGCTCCATACATAAGATGATCATCCCTTCTGCAGGAATTTTGGCAAAATGAAGCATGGAAGATGCTGTCACTGCAAACAGCATGGGGCAAATTGCCAGCTAGTTTAAATGAGTTAGTTCCATTAAGCTGGGGGAGTCTGGGCCTTTTACAGAAGCCAACAATAATTGCGCATGTGAGCGTGCACCCACAAGTGTATCTTTAGAGTCAGGAGAGGAACTGACAACAAAATCTACCAAACTGTTGGTTTGTTTCCCTTTCTTTAAAGTTGCTCTTTTGTTTTCTTTCTTCTTCTTTTTTTTTTTTTTCCCCTCCATTTCATTCAGGTCTATGTCTTAGAATACTTTCTCTAAGATAGGAATATCCAGTCCTCAGAGGATTTCCAGCTTTCTCATGTGTTTTCCGTGTCATAAATTATACTGGTAATTACTTATTTGGGTTATAGTCACTAAAGATTACCAACTTCATCATTTTGCAACTATTGTGGTTACAGTTGCTACTTGATTAGTACCATGACTTAGCCTAAATTGTGGTCAGACTTGTTTGATGGTGCAAGAATTTCCAAACTGTATTAGCTCAATATCTTTCAAATGATTACTGCTATACATAAACATATTTTAGTCAGAGTTATCAGGTATTTCTTGTGGTGGACTGTGTATTCAGAAATGCTGAAAAAGGAATGTGAAAGAAATATAATGTAAACTGTAAACTACTTGGTTAGTAACATGGTTATGCCAAAAATATTCTTTTTTGATAATAAGAAATACTAGGAAGCAGATCAGTGGATTCAAAGCTTCAGATTGCCAAAAGACGAGCAAAGAGGTTTTTGCTGCTGACCTTTTCTTTTCCTTTGTGCAGCATGTCATCCATATTAAAAAAAAAGAAAAAAGAAAGAGATGCTGAAAGAAACTGACGATACGAAAATCTGGGGAGGGGTGGAACAGAAGTAGTAAATGAGCAGTGAATTTCCAATTTTATACAAAAATGTAAGGAAGAGGAGAAAGATATCATGAAGAGGCAAATGAACAAGCCCAAGTGACTGTTAAGGGAAGAGCAAGGACCCTTTCAATGTTGTTGACCTCTGCAAGATCTCAGATGAGCAAAAAATGAAGTAATACTTTTCATTCTCCCAGCTTAATGATGAGCATGTACTTTCTGAGTGGTGGAGTGAAGCAGAGCATTTTGTGAGTTATTGGTTATCCCCAAGGACTGAAAATCAGTTGCATCCCTTCTATTTCACAGGGTTTCTCTCCTTTTCAGTGAATCATTTACAGGTATTACAGTGGACTCTCTACTACTCCGTTTTCATACGGTGACCATTTTCAGTAATAGCATCTTTAATAAAAAAGCTGTAATCAATGAAAAACTCAAATCTGCACTTTTTTGGTGAAAAAACTAAATGCCTTCACCACATCCCATTTTCCCAACGGAGTCTAAGCTGGCGAGATGTGAGGGCAGCTGAAAATCTTGTAGAGGTATGGAAATCTGTTAGGTGTAAGGCTTTGATGTATCCCCATGTCATTCTGTTTGCCCCTTTAATTTCGCTGATGTCTGGATGAGAATTTAAAACCCAACAGTGACTACAATGGAAAGCTGAGGTAGATACTGGCTTTTGATGTTGGAAAGGAGAGGGTTAAGTTGATGTCAAGGAATCTGGTAAGCATTCTCGGATGTTCCTTTCGTTCATTTTTGATAGCTTTGTAATGTGGGCATGAAGCTGAATTTTACATGCATTTCTCTTTTCTGAAAGTTGCTGGGATTTCCTGTTTGGCAGAACTGTGTTAGTATCCCATTACCTCACTGTTTTACGGGTTTACAGGACTTTTGAGAGGACTGCTCTGAAAGAAAGTGAAATTTTCGATTAGACAGCTCAAATGGGCCACGGCATTTCAAAGTGAAGAAAAATATCTTTGCAGAGGCAGTTCACTGCTCCATTACCTGCACAGCCTGATTAGTGGGAACATTATTTTGCTAGTCAGTGAAACAGAAGCACTGATTTTGAATTGGATAGGTGAGCAAACACTTGCTCGACACCAATTTCTTTTGTAGAGAGGAGCTGGTAGACCAGGTCCGTGTGATTCTTTTTTTTTTTTTTACTGAGTTCAGGATCCAATGCAACACATTTTATGGCTAATGTGAAATTTCATGCTGCATTGCTCCATATATAATACTACATATATGGCTGGATTAAACCCATCATGGCGCTTCCATCAAAGAGCAGAACAGGAGTCACTGCAACACTGGGAAAGCAGTGAAAACCCAGGACATATTTTTAATATTCTTTTATCTATTTATTCATTTTTACAAATAGTGGACTGTGAATATGTTCTCCCTCTTTCAAAATTGCCATTGTTTCTCACTTTCTGTAGAGCAAGGTAATGTTCAGAGAATGCTTTTTGCAGCTACTATCTATAGCTTTACAGTTTGAGTAACAAAATACGTAAACAATATCAGCTTAATTAGAAAATAAAAGAACGATTGTAAAATTGATGGGTCAAACAAATTGGTTGTTAAAAAACAATTAAGGGTGAAGTTTTAGAAACAGAGCTCTTAAAACCAAAGCATTGATCATAACAAGAAAAGTGATGTATTTAGCAACCAAAATAGCCAGTAACATATTTGAAACATATTTGAAATCTCTAGCATCATGCATTTCAAGGATATGTGAAATAAAAAAACAGGTGCTGGAGGGTCCAATTCACTTAGAGTCAAACATTTTTAGTCTTTTCCCAGATTGTCCAGGGAAACTGGGAGGAGGCAGAAGTCTTTTGTCTTACAGGAAAGGCAGAGATCGTATCCTCTTACTCTTCACAGTGATTAAACATTTTCTGTATGTTTTAATTAGAGGTCTATTTATTCAAGTAGGTTTGGTGCATTTGTGAGATCTTCAATGTCATAGAGCTTTTCTAACGTGTTGATTGAAAAAATGGGCTTTTACATCTCACAGAACATGTGTCAAAATGAGAAGTTTCCGTGCTTGGCTTCTGTAGCAGCTAAAGATACAAGGAAAGACAAAAAAATACTAAAATCTTAGGTGAGCTACAAAGCTGGATTCATCTGACCTAGAAGCAATTCAGGGCTCTGGATTGAATTAAACCAAGTGTTAATTTTTCTCAAAAATTGAAAACAGTGCCTTTTAAGGATTTGCCCCATTTTTTTTTTCCTTTTCCTTTTGAATTTTTGGATTTGCCTGGGATTATTTTCAGTTATCACAAAAGCAGTTTTGAAAGTAAATACTCCTGATTGCCTGCAAACCCCTATGAAACCAGTCACTTCGAGAAGTGAACCTGAAGGCAACAAAAATCTGTGAAGCATTTTTCCTTCAGCTTTTGGCCTCTAAAATTAGTCTTTTTTTTTTTTTTTTGAAGGTGTTTCTCAATAAATGCTCCTGAGTTGTTATTTTTCTTCTTTTTTTTTTCTTTTCTTGTGTAGCTGCTATTGAGTTTGCTGATTTGATGAGATAGTGGGAATAGCTATGAAAATCTAGAAGCATTTTCTGTCACATGCTTCAAGATGCTTAACCCAGAGAGTGTTCGGGTTGATGTTTTCTGTACCCCACTAGATGTGCAGAGAGGTAAACCTTCCTGTATCAACAAGAATGAAAAATTCTCTACAACCTAATCAATCTTAATATTCACCAGAGTTACCCATTTTAATCATCACCCACTTGTGATACAGTCTGCATAAACAAACTCAGGAAAATATCAACAAATCCTCCTCTCCAAAAAGCTGAGAGCTCTGATCCTGCGCTCCCTCACATCGCTGCATACAAACAAGCGCCTCGTGGCTTCTCCACAGCTCCCAGCCCAGCACCGAATGGCCAGTATCTTCCAGTGGCAGATAGGCCAGAGGAAAAGTTTTGTCTTCTAAAGGTTTGAAGTGCTGTTCCTGTGAGGGAGCTCAGGATGCCCGGTCCCTTCAGGCCAGAGGTAAAGAGCGGGGAGCCCTGTCCCATAGCTCAGCTGTGAAGAAACCCAGAGCCGAGGATTTTCTCTCAGTGGTCTTTTTGGGGCAGATGGCTGCTCAGTGCGGTGTGACACACCACCAGCACCCGCTGTGCCCACCCCGGTGCTGTACCCTGCAGGGATGGGGGCGGCTGTGCCGTGACACACACGTGTCACTGAGTGCTGTGGCACGGGGTCAGCAGCCGTAGCCACAACCCTTTTCAACCCCAACCTCCCTCTGATGGCACGGAGTGATTAAGGATCTGCCCTAAGGTAGTATTTGCAGTGCAATTTATACCAGTAACCTTTTATAAAGGCACGGTCTGTCAGGCTGCGTTCTGGCGGAGGGGTGTTTTGAAGTGGCGGAGCCTGACAGGAGGGCTTTGGTGGAGGCCAGGGGTACGTGGCCTCTCTGGGCAGGGCACGACCGTGGCTTTCTAAAGCTTCAGGCTTCCCTGCAACCCCCTCAGCAGGGCACACATAGCTCCTGTTAGTTCCCTGGGCAGCTGCAGTAAGGCCTCGAGATAAATCGGCACCAAGATAAGGACCCCTATGTGCGCGTTTGGGATCTGGGTTTTGTGGCAGCCATCTGCAGTGACACTTGGTGATGACGGAGCTCTTTGCAGGCACATGGATGGTAGAACTGGAGCGTGTGGCAGTGGGGAGAGAAGTGCTGCAATCATTGCCTGGCCGTAGCTATCTTCTGCTGGTAAAGCTCCATTTAGGCCACTAGTTATTTTCTGTGGCGGGAAAGAAAATGCAGACCTACTACTTTTGAGGAGACATTTTGTTCTTCCCATTAAGTTATGTCCAGGAGACCCTGGAAATACAATATTGGCTATTTAATGGCCGTAAGAAGTTAATAAATAAATATGCCCTATATATAAGAAAGATAGTGTCATGATATAGGACTTATAATACAGCCTCTTTGTGCTTAAGTGGCTTTCCTATATTGCATATTAACACTGTGGAGTGCCAGTCTGGTAATGAAATGTGATGTGAGCCTTCCATCCATATCTATGATATTTTAAAAACCTCAGAGGGTGCCTGTCAAACTTTTATCCTTCACGTTTGTCTTAAATATTGCAGGATGCTCTCTTGACATGTGATTGCAACCATTTTATTCGGTAAGGGTGATGTGTTTTTTTTTTTTTTTCCTAAAGCAGTTTTACAATGCAGATAAGGTGAACCCTCCGTCCTTATAATATGCTAATTAAGTGCATTTGTGTCTTGGGTAAAAGATGTGGCGGTATGGTGATGAATAAGAACTTTAAACACATATGACACCTCGTTAAAATGTAATTTTCACATCATAAATCTGAGGCCTTTACTTTGACAGCTGAGTAATGTGGATAGTGGGCAGAGGATCTTGAACGTTTCAAAGCTGTCACGTGCTAATAGGTAGCTGAGAGCAGCTTCCTGCACTGCTCGCCTTAAATGCCATACATCCTTGCCTGGGAAATGCATCAAAAGGGCTGCCGAATCTTAAACCCCACTTGTGCACAGGATATGAATTGCTATCGCTCCGAGATCCCATTGCGATAAGACATGCTTAGCATCTCTGAAGTTGAATCCAGGCTGCATTTTAAAAGGCCAGTTGAGCCTTTTCGGTGAGCAGCTTCTCCTGGCAGACAAGGACCGTTTTTAGGGAGCTGCTGAGTGTTTAATTGCAGCTTCTCCTGTGTTTTTATTTTCCAGTTGCTTTCCTCCCATCTAGGAGCATCCCTAGCTCTTTCATTCCCGTTCCTCTTCGTTGCTTACAGTGACAGCTGCTGGTTGCACAGTGTTGCTGGAGGTTTTTGGAGAGATCAGCCCTTGCTTTCAGCAACCTTTGCTAATTCATATCATGAATTGGAGTCTTGGCTTTTATCCTTCACTATTTGCACATATATGCCTGTCCCATTTATTCTATAAATATTTCAGTCCCCTTTTTGCTATTCAAGATAGAAAGACATGTCTAAGTTCTGAGGTGAGGAAAGCAGCACAGAGACTCTTCATCTTTTATAACAAAGCTGGCATCTCAACCTACATTTGTTGGACAGGCAGTACATTAAGCTTAGAAGGACAGGGGGATATTTCACCTAACTGGGATACACTGGGATCCAGAAGTGCACAAACCATGTTCGTTCACCAGTTTGAGGCCTAATCTCTCTGTTCATTTTTGTCCTGTTTATTTTTTTTCCTCTTTATAAAGCAGTGTTAGATTACAAAATAACAAAGCATCATACCACTGGACACTTTTCTAAAATTAGTGATTTCTGCGCTTTACCAAGAAAGCTGAAGTTTGAGCTCCTTCCTCTATCTTTTCAAAAAAAAAAAAAAAAAAGGAAAACTTAAAATGCAAGATTCCTCAGCTTCAAAATACTCCCTTTGTGGAGCATTTCATAAATATTAATACTGTTTGGTTAGCACAGCGGGAGTATCTTCACTGCCTCTCCAGTACGAATAAATATGTGGTTGCTCCCTTCTCCTAAATAACAACACACTTCTCTCAGTGGGTGTGGAATGGGAGGCAGCCTTACCATGCAGAGGCAGAGAAGTCCTCTTTGGGGCACCTATTTAAGCCACCCTCAGAAGATGTTACAGCAGAACTAATCCCTTGGGGAGCTAAACTGGGCTGCTGCTATATCTCTTTGGAGTTGAGTTGTCCCTGTTGCAAACCATATGGGAATTTACCATAAAATCTGCACGCAGGTCACAGCTCCTATTCCCCACAGGCTGGGACGTGCCCGTGTCCTCTTCCTGGGGGCTTACAAGCTGGAGTGCTTTGGGACTGGGCTGGTGGGCAGGCAGCATGGGTTGGCATAGAGGAAGGTCAGTGAGAAAGAAATGATTAAGCGAAACTTGACTTTCAAGCTTCAAAACAAAAGGAGGCCAGTGATTTTTGGATGTACTGCTGGAGATAGCGGGGTGGTCTCAGAGGGAAGAAAGACATTAAACGTGTGTGAAGGATAGTGGCTTTTCCATTTCTGCAGCAAGCTGCTTGACTTTAGGCACCAGCCTGGAGTTGTGATTAATTGTCGTTTCATTACGTTCGAGACCACTAGGTTGTTGCACTACCATCCAGCACAGCTTATCGGCCTGATGCAAATGCTCTGCACCAAACCCAGCTATCTCAGGGGCAGGACTGAGCAGTTTGAGCGGTTTGCCAGCAGCAGGGGAAGAGGCGACACACAGCAAACACCCGAGACAGCCTTTTGCAGGAGGAAAGGATTGCATCAAGTACTAAAGTGTTGCATTTTCACATGCAGTTTTTATTGACATGCAGCATTTAGCCCTTGGCCAGCAGGTTTCTCTGGTTTGGCTGCAAGGAACGAGGTCTGCATGGGGCTGGGGGTTCAGCCCAGTGAGGGACTCCACAATATTCCATTTTTGAGCTGTCACATTTACCAGATCCTCTCCTCTCACCCTAGAAGAGGAGTATAACCTGCCAGGCTTCTTCTCAATGCATTGCCCTCTCGATTTAGATTATAATTCTGCACCTAATTCCTCGTGGCTCACCCCATAGGGTGCAAACACCCTGTGCTCCCTGCAGCTCTGCTCTGGTGTGACTGCAGAGCTACTCGCTTGGCTCAGGACATGGGGACAAGGCTGCCTTCTTCGTGTGCCAGCTTGTTTGTTTTTTTTTTTTTTTGCTACTGTATTTTTTCAATGAGCAGCCTTTTTCCTGCTCCCCACTGAAAATACCTCCACCATGGCTCTCCTCGCTTGTCTACCACTGATTGTGTTTGTTCTGGAAATGAATACTGTAATATTTTTAGCACCACTTATTAAGACTCGTCTCCTGAAGCCTTGTGCAGCGTTGCTAATTAACTTCTTCAGTGCCGCCAGCACTCCGCAGTGCTGCCATGCCAGGTTTTCTTTCCTCTTTTTAGGCCAAAAAAAGCAGATGCAGATGCCCTGATGCTTTCTGCTTTAGAATCAAAGCAAGCAGAGGACGCAATGGATGCTTTTCAGGATGCTGGCCTTGATACTCAGGTTAAAGAGGAGTAAAAAAGGTCTTTAGGAGTAAGCTACAAAATTAGTGAACCTTTGAAGGAGGCTTTACAGAGCCTTCCCTTGACTCGAGGAAGCTGTGCCCTTAGCATCTCCACATCCTTCAGATGTAGCAGCAAGTAAACTTTCCAGACACCTAAGGTATAACTGCAGGGATGAAAAGCACCCAAAGGATATATGAGGAGTGCAAAGGTCAGCCTAATACTCAGAAATCCACCTGAACTCTCATGGTAGGGTTGGATTGATGGGTTGATTATAGGAAAATTATTGAATTTACATTGAACATGCAAAAAGAGTTTTGGTAGTTGGTCTGTAGATCTTCACATTTCTGGAGAAGTGGGACCAGCCATGAAGGGCTGTGAAATGCTAGTAAGTGATGCTGTCAACAACCTGACATGGGAAGACGACTGGCAAAGCCTAGAAAAAAATAAATTAAAAAAAAAGGACACTTTGAAGCATATCTTCCTGAAGTGCATTTTGGCATAGTGACTATGTTAAATCAAGAGAATTGGTAATGAAGAAAGCAAGAATAAAACAGTGTTCATTTGTTTGCGGTAAGCAGTCTTCCAAGCATGTACAGGCAAAGGTTAATACAACAAAAAAGTTTCTGGAACAAAATCCCTAAGTTCCTGGTGAGCCATTCTTTAGATAAATCCTCCAAAGTTGGTGGGAGTCTGGACCTGGACTTCAGGAACGAGTCCTGGAAGGAATGGGCACTTTGACTTCCTAATTCATGTCTAAATCATCAGAAGAGGACAATATAAATTGTAAGCTGAAACAAATAGTGACTGCCCATGTGAAACTGAGTCACAGTATCTGCCCTGCATTTTTGTTCTGAAAAGGCTTTTTTCAAGGGTGTGCTTATGATTGGGGGGCAAAGCAGATGATGAAGGCTTAGCTGAAAGAGATGCATCCATTAAAACAACACAGTGATTGTTCTCTGCAACAGGATTTCTTCACTGTAATAGGATTTTTCCTTGATTAAAATGCGCTGAGAGGAAACAGGACTTAAGGTACATTCAGTGAAACATAAAAGACAATTTAAAAGGACTGGCACTGAATAAGCAAATGTTTCATGTTACATACCTACTCAGGTCTGTGTCCTCACAAAGTACCAGGTGCTTCAGGCTCAAAAGGGCTGGGGGAGAGGGAAGCAACGAAATATCAGAGCTGAAAACTAGAGGAATTTTTACATTGGCCATTACAGAAGATGGGAATATCAGCTGCCTTTATACCAGTCTGTGCAGAACTACTGGGGTGCCATTCATGGTTGTCTCAAATAGCTGGAATAAATTGGCACAGCCACTTGGGAGATCAGGCAGCAGACAGCTCTGCATTGCTTTTGCATCTGCTGGTGCTTAAGATGGACACGGGGAAAGGGCCAGGGGAGGGTTTTGTTGTGTGCTGCAAATGGAGAGAAAAAGTAAAGGCAACAAGTAGAGATGTGCCAGCAAAGATGAAGAGTTCCTTAGTCAGTTGGTAGCATATTTCCAACACACCATGTGAAGAAGAACTTTTGTGAGCCTCCATGTATTGGCCTTAAATTCAGTTGTCCCCCTAACTGCATTAATTTATTTCCTCTGTCTAAAGCATGCATGAAGGATGCTGAGGCTTGCCAGGGTTGGTCAGCCTGAACTCACGTGGTGTTTTGTGCTCTTGTACTGCTGAATTAAGCAAATGACTGGTAACAGTTCCGTGAGTGCTGAGGCTACAGGAGGGAAGGCAGAATGAAGAAGAAAAAGAATGATTTTTTTTATTTATTTATTGAGGGAGAAGTAATAAAATTTCTTTGCTTGACTGGAGCTTGGGTACATATAGGTGGGAACCTCAGTAAGAGCAATGAATATTTTTGACCCTCTCCACCTAAGCTCTTGTTTTTCTTACTGGGCAGTGTCTGCCAAGTATTCTGTTGGTCCAGTGTTGATTATGTTACTAGGAATACCCTTAGAGCACCTGGAACTGCTTTTATTGGTAAAAGTATCATTCTCTTCACCACGGCAATGATCAGGGCAAGTGAGGAACGCCAGCCAAACAAGCCAAGGTGGAAAGCACTCAGGAAAGTTTCTGATGCATTCACTACATACAAGTTAGAGATTCATTCAGTGTTGGGCTGGGAGAGGGTCCTCTGCCTGGTGCCTTCCTTGTAAATACAAGCTCTCCTTGCAGATAAACAACAAAAGCCTCCTTCTGAGCTTGGTGGGAACTATGCGAAGCTTTTGGGTAGCCGAAAAGTGTATGGTGAGAGCATGGCGTGTTGTGTAAGGCCACTGCAATGTGTTCTTTTCGTATAAATGAGTTTAAATTGACTCTGGTATGAAGAGTAGAACAGAGAATTAAATTAGATTAATAGATTTTTTAAGACCAGAAGGGACCATTAGCTCATTTAGTCTGACCTCTGTAATGCATTCGATTGGATTTCATCTGCTTCCTTTTGGAGTGAGCCTAATGACTTGACTTTAACTAAAGTGTGTCTTCCAGAAAGGGCACCCAGGCTCCAAGAGACAATCAGTGTGGCACTTCGAGTGGTGCATTTCTTGTGAGGGTATTCTCTCCCATGCTACAGAAGTAAAATAATACTTGTATTAGAAATGTTTGGTTGTACTGCCCAGCCATTGAATCCAATTGTACCTTTTTGCATTATGTGTAAAAGTCACAGAAGTGCTGCTTGAATTACACACTTCGCACCTTACTCACCCAGTGCTCAGGAGGTTGCCTTCTGCAGGAGTCACTGGTAGCTCTGAGATTATGTTTTTTTAAAGGTGTTAGAAATTTCTTATGTTGAGTTGGAAATTCCTGAATAGACTGAGAAAAGTAATTCACTAGCAGTGGCAAAGTAGCTTGCTGGGCACTGAAAACAAGAAAGGAGCCTTCTACTTTTGGATTTGTTCTTTATGATGAGCGTCGCTAAATGCTTCTGTAAACTCTGTTTTTTAATTAGAAGAAATTACCAGTCTGCAGTGCTTGCATACTGCTCTCTTAATGCCACTTCCATTTTTATTTGAACCAGTGTGGTAGGGAGTGACATTTAAACCTCAGAGTTTGTCATCAAGTTCTAATTTTCTCGTTGATGAGAACATCTGTCCATTGGAAAGGGCAAAAACTCGTTCCAGCAGTTTTTCCATAAGGTATTGGAAGATTTAGTTCCAAATGGGTTTTCTGATTGTTGCTTCAGGTTTATTGCCTTTTGTTTTCCCCACTTATTTTGTTTAAAGGAGCCTGTATTTATACTGAGTAAAAGACAGGCAAGGAAGTGAACCACAGAGGATAGAAGAAGCACTTTGGGAAATGGCCATTAAATTATATCACGGGCAGAGTCACACTGGGTTTTTCATGTCAACATGTATTAGCATTTTCTGGTGGAAAGAGGTTGCCATTTCCTTAATATGAAATCGTGAATTGGCTGCACTAAAAAATGTCTCACTTGTTATACTGTGATATTACTATATAAATAATGTATTTTTTCATTCTAACACCATATTTTGTGATATTCTGGGTAAGCTTCACCTTTGGGCATTTCTTTATGGTTATTGACCACCAGAAACCTACGGTAGCTGAGAGAGGCTTCATCTAGGCTTGTGGTTTCATTACGTTAAGCACTGTGAAAACTGGTGTGTTACCCCCTCTTTCTCACTTTTCTGTTGGAAAGAAGAAACATTAAAATGACCATTTATCAAGGAGTGCTACGCAAGTCCTCTCTTCCCTTAACAACGAAATTTGGGACCACAGTGCTCTTGTGCACATTTGAATGCCATCACCCCAATGCATTTGGCAGCAGATGCATCAACTGTGGCCAAATATATATCCAAACGAGCCAAAATGACCCTTAAATGGCTTGGGGACTAGCTGGTGCACAAGGTGGTGCCTTGTATTTGGATGTGGAAGGCAGTAAGCATATGCTCCGTTGCATTGCCCAACCATGGTCTTAAGCACGGCAATGAATTTGCTCCCCCTTGTTACTTCCAGACTTGGGGGGGAGGATTTGGGGAATAGTTTCTCTCTACAGTTAGTTGACATTTATCAATGACAAATGTATTTGCTTTAGAGAGTAGATCTAGATCTGTAAAAAATGGTGACAGTTTAGTTACAGAGACATTACTGTCCTCTCCATGCTCTAATTTGAAAGCTGATTTTAATTTGCAAAAGGAATACCTGTTAAAAAATGCAGCATGCATTTCTTTAATCCATCTCCCCTGGAAGTCTTGTGGATGCTGAAACAGCAAACCTGGGTTTGTGCATACCGGGGGTTCACCCGAAACTTCCTGACTCGTGTTTAAACGTAAGTCTTGCTGCTGTGCATGGGTTGCAGAGACCTGGTTGGCATCGTGGTGCTGCTGGAGGAGCTTAGAGGAGTTTGTTGCTTCTTCTCTTGGAGGTGAAGAGCTTTTGAGGGAGCAGATGCACTGGTTGATTTGTATGGTTATCTACTACCGTGTAGCTTGGGACCAGCCAAGGATGCCAACGTGGCATCTCTGTGGGTGAATCTTACTGCAGAGGTTGTCTGTTAGCTCTGGCAGGTCGTGCCAAAAGTGGCTGCAGCTGTTGGGATCAAGCAGAGAGCCAGGGAAAATGCAAGGCTTGCGTCTGGCAATGGGTGAGCTCTTTAATCAGAAGTATTCATGCCTGAGATGGGCCTGAAACTAGAAAAAATGAGAGGTTGTCAAGTTTCATGAAATTTCTTAACATGTGTGGCAAAGCCTCTGACCTATCATTGGGGGTAGCACTTCCCGTAGCTGGTGTGACTAACTGAAGAGACATCTCTGAGCCCTTCGGTAAAAGTATGTTTGTATGTATGCATTTATTTACCTAGAAACTGTGTGAAAGTCCCCTAAAAATTTCTCTATGGGATGCTGATGTAACCTTGTCCCCAAAGTATCCTAATAAACCTAAGCTGTTGTTGATTCTAGAAATGTGTTTTACCTATTCTAGGCTTGGCTACATGTCACTCTTCTCCTACAACAGATTGATGATTGATTTTTTTTTTTTTAAATTGCATATTTAACAATAAAAATGAGTGATGTTCTATTCCTAACTGAGTCTCCAAGGAATGCAACTGTTTCTCATTATAAAGGGGAAAAAAAAGTAATTAAATTTTAATTATTTTTCCCTTTTGCCCAAATATCTTCACACAGTGCAAATTAAATAAAATTATTTAACCATGACAAGCACTTCTGCCAATTAATCCCTGAGAAGTGAAGCTGGAAAATGTGTGCCACACACATGCAGGCAGTCACACGCGGATGCCTGGAAAAAAAAAGAAACCCAAAGGAGTCTGAGAGAAGCACGAGTTAAACAGCCCAGTGGAGCCATGAATGGTAGTTTAAGCGATAGTGACGTCCAGCCACGAGCTGGCCTGAGCTCTGTGCAGCTTCCCTTCTGATGCTCTGAAGAATCCTTTTCCATTCTGGCTTAATAGCTACAGATTAATTGAAGTTCAAGAACTCGGTATTTCTAGTAGCCTTTATACTGAAATTTAAGATGGGTAATTTAACTTTGAATTGATTTTTTTTCTTCAATTTGAGCTTTTAGTATGTGCATATTTTTATCTCATCTGCACTTGGGTTTCCTGAATTACAGGCAAGATTACCAAGAGATATTCATTAGACAAATGTGTTTATTAACAACATAAAGATTGTTCTACTGAATGCCTGAAAAAATAGATCCAGTTATTAGAAAAGAAAAATCTTCAGGCAATTTCAAAGCATTAAGGAAAAAAATCATCTTGTCTTTACAGACTTTTATGTACCTGGATTTGTAGTCTACTGAAATACACTGCTTTTTTTTTTTTTTATGAGCAGTGCTTCAAGGTCAAAGTTAGCCCCGTTTCTAAATTTCAGGAGACGAAGAACCTGACTTGAAGTCTTCTCTAGAAAGGCTTTGTGTTGCTTCAGCAGGACAGTTCTTTTGGACAGGCATCTGGAGGGCCCTTTTACTTGCCTGGTAAAAGCCATCCCCGCATCTCTGAGATGTTTATTGAGGCCTGTTTGGTATTCAGGCTTCATCTCTCGGCAGCTGAAATCAGACACTGAGCATAGACTAGTCTGCAGCTAATGCTGCTGGAGGAAGTACTGTCAACAATAAGTTGTACACATTTGAGATACGTCTGTACGCGTGTATATATAGAAATAGATAATTGCACATTAATTAGATAGATTTGGAAAAATAGGGTTTGCAAGTTGACTCGGTTGCCAAGGTGATTTAACTAAATATACATTTATTCTCATGGAAGACAGGGACACACTTGGTAGCTTTACAGACAGGAGGTTTTTTTGGTGGTGGTGGTGGATTTTTTTTATGTTTAATTTTTTTTTCTCCTTGGATGAAGCTGCCCTAAGCAATGCACATGTTCTGATAGATAAAAGCATTTGGTAGGATTCCCTGACTTTAGTCAGACATCAAGATGCCATGCAGGCCTAATTAATTTGTTTGATTCCCCATGGTACTCCAAATACTGTATAGGGAACTGATACATTTCCGTCACTTCACCTAGTTTCCTGCCTGCAGGATCCTCTGGGTGAGACTAGCATGAAGTAGGACTGTAGCAAAGTAATGACAGTCATGGGCTCTGTTGGATAATATCGGATGGCCAACAGTAAGATTAAATGCTCTGGCAAAAGGCCTACCCCAAACTAAAGCGACGCAGCAAGACTTGGGACAGCAGCTGTGAGGGAATGGGCAGATTTTCATAATCTGGACATCTTCCTACAGTTTGTAGTGAAGCAACGACTTCAGTCCAAACTCTGACACCGTAATGTTCTCTTGACTTGTTAAGCAGAGGTTCCTGAGTTGACCTCCGATGCTCCCAAGTATAGGCACGGCTGTGAAGAGGAGAGATCGTCAGCCTGATGGAAATTCAGAGGCAGAATTTCACAGGCAGGAAAAGAGTCATCCAGGTGGCAAATGGGGACAGTTGAGACACCGCTGCTTTCAGCATCCTCCTCCATTACGGTTAAAGGCTTTTTATGCCACCCTGGGGCTTAAAAGTAAAAAAAATATACATTTAGACCACAGAACAGCAATGGACTGTCATTAGAACATTTTTTTTTTTATGTTGGAAAATGTCCCATTGATATAAAACCAAAATATTTTGCAGGCAGGCACTCGTCCTTTTTTGGCAGGAAAGTATCAGAACAAGTAACTTGGATGCTACCGTTGCCTTCAGCAACGCTAATTATTCTTTTTTTATTATTTGAATTTTATGTTTAACATGGAACATTTTAATATTACCCGAGGGGGAAAAAAAACAGTTCTATGAAACTGAAAGGTTTGGTCACCTCTGAGTCAGTGTTCTTTGAAAGCCACAGTCCTTAAGGACTTTTAGCTTTGTGTTCAAGGCCATAGCAAAAATAGGTCCTCACACGTCAGAATTTCCTTCAGAAGGCAGGTTTTTCTGACCAGCACTGGTTTGGCTCCTCAGTCCTGCCAGAGCAATGTAAAGCACTTGTACTTGTGATTGATTTGAGCCCTACACCCTGGACCAAGGTGCATTTTTAGACCAAGCAGAGAAACCATGTGTTTTAACTACCTAGAGAGGATCTTACAAGGAGTATTTCCTGACCTTTCTAGCTGGCACTATAGCTATTTTGTGACTCTTTCATACTCTGCCTTTTTCTGTAGCTTGTAGCTTTTCTATGCAGGTGGCAAACATCAGAAAATCTCAGCAGTCCTTGCTGGACTGACCAGGGAGAGTTGAAGTTTGTTGATCACCGAGTAAGAAGATCAGTCATGTGTCCTGTATTTTGCTTTGGGGCAAAAGGAGCGAGCACGCCAAGTGAATTACTGGATGATTTATTTATTTGCAATTCTGCAATGGAATCTTTTATCTTCATAAATCTCGTGTTAGGAAGATATAGCTATGCCTGCTGGTGACATATTTGTCTATATAAAAATCAACACATGAAGTCTGCACAGGGAGCAAACCTTCGTGTTCCACCCCAGCTGCATTTGGTATCTCAAGTTAGCCAGCACTGTCCAGTGTTTAATTACATACTAAGACAAATCTGCATATTTCCTCTGTGTTGCTAGATGCAAAGGCTGAGATTCAGCTTCAGGCTTGTACAGTGGGGTTGGCATTTAGCAGGGGATGCTGCGTGTGCCAGGGTTTGTGATGGTTGGGTGCCTCGCACTAACAACGAGCCAGCAAGGGGAGCTGAAATGTGCATAATGTGGCTGAAAATGCACAATGCCAGGAGTGGAGGCCTGAGAGAGAGGTGGCCAGCAGAGCTAACTGTGAATACGGCCCTTTTTATTTTGTAGTTGTTTCACTGACGTGAAGGGTGCACAGTCCTTTCCTAGTAGCACAGGCTTACTCTTCGTCTTGACATCATAGGGCCCTCTTTCAAGCACAGCATCTCCTGAATGCTTGGATGCTCATTGAAATTCCAGCTAAGTCATATTTTGCATCCTCAGATGGTCATGATATTTTCTCATTTCATTGCACTCCATGCTAAGCTTATCATGTACTCCTTTCTGTCCACGTTAGTGCTGTATTGATAGTATTTTAACTTGAATTCTGGACCTTTGGTCTGAAATTGGGAGACATGGACCAGATCAAAAAGGGTTTGCTGACATCAAAGCGTGCCTACACAATCTCTACCTGACAGCAGCCTATCCTTGGGTGGTACATACCAATCAGTTCTGACGTTTTCAATGGCTTCATTTGTCTATGACAGTTTTCTTAGCTGAAGTTTGAGTAGTAGGACCGCTGACCTCAGATGACCCTCATTTCTTCATGCTGGAGACCTTCTACTCAATGGGAGGTCATTGTAGATGAGATTGATGAAATTTTAGTAGATAATCATTAACTTTTGGGGATTATGATAAAATTGCTGTTTTCCTTGTCCTCTGCATGGTGAAAATGTAAGATGCATCAGTTTGTTGAGTGGTGCCAAACTTCATGAACAGGATTGAAGATCCTTACCAGCTTCAGAGTGTAATGCCAGGTATCTGCTCCTCTCCTGATCTCTTCCTTTTTCCCAGCTGCCTCTTCTAAAGAAGCCTACTGACAAACGAGGCAGGTCAGCACGGATGAGGATTGTTGCTGGCAGCCAGTCCCTGCGTTGCAAGCCCGTGTTGTATCAGAAACCACTGTAAAAGTGTCAATTTTTCCTTTCCTGCACAATGGCTTCTTCCCAGCTGAATGCAGTTCATTACTGTTTATATCACTGGTCTTGTCCCAGACTGGAGAGGCTAGGTCCAGAGCTCGTGTGCAAGGGTCTAGCCCTGCTGAAGACAATGCAGCTGGTTGCACCACCTGAAGATTTGTCCATTTGTCTTGAAAATGGCTTACCATCTCTGCAACCCCAGGGCATGTTGCTCCTTGCTTTCATAATTGCCAGTTTAATCAAAACCTGTCATGCTGTTTCAAATATGATTTCTCCCACCGAACAATTCAGGCCGTCTCACTGTTTTTGGTGCGTGTGTCTGGTATAGGCCTTGAATAGCTAAAATGTATGGCTGTAATTCACGGTGCCATGAATTTCAGCAGACCTGAGCTGCCCAGACACTTTGGCTGTTTAGAGATGTTCCAGTTCCCAACTCATCATCTCCTTGTGGGGGAGACAATATTCCCAGTGGAGCTGGTAGGACATTTTGATCTCTGAAGTTAAATTCAAGGACTGTCAGTTCTAGTGACAGCATTGTTGAGCTCAGTGATGATTTTTTTTTTGAGACCCTCAGCATCTGTGATCATGGTATTTTCAGTTTTGTTTAAAAATACAAAAGTCTTCTTGCATTTCTAAGCGGAAAAAATGCTTTAAAATACAGTTCACGAAGATCTGGGACATAGTAAAGAAAAGCCTAGATACATAATAATTCTTATTTCTTGTGAGTTTTATTTGCATTTTGCTTAAAAGTCCTAGGATATAATCTTAGAATAATTTTAGAATTTAGGGGGTGGCTCTTCAGACTTTTATATCAGAGGTTAACAGTGAAATGTCTTACGAGCACCAGCTTTTGAGCAATGTCATTTCAAGCTCCTGACAAACCTAGGCATTAGGCTTTTTTTTTCTTTTTTCTTTTCTTTTTTTTTTCTTTTTTCTGTTTGTCCTGGGAGCTCTAAGCTTGTTCCAGTCATTTGTAACCTTTGCAGTCAGCATGACTGAAGTACCCAGGGAAAACCTGCTTCCCTGCTCATCCAGCTCATAAGGCAGAAGATATAGGTATCTACCCTCAATAGCGCAGGTATTTTTTTCCCCTCTACTTTGTCTTGTGATTGCACCTTTCTCCTGATCTCATCCCTTAATAAAATCTCCTAGTATTTTAAACCTCTGCTTGTCCTAAGCAAAAAGCCACCTTTGCATCAAGTAATGGACACTTTGCAATCCGGCCTCTCATCTACGTGAAACTAATTGGAGATTTTTGGCTGGCTTCTTGAGAATTAAAAGCTCCATGATTGTAGTGATATGGGATTGAATGCCAGGATCTCCAACCTTCAGTGAAGGCAAGCAAGTCTTGTGCTGTTCGTAGATGTGTCAGGCGTTTCTTTGGTTTGTTTAGGGATTTTTTTCCCACTATTTCCTGCCCATTTTTGCCTCTGTTTGAATGTCCTGGAAATAACAACAGCGTGATTCCTTGAATCCAGTAACTTGAGAAGAAAAACCCTAAGTCATCCCTGGAGGGAAGGACAATGGAAGATTGAGCTCCCACCCAAAGAAATCTCCTGTGAGAAGGAGCTTTATGTGTACATTATGTACACATAATTCTTGCTCTAGTAGCCACTGAGTGAGCCATTTAGCCACTGCTACTTAAAACTGAATCTATCGTGACTATCAGAGCTGGAGTGGCCAGTATTATTGAGAGTGGGTCTTCAAGAAGCCAACCCAGAAATCATTCCTCCTTTTGAGTGGCATCAAAGCCACTAAATGCAATTAGTATAACCCCAAATGCTGAGATGCAAAACAATGATTAAACACAGTTGTTTTGTCCTTTCCCTGATCCAGGGAAGACAAGCGTTTATCCATCCTTGGTTACTCAGCAATGAGGTAGTCATTACCATTGTTCAGTGTGAAGCTAATTCTTTAAAAGTTTTTATTCCCATGTCATTGGGACAGCTATTCAGAAATACTGGCATTTCTTCTTTGCTCAGGTCATGAGAGGGTGAAGAAAGAGCTTCATGTCACTGACAGCTGCCAGTTTGGCCAGGGAATTGAAGCTTGCATTTGTCAGTCCTTTGATCAAAAGACTGTTTAAGACCCAAATGCAAGGTCAAAGGTTAGCCTGTTAGAGGAAATTTAGCTTGAGATAGTGGTCAGGACCAGCATATGGACATGTAAATCTATATATTCATTAAAGCAACCAAGGGGTTGTACCCCTAAAATAATTTAAAAGTATATATCATTTTTTCTCGCTGTTGGGTGATGTTTCAGAGGTGAGGGAGTATATGACTAAAGACAAATTGAACGTTGCCTGTTGCAAAGGTAAATATTCAGAACTAAAGCTCTCTATTATTTTTTAAGGAGCATCTTTCACTGCAAAGACTAGGAGCCTAAGGCAGAAGGAGCTGAAAGAGTTTTCATTTGGGCTGAAACTCACCATCTTTTGGGTGTACTCCTCAGACTCCATGACCTCATTTTCAATCATGCTGTATTTTTCCTGTAATCCTTCTTTGGGCCAGACAGGTGCATCAGAAACCGTGTAGCATGGCTCTTCCCGCTCTGTGTACACAGAGAGATCAATGGGTCAGGAAATTTGGCAGCCTCAAGACTCTTGTCCCAGTGCTAGTACCACAGAGCAGTGCCCTTGTAGATCCAGCTACTACCTGTGAAGAGGACAGACATCCAGCATAGCTCATACAGTGTGAAGGAAGCTTGGGCTGGAATTAGTATGTATTATTCAACAAGTACCAATCAAGATTGTTTTATTCTAGGAAATGTGCAGAATTGTAATCAAAACTGTCATCCAAAGGCCTTACAGTAACACTGTGGGAACTAAGAAAAGAATAATCTAAAGACCTGAATGAAATGAATTAGAGTTTACATTCAAAATACAGAATATCTACTCCTAATATATATATAAATAGATATGTATATTTTTGACCTTGTACGAAACATCTTGCTTGTAGAGTGATGTTTAATATATGGACCTATGCTCTGCACAGAGCTATATTGGTGGGTTTATGCACTTTGTGACCCATTGCAAACTCCTCAGTCCCTGGCCGTCTGGAAGGAAGTAAGTGCAGGATGGCAGGAACAGATGGTGAAACCTCCTGTGTCATTTCTGGCTTTGTGAAGCAATGGAAAGGGACGTAATGATGTTTATGGAGTCCATAGTGGGCTTCACCAAAATTGTTACACCACAGACTTTAGATTTCTTTGAATATATAAATCAGCAATTCTGCTGCACAGGTCTTTTAAAATAACTTCTAAAAATTATTTTTAAAATTGGTGACATTGAGCGTGGTTTCCTTTAGCTGAGTTGACAGCAGGTGAGGAAAGTGGGAAAAGAAATAAAAATCAACGTGCTTTGATAGTGGGCTAGAAAAACTGTGCAGAAGCTCCCAATGAGCAAGTTAGAAGTCAAATCGTAAAGCTCTGTTATATGCAAAGGTGAAAAGAGTGCAAAAAAGTGCAGCCCCAAGTTGTCTGTGCAAGATGCTTTCAGGCTGCTTGGCCCTGCTTCACCTTAGAGGACTAGAGATTTCCAGAGTTCCCAGTTGAGGCACTATAAAAAGATGCTCTTTTACTGACTGTGACAGCAGCATGCTTAATCTTTGCTATAAAGTGGTAAGAGTGCTCCCAGGATTTGACCATCAAAAATTGTATTCAAAATTGTCACTGATGTGGAAAGGTTACAGATATATTCACAGCTAGGGACAAGGCTTAAAAATGCTTAGATTTCATTTTCTTTGGGCTGAGGAAGGGGGAGATGATTCCTGATGATTACTGAAAAAACCTCAGTGAGGCTTTCTTTGGGCAGTTGCTCCAGCTGCTTGCATGTTATTGGCATTTGAGATAAACTCGGGCCTAAAAGCTCTGCTTCCTATGCTGTCACCGTGTACCTGCAAAATCTACCAACTCAGTCCTCATTGGTAGTCAGAAAGGTCGTACACAGCTGATATTTGCAAGTTAGAGAAGCCCTTGTATTCAGATCCTCTTTCTGTGTGTGACATCTCGACTGGGGAGCTGCAAATGATTTCTGAGACCTTCTTCTCCCTCTCGTGGGTTTGTCCAGCCACCTAGGTTAAAGAGCAGTACAGCAAAGGTAGGCGATCTCTTCTCTTCTTCCGCTTCTCTAAAATGGGACTGAAAACATTGCTTTTTTAGAAGGTTTTTGATTGAGAGAGAAAACATGAAAACAGAGAGGAAGTCTGTCAGAGTTGGATCAATTTGCCCAAACAGCTCAGTTTTTCAGCTGACAGCATTTTAGCACTCAGAGGGGAGTTGTCAAAATCTCTCTACAGGCAGCCGTGTCCTTCATGCTGAGACATACTTTATATTATCTCAAAAAGAGAAGAAAAGGAAGAGAAGAGAAGAGAAGAGAAGAGAAGAGAAGAGAAGAGAAGAGAAGAGAAGAGAAGAGAAGAGAAGAGAAGAGAAGAGAAGAGAAGAGAAGAGAAGAGAAGAGAAGAGAAGAGAAGAGAAGAGAAGAGAAGAGAAGAGAAGAGAAGAGAAGAGAAGAGAAGAGAGAAAAAAGAAAAAGGAAAGAGAAAATGAAAGAAAAGAAAGAAAAAAGAAAAAAAGGAAGGAAGGGGGTGAGGTGGCTTAGATTATTTTTTTTTTTAAATTCATGGAGAAAATATCCACCCTCCTTTCATTTCTTTACCAAATAACCTAGTATTGATCTCTCTTACTGTCTGATCACTTGCTTTAGGGTTAAGTATATCCTCTCTTGCAGGAACTCTGCACCTTAGCTTAGCTCAAGCTTGGCAATAAGCTGGCAACAGAGGCAGGCAGGCTGTGCTGCTCATCTCAAAGCTTCTGTAGTCAATCAAAAGAAGTGATTAATGAAGTTAGGGTGCACGGACCCCCTTGGAAAACAAATTACTCATCTTCTTGCACTTCCTTAATGATAGAAGTTGATAAAAATACCCGTGATGAGAAAGGCTCTTGTAACTCTTTATTGTCTGACAGTCCCATTTGGGCTGCAGTCACAATGCAGGACTAGTCACAGAAAGTGCATCTGAAAGCTGTGGAAGATAGGAGTTAATGTTTGTGGTGTGTGGTTTTGTGGCAGTGGAAGATGCAGGTCATTAAGCAAGGTGAGAGGTTGACATGTAAGGAACTGTGGAAGCAGGCCTGCGTGTTTTTGTATTGTTTCTTAGAGGCTGTAGTCGTGAGTTCCTGGAGGGAGACTTGTCTGATGTAGAAGGTGAGCAAAAGTAACGGCTCACCTACTCAGGAGGTGACAGAGGGAGAGAGGATCACAGCAGAGGTATAGGCAGTATCAGGGAGGTATGACATGGGGATGGAGACCGTGCTGGCTATGCAAAGACATACAGACTGGAAAATAAAAGCATATTGGAGTGGACATCTGCTACAGGCTGTCACAAATGGAAGAAAGCGAGAGTGACAAATTCTTGGACTGCATCTCACACTGTTTGAAACCACAAGACACTTCAATTACCATCTCTGTGCTGGTGAGTCACATATCTACCTGTCTGCTTCAAATGTGTCTCCTACCATGTAATCCGGCATCTCAGATGATTTCTCTGACAACCTCCCCTGGATGCTTTGCCGCTGAAATTTAAGCTCAACACAGCAAGAAGTGCTGCCTGATTTCTTCTCTTCCCCACTGCTCCCCTTCCTGCATTAACAACAGCTGCCCAACTAACTGAAAGACAGGGCTGTGTCCCGAGCTCAATATGCAAGGAGTGAGCGTGCTGTAATGCAGGTGTCTTTCAGTAGAACCTTTGACCTGGAGCTGTGAGATGTAGCTCTCTAAATTATCCTGGCAGGTGGATTGAAAGCTGTCTGAAAGGTGGCAAAGAAAAGATGCAACTGGTGGGACTCTCCTGGGGTGGGGAGAGAGCCTTGTGTGGGAACAGAGGGGCATCTAGACACAATGCTACTGCTGTTCCCAGCTGTGGTTTTATGTTACACCGAGACTGAGAGCTGTCCCCATCACCCCCCCAGCCTTGGCTCTTTCATGTTTTATCGGATCTGGTGCTGCTGCCGTGGCAGACTGAAATGGTGGTGCTCATTGATCCAGCTGAAAACCTGTAATTACTGTTTTTGGTGGGTCGTTTTCCATCAGATCAGCTCTAGCTTGCTCTCTGCTTGCATTAATTGCCAGATCTGTTGTGAGGGAGAGTGGAAATGCACGGCAGTGTCCTGAGAGAAAGGAGACCACTGTTAAATGGGTTAGCTATGATGTGAAGCTGCACCCTTGTTTAACAATGCCCAGCTCATGGAGGTGGGAAAGGGAAGAAATGTGAGCGTTATTGAGACCACAGCAACAAAGTGCAGGGCTAAAGAAATGCTGGTGGGGAAAAGCAACAAGAAACGGGAAAAAATAAGGCAGAAACAGGCAGGAAGGCAGCAGAATCCCTCCCCCAGGAAAGGGAAAACAAAGATGTAATCTTGACAGCACGATCTGTAGATTGGTGTCTTGGAGGAAGCAGTGGGCAGCCTCGAGGAGATACCTTTCAAAACAACATAAGGAACTATTTTGCCTCTGCAGAAAATGGACTGGATGGCTTTGGCTGGGTTTCCCCTCTTCCAAACTTCTCTGTCCCAAGTCTTTTCAGTCCCATCTGAGGCAGAATTTGCTGGTCTTGGTCCACAGCCCATTAAGGCAGTTGAAAACTTCCTGTTTGACTTTTGGGAAAAGAGAGGAGTTTCGGACAGCAAGAGCTGGCACAGTGCTCTTCATATCAGATTAAATCTTTGAGAGGTGGCCAAGAAAACCTCCTGGGGCTTAGCTGTGTTTGCCACTGCTAAAGCCGCTCTGGACAGTTCTTGCTTATGGATATTCATTGTCTCCTCCAGGGCTCTGAGCACTGCATTGCTCCAAATCCCTCAGTCTCGTCTGCACTCCCCCCTGCCCAGTTTCCAGTGCAGGTGACTGGTAAATCATATTTCATAGCACGATGAACACGTCTGGGAGGAGAAGGATAATATGATGTGTCATCTTTCTTTCAGCCTGCTGGGCAAGCTTTTGGGGAGCACGTCTTAGAAAATGCACAGCCCTGCAGGTCAGCTCCCTGCCTCAAGCTCTGGGGAAAGCCAGACCTGGAGAGGGCCTTTCTCCACGTTCTTCAGTATGTGGGGAAGACAGGAGGTATTTAACATTATTCAATTATAATACGTGAAATATTTCCTGACTTTTTTTCCTCTTGCTCCGTCGCATACCAGGCTCTTATATTGCAGAGTAAATTCTGGGACGTTTGCTGGAGTCTGCAGAGCACCCCTGGAATCTAGGCCCTGCTAAAGCCAATGTTTTAAGTCTTTAACTGAGGGGTGAGGTTCATCTAAACACAGAACACAAATTGCAATGTTTGCACAGCATAGGGAAGAATCTCAGTACAACTTGAAGAAGCTTCCTTACCTCTGACTTCAGATGGGGCTTGAGTTTCTGAGTCCCAAAAGCTCATTTGAAAGTATGCAGCTGCCACTCGTGAAAAGTCTCCAGTTGCTTCAGCTGCTGTAACAGTCAGTCTTTAATCCATTCCTCTGGCATTATTCTTGTCTTTATCTTTGTATATAGTTCAAATCTGAGTTGCAAAGCATTCCTAGAAATTCAGCTAGCATAGATCCTCCTGTGTAATGGCTGTCAAAAGAGGGACAGTTTGGTCATCAAAAAATGCCATTTTGATTTCCTTTCCCCCATGGTTAAGGGTGTTGTTTATTGTGACAGATTCAAAACAAGAATAGTACGTTCTTGGAGAAGATTAGCCCATTTTACCATGCTTTCCACTCACACAAATACGTTGTCAGGCACTGTTCATGGATTTGCATTTACTTTAAAACATGAGATGCGTGTAGGACAGGGACTTAGCCAAACATCTTCCCAACTCACCCCTCTCCCTGCCTCTTTTATCAAGGTTTCTTCCTTAACTCCAAGGTGTTTTTTTTTGCATTTAACAGCCCTGTGGCTGTGCTTGCAGGTTTCTCTTGTTGGTATTGGGGAACTCAGCCACAGCTTCCTACAGGGAGATGAGAACCGACCTTCTCCTCTTCTGCAGACTGATTCCTCATGGGTTTTCCTGTAGACACCTGTCTTTGGAAGGCAGAGCAGTGAAATTCATGTATCAAAGCAGATTTCTGGTGAAAAAAACAAAGCAAAAGTAAAAAGTGCATTCCTGCATTCCCTACACTCTTGGAAGATAAGATACATAAGCACACAGCATTGGCATTTGTGAGAGCTGTTAAGTACATTTTGAGACAGTTTCAGAAGCAATGTATAACTAAACAATGGGTAGAGTTGCAATAACATAACTTCGCTTCGGTCAAGAATAGAATGGGAGGAGAAACATTTTCTTGTTATGCAGACTGTGTGCAGAACCACTCTCCTTCGCGTGATTTGTAGGCTGTCTGTAAATGCCCATTGAGGCTTTTGAGGTTTTGGTAACTTCCAATTGCCAAAAGCAGCTGTGACCAGGAAATCCTCCACACGCAGCTACCATGTGCCCAAACAGGCTGCCCACCCTACGACCATGGTGCCATGGAACCCATCCTCCTCGTTTCAGAGCTGCTCCTAGCAGTCCTGCCCTTCCCACAGACATTGCATCTGGACACAGCTTTGCTCACGGATACCATACTTTTCCCTTTGCAGTTGCTTTAAGCTTGCAATCATTCCTAGTATGAAATAAAAGAGGTAAAATGGCGAAAGAGCAGAGCTAATGTACTCAGAGAGCACCCTTTGGAAAAGAAGTTTTCTTGTATTTGGAAGTGTGCAAGACTTCGAGGGGAGGATGAAGAAATAATCCTGGGAGAGAGAGAAGAAGAGGGAGTAGATGAGTTACAACAACCTTAAGGATTTAAAAGGGCAATGAAAGATGAAAGAGAGATGTACAGATGAAAGAGAGAAACCCCATAAAAGTCCGTGAATAAATGAAGCGGTGGACAGAATCAGTGCTAACTCTGACATTTCTGAGGTAGGGAATGGCTTTATAAAAGCTTTATTTAAAAAGAAAGCTTTTAATGCAAAATGGAAAAGGGTGGGCAGTGAGGAAATGATGTTTTGCAAAGATAGTCATTGATGAAAGGCAGTAAAAAGGCTGCTGGGAGAAGCCTGAATATATGCAGAGTAACAGGTCTGAATGAAATTTGTTTAATGGCATGTCAGAAGAGTTTGTTAGCAAACCTACCAGCTCTTTAATTTCTCTTTCCATATGTTTTTATATATGCATACATATTATGCAGTTCAAAAAGACCCATGACTGGAGAAAAAATGACAAGAAAAATGTACTAATTTTGGAAATTAAAGAGGACGAGAGTGATGATCCTGGAAATTGCAATCCAACAAAGTGAATGTAGTCTTCATCTCGATAATAAATTAGATTTAAAAAAAAAAAATCCTGTTAACAGAGGATTACAGAAATGTGGTCAAAAAGTAATGTTGTTTTTTACAGATCAGATCAATCATACCAGACAAACTAGATTGCTTTTGAAAATGGAAATGTTCAACAGGAGGGGGAGAGGAGCAGGGGGGAAGGAGGGAGCTGTAGCATGTAAATTAAACTTTGTATGTAACAATTTTATTAAAATTGCTGGTATGTTTTCTGAGACTTTTTCTTAGAATATGTATATTAAGATTAAGTGGTGTGTGCCCATCCCATTATTATAAAAAAATTAGATGAAGAACTGAAATCAAAGTCTCAGGAATCAATGTGCAGTTTCACGGTTATTAACTTACTTGTTAGTGGATGGATAAACAGAATGAAGAGTTCAGTCCACAGAGGTGGCTGTATTCAGAGGTGCTGAAAGCAAGGGGCATAGGAGAGGCAGTGCAAGGGAGCAGTGAGTTGTGAGAGGTACAGGCACAACATTAAATGAAATACTCTGGGTGAAATGCTAGCTAGACTGTCTAAGAAGGATCTCAAGAACAGAAAGGAGTCAGTGGAAGGAGAAAAGATACCAAAAGAGGCTGGAAAATGGGTAGAAAAACAAGCAAGAGATACAGTCTGACATGACAGCAAAGAAATGTGTTGCAGTGATCTCGCCTGGTTGGGGACAGTAGAGATAACATTGAGATAACCAGGCACTGGAAACTTGGAATAGGGTCAGAAGGGAGTTCTGCACTGTTATGTGCTACAAATGGTAGGTATGTTTCCAAAAAGAACCAGGGAGAAGTGTTTTTAATAGATAAATGGATGACACTGCTGTATTGCTACTTTTTTTTTCTTAGTTCATGCATTTGCAGATTTTCTTTTGTAATTTTATCACAAAAATCTGTAGACTAAATTATTTAAGGCCAGATTTTTGAAGATGTGTCAATGTTTATTTTGTGTCTGTAAGCATTCAGATCCCTTAAAAAAAATCCCTCAAGCCATGCATGCTATTATGTTTCCCACAGTCCTCACAAAATACCATCTTTGTTCTTGTAAGTTACTGGCTTTTTAAGATGTGCTGCATCTCTCATGTATAAGACCTGAAAAGCCAGATGCTCCTTCTAATCCACAAACATCTCCTCTGTTTCCTTTTCCTGAGGGAGGCCATGTCACCAGGTGGACTTTCCAGGCCATGTCTATACTTCTGGAGCACAAGTCCTATGACGAGCGGCTGAGGGAGCTGGGGTTGTTTGGTCTGGAGAAGAGGAGGCTTAGGGGAGACCTCATTGCTCTCTACAGCTACATGAAAGGAAAGTGTGGGGAGCTGGGGGTCGGCCTCTTCTCACAGGTAACTAGTGATAGGACTAGAGGGAATGGCCTCAAGTTGCACCAGAGGAGGTTCAGGCTGGAAATGAGGAGACATTTCTTCTCAGAAAGAGCAGTCAGGCATTGGGATGGGTTGCCCAGGGAGGTGGTGGCGTCACTGTCCCTGGGGTTGTTCAAGGAAAGGCTGGACGTGGTGCTTAGGGACATGGTTTAGTGGGTGACAGTGGTGGTAGGGGGATGGTTGGACCAGATGATCTTGGAGGTCTTTTCCAAGCTTTTATGATTCTATGATTCTCTCCCAAAATCGCAGCTACCAAACATCCCGGTGCCACAGCATGTGCTTTTGGCCTGCCTGCTGTGGATGCTCCCTATCCTTGCTGAGGGAGGCAGTGTGGGTGGAAAGAAGGGAGGCAGGGCGTTTGTAGCTGCCTATGTCAAATTCGGTGTTTTCTCTGCCTTGGCTGAGGGTCTGTGCCGCAGTGGGAGGGAGCGGAGCCGGGGTTTGCTGGCTGACTTGACGTACGGGTGAGAGCATGAAGCTGCTGGCAAAGGTGTTTTTGATCTTTATGCAGCATTAGCCAGGCTTGAATCCTTACAGCATGATACACAGAAACAAAAACAAAAACAAAAAACAAAAAAAAAAACCAGACAGGGACTGAACCATTGTAGCACTCCAGCATTAGCCCTTGTTTTTAGCAGATTGTATGGCACAAGAGCCTCTCTACCCATCTCTTGCCACTCACAGGGGGGCCAAGACTGTCAGCCATCAGTGCCCGCCTGCCTGAAGAGGCCGCCGCCATGACGGTGGCTGGGCCTTGCGAGCAAGAGGAGTGAGGGAAACGGAGCCCGACTGAAGTGATTAGATACAAAATTGGCAACTTCATCACGCATTACTTTGATGATTACATTTGATTGCTGTTTACTTTTTTACCTGAGAGCCGGCTGCAGAAACACCAGATGGTTATAGTCAGAGTGGGATTTGGAGAGGGCCGTGCAAGCTGTTATAATACAAGGCATGCCCAACTTTCCATCAGAAACGGAGACATCTTGACCTTTGGTATTTTGTTAGAAACAGGCTTTTTTCTCCTTTTTTTTTTTTTAAATATTTTAAAAGTGGGTCACTTATTTAAAGAGGTGCAGTTATTTTTAGAGTGTTCTGTAAAATTTGGGGAGGGCCTGACGCTAGCCATTTCCTCTCCCATAGGGATGGGTACCTGAACAACAGCCCAGTGTTGGTTAGCATGTGGGCAGCTCTTCACGCTTTTGAAGACTCGATCAAATAGGTTTGTGGAGGTGGAGCAATAGATGTGCAGGTGTAAATCAAAGCTTGATATACTGAAAGATGGTTATGTGGGCAATGGAGGCCCACATCCCACCTCCTGGTGCTGCAAGGTTGGCAGCACAGACCAAACACATGCAAACACCGGAAGGACTAGGGGATTTGGAGAGGAAGATGTTGAGTGTTTCTGCACCCCCCCCCCTTTTTTTTAAAAAAAGATTTTCTCATTCCCCTTTCCAAGTGTTTGTGGTAGCTGGAACTGGAAAGGGGAGGTTGTCTGGGGTCACTCAGTCCTAAAGCTGAGGCTTGAAGTAAACACCTGAAACTGCTAAACTCATATGAAATGGACAGGGTTTGGCATCATTTGGCAAACCTGTCCTGTCAGTCTGTCTTGAGCTGCATCAGTGATATCAGCCTCAAAATCTTGCATGGTTTCACTGACAAAGCTGGGGTTTTTAATGGAGTCATTGGCAAAACTTTTAATACTGCTAAAGCCAGAAGAACCGTACTCCGATACTCAAGTTTGATTCCCTGACTCAGTTTCCTCTGTGTACTTGCACAGTGGTCCCATTGCTGGGACTTCCTCCAGTCTCCCTGCCTTGCCTCCCTTCCCTCAACCCACTCAGATGTAACTATTGCAAGTAATAGTGAAATCAAAGAAAAAATATGTTTCTGTTGATTAACAAGAAGGTTTGCAAAGGATATTGAACCTGAGCATATAATTGTGGCCATAGATAACAGTGGAGAGCTTTTTTTTTGCTCTTATGGAAAAGCTATAATGAGTCTGAAGAGAAACTAAGTTGGCATTCTTGCCCAGAAAATGAAGTACAGCAATTGTATGGATTGCTTTTTTATAGAGAGAGTATTAAAACCCAAAATTTGATTTATTAATATTGTGAGAAATATACAGTCTAACAGGAGTCAAGTTTGATATTTTTGGGATTAGAGTCTTTTCTATCAGCAGCAAGTAGATAAAAGCTTTCTGCAACTTGTTTCATTTATCACATGTAATCATTTGATGCTACCGCTTCCTCCATATTAGGTAAAAGCTTTTATAAAACATTCATAAACTTCCTTAGTTATTACTGAATCATAATGAGTGTCTAAACTTACAGATGTTCTGTAGTCTTTTATACTGCGTATGTATCTTTACTCCAGCCTAGCCCTCCAAACTTGCAGAATCATTCTTTTTTTCTGTTTTGGATCATTAGCAATGTGATAGAAATGTGCCCAAGGGGCAAAAAAGAGTACCAGTATCCTGGGCTGCATTAGGCAGAGCATTGCCTGCAGATTAAGGGTGATGATCCTGTTCCTCTGCTCAGTATTGGTGAGGCTACACCTGGGTGCTGAGTCTCTTTCTGGGCTTAGCAGCAGAAGAGAGACAGGGAGGAGCGGACGAGGGAACTGGAGTTGTTTAGTCTGGGAAAAGGAGGCTCGGGGGAGACCTCATTGCTCTCTGCAACTACCTGAAAGGAAGGTGTGGGGATCTGGGGGTCTAGTGATAGGACTAGAGGGAATGGCCTCAAGTTGCGCCAGAGGAGGTTCAGGTTGGAAATGAGGAGACATTTCTTCTCAGAAAGAGCAGTCAGGCATTGGGACAGGTTGCCCGGGGAGGTGGTGGAGTCACCATCCCTGGGGGTATTAAAGAAGTTGGACATGGTGCTTAGGGACATGGTTTAGTGGGTGATGTTGGTAGTAGGGTGATGGTTGGACCAGATGATCCTGGAGGTCTTTTCCAACCTTAATGATTCTATGAGTCCTGCAAAGGGCCACAGAGATGACTGAAGATCTGTGGGGAGAAGCTGAGAGAGCTGAAACTGCTCTGCCTGGAGAAGACATGGTCCAGGGGAATGTTATCAATGTACATAAGTACATGATGGGAGTGTGGTGATAGAGAATGAAGAATACAAGACCATATTCTCCTCAGAGGCATCCAGTGACAGGAGAAGAAGCAATGGGCACAAACTGAAATACAAGAAATTCCACTTAAACTTAAGAATAAGGGTTTTTTTTGTTTGTTTGTTTGTTTGTTTGTTTGTTTTTGTTCCTATTCAGGAGACTGAGCACTGGCCCAGGTTGCCCAGAGAGGTTGTATGGTCTCCCTTCTTTGGAGCTTTGGAGATCTTCAGACCTCAAATAGATGCTGTCCTGGGCAACCGGCTCTTCCTGCCCATGGGCTAGACTAGGCAATTTCCAGAAGTCCCTTCCAACCTCAGCTGTTTTGCATTTCAGTGGTATCTGTGATGCAGCAAATGGGGAGCCTGTCCCATAGTTACAAGGGCACCGATTCTGCTCATTGAGCAGCTTGGAGTGAGAGTAGACCATCTACCTATTTCCACTGCAGAACTGAGCAGCTATTAGATGATAACTTGCATTCAGTAATGACATCAAATGGATTTTTAACATGTAAACAAGAAGGGGAAACCAGAGTAACTCATTATTAGAATACGGGTTTGCCTGAAGCAGATTTCCCATGTTAAAGCACTTAAAAGCAAAGACAGAATTTATGATGTGTCAGTAGATTTTAAACCTGAATAGCGTCCAGTTGTTGTAATGGCTACTAATAATGCAAATTATCTAAGTCAGGCTCAGTGTAAAGCAGTAAGTATATCCCGTCCATTCAGACACACTTCTTTTTTTTCTCCCCTTTCCCATTAATATTTTATCCCCTTGAGGAGATGCTTTCAACATATTATGTACACCAGCATACTGTGCTCATGGTATTCCTGGATGTCATTACAAAGAAGCCTGAAGACTGTACCACTGCTCCACTGCCTGTGACGCTAGCTTGGAAATTGCTTGGAGCAACAACAGCAAGTGTCAACAGGGAGCCGTATTAATTATTTGGAATGTGCCTCATAAGAGGAATCAACTGCTTTTATTGCAGCACGAATATTACTTGAAACAGGAAGGTTACTCTAGCTGTTATCGTAATCTATGTGTCATTAACTTTCCGTGTTTAGAAAAAGAGATTAATAACCCTGTAAATTGTTACAGTAAATAGATGAATTATAACAACATGTTTTTATTATAAATAAAAGTTTCTTGATATAGTTACCTCCAAATTGCTGGAGACGAATTGAGTCTTTAGCAACTGGGAAACTGCACAGCAGCGTTGAGAACTGAAAAACTTCCATTCAGGTGAAAGCAATGCCAAGCTCCACAAACCCGTATCTGCAGGTGGGACAAACAGATGCAGTTATACTTCATGCCATACGTCCTTCACAAATGGTTGCGATACAGAAATATTTGCTTCCCTCTCAGCGTAAGATTAACAGATTGAATGGGCTTGAGTGAAATTGCTTGTCTTCTGTGGCATATGGCCTCTTAAGAGAACACCGTGCAAAATGTACATGGTAGTGGTAAAGCAGGTATAACTTCAGTTCCGAATAGCTACCCGTATCTGCAAGGAAAAAGCAAAAGAAATGGGAGTGTTTTCAACTTTCGATCACAAAAATGATCACTTTCCACAAAATGGAAGTTCATCTTTGTTTTGAATGTCAACGAATGTGAAAAACATGCATTTGAAAAAATACTTGCAAACCTATTCTGAGTCCCATGCCATAAAAATATTGTATGTTTAATTATAGCCCTGATAGATCTCTGCAGGAAACAGTGCCACTAAAACACTTATTTGTCCACAGGGCAGGCTCACCATGGGCAAGTTTCCTATATTGCCCCACCGATCCACCTCGATACTGATCTGGAGCGACCACCATCCAAGGGTGAGTCAGTGATGCAGTCTCCATGCACATGCATTGCAAAAGAGCCATAGACATGAGTGTATTTCATTCATTTCTTCATAGAGCCTCCACGGCAAAGTTACCATGCTCCATCCAAGGACACTCTCGGGAACAAATTAATTCCTCTGGGACAGTTGTATGAGAGAAGACCATGTCCCATGTGCCGCATTATGTAGCTTTAAATATGCCATCTGTTTCACAAGCCACGTTGCTGCCTCACTACTTTACTTCTGCAGGGAGATGTGTACTTTAGCTCCTGCCCTCTGCCTTTCTCATTTCCTTCCTAATGGTATTGCACAGGGAAAGGGGGCTGGTGGCAGGATGTAGAAAAGCAGATTTCAGCTGCCTTCAGGTGACTGAAGGCACAAAAGGAGTTGCGAGGTGGTTTGGGTTTGGATTCAACCCACATTGACATTGCTTAAGGTTTTTTCTCGAGTTGGTAGAGAGACGTGTCCACTCCAGAGGTTAACTCCAGTTTTAAGTCACTTGATTGCCCTTGGGAGCAACGCTAGTAGCTAGTATATATGCATTGAATCCACAGAAGCCCTGCATAGGTGCCTCTGCTAAGTGGTGAAAATAAAGTGGTGTGAATGTGAGCCTTTGATTTCCCAGTCTGATCTGAAGGATCTTCAGCTGTCTGTGTAGTGATGAACCCTCACTGTTTGCCCTGTGGCCTGGGGAAAGGGACTTGGACCCAGAGTATGCATCCATACTGCCATGTGAAGACGCATATGGTGAGATTTCTTCATCAGCTCCACAAGTGTGTATGAATGGTGTTGCAGTGACAGGAGGGGTACAGGCTTTTCTTTTGTAGTGGTGTTGCTGTCATGCCCCCGTGCTGTAAAGCTGTGAGTAAGTTTGTGTGCGTATATGTTTCTCTAAGTGCTCGCGGTTGAAAAATACATTAATGCAAGATTAATCTGGGTAGACCCACCGTCATTATGTAATATGAAGAAACCTGTCTTCTAAATCTTACTTCTTTGCTAATATTCTGAGACAGAACAACCCTTATATCGGTGAATTGCAGCTGCAACTGCAAACATCCCCCTGCACCTCCAATGGCCCAAGGACTTTGTAGGCTAAATGAAAGCATACTGTTAATGCACTTGGCATGAAAGGCTCCCTTAATTTCAAGTGAGCTTTTCCATCACCATCCCTGTGCCTTGATGTGTAACTCGATCAAGTAAACATTTGCTTTTTTTTTTCCCCCCTTTGTTAAGTGTGAATGCGTGTTTTCTTAGCTGATGCAGTAATGGAAACTAAGGAATTGACTCTGCTGTACAAAAGCAGCCTCAGCACGGTTATTCATCGGTGGTTCCTTTCTCATCTCTGTGAGGTGGAACCATGTGCTGGGTGGCAGAGCCTGGGCATGAGGATGCCAGATTCACAGTCCTCTCTCCAAAGCTGAGCTTGTCATGAGTGAGGCTGGTCATATACAATCTCCTGGCAGTCCACCACCTCCATTCAACTTTGGGTGAGTTACCCTGAGATTCAACACATGCACTTGAGATTGTCAACTTCTAAGCCACTTGGAAAACCTCCAGGTTTGTGATAAAATTTGCTAGCCAGATATTTTAGCAGAGCACTTCAGTAACGCAGAGACAGGTGGGACATACAGCACCTTCTCACTAAAAACTTTTTTGAGGTTGAATGTGATGATTCAGAGCTTACTTAAAATAGGTCAATGTAAATCTTTGCCGTGGGGTCTCGAGCAGTCTATGAAAGACTCAAGGACGATGAAACAGCAGCAAAGATGATGCCATGCCTTGCTTTCTCCAAGGTAAAAGAACTAAAGACTGACAAAAATTTTTAGTAGTCTGCCGTTCACAAGGGCATAGCTACCTCTGTGAGATGGATGCTCCTGCCACCAGGAACAGGGCAAAGTGTGTCAGGCAGAACAGTTGCAGCACTTGAAGAGAAGGTAAAATAGAGTTTATTCAACATAAATGGCTGCATTAACTGCTTCCACTGGGGCATCCCACGCTCCAGCTGAGACATCTTAAAGAAAGGACTGCTTAGAGTGGAAGGAGTGATATTACTGCTGCCACATACTGGAAGAAGGACTTGAATCCCTTGTATAATTTAACAGGAGAAGGCCAGGGAGGCAGCCAGCTCTGAAGACATCAATCCATTAGCTGGTGACTGTGGGAGGTCTTAAAAATGTGGTAATTGTTACTGTCTCCCAGGGAAGAGCAAGGCTTTCTTTCGGCCCAGGGGCATGTACATCTCTTTATGCATCTGCTCACTCATTTCCAGCCTCAGCACCCCAAATCTACTAGGATGTTCTAAAAATCATATTTTTTTTTCTGAGTGTATGAAGGTTATGAGATTTTTCATTTGCTTGTTTGGCTACATTTCCTGACACCATGGAACACACACTCAGGTTATGTTCTAGGCCTTATCTCATAACCACGAGGGCTATTTTAAACAGAGAGGGCAAAAAAAAACTCTATTCTGAAGCTATTGTTGATTCACCACAGTTCCAGTAGCTGGTACTTTAAAAAAAAATGTGAGTTTATGCCAATAATCATTCTCATGCCCTTCATTTCTCTTCCATGTTCCCCCTAGCACTGACTGAACACCATGTACAGGTCAATGTTGCACTTACAGTGGCAGAAAGAAGAAAGGTGGTAGCCACCTTAAAGTTTTAATTATAATAAATGGAAATGAAGCCAGGGTAGGGTTATAAAAACATCTTTCCTTCCCGTATTAAAAATGATACAGATTTAGTGCTGCTGTGGGTCTGTGCAGCTGCAATTCTCAGCTGGCAGATTTATTTGTAACTGCTTCTTCCTTCTCCTTTTTAAAAATTTTATCACTGGTGACATTTACCCACATTGTTTATGCATGCAGTGCATTTTTACCTGCCTTTCAGAGTCCTGATGCTAGTTCTGAATAGAGTATAAACTCCAGTAGTTTACTAGTACATTAGTGTCATCATACATTACAGGGTAATTACTCTGAGCCACTGCTCTGTATAGTACTGCAGTAATGACACCGTAAATCACTTAATAGAAATAAGGTGCTGAATCAGCACTTGAAGCAAGACACTGACTTTTCCCCACCCCCTTTTTAATTTGACGGTGTTTCAAAATTAATTCTATTATACGAAGCACTGTTCACCGTTATTTTTACAGCTCCTCTCATTCTGATGATCCAGATACAGTTACATTATTTTTGCACAACTGTTTACACCATCTGCATGCAGAATGATTGCAGGGGTAGCCAAGACCTTGCACCACTGGAAATAAGTAAAATGCTGTGACATTGCTGAGGCAACAGTTGTGTCTTCAGCTTCATCATGCATGGTCCTGAAGATACTGCAAGCCGGGACTGTTGGCTGGATGTTGAGGCTAATACATAAAGAGCAGAAATCTATTTACCTTAGTGAGCTCTATTTCGTGTCCTCCATGAGTAGTTATTAGCTGTTAGTATTTCAGGAGCCTCTTCCTTTCACTCGGGCAGCCCTGTCTTACTGAGCCGTAGATGTTAATCGTTGGTCTGTCGTGACAAACCAGTCAAACTTTTCTTGTACCCGCCAGTTGTGGTCTCCTAGGCTGAGGATTGAACCTGCATTTAAAAATGGATCGTTGGTTACTGACAATAGCAAGGAATTTCAGAGAGAAATGGTAATTCTGATACTCTGGCTTAGAAAGGAATTTTATGGAATTATCATATATAGCAATAAATTAAATTTAGAGTTTGGACTCAATTTCTGCCAGGTACTAAAATACAGCGAATAGAGTGAATTAAACTTACTGAATCTACACACTAAAACTATTTATAAAGCTTTATAGAAGCAGATTTTAGTGTATGTGTGGAATCATATTAAACATGAAATATATGCCTGGCTTTTACAGCAAGGCAGTCCAAGAAGCACTCCTACCCTGTTGAGCTAGCATTTTGTAATGGTTTCCTTCAAAGCTGAATCTCAGGAGACAGAGTTGTCTTGGAGATTGATATACTTGAAGTCAGTGTATGTCCAAAATACGAAATTATAAGCAAAACCATTTATTGGTCCCCAGTTCTACAAGTACATAGCAAATAGGAGAGAGAGGTTCTCACCTTTCCGTGCATATTTCTCAAGTGAAGAAGTTGTTCTGGCCCCAGTACAGGCTTTGTTTTTTCTCCTCTAAACCTCGGTTGTGTGGTTCAACCTCCGTAGATGCAGAATCTCTTTCTTTAGGGAATCCTATAGGGCATGGTGTCAGGGAGACAAACAGAAGTTTTGCTGCTTTCTCTGTCTTTCCTCTCCAACTCAGTGGTATGCCCCTTCATGCATTTTTGCTTCAAAAACTGGGCCCACTCTATCACTTATCTTTGCATTTGCAAAGTCTGAAGAATAATCAACTGTTCCTGAACATCAGAAGCATTGCAAAATCTTATTACCAAAAACAGATCAGATTTTTGATTTTTGAATGCATGCATTCTGGGTCCTTTTTTTTTTTTTTTTTTCTTTTTCCTTCTTCTTCCTCCCAGAGGTCCCAGAGAGGGTCGATGGCTTTGCAGATGCAGCCCGGTCCTCCTTCCCAGACCCAGGGAAAGGGGGGATCAGGGCAGTGAGGCCCTATGGTACGTCCTGGATGAATTCAAGCTGACACACGGAGTCACGCATCCTGAAACACCCACCCTTCTGCCTTCCTTCCCCAGTTACAGTGCTGTGAGAGAGTTGTGTTGTTTGATGGCCCTGCTCTGAGCTGATGGTGGCCAGATACCTCCTAATTCCAGGCTTTTTCATCGTTGGCTTGAGTCCCCCTAATTTACGTAGCTTGGGAATCCTTTACAGTGCCTCTCTGGTTTTCCATGAGGTCTCACTTCTACTTACCTTGCTCCTTCTCTTTAGGGTTAGTTACAGCAATATGTTACCAGCTTCTTAAGGTGAGATTATTTTCCTGCTGTTTTTCAGGAGGGAGTATCCAGCTGAGAGTTTATTTCACTGCTTTAGAGCCAAGATGGGACGATGCATGTACTGGGTTGTAGTCGGGGTCTCCCATGCTCAGGGCCCTCACTCCCTTTCCACCATCTGAGTTTCTGCATAGTCCCTTGCTCTTCCTCCTGTCTCTCTCCTTTGGTTTTCTTTGCTTTTGCTCAGCCTTTTCTCCAGCCATGGCTGCTCTTAGGACTTCTCCATCACAGCTGCTTTGTGCCCACTGGAGAATCTCATTCCCCCTAAGCTGCAGCAAGCAGCTAGGAAGGAAAACACAGTGTTTTTTCATCGGGTCTGTCCCACATGGCTTTTTAGGCAAGTAGGGTGTATGAGGCATAGAGGTAACTGGTGTTTCACCAACTGAACTGAGAGGCAATCATTCACAGTAAGCTCACTGTAAACCTACTGTCAATGGAAAGGTTTTGCAACAACCATATGTGCAGTGAATTTTCAGTTGCCTTATCTTGAACGCATCTGTGCAGATCCATTTGTTGACTTCTTTGCTGTTTATTTTTCATTTGAACTTGGCTTTTTGTCATGATGGGCTGCTCATTCAAAGCTTCCATGCTGGAGATGAGTCTTCAAACAACTTAATGTGGAGATGGAGGGGTTTTTTTGGGGGGTAGTGTGGTAGATGCAGCCACAGGGATGCGGCTGCCAGGTATGGAGCCTGTTTGAGTTGTGAATATGATTAATTGTGAGCTCTGATAGAAGTATGTGATGCTTTTCCCAGTCTCAGCCACAGCTCTTCAAAAATCTGTCCTCACAGTTCAGATCTGCACTGAAACGTTCATCTGCCTGCAATACACTGATTTCCCTGGAGCAGGCAGCTGCTTTGAATATGGGCCATGCTCAGTATTTATTAATTCCTCATTTAGATAGCATGAATGAGGATAGCTAGTATCCTAACCAGAGTAGCCAGAGCTCCTGGAAACCTTGCAGCGAGCCTGCAATCCTCCTGTTCGCTTCCTATGATCAGCAAGGTCCGCTTTACATCCTGTAGCTATCCATAGTCAGAAGGAGTTAATTGAATGCCTTTCGCCGATTCCTTTTTTACTGTGGTGTTGAACTGTTGCTCTTACTTCTTTGGAATGTGTGTTTTCATTGCAGAGGGGCACCTCAGGGCATTGCTGTTTATTTATAAGATAACAGCATTTTCTCTAGCAGTAAACCGGAGCAAACAAAGTCTCTCAAGGAGGAGTGCTAAATCCTGTATGCTGGTGGGAACTGTTCAAAGTATTTACCACTTGAAAATATTTAAGGAATTGAGGGGAAGAAAGAGTCTGAGTGATGTTTAACACCTTTGCCATTATTCCTACAAATCTTTAAAAAAAAAAAAAAGGCATTATGACTTGCTTTTTTACCTTTTTTTTTTTAGGAGTTTTTCTATGGAGATCAGCATAGACTATCATTTAAAGATGCTTTGAAATTTTGTTATTTTTTAGGCTGTTTTAAGCTACGGTACAACCTGATGTGTTCGAAGTGGACAGAGATGTCCACCCAGGAGATTCTTTTGACAGTGGGCTTCATTTTCTGTTGTACTGAGTTGTGCCAGTTGCCATCAGCAGGGGAAGTTTTCACCCATCCGACAGTGGCAACAGCTGGAAAGCAGAGGCAGCTATGGCAGTACACCCTCAAGCATCACTAATCCAAAGTGAATGTCCTATTACCAGCTTCAGAAAAAAGCCGTGGAACTAATTCAATGTGGAAAACGAACACGGCACTGCGTACAGCATGAGACTCTTCTCAAACTTCTTTTTTTTCCCTTTTCTGCCAGACTAATTTTTGGCTACACTTCTCTTTCTGAAATATTTATAGGGCAAATAACTGTTTTAAATGAGCAGATGGGGGAGACATAAGACAAGCTGTTAAATTAATAAACATGTGTGGTGCTTTATCAGTAAGGGAGCCCATTTTGGCATTTCTTCTGGATGATTTGTATGGCCTATCACCATTGCACCTGGTGCAGGGACAAGAAATGGGCACTTAATAACCAAACAATGTGCAAACTCCTTCCATTATAACTTCATTATGTCAGATATAATCGTCTATAACTAGATGTCAAATACATAATTTATGTCCAGCTCCCCTGTGGAATAGTGGCCATATGAATGAATGGCCCCATTAATGGGAAGGAGCTTTTACCGTAACTTTTCCCCTCCTGGTACATGGTCCATTTTGTCATCTGGTATTAATTCTGAATCATTTCAGGCCTGTAGAAAAATGCCTGTTATATTTATATTTGTGTAATGGGAGAGGATGGCAAATAAATCATACAAGAGATCAGATTTCAGGTCCACTGATTACTGAAGCCATAGGTATGTTTAAAAGGGAACGGTATCGGTCTGTAGCAATTTGATTGAGAGGCATAACTGGCCTTCATGTTGCCCATTCAGAGAAGTTCAAAAGGCATGCGATGTGAGATAGCACTTCTTATGGGAACTCTCCAACACAAAGGACCTAGCCCCTGGAAAGCAGGGCAACCATGCTGTTTGCATCGTTTTCAATATCTTGCTTCTTGCGTCATGTGCTGCCTATTTGTAGAAGTGCTCCATGACTTATATGACGAAGTATTTCATCATAACTTGAAAAACTAAGGTGGGGCGTATGAGGATGATGTTTTATTTTAAAGGAGTCCTTCAGAAACGTGTTTGCATTAGAGTGGGACATAAGATCCCAGTTGTTGTTTGGGGCAGGACCGGTGGATATTCACAAACAGATACAAATTCAAAGGGTCAGATAGACACAGGTCCCATTGCAGAATTACTTTTATGCATTTTTATGATTTTTTTTTAATATATGGCCTAGTTTGGGTGGTGGAGAACTCTGGTGGAGAACAAATTGATACTCTAAATCTGCGAAGACAGTTAGTTAGCAGTCGAGATAGGAAGCCACCTCTTGTTGCAATGTTGATGTAGTTACTTAATGAGAAAACGGGTTTTATTCTATTGCAGCTACAGAGGTAGTGTTTGTTTTATTCTTCATCAGGTATAAATTTGGATGAAAAATGATCCAGTTAACACCATTTATAATAGCAGATGACTTCTCAGTGTCTGATAGAGTTTTCCATTGACAGCACAAAATGATTTTTAGACTAGATAATGAATGGTATGTTTACCTAACAAAAAATTAATGCTTCCCAGACTTATAACTTGGATTTGTGAGTGGCATGTATGATAAAATATTTGCAGCGGTGGAATATTGCATTACATCTATGACATCTTCTACTGGCAAATATTTTTCTTTATATTTTTCTTTTTCTGTGATTGTTGTTTTAGAGTTTTTATGTCATCAACAAAAGCTGCTAGAAAATTCACTGTGAGTATGTATTTAATGAAAATCACTCCCTTGGAAGGTCTTTTCCCCTTACAAAAGAAATGTAAGAAATGTAAGGTTTACTTTAATTCCAGTAAAATCTATGGTATGGAGCTGGATTGGGAATAAAACAGGCTCAGTCCCTCTCATAAATGATGTCCAACTACATTCACCGGTAGCAAATTACTTGACAAAAATGATCCAAAATAACCCTGCGGTCAAGTCTAGATTTGAATATGAGACAAGTTAGGAAAAGCAGCTGATAAAGACTTGGGCTATTCACTAGTGGTATCTGGCTGCCTTCCAATAAAGCATAGAAGTATTTTAGTAGTCAGTCAGTACGTTTGATGTAATCTCATTGAAGTTCGTCAGACTCATGCCTCTCTGGAAAGGCAACCAATTCCTCATACGAGCAAATCATGTTTGGTTCATGCTTGCTGTTGACAGCACAGAGTCAAAAGGGGAAGGAGTTTTCGTGTTCATTTGGTGGATCTTCAGAAAGCTCTGCAGTGGGATTTTCTGCAGGTAAACAGTTGTGGGGTTTTTTGTTCCCTTTTATTTTTTTTACACTATTTGACACTCGGAATCATTTTGGGTTGAATCAGAAATTGTTGAGAAAAAATGAGATATTTCCACCACAGAGTCAATGGTCTGATTCCTTCTAACATTTTGGCTCTTGAATTTCCTTAAGGCAATTTGATTCTTCACTTTTTATATTGCTGTGTACAGGGGAATTCTGGTGACGTGTTATAATCCATTTCCAGAGGGAATTTATTTCCATGAATTGGGTACCCAGCTCTTGAAGTGTGCTTTTGGAAATCCCAGTTTTAATAAATGCATACTACGTACTGATTAACAGATAAACATTATGTAGACCTGTTGTTAAGATTGTAACTTGGCTCTCTCTTAAGACGTCTCATTATTTACGACTTTCAGCCAAGTCACTTTGGCTTGATAACTGCAATATTTGCTCAGAAGACAAGGACTGCTGTCCTCTAGATCCAAATGGTTTGTTATTGCCTTCAAATTGGTTCGATGTTTTTCGTTCTCCTGGAAAATTGATGGAAAACAGTATTTAAAAGATCTTGATTACCTTTGAGAAGGGAGATTATGGTTCATAAGATGTAATTATAGGAGTTAGAAGGACGTGAGGGCACGATCCGGGCCGTGGGGCTGTTGGCCAAGTTTTCAGGGATGGGGAGAACGAGCTGGACATGGGGCAAGGAGAAGATTTTGCTCCCACCCAGCTGAAGACACCTTTACATGGCAACTCTGTGTTTTAGATGTATTTTTAGTGCAGCCAAATATACCAACCTTCAGCTAAGGAAATGAGTTTTATGAAAGCCTCTTCCCCTATGGGTGTGAGGGCTAAGCAGGCTCTCACCTCTTTGTTTTTTCCTTTGACAGATCTGGTGCACTGGGAGTCTTATGAATGGACAGCTTTAGATTAAGCATATTAATTTGTAGCAAGTATATCCCTTGCTTCACTGCATCTGTATTTTTCCTGGAAAAAAAATTAGTTGTGTTTCTTCGTTTAAAAAATTACCACAATTATGGGTGCTATGCTGGCAGTCTCCCCTTTAGCTTTGCTGTTTTCCTTTATGTCCTGTTTTCATCTTTATTCCTTTCAGACTGCTGCTTTGCACAGATGTGTGTGTGTGTGTGTGTGTGTGTGTGTATTATGCCCACAAATTTAGTAGTAGACATGCAGCAAAATAATACTGAGCAAACAATTACATTTCATTTTCTGGAATAAAAAGGAATGTGTGTCCATAAATCTTCCTTTACAAAATCTGTGCTTGAGAGTAAGAAGAAGACAAGGTTTCTAAATTCATGAAGGCCTTTTGCGATGGAATCCTGTGTGCCACTGAAGTGTAACAAGCTTATTTATATTTTATTGTGCTTCTAGATCAAGCTGCATTATTATGGGCTGCATTCCCCAGATACTATAGCTGTTGCTAAGGAAAAGGTACATTATGTTAATATTTCTTGATAATAACTATGCAAGCTGGGTTTTGTACATTAATAAAGTTACAGGGGAAAAAGTGAAGTTAATGCACCATTTTGATTTAATACTCCATAGATTGTAGGTCACATTTAAAGACAAAAAGCAAGCTTGAATTTGAGAAGAATTCAAAGAGAAAAATGTGAGAAAACCAAACAATTGACAGAATTTATTTACTGAACTTTTAATTTGCTTAGCAGTAGGGATCTGGAACCAGCTCTGCTAAAAGAAAACTTGGCAGAAGCAAACTAAATGCTTTTACCAGACATTTCAGTGAAGAATTTCTCAGCATTTCTCATGCCTTAATGTGTTTTGATCATGTAAACAGAACATTCATCCTTAATTCCTGTTTCCTGACCATTTCCAGTGCTGTTGTTATGTGATTTAGGTACCTTCTGATTCATTTAATGTTAGGTTGATTCACTAAGAGCCCACAATCAAGTAGTACACAGCACAATACATAAAGTAAAATGGCGATGTAATGCATTAGTTTTGGTGTATGAAATCAAAGAAAAGGACAAAGTCATGAGCAAGATAATGATGTCCATGCTGGGTATTTTAAAAAATATGCTATACAGACTGTATTGATGAGTATTACAAAAATGTTTACAAAATAAGGAAAATAAACAAGGAAAGATCTTGGCATTCCTCCTAAAGGAATGTTCTGAACTGACTTTCCCCTTTCAAAACTGTTTCCTCATTAATAGTGCTGCCAAGGCATGAAGCAGCCACAAAGAGAGGGCTGAATGGGTAGGAGCTCGTCCGAATGCTCGCGTACCCTGCAGTGCGAGCCCTGCACGTAGCTGATTTCACCAGGACAGTGTCCTCAGGAGCAGCTAGGGTTATAATGGGCACAGCACTTGAGGGCAGATAATTTTTTCTCATCCTACTGCCTCCATCATTTTCAAGCATTTTCAGCAGAACAGGGTTTGCAACTGAAGGCGAGGCGAGGAGAGGAGAGGGATTGTTGGGCAAGTCACACAGTTCAGAGTGGAGGAAAGCAAGATGAACTGGAAAGGGAAGGATAAAATGCCTGTGTTATGTTATACATAACATGTACAGAGGTTTAAAATGTCCCTCCTCCAATGCTTTAGTTTGGGACAGGTGGGAATTTTGGCTGCTGGAGTAAATGAACTACCTCCTCCGGCAACTGTACACACAGTAATAAAATACTGCTTACTCTCCTGATTACCCACCCCAGGCACCTGTTCCTGCCAGCTCTCTTCTTCCTAGCTTTGCACCAAGTCTCTGCAAGCTAACAGCAAAAATCCAGCATTCTCCTCAAGCATCATTAACCGCTCCTAACCTGCAGTAATACAGAGCTCAGCCCAAAAGTTGAGAGTGGCACAGATCGCTCATGTTTTTCAAATCTGTTGAAGTCTCCTTGTCAAATGGACCACCCAAATCTTCCGTTCCTGTCCTTTTCAGATCAGAATATCTGTACCTGCTGGCTCCAATGGCTGCGGACAGGAATGTCTGGAGTCTTTGCCCCCCAGTAATCCACCCATGGTTTTAAAAAGTGTGTGCCCCCTCATTGCCAATGGTTTGTGCTTATCTTTAAAGCACATTGCTCTTCCACATTGTGTTTGGTTAAATAACCGCAGCTTGGAGTAGATACTTCGCATATAAGCTGACAGGGTTGACACTGTGAGTATTTTGCAATCATTTGTTTAATTAGCTGAATCTCTTTGGGGAGAAGTTTATGAAATGGCATACTCCCAAAGTCTAATTTAAATCTGTTTTGCTTTTTTGATGGAGGGCTCATAATGCAAAGCATTAAAAAACGTATGAGTGAATGGAAAGTGACAAAACCCCTTCTGTTAACAGGCAGTGCCTCAGTAACAAACTTGTCCAAATACAGAAAGGAAATTACACTGAGTAAAATGACCTACAAGAGGGGAAATTGGAATTAAGTCCACGCAGCTGTCATGTCTTTTTTTTTTTACCTGTACTTCCCCTCTGTTTTCATTTAGTGCAATGCTTAATTAAGCTTCTCCTTTGTTTGGAGGTTAATTCCTTCTCTAATCTACAGCTATTTTTGCAAAGGTGTTCATTACCGGAGCAAATGAATGTCTAAGACTGGAGAATGGCAGGTGCCGAGCCTCCTTTAGCAGGAGGGGATTTCTGCTCCTGGCGTAACCTCGCGGCCCAGCTTTCAGATGCAGGGCTCGTGTGTGGTCACGCAGACAGCACCTCTGTGGCTCTCTGCTTTCAGTAAAATGGTTCCTGTTGAGGAGCTTAATTTTCTGCCAAAGTGCCATGGCAGCGCCGCTCTGCCTGCTCACTAAATACACTTAGAGCCCTTCGCTCGCAGCAGTCACTTAAACCAGCACTGGGAAGCATGACAGTGATGCTGAATTTTGCTGCCGAGCTGGGGACCAGGCAGTATTGATGGAGCAGAGACCAATTCTGCACAGGGTTTTCAGCCCGTCCCTCCTGCAAGATGTGCTTCCCCTTTTTGCCAAATGGAAGCGAACTTGAGAGCAAGAGCTAAAACGGCTTTGAGAAGGATAAAGCTTGTGGGCAAATGAATGACAGAACGCCCAAACAGTTACAAATAGGACCACTGTTGATCAGCATAGCCCCGCCGTGAGCAATGTGATGGGGCACATCTCCAGGCACTGCCTTGCCCACCCACTCATTCCCTACCCTGTGGTATATCATTTATGAAGGGTCGCTCCTTCCAAATAACACGAAAGGCTGGGCATAAACACGAAGCCATTGCTTGTCGTACAGGGAGCAGATTTTATTGTTATGTTCCCTTGTTCTGATTGTGGGATTAGTAATTTCATGCTTCCACAAATACATCTAGTTTCTGTAGTAAGTGTTTTTTAACTCTGGCGCCCTGTGGGTATTTATTTCATGTACTGTGGTCTTTTTGGTTCTTTAGAAGTTCCAGCTTTGGGGGAAAATAGAAAAGGCAGTCGTGGAGCTGGCCAGTTACTGCTGACACAGCTTAATTACGGTGCTAATATTTCTGAAATGAGCAGGTATTGACAGAAATATGTGCCCTGTCCTATACACACGTAAAAGGGGAAAAAAAAGTACTTTTAGATACATTTTTCTTTGTTGTGCTCTCTAGACAATGCTGGTGGTAAACTGCACACATGGGTAAAACATTTTACACTTTCTGACAATTTATTTCTTCGGAAGAATTGGCGTGATGAGAAATGGCACAAACAGCTCAAGGAGCATCGACTCTTGCAATCAGTAGCTAGTGAAATTAGCATATTCCTTCTGTTTTGTTTGCACAGACAATTACAAATTAGATCAAGAAAGTATACTCCCAGAGGTGTGTTTGTGCTTTATAAGAGAACATTGGCATGGGAAGGGGAAAATGTATTAGTACAAAGCGTTTTAGCCCCGTTTGTAGCTTGTACTGCTGGCTCCAAGCTACAAGTCTTGCAAAAATCCAATAGAAATGGAAAAGAAGAAAAATGGGGGAGGAAAGGCAAAATAGGAGAAAACAAAGAGCTGTGTGAATAGCTAATTAGGATGAATTGGGTTCAGCCATGCAGGAGGTGCTGGGAAGATACTGGGTGTGTTACGGGAACAGTAAGGATGGAGGAACAGAGGTGCATGCTGAGCAAGGTAGGTTCTCCCACCCACTGAAACTGCATCTCTGAGCGTTTCTGCGTATAGAGGTTGCTTTCCTGAGGGGTCTCTCCACCTGGGACCTCCCTGTTTCCAGAACACCAAGATGGGGTAAGACCAAGCACCATCTACAGCTTGCTAGAAATACCAGCGTGAGGTTAGCATTTGGTTGTGTGGCAACACCAGCCTCTTCTCCAAAATCCTCACCCCCAGAGAGGGCCCCAGCACCTCTCCAGCTCCGATGCTGAAGAGATGTTAAGTAACGAGCAGCTTTTACTGACTGTAATTGCGCTTGAATTAACTAGCTGCCTGTGTGGTTGGTGGCTCCTGCAGCCTGACATCACTCCTGCAGCACTGGGAACCTCATTGCTTTGCCTCGCAACAGTTCCTATGCCAGGAAGCTTCGGAGGGCACAGCTCGCTTGGCATAACTCTAAAATAACTTGGCAAGTAAGCTCTGGAGGCTTAAACTCTTGCCCTAGCTAGGATACATAATGATCTAGCTACCTGCAATCTTTGATCTTCCCTTTGTTCTCTGATTTTCTCAGTTATCATTTGTTCACATGCCAAAAAATAAATAAACAAACAAACAAAAAAATTAAAAAAAAAAAAAAGCAAGAGGGAAAAAACAAAAGGAAGAGGATTGGAAATACTCGCTACAATTTGCAGGCAGGGCTGAAAGGCAGCCTTGGCTCTGCTCTTTGTGTCCTCAGGGTGGTAGTGCAGCTATTGCTTCTCTGTGCCTTGCAGGCTGGCAGGGAGCAGGGAGGCACGTTGTATGTTTAGTTTACTGCTTAGATGTTTGTTTTTAACATGCATCCCCGTATTTAAATGGCACAAATGCATATGCTCGTGTGCTTTGTTTCCTGAAGCTGTGTTGGGGCTGCGGGGGCAAGCTGCAACCGGGCATTTTTGTGACAGCATGCTAGATGAGAGGGTTCGGATTTGGGGACTGCAAGTCACTGTCAGATGAGCAAGGATTTAGAGAAAATCTCTTCTGCCACTCTCTTGCAGCCTCAGGAGACAGGGCAGAGCAGCGGGTAGCTGGCCAAAAGATGCACAGGTGAAGAAACAAGCTAAGGGAAAAAGAAAATGCAGGGAACTTTTATTGGATCCAAATGTATGAAGATTTTTTTCTCTCTTTCCGCTTAAAGACAGCTTATCAGAAATCTTTACAGAAGCTAATGTTGTTGATTGGGTAGCTGAGAGCTTTCTGTACAGCAGCTTTCAAAAGGCAAAGGTGCTTCTCCTAGCTCCAGCAACAGCCCCGAGCAAAGGTAAACTGCAGCCACCCCCAGCATAGATACTGAGGCTGCCTTTGGTCTGTACCCCGCATGTGCTTGTTCCATCCTTATATTTCTTTTGCCGGGGTTTGTTCCCAATGTTGATGGACTGATATTCTGAAAAGTGACGTATTAAAGGAAAAGATAATCACATAGTGGCATTTAAACCATCAAAGAGGGGAGTCCACTTAAAATGATGAGTATAGCTAAGACTCTCCAGACTTCAGAATTTAGCAGTATGCAGATGATAATATACTGCAGGACATCCTTCACTGGTAGGAAGGGCTCAAATCTGTGAAGCTTTCCAGCCTTCATCTATGAAATCACTTTAGTGCTTGGGATTTTCATTTGGCTTTCTACTCTATTTGATTGTGGCCATGTTTGAATAATGTCAGAGCGGAAATTGGTTTTATTGGACTTAATTTTGTCCACAGAAAGATGTGCAGTGCCTTGAAATAAGATGTAATTCCCGAGCAGAAGGAGATGGGCTTCTCTTCAAGTCAGACCTCAGCTCTGGTGTCTTGGTTTTTAATAGTCCAGGCTGCAAAGTAGTAGGAAATGGTGGAAATTGCAAGGTGGAAGTGGGTTTAAATGGCAGTAATCTCTACCCTTGATGCAGGGAGAGAGCTGTAAATTGCTACGCTCCTTCAGCCGGGAGGAAGCCTTAAAGCAAGCTGTTGCTCTGCTTTTGTTTGACGGCATTTCACCTTTTTTTTTTTTAAAGTGGACAAAAGGAAAAAAGATTATAGGGAAAAGAATGTAATATAGAACTGAAAAAAAAAAAAAAAGAAAAGAAAAGGGTCTGTGTCCAAATACCTCATATTGTTGGATATGACCACTTGTCAGATAGAAAAAACCCCTTCCTAGGGTGGGTGCACAGATGGAGACACTGGCTGTGAGTGAGGGATAGCTGAAGGTTTTGATTGAAAGTGGTTGAGTGAAAAGCTGAAGAAACACAGTGCAAAATCTCCCAAAGCCCTCAAATGATGCACAGCTCATCCAGCAGACATGCTCCAGGTTGGAGGCTCCCAGCCGCCTCACTTTTATCTGAAAAACCAAAGCAGGAGTCTCAGCCATGTGAAGAACTATTTAAATAATAATAATAATAATGGTGTTGCTCAGATTTTCTGGTTGCCATGGTTTTTTGGGACTGTAGTATTCGCTGCATTCCAGATACCAAATATAGATGTAGCTAATTTCACCTGGAAAAAAAAAAAGTGATGGGATTTTCTCTGTTTTTTAAAGTGGAGATTTTGTCTGGTTGTACTCTACCTGCAGTTTTGGGGAGGGTTGCTTGTCTGTTTATGCGGTATTTGTGTGTGTGTGTGCACAAAAATGACACTGAGTAAGGCCAATGGTGGGTTGTTTGGGCTCTGCTTGATGATGCTGGGGTAGCTTGAGTAGCTCTGTAAGTAACTCACTGCAGTCAATGCCTGTATCAAAGACAAAGGCTGGCAAGCAGATTTTTGGCTAACAGTCCCTGCTTTCTCAGCAGGCACATGTGCCAGTTACTCAGCAAGACTAATAATCCAAACCCCAGAGCCTGTTTGGGGCAGAGGTACCCAGGCTGGGACAGAACTGGCCATGCTCCCCAGAGGTCAGAGCTGATGCCGATGTTGTGCCTTCTTGTGTTTTTGAAGAGCAATGGTTTCTTCAAATGTGCATCCTGTAATGGCCTTCTGCATTATCCTTTCAGGTTTGGTTGGAAATGAAATTTCCCCTTTTCTCCTTTCAGCCTTCTGTGGGACTTGGTGCATTTTTAAACTGCTGATATATTCAACATCAAAGGCATTTTGTGTTTGCGCATGGGAATAGCTGTCTTGTCATAACGAACGTGACCTTAAAGTTTGCCATCAACTAAAAAAAGAAGATTGTCTCATAGCTGCACTCACATTTTACGAAGATGTTTCTCTCACCCTACACAGTGTTTAGGAAAAAAACAACTTATAACTAGGATCCAGGAGGGGCTGTGCAAGTCAGAGCATGGATTGTTCACTCCATATTCAATCTCCCCTTGAGCCCAGCTCAGTCCATCACTAATCCAGCTGGATTTGAGCTGAAAGCTGTGATGTACCAAGAGAAATGTATAGTGGGGTGTGATTCTAACAGTGTGAAAAACATGAGAGAAACCAGCTGTTTCTAGCCCAAAACTGTAGCTGGGACTGGTGTTCCTCCGGCTCTTCTCTAAAGAGATCCCAGGTGGCGCACCACTTGCCGTGGCAAAATTTTGGGGCAGGGGTAGAGAGGGAAACATGGCTTATAGGAGACAATGCCTAATATATTCGTGCACATTATCTGAACTAGAGATAACGGTGGGGATAACAAAACTAATTTCATTTTTAGTTCTGCTGAATGGGATATCCTCCCTGCTAAAAGACACGTTTTCTATGCCTTTGACACCTGTAGCCATTTTCTACATCAGTGGAAGGAAACTGAGGGTAAAAATATCACCGTGATGATTTGGTACTATTTTACACCAACTGTGCTGTCACTTTGCACAGGCAGAAAATGACTAGATGAGGTAAGGAAAATCAGTCTGTAAATCCATAAAAATCGTGGGTTTTCTGCATCTACTGATTTTCCATTGTCCATATTCATTAACGGAGAGGAAAATGGATGAATTAGTGCTTGGTTCCAGGCAGCTGTTCATCTAACTTCCCCACGCTGCACATGCTGCGGGTGTTTAGGATATTTTCACTTGCAAAGAAATAAAAAATACCCAGCTTCTGTTATCTCTCCCCCTTTCCTGTGTAGTCTTCTGAGGCAAGGGAGCCCACTGCTGTGTTTTGTACTTTCCTGAAGCCTGGCTCTGATTGTGGGGCTGCCTTTGAACAAAGATTTCATGCCAAAGAGTGGCTTTCGCAGGGATCCTTCCACTTCATCTCCAAATGGTTCCCAGCCCTCGGCTGCCAACTATTGTGTTTGGGGGTACATTTTCCATTAAAAACAGCCTGGGAGTTGCTGAGCTCCACTTGCTACATCAGTCCTGCCAGAGCACACACAAAAATAGTCTCTAGATTGACAACGGGAGATTTTTGAACTCAGAAGAGCAGTGGGAAAGCTTTGAGCCCACTGTAGCAGCGTAGTAAAGGGACTGACTCGCATCCGTCACTCACCGAGAGATAGAAAGGCTTGGTTTATTTTATGAGAAGCCATCTCTTTCATTGTGTGCATCCTCAAGGATATGGAAGGTTGAGGATTCAGCAGCTTTTGACAGGGGTTTGGCAGGAGATCTGGAGGAGACAAACATAAACTGGTGGCCTGGGGGAAGAAGGGGTTTGGAGGAGGGCTGGAGGTGTCCTGCTGCAGCGGGCGCACCTGGAGCCAGATCTCAGGTAAAAGCAAGCCAAGATCTCAGGAATAAGCAAACTTGTGCTCAAGGACCTGCTGCATGCTAGAAGGAGGGTGGAAGGCAGCAAAACATGATTTCAAAAAGAAGCACTAGTCTTGCTTCTTGGGCCTGAGAGCAGCGAGATAAAGAGCTCTGCCAGCAGAGCCGGGCGGAGAGGGACAAGGGCTGATCTTGGGCAGGAGAGTGAGGAGAGAGGGCCAGATGCTTGAGTCTGCCTGGATAACACACCTGAGCAATTTGGGCTACAGATGGCATGTCAGAGAGGAAGGCTGTATGGGTTATTAATACGGTAGGTGGCTTTCTTGGGAACGGGGCTTCTTACGCTGTTACTTTTCTCTCTTTTTGTGGCTCAACGCTGCCGATTACAAGGGGAGCAGAGGATTATTATATATATTAGCTATTTAGACACTGGAGATAACTCACAATGCTGAAAACTAAACTTATCTCTGATTAAAATTTAATTGCTCCCAAGCTTCCACTAGTTACTTGCATTAAGTTTCACACCATCGGAAAGCGCTCATCAACCAGGGTTGGATTTAGCAGGAATTTGGCAGATGTTAGCGAAGTGCTGGAGGAAATCCAAACCACAAGATCTGCGGCGTGTAATATGTTTGAAAATTTGTTGGCAGACGAAAGAAAAATCGAAAACCTGGAAATAGCAATAACTGGACGCAGATCTCTTCTAATCAAACAGCCAAAATGTTGGACCGCCACCTCCAGCACCTGGAGCACCAGCACAGTTTGAGGAGTGCTGAGTGTCGGGTGTCTTGTGAGGTGTCAAAGCAGCAGATTTTATATTATTGGCTTTTAGAGTGCTTTATGGAAGGAACACTGGTATCTCCATGGAAATCTTAAAAAAAAAAATCTGTTCCAAGGCAATTTAACAAATTAGTTATGTTTTATAAATCTTAGGTTTTCATTACAGCTTTTCCCTCCTCTTGAGGACATTTATTCAGAAACAGGGTCCTTGTTCAGTAAGAGACTAATTTATTTCTGTTATGTGTTCCCTTCCTATCAAGCTCTGCCTGTGGCATTGTAACTTTAGCATCGAATAGCTTTTTTTCTTTTTTTTTTAACCAGAATGTGCTCCTGGCACAAGGAGAGGACAAACACAAGTAGCAAACAAGGTTGGAGAAACCTTGATCCATTTTTTATAAGTATATCCAGAGGAATGACAAAAAAAGTGCTTACCTACACGTGGGTAATGTGTGGGTAATGTTTTGGTAGCCTCGCTAACTGCAGCACAGAAGCAAGGCGAGGCTGCAGAGGCTGAGGATGCCTCTTTTAGACAAACAGGAGCTGAATTAAAATTTAGGATGGTACAAGTCCTTTTCAGAGAAATGCCTGCTTGTGCTTAAAAATAAATATAACACACTCTGTGATTTAGTGTCTGTCATGTTTTAATGCATGCAAGTATCTCAACAGTGCTTGTGGCAGGAGTTTGTGTGGAAAAAAGTAAATCTCACCTTAAGCCTTTTTCAATTGAAACGGCATTTGGTGGAGTTTGTGCAGAAGATTAAGTCAGATTCACCCCTTGTTGGGACCGAGCTGATGGGCAGAGCACACAGAACAGTGCCTGGCTTGTGCTATTGAAGCATTTGATCCCTTATATATGATTTCATTTGTTCTGTGGTTCATAGCAAAATGCATTTCATATGCTCTTCTCCTCTGTAATCTGACCTGGACTCGGCAGATCTCAGCCGATAGGTAGATGCTGTTTGGGGGAGATGCTGGATGCCCGTGTTAATTCTGCCTTATCTGGATTTTTTTTCATCTCCCAGGGGAGAACAGGAGTGAACGAGAGTTTAGAAGTTTGGGTCTATGGCTAGGAAAGGAGTTCAGCCCATGCTATATTCTGAAGTGTTGGCTCCAATAACCTTAAGCCTAGGCTTAAAAACTGTACCGAATTGGAAACTGTATGCTGCCACGGTCGGCACTGCCATGTTAGCAAGGTTAACATGCAGTCAGCTGTTGTTTTTTTTAAAGTTATGTCACATATAATTATTAGTAATTACACAGTTTTTTTATTTTATTTTATTTTATTTTGAGAAAAGGCAAATCAAAATACTTCAAAACTATCCGTCTCTTTCAGCTCTGGTGCAAATCACAGAGTCACAGAATCATCTAAATTGGAAGAGACCTCCAAGATCACCTAGTCCGACCTCTGACCTAACACTAACCAATCCTCCACTAAGCCATATCACTAAGACGATACCACAAAACCCACCAGTGCTTTATTTCACGTAGTATTTTCTGAAGACTTCTAGAGTATGTTGTACGATGCAATCCCAGAATACATGGATAGAAAAGCTGTTTCCAGCAGTGAAACTTGGTAAAAAGCTGAAAAGAAAAGATTTTTTCGAACACCAAAAGCACTCTATTTGATGCTCTAAGAGTGACGTGGGAGGCAGAACGCACACGTAGGCTGTCACAGGACTCTTTGCCAGTGAGTGGAGAGAAATAGGGCAGCACAGGCTCTCTGCAGGTTTTTCAGAGCAAATCTTAGTTCGCCAGCAGAGACACTGCTCTCTAGCTACCAGCCCTAATCCAACCTGACCATAATAAACGTTGGCCTTGCTGCTAATTTTGTCCAACAAAGATGTGACGTGTGCTGCCACAGCAAACCATGGGAGGTATTTCAGCCACCGTGAGATGGACTGAACTATTCGTCGGGTTCCTTTTGCCATTGAGGGATTACCTCCAGATTCAGATTCAAAAGCACATGCAGAAATTGAACGTGCAGAGATGCATGAAGTGGATGTTTGTGGTTTTCCAGTAATTGCAGGTATTTTAGGAGTGATGTAAATACTGCGGTCGATGCTTTGCAAGGTGCAGTCAGGATTTCCCAGCTAGGCTGAGCGAAACGGGTGCCTTAATCTTTTAGGGCTTGGTTAGGTCTGGCCTCACATGTGCGAGTTCATTAGATTGGACTCTCAAGCTGAACCTATGCTATGCAAAGATGAAATTCAAAGGGAAAGTAAGGCCAAGACACCTAAATAACCTGATACATGAAAGGGCTGAGCACAAGGCAGTGCTTTTTGAAGTCAGTGGGAGATACTGCTTTCTTAGTGCTTTTAAAATCAGGCCACTTTTTCAGAGACTAACGTTAGGGTACTGTTTATGAAAGTCCTGACCTGCATGTCTTATTCATTGTGTCTGCATTTTTTTTCCGATGGCAAAAATAATGAGAACAAAAATTAGCGGTAAGGGAAGCCTGCAGAGTCCTGCCTGACCCACGTGGAAGGGCACGGGCTGCGTGCGGCTCTGGGCACAGCACAATTCTCTTCCTGCTCTCAGTAAGACAATGGGTTTGTAAGTATCTAGTGACTGAGGAGTTTTCTTTATTTGCATAGGACTGCAACAGCTCCAAGGCAATAATTTCAAACAACCAAGGAGCCCCAAATCATGCCTCCTTTCCAAGCTTTGTCACTGACCTGCGGAGCAGGAGCTCCCCGAGGAGAGTATGCTTGACTCTTTCTCTCACTGCCGGCACATCTCTGTCACAACTTGTTGGTGTTCTCAGGACAGCATCTGGCTAGCTGCCCTGCTTTTCAAGGTCTGAAGTACTTTTTCACTCTCTATAGCTATTTTCATCCTTGGCCTCCTGGCTTGGGGAAATACAGGCTTTGCTTTACCCGAGAGAGGCTGCCGTGACCTGCTGGATGCGTGCTGGCATCTCCGCTCTGGGGGGCGATGCCTTCCTCCTCCCTGACACCCTGTGCCACCTCCAGCATCGCCGGGCTGGAATAAATTTCCAGCTGCTCTAACTGCAACCTAAACCTTCTCCGCAGGCAGGCATTAAGACAAATCCTTCTCTGTGTCTCCCTCTGAGGGCCCAAATGACGGGGCCGTGCTCCTGAAATCATTGCCTCACATCACTCTTGCCTGCCACGTGCCAGCTGCGCATCTGCTGCAGCTCACCTCACCTTGGCCACCAAGGACAGTGTGAAGCGAGCCCGTATTTCAAAGACAAAAGTGAGGATGCCCTGCCAGAAGGAAGGTTTAAGCAGAGCTTCATTGTGGTCCCATTGTGCTGCATGGCAGAGTGGCCGGGGAGGCATGCAGCAAGGGAGATTTCACTGACACGTGTGTTATGTTGGGAAGTTTTGTTCTACAAAATGCATTCTGGCCTATGAAAGATGCCTTGGGCTTCAAGCTTGGTTGTTAGAGGATTAAGTATCTTGTAATTTACTTTTTTTCTGTAAGCTCAGCTATCATGGGCAAAAATACGTCTTTGCTTACCTTACACACCTACCTTAAGGAAGCTTGAATCACAAAGGTTTTTATGAATATCAGTTACGGTTTAGCTTGTCTTTAAAAAAAAAAAAAACAAACAACAGAACTTTTAAAGGATACCAGTTACACAGACAGGTGTTTTGAGTGAAAATCTTCTGTCACATCCTTTTTCATGCGCTGTTTGATCAGATGCAGTTAACTCTAATTGTAATTTTTTTGTGGAGAAAAAAAAAAACGAGTATATACAGAAATATAAACACACACACAAATGCAGGTAGCTCATCTGGTGGTTCTGAGGGTGGGAAAATGAATGTTGTTTCCACCTTGCAATCAGACTGCAGCACTGCCCTACTGGTGATGGCTCTCCAAAGTGGTAATTCAGCAAATAATACCACTGGGATGTAGCACGTCAGCCAGAAAGCAGGCTTTTTTTCTCCCCTCCCTGTATCCTGCTGTGTTGGGTTTTGAAGAAGGAAAGCTGATGATCAATGTTAGCAAAATGCCTGGGATGTTGTAAGCGTCACTTGCCCTTGGTGCTCAGGTGGGCTTCCCTCGGTTCATTAGAGCCCTACCTGGAATATGAAAAGGTTTGTCAGGAGAATTTGAGGCATGCTCTGGGGATCTGCAGCCCTGGGCAGAAAGGCCATATATGTTCCCCTTCTGCCCAGGAACCCTTCTGCCCCTAAGGGAAAGCAAGGCAATTTTAAAAACTCGGTGCTCTATCAAAGCAGCCAAGCCTTAGCATTCCCTGCGAGTCTGCAAACAGGCGAGGGGGGGACTTGGCAACAGTTAGGGTGCTAAATTGTGGCTACTGGGCTGTGCAATTAAATTGTGGCTACTGGACTTTTGGGAGGGGGACAGACATCCAAACGTGTTGGCACTGGGAGTATCCTTGGTTTTGGAGTTAAGGAAATAGCTGAGATCTGGGCATGAGGCTGAGGAAAGGTGCAGGTCGGGATGTGTCTGCCAGTAGGAGCTCTTCTGGGAAGGCAAAGCAGATGGAAAACAAAGGAGAAATAAAGCTGGAAGGTGCAACTTGTTACTCAAGGGGCAGATGGAGAAGTGGTTCGTAGGCAACGACAGGTGAGGCATGCAGGGGTAAGTTTTGGAACTGACCTGGGATAAGGAAAAGAGCTAAAAATAGTGATTTAAGTTCCCTTTTGGTGGAGGCAAGCCAGCACCGTGCCCAGAGAGCTGTAATGCAGGTTTCACATGAATGAAGTTTTATTCAGCATGCAGGGAGAGAAATCTGGGTAAGAGGGAGATTGGGGGATTTCTGAATGTCAGCCTGAAGTTTCAGCAGGAATCCTATCATCTGCGAGGGCTCAGCCTCGCCGGCACAGTGTTTCTCTTGGCTGATGAAGGCAATCTAACACCGCATTTCCCACTTGGAGGATCCCTGCAGAGAAATTGTCTCCAAAGAAAAAAATGTTCAGCGACCCTGGCTAGCTCATACTGCTTTCATCCAGCCAGGCTGGGCTTTAAGATTTCAATAGTACAAAAAGGAAAACATGCCACCTAGGGAGGGTCAACTTCACATTAATTGTACAAGGAAGGAATCGTTAAGCTGAGTTGGCCCCGGCACGTGGTTTTCATTTTACACCCTCGGCTCCCTCTTTCCCTTGCTCCCCAGCATTGTCCCTTCTCCTTCAATACGCTCACGGTGTCCCAGGTCAGTTCTTACGTGGTTTTGTTTTTCATGTAGGCAAACAGCACAGCTTGGACTTGCCTCGGCTTGACAGAAATGGACACATAATTTTCTGTTATATTGTTATCGGAATGCTGCACGCTTCGGCTGGCAAACAGATTGTCAAACATCCTTGAACAATATTTGCTCAGAGTGCAACAGAGAAAAGAAATCTAATACCTGCTTTTAGACCCAGCTCCTTCCTTATGTGTTTTATTTGGTTTTCTTTGCACACGCTTAACATTTCCTTTCTATTAGAGCATATTCAACCAAAGCTGATTAATCAGATTTGTTATCCGGTGGGTGCTTGCTCATCTCTATAAGCTGGCTGGACCAGGAGGTGAGTTTTTTCCTTACGTCCACCTCTTTCCCTCAGTGGTGGTGAACAGCGGTGAATACCAGCTCCTCTCAGGGACACACCTCCCTGTCTCCACTGAGAGCAGCAGCTGGCACTGGGCTGAAAGCCCCGTGTGACAAATAAATGTTGGGTCACCGTGCCCTGAGAGGTACGGGTGGCTTGGAGCACGCTGGGCAGGCTGCTCTCAGACATGCTGTTGGATCTCTTCAGTACGGGATGCAGCACCTTGCTATTACTGAATATGCATCCTCACTGAGATATTTCGTAATTTCACATTGGTGCCCCTGGAGCTGGAAATGATGCACATTGCAGAAATAAAGTTGCGTCTCCCTTTGTGACAACCCGTTGCTTCGTTGGAGCCTGTTCGCCCAGGCATCTCAGCGTCTATGAGATTTCTGTGCACTCTGCTCTCGACGAAAGCTGGAGACAGCGGTGGTTTAACTGAATCAGTGTCGCTGTTTTAGCTCAAATATGAAGTTTAATAAGGGAAAATAAGAGTTTAATTTGGAAAAACATCTTGTAGGGCAGGGGGACTGACCTTGTACAAGTGACTGCTGCCAAGAGGATTAGAGAGTTGTATGTTGTACTCAGAAATGTACTGTGGACATGCCAGGCTTGGCACAGATGGGAAAAGTAGTCCATTCGGTCCCATACCTTGTCTGAGCCTTGGACTTTTCACAGGGACAGTCCTTGGGGAATAGCCTGGAGTGAGAGAAGGGGTCTTTCTATTGCATTAGCTAGCAATTTCCTCATACTGTAACACAGGGGGACCAAAGCATTCCTTGCCCTCCTTGCTTTACTGTAATCCCTGGCACATCTCAGCACCTCCCAGGAGCAGGTTGTGGACTATGGCGGATGATGTCCTCTGCAGGAGGAGAAGGAAATAAGGACAGCCAGTTGTCTGGTTTGGGTTGAGTTTTGCCCTGCCTCTGCCCACCAGTCTATGATCATCATCCACCCTGGATGAAATTTGGGATTTTCCGGTCATCCATGGAAAGGTTTATGCCCTCCCCAGCACCATCTAAAGAAAGGTGAGCAAATAGTTGAGGCACTTGCAGTCTCAGGCATGGAAATTTTAGTATGGTGAAGGTGATGGCATTGCAGGAACCTGTATGTTGTAAGCTCCTGTTGTCATAAATGTAGTGAGGCACCTCCAAAGAACACCTCAGGTCCTGGGCTTTTGGTTGCTACTTTTCCCTGTCCATTGACTGGCTGATTCAGATTCTTAAATCAAAACCTTCCTGTCTCTTTCTCTTTCTTCAAGCAAAGTCATGTGTTTTTTCTGAACTGAATCAATCCCTGTGGTAGTTGAACAGAATGGGCAAGCCAGTTGCTGCTGCAGTACTTACACTTGTAATTTCCATTTTGCTGAGTGGCTCCAGGTTGGCATGCCAAGAATCTCTGTGTTTCAGATCAATGGTCAGTCAGGCTCTACTCCTATTTTTTATTTTTTATTTTTTTTTTAATTTAGAAGATTTAAACATCTGTTGTCTTGCTTAGTGCTGACCATGAGGGTCTATCACAGGTGACCTTCTTGCTCCCTTGCCATCTCAAGCCTGACCAGCATATTCGAAATTCAGTTATTTCATTTATTTCCAAATGAGTTCAGTATTATGCTCTGTTTTTAGCATTCCTGGCCTGACAGATTTCCTCTTGTTATAAATTATTCTGTCTGCTTCAGCTGCATGCTTTTTCTCATTTACATTTAAGATAATGGAAGAAGAGTTGCTTTTGATGACATAAGTGAGCAGATTTTGGGTTAACATTATTATAAAATGAGAGTTCTGCCTGGATAATGTAAAATATTAGGGATTTTGAGGTTTTAGTACCTTTAAAGCACTACGATGACTCAAAAAACTAATATACTTCTTCCCCATGAATTGACAAGACGTCTTGATGCATGTATGGAATGTGAAAGGCTCAAGGCTAATAGCATTACAGGTCCCAACACATGCACTAAATGGTCCGATGTGAAATATTTACAAAACAAAAATATTTCAGTATTTGATGCTGAAGGTGGAGGGGGATAATAATCACAGTCTAGATTGGTGTATTTATTTTATGTTGCCTGTGAGAGCTATAAAATGAGCTTTAGCCTTTGTGCTAGAGGAATTCAGCAGCTCTCTAGCTCTGTATTGTGTCAGTAGTTTTATCCTATACTTACAGTAATATCTGAACAAAGAGTCTCTGCTGTATTTCAGAATCTGATACAAATTGCTTGGCTACTTATTTTTTTTTTCTTTCTTTTCCTGGTTTTCTGTTATGCTTTTGAGTCTTTTAATCACATAAAAATGCGTTCACATTTAACTAGACAGTATTTATATTTTTAAGATATGTGCATTAGACCAGGTCAGACTTCCTTTTCTGTCTCTCTCTCTCTCTCTCTCTCTCTCTCTCCCCCCCATCTCCTCTTTTTTCACGTTGAATATATGAATCTGTTTTTTTCCCCTACGAGAGACATGATTCTTTTGCTCAAAGTATCACATTTCTGCTTTGCACTCAGGCACTTAATTCTACTGGCATATATATTACACAATGGCAATGAGTTTACACGTTTTAAAAATCTCTAAAGGCTATCATTTACTTCTCTCATTCCTGTGTCATTCTACCTGCTTTTTTTTTACCAGTTCCAACTTTTTATTCTGCTGCTGCTTGGAGGAATCCACAACACCTTTGTTGGTAGCCCAGGTGGATCAGGTGTAGTTTAGGCTTCCAGGTCAAGAGTACATTATTGAAAATCTCCTCTCTAACACAGCAGCATCTTAATGTTCCTCTTTGTATTTTGTGCTCTGGTTTGGACCAGTAATTCCTCTGGGTACCTAATCTTTAGCAATTTTCTCTTTTCTTTGCACTTTGTGTGCAAAACCAGGTGCCAAACCTGGGGAGGCAGGAATATGGCTTTGTCCTAAAATATGGTGCGCTTCAACACCACTACTCACTTTCCTGTAGGTTTTTGATGTCTGTCTTTCCTGTGGGACTAATTCAAAGCCCCACAAGGCTAATGAGTATATTCATCCTCTTCACAAGAACAAATACTAAACTTACTTGCAGTGTGCTGGTCTGAACTAGCCATTAGCAAGAATAATCTGAAAGCCGAGAGGTGTAAAGCTAGAAATCAGTGCTGAAGGCTTTTCCACCTTGTTCTTACATATTGTCACCTTGTTATCAACCCCCTCTAGTTAGAGTTTGAAACTGCACCTTGGCCAGAGCTGACTTGATGAGATTTGGCAGCTCTTGGTGGTGTTGAGTCAAACAAGTAGGGATAAACCTCCTTCTCTGAAGCTGGATGCTGGTCCTTACAGCCTCTCAGCTTTGTAGTGTGATTTTTCAACAGAGATGACTAGCCATGACAATGACTTCAGCACCAGAGTCTTCAGGCTGGAGATCTTTGCATCTCCTTAAAATGATGCTGAGGCAAATTACTGCATATTCAGCATCACTACCTGCACCCCAGTGTCCTCTCTCAACAAAAATACTCCCACAATACAGGTAAGGGATGCTTGTGTGTCAGCCTTGGTAGGACATCAGTGTGGTTTTGATAGTGTACTTTTTTGCCTGTGTCTTTAAGTGCCAAATGCTCGTATGAAAATGTTACCCAGTTTGCTTCAACTTAAAACTCCCCGTATTGCACAATTTGTTTATTTGTTATAAATCTGCTTCGCCAAAGCAAATGTGTTTTTCATAATATTAATGGCTCTTTCATTGTTAAAGCCCTCCACAGAACACCAGATATCTATAAAACAAATTTAGATACCAGTCCTCTAGTTAAGCATTGTTTAGGCAGATCCCTGAGCCAACATGAATACAGCTATTAGAAGTGAGCTTTATGAAATATTGACGTTTCTACATAAGCAATAAAGAGTTTTGGAAAGGAGCTAAACAGTATTACGGTTTGTCAGGGAAACTGCTTATTTTCTTAAAGCAGCTGAATATTGATATTCTCACAATGGAGTTTTGTCAGCTTCTTAGAATTTGGTTTTATGAAAGATTTTTGTGTGTTTAGCGCTAGCTTGTTCCCTCCCTTTCTTCTATCTGTCCTGCCAGGGCTGTATGGTAAACTGGCAAGTCTGGTGAAAGGATTGACCTAATCTGCACTATAAAATGCAAAATGAGATGTGGCTGAGAGGCCGAGGCCATCCCTACCCTCTCTTCAGGAGCAGTCATTTACAGGAGAGGTCTTCACCCCACATCCACACTGAGGTGCATGAGAGCATACTTGAAGGACAAGACAAGACAGCCTTTCTCAGCATTTCCCTATTCCTGCTAGTTTGAATAATCAGCTCTCCTCAGAGCTCAGGCTGTTTTTCTTGCAGGAGCAAGAATAAATGGAATAAATAAATAACATAGAAGCCAATGCAGTCAGAGACTGAGCAGAGCAATTCCCCTGTAGAGAAAAATCACTTGGCAGCTTTGGAGAAGGATTTGGTTTTTCTGAATAAGGTTTGAAATAAACAGTGGGTTGTAGCAGGAGGAGAAAATAGACAGTTTTGGTGAAAGACAAAAAGTGAGCTTTTGCTGGCAGGTTTATCATTCCCCTTGCTCCAGAGGATGCTAGAAGTGCGGTATGGGTTTAGCATTTACTGTATAGACGGCAGTCCCAGCTTTCAGCCTTCCCATTCATTTAGGACTGACAAAGTCAGTCCTAAAATTGGCTAGATGAAGAAGGGTACAAGCAGCCCTAAATCCACCTTTTGTATTTTGGGATTCTATTTCCCTTTTTTTTTTTTTTTATTTATTTCAGTTGACCAGCCCACCCATGGAGCATGTTTGCACTTAAAATGCTGGGCATCAGGGCTCATTTGGATGCTCAACAATGACATGCAAACCTGAGAGAGAACTCAAATCCCGAGCCTCAGAGCAGCTGGGATTGAGGGATGGTGCACATAGTGTAAGGGGAGATGCCCAGTAAATGCGACAAGCAGCCTTCGTAATTTTAATATGCCAAATCAGATGGGAGGAAGGGAGGCCAGAAGGCTCCCACCCACCTCTCCACCCATGCCTCTCGCACAAGTGCGTGCTGCAGGGCTGGGGAGTTGCCATCTTCTTGTTTCAGCACATCGTCTGCTTGGGTTTGGTCGTACTCTGCTCTCTTGTTCAAGATAAGAGCACAACACAATCAGGTTTTAAATATTAATACGGAGATCACAGGAGTGTAGCTGGGAAGCACTGTATCACTGAGAATTGAAAACTCTAATCTGTACTTTTGAAAGCTGTCCAATTTCTTTTTTATTTACAGTCTTTGAACCATTTCACAAATTGGAAAGTAACTATCCAGCCATTTCACAGGCAGATTATGATATGTTTAAAGGAGTCCAAGGCATTTATCTGAATGCAATTGGCCATCTTGCGGCCTAGCATCGAGATTGGAGATATTACACACACAGATGAGCAGAGACTACTTGAAGATGATAGTTTGCTCATATTAAAGTTGTGCCTGAGCTTGCACTGAAGAAACATTTCAGACAGCAATATAAGCTGAGTGCCGTTGGCACCTGGAAGCACTTGTCGTGTTGATTGGGTAGGTCAGAAAATGCTGGGGCGTGAATAGTCATTTTAGGGCTCCTGCACTTGCTTCCATTCATCGCGAATGCAGAGGTGGAGAACTGCTGGAGAAGGACTGGCTCCATCTGGCACTGACTCTGCAGAAGGCTTGCAAGTTCTTTGATTAAAGACACAGAAGTGTAGGTAAAAAGCAGAAAATACACAAAAGATAAAGTTACATCCGTCGCCAAATGGACAGGAAAAATTATTTTCCCCCTTAGCAGCTACACACGTGCTTGTTTTGCATAGAAATCTAAAGGGGCATTTCAGCTCGCACGAATAAAACATATACATGGTTTAATTAAAAAGAAAAAAAATTACAAACCTTAAAATGTCAGCCTCCAGTGAAACTCCTGAAGCTGTAAGCACAGCGCTCACGTGTCTGTGCTCTAGCATGGTCTGAATGAAAAACTGACAGCACCTGCTATTGAAATCAAAAGCGATTCCTCTAACAATGGGATACGGGGGAATTCCTACTGGGTTTCTCTTTAATAGAGTTTGAAGGATTCAGGTTGAAAGACAGTACATAAGATCTGCACCACTGGCTCTGATGGATGTAAATCATGCCAGGGGACAGAGATTGTTGTGGAGGTTAGAAGTTCACTCCATACATTCGGTAATAATATGCAGCTGGTGTGCCCTTAAAAAGGGATTTTGTGCTTTTTTTCCCCCTGTATGAAATAGCATGTGGATTATAAAAAAATAGTCAGATTTTATATGTTAAAATCCATGAATTCAAAATAAAAGCAACCATATCTGACAGTGGTTTTGAGAACTAGAGCGGTATAAAGCTAGATTGCCTAAAAATAGCTCTTGAACTGAACTCTCAAACCTATTTGATTAGTCCATTTGTAATAAATCCTGATGTACTGTCTATTAGATCTGCTCTTCTGTAATCTTTTCCTGTTTACCAGGCATCCTATGGGCATAGTTCATCAAGGTTTCTAAAAGCGTTGCAGAACGATGTTGAAAAAGATGCTAGTCTTTTTATGTCTTATACATGACGGTCCAGTTAAATTTCTTCCTGGTTGAATCAGAATCAGTTGCAAAGTCTGGAAATAGCAACATGGCATCAGTGCCCTCACTGGATGTGCACTGACGGGTACGAGAGGTTCGCAAAGGTGGATTTGACAGAGATCCTGGGTAGAAAAACAGGGCTAAGACTTTAAGTGCAGTCTTTGGCCACTGAGACTGACAGAAGAGGACTGTGGTGGAGACAGCAGCCGATGCTCATGTGCTGTAGCACTGAATTTCCTGTCCTTACTAGGTATGCTGCTGTGCTCCAGCCCCCTGCCAGTGACAGGTAAAATGTTATCTGATGTCTCTGAAGTTGCTCATTTTAAGCAGGATCCCATAATTCCTTGGATAAGAATGGGTCCAAGAGAAGAAGAAAATGAAAAGTAGCTTATTTTACTCAAATGACAACTAGACTGGGGATCTCACACCAAGAGCTGCTGGGAGCCAGAATGATATTAAGTACTCACCCCCCAACCCACACACACTTTTCTGGGAGGGAGAAGACTCATAAAAGTGGATACCTCACCAAAACAAGAAGAAAAAAAAGTTAGTTGTTTGGATTCATTTTTTTTTTTCAGGCAAAATGTGGAATTTTTACAATAATAACTAGACCGCTTTCCACAAAACTTGACCTTTCCATACCAATTCGGTGTACATAGTGGGCAGTTGATCACTGTCAGAAATGTGAAGTTTTGATTCAAAAGGGCTTGGACAGAGATGGGTTTTTGCCTGTTGGAAATTGGTCCCATGTGGTGGTTGCTTTTAATTTTCCTTGCTGATATTTGTGGTGCAGTGAGAAGGGATGAGTTTGGGCAGATTGACTGGATTTGAACCTGTTGTGAAAATTTTGCACACTCGAATTCTCATTCTTTGTCTTTTGGGTTAATTTTAAGCTCTCAAATGGAGATCCAGAGGGAAAAAGAAAAACAGTGTGTTAAGTGATTCCAGCTTGGAGTGCAGAGAAACAGCTGAGTTTGCACCAGATCTTGGACCACAGCAGAAAGTTTCTCCCTAGTGCTGGGAACTCACTCAACATCTGGCCCATATCCATCGCAGCATCCATCCAGGCTCAGCAGAGTTGTTACATGTGGGCAGAGTAGCCTTGAGCACAAATCACGGTCCCCTGCTACGCGAGGTAGGAAAAAAAAAATCCAGAAAGGATGTTTCCACTTGGCAGCAGTCCACAGCGAAATGGACCTTTCTTCTCTCAGGTGCAGAAACGCACCTTTCTTCTCTCCTTTCTGCTATCTCAGATGTTAGGTAAGGGCGAGGAAAAAAAGAACTACATATCTGTAAGTATGCGCTCATACTTTATACAACTTTCCCAGGGTCCAGGACTACATGCAGTCATGTTGTACAAGACGACATGATATGCTGAACACTTTGGGACCATCATATATCTAATCTTTCTTCCCACAAATAGTTTTTGTGAGCTTTTCGTCAGTCTCAGTCAATAAAACTCCAACAACCAAAAAAAAAAAAAACAACCCTCTGAAGTTGTTCACACACAACAGTGTGTGAACTTTTATGTTCACATACGATTCTGGCCTAGCTTACACAAACTGTTCACTGGGTGTGTGAGTACAGGTGAGAGCTGTTCAGACATCTGATGTGAAGCCTGCTTGGCCTTCACTTGCAATAAAAATAAGTTCATATTTTCTCTCAAACAAATGAAAGGACGTGTACATAATTTTGGGCTAATCTGGCGTTGTTGATTCTTCATGCTGCAGCTCCTGCGTGGCACTGATGTGTGGCCTTTGGTCTTCCACTGGGCATCCAGTCTGAGATGGTTTTGCAGGGTGATGTCTTCTGAGGCATGGGCTTGGTGTAACATTGCAGAACACTAGTGTGTGGAAAAAAATGGGGCTATATTTATTTTCAAATAATATTTTTTTCTAGTGACTTTCAGAAAATATTCTGAAGTGCGTTTGAAAATGCCTGTAGAAAACTAATTCCCAGGAGATGCATTTATGTGCCAGGGAAGGGAAAAACAGCTGTGATATAATCCTCCAACTGCATTAGGTTTGGGCTTCTTCTTTCAAGACATGCCTAAGTCTTCTTATTGCTATTTAAATACAATTTGCACCATTGTTCAGCAGAAGAAATGGAAAAAAAAGAAGTGGACTGATGTAAGCAAATGATGCATTTGCCAAATACAAGAAGGACAAAATTAGTTAAAGGAGATGGGAGACGTTCAGGTTTTGTGGTTTGTGCAGCCTTTCAGAAATCAGCCATGCTACGTTTGTCTCTGTGCAGCAGTTAACGTGCATAAATAATTGTGAACACAGCCTGGACGTGCTCAAGAGGGTAGCTGGATTGCTTTATCCTCCCCCAAAAGTTGAACCCTTTGGATTAGTTGTACCTCAGTTGCTTGAGAGCTGCCAGCGAGTGGCTTGGCATGCACCATGTGCAGCGCAGGGAGCAAGCGGGGGCTCTTGAACACCGGTGCCCCAACACATCTGCTCCAGCATCAGGCTAGGGAACGCAAAACTCGCAGGAGAGTGAAGTCATCAGGGCTTGCTTGGACCTTGCTCAGGGCTTGCTTGGACCTTGCTCACGAAATGTCAAGTGTGGTCTCTCCTTCCAACTACAAGAGCTGGTTATAGGCTGGATACTTCGGTGCAAAAAGAGAAAAAAAAAAAAAAAAGAGAGAAAAGGAAGCTTGGTAGCGATGGCAAATACTCTTGCCTGCAATCAAGACTGCTTTGCACAATCTTTTGTGATAGGAAAACGCTATTCAAAGACCAGTCACCCATGGCTGGGAGCACCAGGAAGATGTGAACAGAGTAGAAAGCAAGACATCTGTGCTGGATTTTCATAGTTGCCAATATGAAGTGCTGGTTGGTTGTGTGCTTGTCATTTTAGGCCAGGAAAGAAGAAAAGAAGGAAACGGAGAGAGAAAAGAAAGAGAACTTTATTTATATAGAGATTTTTTTTTTCCTGTGAGCAAATTCCTCCCATGATTTTCCCCTGGCCATGCAAAATTCCTCCACCAGGAGGCTGAGTTATGTGTACGGGAAAAAGGAAAGGGGAAAAGATTGGCCATTTCTTTTTCTCGCCAGTAAATGTGCAGGGAATAGAGAGAGGTTCCTCTGGGAGTTGCAATTACTCCCCTGTGGAACTGGAAATGCTTTTTTTTATACCTGCCACTCTGGACTGACTGATGGCAAAACTTAGTCTTCTGCTCTTAGTGCCAGCTCTCTGGATAGCACAGGGGAGAAAAAAAGCGAAGTATCACTTTGGGGTGTTTCTGGGAAAAAGATGTTTCCACAACCACACTTTGCTTTCTTAGGAGCACTGTGAAAATACCTGTCCCAGCACTGTGCTGGGGATGGTGCTTCGTGGGATTGAGTTTTGTAAAGTCTCGTGAATGTTTGGGATTTGAGTGTAGGAGTAAAAACCGATTCTTGCCTAAAACGTGTTTTTAAACTCTTGATATGGCAAAACATGGTGAAAGCAAGCAGTAAAATTAAAATAATCGAGACTATACATTCCTATTCGTAACTGTGTGGATGATTTTTAAAGGTCACCACTCGTCTATGGGCAAGGATTTTACTACGAAGTATTTTCAGAAGAGTCCTTCTATTAAAGTGACCTCAAGCAGTGCTGGTTTTCTCCAAGTTAAAAAATTGCAGTTTGTTGGCAGCCTGAGATAATCTGGAGGTTTGATCTCTGGTCTGCGCTTAGGTAATTTGGTACAGGTTGCAGTCTTTGCGTGGTTTTGCTTGGATTTGAGAATCATTTATATGTAAATGATGCTGATCTCTCGTTCCTTCCCTTCTAACCAATTAACTTTGTTTTAAAGCACATAGCTGTGTGAGCAACATCAGCAAGTGGCAGGGCCTCTGAAGCCGGGTGTTGTTAGTGCATTCGTCATGCTCACTGGGGCTCGTTACCAAGTTGAGCCGTTGAATAACCAGACCTCTGAGCTGAACCCAGTGCTATCCCATCCATCTCACTCCATTAGACCACTTCAGGTCGGCTCTTTTGTATCTTTTTATAATGTATGCTATGTAAATGGCAGAGATGTGTATTTTTACAGAGAGAAAGCCCAGCTGAAGAAGAAAAAAATTAGAACAAGCCCTCAAAGAGATTTTGGCACCAATGCCAAGGGGAGTTGAAAGATAAAAACTTTTTTTTTTTTTTTTTAATGGCTGAAGGAAAATATCAGTAAGTCCCTTGTGCATAGCTGACACAGTAAACTTGCCAGGACTATTCCAGAAGCAACATGCCACAAGATATTCAATAATCATCAGTGAAAACTAGGTTCAGAAATGCAGTACCCCTGCGAGCAGGCCAAGGGAGCTCCTGGGTGCCTAGGCACTTTGCTGCATCTTCCATGGCCTAATTAGGGCTCAATACAACTCATTTTCAGGAACTTTTACAGAAAAAAAAAAAAGTTGTCATTTAAGTTTCAGCTAGTAGTTACTCTTCTCTGTTGGCTGCTGGAAATTTGTTTCTATCTGCTTGCAAATGACTCTAAGAATGATTTTAAGGGTGTTTTACCAGTTTTGCCCTTAAAACTGCATCCACTATTTCTACTTGGTACTTCTGTGCCTGTAGTGTATGGTGTAGCTCATTTTGCAATTGGAAAGTAACTTGTTACTGCATGACTAAATGGGAGAAGAGCTGCAGGTTGTTATTTATCAGACTGATTGTTATTATGAAAACATAAAATATGTACTCATGGCAAGACCTGCCGTAGTAAAAACAGACAGTTTTTGTTGAAGTTCTCTACAAATTTCTGTCCTCCCTGCAATGTCAGATGGAAATCATGTGCCGCTTCGTGATGTAGCACAGCTTTGAGCGGGACCTAGAAGATATCTGTCAATGTCTGCAGAATTTGGCTTTGTATTTTTTGGAATTCATTCAAACCCAAGGCTCTTAGTGGAAGGGAGGTGGCACGAGAAGGCTGGAAAGTCTGATCAGTGAGTTCTGTGATTGCTGAAATGTCGACATTTCCCAAAACTTTGAGCATCCCGTGTGTGTGTGTGCAAGTGCACATGCAGAAACCACAGCCCCCCGTGCTGACAAGCACAGCTTGGAGAGTCTCCAGTCAAGGCCCTTAACCCAAATCAGTCAAAGTCCCTGTGAGCATTGCTGACCTGCATCTGAGTGAAGTGCCTCCCTGCAAAGTTAAAAACAGGGGAACTTGTGCAAAGGCTGGGGGCTGAGCCGATGTTAACAGGGGGAGAAATGCAAAGAGCAAGGAATTGAAGCAAGGGCATCTGATATACTACAATAGCAGAAAAAAAAACAAACACAAGTAGATCTCTGAAGTCCTGCTGTCCACCAACCTCTTGGCTCAGGTGGGAGACTAGATTTTGGATCACATTGCTTAACCTATATCCCAGTATAAAGGTGAGCACTGTTGCTCACCTTTTTGGAGGCTGGGGGAGAAGATAATCTAGTTTTCCTAGAAATCATGGAGCTGGTATTTTTAAGTGGAACATTTTCTGGAACAAAAGCACTGATGCCTCAGAAAGTTGTGTTTATGATGCTTCTGACTTAGTTTTAAATTTTGCAGAGAGGGTTTCTCAGGCTTGGATTGAAATTATCTAAACCCAGAGCAAGCGTGCGCTTCAGCTGCCGCATTATTGATTATGCTGGGGCATGGGAACTGCTCACAGCACCATGGTTTGGCATGAGGTAATTACTTAAATTACAAAAAAAAAAAAAAAAGGCTTTCAGGATGGAAAATCTCCTGTTCCACACTAAAGGCAGTCGTCTCTGTGCTTTAAATAGGTTGACTTGAATGAACGTTTACCTGAACTCCAGTGACAGCAATATCATTACACATTAATAACGAATATTACATTAATACTGAAAGTGGTCTGCTTCACCAGTCCTCAAAGAAAGGAAAGTCTTGGCTCTCAGGAGATTGCAGTCTGAGCCTGCTCACACAGCTGAATTGTTACGACGCTGCTCCTCGGGGTGAAAGGGTGATTCCTGCATTTAATTTTAATTTCTGGCTAGGCTGGCATTCACATGTGGCTGTCTTTAATGTAGAAACTCAAATTCCTGTTGCTGGACGTGGTACAACCATCACATTGAATGATTTTTGGATGCTGGAAGAGACATTAGGGAGATGTGGCATGGGAATTTAAAAGGGACTGATAACAGACAAGTCCTCCTTGGCTCGTTGTGTCTGTACTGCTGGGGGGATTGGTGGGACAGTCGTGAACATCTCTTATTGACTAGAGTAGAATTGTTATGTTGAGAGAAGCAGGAGGGTGCTTATCTTTGGAACGGGGGAAAAGCAGACTTCTGCACAAGCCTCTGCACTTTGAGGCATGGCAGGGGTGGTGGCGGTAGCCAGCCTCGGCTTCCAGACCTGAGATTTCAGGTCAAGCCACAAAGAAGGCCACGTGAAGCTGCAGTCAGTGCAAAAAACTCGGTCTAAACATAAACAGGAGGCAAAACAAGGTAATTAGAAGGTGGACATCATTCAATATTTACCACACTTAGCGCAGCTCTGGCAGGATGTAGGGCGGGTTAATGCATTTCTAAAAGAAGTTCGCCACCTCTTGCTGCATGACTGCCCACCATTAGTTGTAAATGAAATAGCCTTTTGAGGATTAAACTCTTGAGGATTTGGCTGGGCTGATGTGTGCTTTTGTGCCTGCTGCGTGGCCATCAGCTTGAGTTGAGCACTGCTGTTGGGATGAGGCAGCAAGACACGAGAGAGAAAACGAGGGACTTGCTTCAGAGAGCACCCCTGTATTCATCCCTCCATGAGCTTCATTTTGGGGGGGATGGGTTTGTGGTGCAGGTTGTTGTTTTTTTTTTTATTATACCATGGAAAATGTTTTCCTGTCCAAACCAGCTGGGTTTTCAGAAACACTAAAAAATTAAAAGCACTTCTGTGCTAGGTGCTCCCTAAAAGATGGAAAATAAGATTGTACATTAAAATGCCAGAAAGAAAAATGGGGAGGGCATAAAATGCTGCTTTATTTTCATCCGATGCTAGTGCTTTTGGAAAATCAGATGTGCTCCAGTGGTCATTACCCCCCTGTGTGCTTCCCTAACTGTGAGTTTGAGCATCTCTCTTAAAGGCAGCAAGCACCCCACTAGCTGTAGCTCCTGCTACACTCTGCAGGCTGCTTTGAGTGGTAGGCAGAGGGGACATCCTCGGGACTGAATCCACTCCATCTGCCTTTTTTCCTCCCTCTCTTTAACCAGCTTTGGCTTTGTTTCAGGAGTATCCACGTCAGGGGCGCTGGGCCCGGGGAGCACCACTGCCAGCACCACGCCGCGGATGGCCACCAGCAGCACCGGCCGCCCCACCACCACCTCCGCCTTGGGCAGGAGGAACAGGAGCACCAGCACGCCGTCGCCCATGGCTGACGTCCCCGACGAAATGACCACACACCTGCCGCCTGCCTCCTCCCAGCTGCCCCCAGCGGGTGCAGAGAGCTGCGACCCCATGGAAGCTCGTGATATTATGTGGTCTCGTACCCGGCAGGGGCAGGTGGCAAAGCAACCGTGTCCCATGGGCTCGATAGGTAAGTCGAGAGGTGGCCTGACCACAGGCCCCTGTGGCATACACATCTTCATCAGTGGATTACGCTGCTGCCCTTTGTCAGGTCTATACTACCTTGAAGAAGTATGGCAGACAGCTGGCCTGGCTGAAGCCTCGATGTGCTGAGCACATTGTGCAGGATCTTTGGCATCCTGAGCAATGGCTGAAGGAAAGGAGAAGCTAATAACCTTTTGGGGTTGAGCTTGATGTGCTATAAGAAATCCTGCCTCCACAAGCTGTGTACAGTACGCCTGTTATCCCTGCTCTGGCTGTATTTGTAGCCTGTGGGCTCACTGACTGGTGTGTTGATGGCTGACACTTCACTCATTTGGCTAAAAAAAAAAATCAACAAAACATACATTTTGATGAAGCTCTCTGCTTCACTGTTTGCATTTCAAAGGCAGTGGCTGGCCTTTCCAAGCACAGGTATTCCCAGATAGTACTCCTGAACCACCATGAGTGATTTTTCAAACTGCAGCCAGCATCCGGTGCAATCAACAGGGAACGCAGGGAGAAAACAAAGCCAACTCTTTCAAAATGGTTTATGGTTTATTGGGTTTTGTTCCTTTTCTTCTACTCTCCCCTCAGTTGTTTTCTCCCGAAAGGTTGCTTTTGGAGATTTTCTCTCCAAATTAAAACACAATGGACTGAATAATGGGCTTTGACATATGGTTTAGTTTACTGTATTTTAACAAATGCAGTTTTTGAGAAAGAGTTTATTTTTCAAGCTAGTCTTGGTGTCCAGACCTGAGAACCAGCTTGCCAAGAAGAAATCGGAAGGTGGAGGAAATTGCCTGAAAATAAGGGCTGGAGGGATCTGGCTTGCAGAGGAGGCTCTATTAATTCTTCACTCTATTGCCCTGGAGAGCCATTCACACCTGTGTATACAAATTCTGACTCTCTTGAATTCAGTGAAGTCAGGCTGATAAAATGTACGTCAAGTATGAGAGGCATGGAAAGACATCAATGGTGAGAGTAGGTAAAAAACATTTTTACTGTCTTTCTCAGCCCTGCTTGGTAAAATTAGGTGTGCAAAAGGTATCATGTGGTTCCCAGAGAGAGGAAAGGGTAGTCTGAACTGAAGCTGTGAAAAGGGAAAGAAATGGTAAAAGGGGAAAATGAAGGCTGGATGTAGGGAGCTATTTTCTAAGCAGAAGAGCAAAGGATTGGATGGAAATAGCTAAGAAAAAAAAAAAAAGAACAAACCCAACTTGTTGACAGGGGATGGTCTGGTGTAGGCAATAAGCCTTTCCAGTCTCTAATTTCAGTGATTCATGTGATTTGTTAAAAGCCATGGTATATTAGCAGTGGGCCTCTTCCCACTCCCTTTGAAGGCATCAGCAAACCCTCACTGTTTTTAATCGGCGCTACTATCAGACCTAGTATGTAATTCACTCCCCCGTTGAAAAGTTTAGCTCTGCAGGGTAGAGCACTTTATAGGTTGCAGAGTCTTTAATCTATGTACTGGCTTTCTTGCTTTTTAAAGTTCTTTAACTGCATCATTTTGGATGCGTTTCTCTTTGTCTGGAAGGGCCAGAGACTCTTTACTGTCTTTTGCAGCAGGGATCTGGGAGGTATTTGCCAAACAAAACTTTCCTCTAAAGTCCTTCTTAATGGTCAGGGGTGGATGGTAAAGCCCAGCATTACATCTTAGCTTTTTAGCATTTAAACTTTTGCGTGGTTCCACCCAAATGGTTTAATGATGATTCAGAGCAGTAAAACCTTCATAAAGCAGTGGGGGGCAAGGAAGTCAAAGCTCGGGGTCTGATGCTGAGGCACCAACAGCGGGGCAGAGCAGGCAGAACGGCCAGCCCAGCACTTGGGATGCTGGCTCAGTGGTTGAGATCCATCTTCAGTTTCTTACTCCCTGGGAGCTTTCCTGTCAGGCCTGAGGCAAAGACGTCTGTCCATAGTCTCTGTTAGGTGAAATGGAAATGATATCCCTGCCCTACTTCATTAGTCTTTTATGCCTTAGAGCCCTAAGCAATAAGGTGATGGGAGATTAGAGCACTGAGACTAGTCAGAGACATCCTACTGAGGTCCTAAGCGCTAGTAAGCTCCCAGGCTTTGCATGATGTTCCAGTCGGTATGACATGAAGCCTGTGAGATGGAGTCCTGTGGGAGAAATTCAGCTGATAATACTGAACACGGTGCCTTTCCTGTTCCAGGTGTTGCGACTTTCCGGTGTCTTGCACCAGATGGGATCTGGGAGCCCCAAGGACCAGACCTCAGCAACTGCTCTTCTCCCTGGATCAACCACATCACTCAGAAGGTAAAGCCTTCTCCACATGTTGACCATGCCAAGTCTGTGCAGTGACCTTCCTCAGCTCCCTGGTTGTTTCCACAGTAGAGGACCCAAAGTCACCAACAATCACGCTTAAAGCATGAGCTGTGTGTAGTAGCTAAGTATTGCAAGGAGAAAAAAAAAGACTGTAAAAATGTGATGGAAAATAAAGTAAAGAGGGTGAGGGAAGGAAAAGGAAAGGGGCTGGAGAGTGGAATTAAACTGGAATGAATGATAGTTCTTGTTTGTGGCAAGAAAAGGAGGAAGAGAGAGGAGGAGGCAGATGGACATATGGAAAGTGCCGACTTAATGCAAAAGGAAACTTTCCCTTTCATGCATCCCCAAGGATTTTCTCTTGCCATGCAAGCACAGGATAAACCCTGTAGCTGAGAAATCTTTACCAAAGAAAGGCAGGCTCAGTATGAAATGTTTGTATTGCGCTACTGACTTTCCGTTTTTAACTTCTTCCCAAATTGTAAAAGGAGTGGTGGAATAGAAAACAATGCTGCAGTAATGCATATCTTTTGACTTTTAAGTCCCTTGATGAATGTTTTGTAGCACTTCATCATTTATCAGTGTTAAAAGTGCATTAACATGTGACAATGGAAGTTCAAGACAAGCAGAGCTTATTTGGTAGCAATATGTTGAACATTTTTGTTATTAATGCACAGTGGTGCTTTCAGCTGATTTCATTACAAACAGAGACCAGATGTGTGTTTACGCCATAGAGTCTGTGGGCTGAATCCTTATTATAGCAATTTGTGTGGATTTATTCACTCCTTTAGCTGGAGCAAGAGATTCCCAGTACTGCAGGCTAGCTGTGCTGCGCTCTGGGAGAGCTTGTCCTCACTGGTGAACGGGATGGGATGACCCTACAGATGGGGCTGTCTGTCTTTCTCTTCCCCGTCCCCCATCTTATTTGAGGCTCAGCAATCTGTGACTGACTACCCCCAATCAACTTCATCTGTATTTATACCCATACCTCCCCCAAAACGGGGGAAGACATCAATTAATGTGGGGCTGCTGTGGTACAGCACAGCCATTATGAGGCCCCTGGTCCTTCCCGGTGCTTTTGTCCCACACAGGAGCTTGGGCAGCTCTCCTGCCATATGCTAAGGCTAGCTGATTAATAAAGACTGCCTTTGCTGCCATTAGCAGCTGTGCAACTCTTGTTTTATGACCCACGTACTTATCCTGGAGGGGTTAATATTACTTACTCTAGCCATAATTCACCCAGGCAGCTGGGAGACCTCTTGCTGCTCGGTGAAGATGGCTAGGCCGTTAGCCATTAGCAGAGGGAAATAATAGCCTGCACTGATGAAATTTCCATCAAGGTTAGGCTTATTTTATTTGAAACCACAGCTATCATTTGCCTAACAAATGAGGCACATTTAATTTGTTACGTGCTTTCAAAAGAGGCTAAAATTGAAGAGCCAGGTTTTCAGAAATGCTGAGCAGGCCACAACAGGGAATGATTTTTTTTTTTTTTTGAGGGGGGAAGGGTAGGAAGATATTGTTTTTCTGGAGAAATTTAGCTACGTTCAGCTTTGGGGACCTTTCACCAGTCAATGAAAAGACTAGGGGGATCTGCCAAACAGCTCTGGATCTAATGTTTTGGTGCCTGTGTGGGAATCTTCTGGGAACTTGGGACCGTGTGGCCCAGCCACTATGGAGATCTGCCTCAAGCCTTTCCAGGAGTGACTTCTGAGAGGAAAGCCATGACAGGCTTACCTAGAGGCTTGCATTGGGGTTTTCGTTCAGTAATTCTTATAGCAAACAGAATTTTAAATTACTTATGAAATAACCAATAACCACTTGGTGCGCGTGCCTGAGTAAGGAGATTGGAAATCATCACTGGCCTTAGAGTTGGAGACTGATTTATTAATAAATTGGGCACTGGATTTACGCATCCCCAGTCTGGACAGGGCAATTCCCTTGGTAGGGATGGTAGGGATGGTAGGGGAATGCCATGCTTGCATTCACATCTCTATAGCGAAGTAAGGATTATTACTTCTGTTCTTTCTCCTGCTCTGCTCAAACCGTACGCTGGGTGTTTGCCTGCTTGCATCACGGTATTAGGTTTTACAACCCTCTATTAGCTTCCATTAGAATTATCGTGCTTGATGGAAGATCAGAACAAATGTCTGCTTCAGCAATTCATTGGCCCCCTGACATTTACTTTAACTTTATTGTTGGTGCCTACTATGCCCTCGTACTGTAGCAGGAGAATAAACTTGCCAGTGCTTTTGAATTATGCACTGCTGTGTGGGTTACTTCCAGAGTGAAGCAGTAAAAGGAAGCAAAAAGGTCAGCTTGGATACATTGCATCGCCCTAATCATGAGGTCATACGTTCAGCCTTAGCCTGTTTGTTTTATCTCTTACTTCCATCAGTACTGGCCTTTGCATACTGTGCAAGATGCCTGAAGATGTCTTTTCCTCACTGTGACTTTCAGTGGAGGGTCCTCCCACTAAGGCCAGCTTTGAGGCTCTGAAAGAGAAGATAACTTTTTTTGTAGGATAATAAGAAGTGCAGTGTCCTCCAGGAATGCCCGAAAAGCCACATGCGGTGCTCTCAGACATCTCAGATGACACAGGCAGAATGAGCAGATAAACCCTACTGCTCAAAGTCCATTCATCAGGCCTCGTGGATCTGCTTGGCCACGTATGACAGAAAGAGTCGGCTTTTGTGGAGGATATCACCACCTCATTGTGTCCAGGCCTGAGGGTGAAGTTACAGCCTTGGCGACACCACCATGAAATTCTGCATCCAGGGTGCTTTTGACTGTGTTGAGAGCACTGTAATGTAGTTGGTGCAGCAGGTGCTACAGCTCTCAGATATTAATTGGACATTAATTGGATTTGGAAGTTAGCTGGAGTGACACTTTCTTCAGAAAAAAAGAGAAGGATGGTAGATATGCTCTGACCCTACTGTGTGAATGCATGTGCATAATGAAACCTCTGCCAAGGAAACAAAATGGCCACGAAGTCTTTGCAGTGTCAGAAGGTGTCCCACAGCCCCTGTTTTGGCCCTGCTGGCAGCTGGTGAGTCCTGATGAAACCTGTCAGATGTTTGTCCCTCCAGAAAATGACATCAGCTCCGTGGCCTTTAAAGCTGACTGGTCCATCTGTATGCCACTATTTTTAAAAATCCTAGTTCAATCTTTCATACCATCTTTTCTTGTTTTTTTATATCGCTGTCGGCCCCAGGCTGCAGGAAAATATTTTTGCCATTATGCCTGCTGATGTTTCAGCACATTTGCTCCTGTACCCAGCATCTTTCTTACTACCTATGATTTTTCTTCCCTAAAGTCGTCTTCTCTGCAATTTCCCTCATGTTTATTCTACCGTCCTCTTCTTCATTCATTTCCCTCTGAGAAAGGTAGGGATGAAACAGCAAGCACGCCGCAGAAGGCTTGTTGTTAGTCTTTCCAGACAAAACTCCCTATTTCTCTTCCTTGGAGTATATGAAGCAGGCAAGAAAACATGCCCTACCCAACAACCATTACTTCACAGTCTTTTCAGTCGTAAGAATACAAGAGACGGTGGTATAAATTAGAAAAATGTTAGCGAGGGTTGCACAGCATGGTTTCAGGTGTGCCAGTGCTCATTTGTAAATCTGGACTGAATCCTGCCAGCATGCTCAAATGAAGAGGGGAGCATTTTTTGACAGAGCTAGAAAAGTATGGTTTTGTGTGCTTAGGTTTTTGGCAGGAAACACATTCTCTCTCCTTCAAATTAGCATTCTAAGACCAGATTTAACCAATTTGCAAAAGGCTAAAAACCACCCAAAACAACCAGAAATTAAATTTAGTTTGAACAGAATGTTTTCTTTTATCCCACAATCCTCTTTATTTTTAATCTTAATTTTTTTCACAATCAAGATAGAAAATGGAAAAAAAAATAGTGTCAAGTCAAAAAGAGATGCATTATTTTTACTTCATTTATTTTTCTTCAGCCTACCAGCAGAAAACTCAGTTATTTGTACCTTTTTTTCTCTACTTCTTGCCTGCCTTGCAGCGACAGCCTGACCCTCAAAGAACCTTGTAAGATTGTTCCTGCTTCCTGCGGATGGTGGTGACTGTGTTTAGTGTTTGACTTAAAGAGTACTGCACTTTTGGGAAGAAATAACTAATAAGAAGCTTGTCTTCCGTGCAGCAATAATGAAGGGGAAGCTGTGGAGAGGTGCTTTACAGAAGGGAAGTTCCCAAGGAATATTACTTAAATGCATCCTCTTGGGCAGCAGTGAGCTTTGCTGTGTTACGTGTAATTAATGCAAAAAGTTCAGTCACGTTTTTACACAACACCAGGCATACATTTTAGTCAGTGTTTAGGGACTAATAGCAGAAGTTGGTTTTGACAGGACTGCATGGAGGACACCTAAACTGCAGCTTCAAATGCTCAAAAGAGTTAGGGAGGTTGACATTAACAGGTCTCATGGCCATCACTGTGGGCACCACTCGCATTATGCACGCAGGCAGGATGGAAGGAGTGTCTCAGCACTGTTGTGGTGGCTTGTAGCTGTATCTTCTGGGTGACAATGAAGATGTTTGGAAATGAGTGTCAGTGCTAGGAAGTAGTTCATCAGCCACGCAGCCAGACACGATGTTCCAAGGGAATGGTGCGTCAGGAAATCTGGGTGCTTCGGCGTGAGTTTGAGCAAATACTTCTGGGTCCCGACACTTGACAAATTTTGATCTTTAATGTGCCTTTCCTCAGGCATTTCATCAGTTGTTGCCTATTTTGGGGGAGTTATTTGGTCACACTAGAACTCCTCAGAGTGGCAGTTTTTAGGACTGGTGATCTGTCTAAGATACAAGGAAAGGAGCTAATGATCAGCCCAAACTGGTTTTGCAGACAGGTAGGAGCGATGATAGCTTGCAGCTCAATACAACAAGCGGTTATTCCAGAGAAGGAAAACTCTTGGGTTTGACTTTGTAGAAGCTGAGCCATTTGTTATGAGTAGGCCAGTCTGCAAAGGTGCATGGTCGAAGAGAAAATGGATGCATCAAATGTTGAGTAGCAGGGTTTTTGTTTTTTTTCTGACACATCAGTAAAAATTGCACTTCTTGGACTTTTGCAGTTTTCTGTAGGGGTAACAAAAACATTGTCTGTCATGATACATGTTAAGCTCCAGGGACAAACTGCAGGAAAATCCTGTCATTGATTTCTATATGTAAAGGGATTTGATGCAGTCATTCTTTAAAGGCCTGGGTGCCAATGGAGGAGGTTAAAATTCAGCCCCTGTGCTGACATGTGGCTTTCTTCAGCTGCTTAGGAGATCAGGCAGCTGTAAGAATAGGATCTAGTTTCTATGGCGTTAGCCTTGTGTGTTACAAGGAAGAAATCATTCAATTTTTGAATATATGTTATCATTGCTCTAATGGGAAGAGCAACACATTATCTCCTTTATTTGTCTTATCTATATCATCATATGCTTTAATTCTCTGAAGATGAGCATATGAACGTCTTCAGTTAGATCTCATTAAATCAGATGGGCTGTTGCTGTCAAATTGATGGAAGTAAGTTATTCATTTATAACTGAGCTAATTGATTTACTGAGAGGTAGAAGCTCTGTCTGCAATCTTTCTCTGGAATCTTGCTTTTACAATAAGCACCAGAAATTGAGGGAGGAAGAGAAATATCTGATTTCTAACTGTTGGAACATAAGACAATTGGAAATTTCATATGAAGAACCCAGCAGAGTTGGTCATTAAGCCTGATGGAGAAGTGGGACCTTCATTTAAATGTCATCCTGTGTAATTTCTCCTTATGCCTCGCATATTCCCTATGGATATGCATTCCAAATTGGAGTGGCATATAATGAAGGAAGATTAGAAAGTTGCAATAGTATTTCTGTAGTGGGCTGCTCATAGAAAGGAGATGGGACTGGCTGCCCTGACCCCAGTCCTCGTGGCACTGGAGAGGAAAGGGACAGCAGGTGAGGAGAGCAATACAGAGCAAAAAAGAAGGAAAAAACATTATGGAAAGAGAGAGCTTCTCAAATAATTACACAGTGAATTTCTCTACAGGTGAGTCATGAATTTTATGACTCAATTAGACAATAAGAGTCTTTTAATAGCAGATACAACCAAACAGCCTACTTGGTTTTCCCTTCCAGCAAGCCTTTATTTGAAGGCTTAAACCTTTTGCTCCTGAGTTAGTATGTTTTTAAGCTAAGAATCACTAGACTTATTAAAGAAGTAGTGGCCATTGTGGTAAGGAGTACATCTCTTGCGTGCAAGAGCTAAGTGTTAAATTAACACCTGATTGCTAAATCCATGCAATGGAATTTGTCAGCTTTTTTTCTCTTGTTTGTCTGAGCTATGTCATCTATTTTTGTTTCTTTTCAAGGACCTTTTTTGTGCAGGAGTTGTAACAAAAATCATCTCTCCATTATCAAATAAACTTCTGGAATCAGAATCAGCTCTTTCTTGATAGGAGAATCTATTTACATGTTGTTGGGTGGGGCTTGTTTTTTTTGTTTGTTTGTTTGTTTTTCAAGTGGAATAGATAAAACAATGGGACAAGCTAGCTGAAGCCCTCCTTAGCATCAGCATTTCCTGGAAAGCCATGACATCTCTGGTTGCATCTGCTTCAGAGCGAAGAATTAGCAGCCTCTGAGTTCCAGTGGTGCCTTGTGAGAAAATCAGAAATGGTTGTGTTGAAGCCAGCTTGGTGGGTGACCACGTGTATCAAAAGCATGGGAATCATACTCAAATGCTGTATGTGATCAAGTCCTGAAAACCCTCATCAAAGTTTCCTTCCTGAGAATGTTACTTTGCAGGGAGCTGACTCACTTAAACCTGTGGGGCTGGGGGCCTGGAGTAATGTCATACTAACAGTTAGGGACAACCTTTTCCCCTGCTTTCTCAACTGCAGATGAAGTCGGGGGAGATGGCTGCCAATATCGCCCGAGAACTTGCGGAGCACACGAAAAACCACTTGTACGCTGGTGATATCACGTACTCTGTGTCTGCCATGGTCCAGCTGGTCAACTTGCTTGATGTGCAGCTCCGAAACCTGACTCCAGGCGGGAAGGACAGCGCTGCACGCAGCTTAAATAAGGTAAAAACAAAGGGCCTTGGGAAAGGACAGGAGGCTGAAGAAAGGTTTGGCTGTCCCTGGAGAGCTATTAGAAATCTCATTCTGAACGAGTGCCATTTTAAGGCAGCCATTCTTTCTTAGTAGACAAGAGTACCTGGCAGTTTTTCGTTTACAGTGCATTTTATTCTGCTGAGAAACGAAACAGTTGTAAATGCCAAGTGTACTGTTGGTGCTGGGAAATGTATACCTTTAGATGTGTAGATATATGTACTCCTGGTACTTCAGTGTGGTCTCAGCACTTGTGGCTCGGTATGAGAATAACTCAAGTGATACCATGGCAATTATTGTGGATTTGTGCCAACATGACTGAGACTAGACTTTTGCCCAGCGTTTCCAGTGCTGAATTGTCTGTGAAATGACATGTAATATAATCCAGAAAATTTGAGTTTTTAAAACCCTGAGATGCAGAGAGAGTCTGAGTTTCGATTTTTCATCTTGTAACATTAAAAGACACTGGATGTGAAGGTCAAATGGGCACTTTTATGCATAAATATGAACAAATAAAAGCAGATAAACATTTATTTACACTTGAGATACATTTATCAAAGTCACATTAGATGGCAGCTTATTTACGTCTAAGGTGCTTACGATGTTTTAGTATTAGAGGGCCTTTGTAATAATTACCTGTGACAGTCCAGAAGCACCTTTCTGCACGATGACTCTGTGGTTTATGTGCCCTCTGAAGAAAAAGAATTACTAGTCATTTTGTCATTTCTATATTTAAGTGCACCTGCTACATACTAAAGATGCTAGACATTGCCAATTATGGGAGAAAATATTGGCTGTGGAGTCTGTAAGAATATATTTAAAGTTGAGTTTTTCCTTGGTCCAAAGCCGCCTTCATCACCGAATCTCATGTAAATGCATGGGATAAGAATTATCTGGGACTCAGGCAGTGCATTGTGCAGGCCTGGTCATCAGAACAAAGAGAAGCTGAATCCTGTGGCTACCAGCACATGGTTATATTGGCCACCTACTTAAAATAAGACACCAGATTTTGTTCTCAGCTATGTATTTGGCTCTGACAGTTCGGGCATCCATGTAAGTGAGAACAGAATTTGGTCACAAGGGTATACAGGGAATAAATGATCCCAGCTAAGCCTGAAATTTCTTCCGTGTCTTCTGAAGAAACATATTTTTCAGGGAAATAACGTTGTCTTTCTGTTGTAAAATATTATTGTGGACTTATTCTGTTTTAAATGAGAAGGGCTTCAGGATTGTTTAAAATTACAGCCACATGGGAATTGAAGTCCTGCATATCATGTGCTTTGCATGTGCTATGAATTGGGTTGTCCTGATGCTTTTAATTAGCGCTGCTTCCAGCTATTTTATAACAATGTAGGTAATACTTGTATTAACTGTTACATCAGCATAACATTTTTGTTATAATCCAACCATGGTTTTATTTGAAATTATGGCGATATCTGACAATATGAGGTAAAACCAGCAATTAATGTCACCTACTAACGGGTTTCATGATTCTAGTCTGCTTGCTCTTCTGAGTATGTCCGAGCCATACCCAACATTTTGTCACTTCAGCTTTGCAAACACATATTTTTCATCTTTTTATATCCTACCTTCCAATATTTGTTCCGATTACACGAAATGGGGTTGTATCTTGGGGAAAGGGGGGAGTTACCGATGTCACGGGAAGGTTCGGAAAGGCAGAGCTGCTCAGCTCTGCTGTCCCTCCTGTGGTTCCCCTTGCAGATTCCCCCACCACCACCACCATCAGCTTTGCACAAGCAGCTCATACAAATCAATTGCACTCCACATTAAAATTCTGGACCGTGTGGAGTCCTGCAAAACAACGATGCGAGTCAGTGATCCAAATGACAGGCTCGGTAATTTACTTGCTCTCATTCCCCACTTAATTCTTTAGAAGAGCAACTGCTCTGTGTTCATTTAAGAATGCATGAATTCGACTTGGAAGTAGTATCGGGCAAACAAAAGGCAGCAGAGTTACTGCTCCATTTTCCCCTTCACTGATCAAGAGTATTTCCAGAAAAAAAAAAAAAAAGAAGAAAAAAAAGAAAAAAGTAATTTACAAAGAGTTTTAGTTAGTGTTGTTTAGTCAGAAAGGAGAAATAAAGTAAGCACTATCCATTAAATATTCTTTTAATCATTAAAGGAAATGTGCTGGGGATTTGCCTTCATGCTCCATCTGAAAGCATTCACCTGTGCTCTTTTGTTTTTTATTATTTTTTACAAACTAATGTACAATGAATTGAAGTAAACTGGCATAATCAGAGTTTTTAAAAGCCGTCATCTTTCAGGAGCCACTTTCCTGTCACTAAAAGCATTGTGCTTTCCCCTGGATCAGGCTTAATTAAGGTGATAATCGTTCTATAGCAGACTGGTGAGACCCCCAAGTGGATAGCTCTGTAATTTCCAGCAAGGCTTTCTTTGATCTCCATTTGTGTCTGAAAAGTCTTCATACTGGCCAAGTTTACCCAGAGAAGGTTTCTACTGTTACAAATTGATGAATTAGAAATTGAAATTAGACACTGCCTGATACCTGAGTGTACTTTGTTTGTTTCGGAGTCTCAGAACTCTTGGGTACAAATCTGGCTCTCAGCTGTCCTAATGGGATGGCACTGCTGTGAGCTGAGAGTATGTTACCCCGAATCTCCATTGACAGGCATTTCCAACTCAGGTACATCAGCAAAAAACAACCCAGCAAAACCAGTGGCTCCGAGCAGCCTGACTTTAGTTGCATTGCTGCAGAGCGGTCTCATCTCTAGCTCACTACTGCAGACAGCCTGCAAAGTCCCAGGGAGGTAAATAAGTGCCTGTTTGAATTTCATGACACATTGAAGTGCAGTTATCAGGCAGGAGGCATGCAAGTGCATATCAAAGTACAGTCTTAAATGTGGCTCCTATTAAGAAGGCGGGATTCTTTATGGAAAAGCTATTCAGCTTATAAAGTATTTAGGCCCAGTAATTACAAAGGAAAGCACAATGCAGTATAAGAGAAAACTGGAAAATTCAGTCCTAAACAAGCAGCTTAATCCAAAGAGGAGAAAATGGCCTCAACTGGAAATATTAAATCTGATTCCCATTTCCTAGTTATAAGCTTTTCAATGGCCATTTATGCATTCAGGAACTCTGGGCAATGCTCTCTCCCACAGCTTCAGGTGTGATCGCACTTGACATGCTCCAGAGCTGGCATTAAGGTGAGGTAAAGCTAGACGAGAGGCTCTGCCTTGAGTCTCAGGATGAGTCTAGGCCTGTTTATAGATATATCCTGCATACAGCTTGCTCCCTGCTTGTCCAAAGCTGGGTTATAGCTCACTATGCCATCAGCACCCTCCAGCTGCAGAGCCCACTCTCCTTTCACATAAATAACAATCATCCCCTTCCTTCCCAGCCTTGTTTGACATGAAAACTCCAAGCTGTAAGGAAAAGGTTGTCTCCCGACCACCTCCACTTTACCTAAGTGTCTCTACCATCTAACAGCTGCTCTTGCAAAGTTCTCGGTGCGTGCTTAACTGAAAAGGACTAACCTTTATTTCTGGAGCCCGTCCTTCCAGCCTTCCACTGCTGCCTAACTCTCATGCTTCCTTTGGTTTGGTTTGTTCTCAAGAGCTGTTTAAAAGAGAAATGAGGTTTTTGCATAGGCATTTTCTTCAAAAATTTTTTTCCCTTGTTCTGTCACTAACTTGTTTTTTCTATTCCGTCTTTAATCTGCTGTCTTTATGGACTCAGCTTCAGAAAAGGGAGCGCTCTTGCAGGGCCTATGTCCAGGTATTTCTTGTGTTTTTAATACACATGTCCAGTTGTTGTTTGACTGAGTGACTGTGAAGTGGTTCTTGTCTGATTTTACTATCTTTGTGGCAGCAAGTTCTAAGGTTAAGGTTACAGGATAATATGATCATTTCATTATTCATTTCCCTTCCACACTTGCCCGGTTGTTCACAGCCTTGACAAAAATGTGGGACAAAAACTCTGAACAAGAAAGTGGGGGAGAAAAAAAAAAAGAGAGAGAGAGATCTGACAAGACCCATTCAGACACTGGAATAAGCAGAGCAGTCTGGATGCATGCAATTCCAGAATGCAAAACCCTCTGCTCACAGAGGTGTCTCCAGACCACCTGGGTTTTGCTAGCAACATGTCACTCAAATAGCTGCTGCATGCAATTTCTTGTTTTTCCTTCTTCTCTTGCAAATTTAGAAACAATTCAGAATTGCGGCACTTGGCATGAGGGAGGGGGTAGAATCATAATGAAATGCAGAGTGTCCTCGCAGAGGGATGTAAGAAGGAGGAGAGTGCTGCAAACTAAATATAGGATTAGGAACATAACATCCCATAAAGTTCACCCAGCTGCGGCCTGAATTTGCAGGCTCATATTGTGTTTACATGAATGAAGTCAAGTTCCGGTGTTTTGGAAAGACCTGCCTGTAGTCTTTTCAAGAGTGGGGCGTTGGGTTATGATGTTATTTATCCTGTCACCTAGGTTTGTAGCACTTGCTCCAGTGACTTTTGTATAAAGCTGTTTGTATACTATGGGTGAGTTAATTCTGCTTTAAGAAATGTGAATGTTTTACCTCCTAATTTCTGTCTTGTGCTTATGAACTTCGATGTTAAACTTACGGATGGTTGGTCATTATTTATATGTGTATATATAACAGAGGTGTGAAAATGAAACCCACGTTTGCGGAGGGGGCTGTCAGTACCTGATTTTTTTCTGCATAGTGGAAGTTCCTACAGCTCATATTGACTTTATTTTGTGAGTGCATACTTCATTTAATCTGGAAGATTAGATGGCTTAGATTTCTAGGGCATTAAATATAAAACAGTTCACCTCTGTGCTGGTAGCCTGTCTGTCTTCCCTTTGGTCATGACGGAAAGCCATCCCTCATCTATTCCCTTCCATAAACATTAACGGATAAAGATGAGTTATGGAGTTATATGTAGCATACCTGGACTGACTTCCCTTAAGATCCAGAAGAAGGTAACTAGCATTTTAAGGAAATTTTACGCTGCAGTGCTTACTCCCAGTTTAGCTATCTTACCTACAGTTGAAACATGGTGAAGCTGGTTTGACCATGGACTGCACACCCCTGTTGGGGATATTGGATGCTACTCAACCTTGTCCTTTCCCTAGCTGCACAGGTGTACTCTGCAGGCTCATTGCAGGCTCCTGGTCTTTTTGTCTTTTTTTGAACAGTACTGAATAGTGGATTTAATATACTCTACAGAAATCTTGGCATTGATAGAATAAAACTTGAATTCTGTGTAGACTTAAGCTTACCATTAATTTCAAGGACTCCTTGCCTTTCACTTGGAAAGACTACTCCTATGTTTAAACATTAATCATTTGCCTACATCTGTAGTAGACCAAAGCTGATGAAAGCTCATTGCCTAAGCTGTTTAGTGTAAATATGAACAAAGCTGGTAAATCTATTGAAGTGGACAGTCCTGTAATGGAGGGCTTGAAGAATGAATTAGATGACCTAATTGAACCTTTCCAGCTCAGCTTTGTAATATATGGAGGTAAAATAATGTATTTAGACATATTTTCATACAGTATGTTTCCATTTGGAAAATCATGTCGCTGAAGTCAGCAAAAAATCTTGTGAGGGAGTGTTTGTCTGTCATAGCAATTAAATGTGACTGCAGGTATTCCTGTTACAGGCCACTTATGCTTTACCAGGCAGTGAAATGTCTGGGCTGGCAAAGACAACTTAGCAATAATTTTTCAACAGATCTTAAATGGGGAAGTCCCAGATCTTGTGAAGTCAATGGGAGGTGGATACTCCGTGGAAATATGCCACCGATGGCAGAGAAATGTAGTTTTCAGCCTTGCTGACATGACCTCCTTTTGCTGATCCCTTTGTCATGAAGAGCATCCACAGCTGTGCTCCCTAGGCAGAGGAAAACACTGTACAAAGTCTATGTGAGAGATGTTCAGTAACTATAAAAATCAAATGTGCAATTGAAAACAGGTGAATTTGTGGGAAAGGGAGGGTAACCTGAGAAGATAATAATTACTAATATCAGTCTTAGTGGTTTCTTTGGGCTGACAAAACCTAAGTGGTTATGACAGAGCCCCTGTGTCAGCTGAGGTGTAAAGTCCTATAGAGTCCAAAATAAATGAATAATACAAATAAATGTGTAAAACGGAACTGGAAATTTTCTGAGTTATTCAAAGATGAGACGGTGGGGATGCAGTATCAGATTACCATCTTATTTTTCTGGGTAATGTAATAATTAAAACAAGCATTGATTTGATATGTCTGTAAAATGCCACAATATTTACTGAGTTATAAGTTCAGGGATTTTATTTAGTGAAGACAGAGATTATGGATGCTCCTCTTTTAGTTGCATATGTGGTAGATGATCTCTTTTCTCTCAAAAATCCAACAAGAGCCAATCCGATGGGTGATATGATAAATACATGTTAATATAATGACCAGACAACAGCTTGGGGGTTTGCCAATCGCCATGATGTTTAAGAAACTGCAACATAAATTTTAATTTGTGATAGTAGGAGTCACCTAGGTGGGCTGAGCTTACAGAGGTGGATGTCCAACAGGGATGGGGTGAGTGGACTTGGAAGGGTTCTCCATCGGCTAAGGAGAGCTTGGAGCAGGTGACTGGCTTTTCAGTGGCTGAAGATCTCTGCACCAATTCCCCTTGGAGCTGCACCTCCCTGCATTACTCAGGCCCACCTTTCTGCAGTGCACTGTTCTTGGCACTCTATTTTGGGAATGGAAGGAAAAAGTCTTTGTGCAGGAGAGTGAGTCACAATGGGTGACACACTTGGTGAGTGTAGCCTCATTTGGTGACTGATGTGTGACATAAGCTGGCCAGAATTTTCTGGATTTTTTTTTTAGAACTTACTCATTTTCCGAAGGTGTTTCTCCTTATAGTGAAGCTCTGGAGTTGTAGGAAACTCTAAACATTTGTCTACTGAGAACTGTGAAACTGGGTTTGGTGTCACAGATTTTTTCCGTGCCCTTCAGCAAGTGACACATGCTCACTGTTTCTCAGCTTCTCAGCCCCTTCCCACGTGAAACTGTGTGCTGCATTTGAGATGCAGATCTCAGAGGGCAAAAACTTCCCAGGGGGGTCCCATTATTCTTTTTTTTATTTTTTTTTTTTTAAGCCAGTCTCAGTTGCTTCAAAGCTGGAGGATGGTGAATACAATAGATAGACAGAGTGGCTGTTCTGTGGGAGGTGTGGAAGGAAGCAGCAGAGTGTTGCTTTTGCAGCATTTTCCTGGCTTAACAGCATTTTCTGCTCTGGTTCCTGCTATCCTCTGGGCTGTCCTGTAAACCAGTTTGCCCTGTTTTGTAATTCGGAGCTTATCTGTACGCTAAATGGAGAATATGGAGGTGCCACCTGCTCCATGAGGACCCCAAGAGCTTCTGGGTGCAGGTGTCATTGCAGCCACCAGTGAGGCCAGTGTTGAGACCCTGGCAGGGTCCAGGTAGCAGATGGCAGCAGGTGGTTGCAGTCAGACTCAGCCTTCCAGTTCTCCTGGAAGTTTTCTGAACACTTCACACTTGTAACACGGAATTGGAATTGCTGTACTAAGCAAAAATGAAAGGCTTTCCCCCAGGGGATTCAAGCCATTAAGTTTAGGACTGAGTAAAAGAAGAGACTTTTTTTTTTTCTTTTCAAACCCAGCAGCTCTTGGTAGATAAAAGGTATGTCTGGGACTTTGCCAGTAATATTTAAAGTGGATTAATTCTTTTTTTTCTCCTTCTTGCTTGCTTGCTCAGTTGGCTCAAACTTCTGTGAGGATGAAACGAAAGAAACTTGTAGCTCTTGAGACGGAGAGTAAATTGAATTACGCCACGTTTAGCTGTGTTCTTGTTGTGCCTGCAACAAGAAAGACTCTAACCTCCATTTATAGAGAAAGGGGCAAATTAATGAGGATTTTCGAGTTCCTTGTTTGGTCACTTAATTGGCTGTATGACAAAGAGCTCCGCGGTGCGTGTCAAACAACTTTCAGAGTCCTCTAATGATTCGTGCCTTGCTCAACTCCTGATGCTGTTCTGCGTGGCCTGTCAGGAGAGGTATCGTTGTTAAAGTGGCTGGAATAAATTGGTTAGCAGTGTGCATACAATGTAGGATATTAGCTATAGCTATGGGGAGTACTTTCAGCAGCTTTTTCAAGATATCTAGATGTTTGCCCATAAGCATCAAAGTGCCCCAAACTTTCATTTAATATAATTAAAAGGACATCTGAAAGAAGTGTGACTCACAGCAGGGTTCTGTGGTTTGGTAGCCCTTTGTTAAAACTCTGTGAACTTAATATACTTCACAGCTTGATAAACCTGCACTTGATTTGTGTCAGTAAGAGCAAAAATATAAATCCCCACCCCGCATGTTTCTGCTGCACTGAGCCTGTTGTTAGGGGAGAGGAGGATCAAAGCCGCAGCCTTGGGTTTGTCGCTGGAATCCCAAATTCTTCACATAAATATTAAAAAGGAATGTGACCACATGTTCCTCTACCTACAACGAAGCTACATATGTGAAGATACTGTCACATGTAACACAGCAAAACTGAAAAAAAAAAAATAACCTAACGTTTTCTGTGTTACCGTGTGCTTACTTTCTGCTTTAGGCTGAGTCAGCCCTTAAATCTGGTGGCACAGAAAAAAGTCTCAATACGAGTTACTGTAGAGGCCAGTGGGAGATGTCCCTTTTATTTGGACCACTGGGAGAAAAGAAGAATCTCATGGACACCCTAGGAGTTCCCTTGAAGGCTATGGATATTCCATCAAAACAGCACTTATTGTTTGCAAGCCATTTTCTTTTTTTTCTACATCTTTGCTCACTTCCCCTGTGTAATTATTCTAGCAGTTGCTTGTATAGTCTCAAATCCCAAACAGTAGGGCAGCAAATACAGATGATTCATAAATGCAGTTTTCAGCTTATTCTGCAGGGAAGATCTCATTAGATGAAATAGATCATATGTTATTTCCTTCTTCCCAATCAATTGCTTTTATTTCAGTCCTACATATGCCTTCTGACCTTAAAATATTCTTCCTCATATACTAAGCAAAGTAAAAAACCATACCCTGTAATTTGTAACCTTCTTTTATTTCTTACATCTCCTATTTTTTTTGTGCTCCCACTAGGAGATTACTGGTAGTTCAAGGCCAAGATTGCAAACCTTGCATGCCTAGTGCAAGACCATTAATTCCATAAGAAAGCTTTTGTAGATGGCCTAATTGTAATAAAGGTCAGTACCTTTATTCCCACTGCAGTGAGTTCTCAGCGCCGCAGAAATTCAGGCTCTTTCTGATTTGGTACAATTCCTGTGCCTGGAGCAGACACATTTTCTGTAGCATTTAGAAGAGGAGATTGCATACAAGAGGAGATTGAAAACCTATACCCTGAATCTATGGAGTCATTTTGGAAATTCCTCTGCAAGGCCAGTTGAAGATCTCTACTTGCCTTCACCATGAGTGGTAATCATGGGTTTTGGTTCAGTTCACCAAAACTGATACCATCAGTTGCCAGTCACCTGCTCTGGTATTAGACGTAGACTGGTGTTTCCGGGTTAGTTTTGAAGGCAGATGTGGAAATTAGCAGTAGGTATTCTAGTGATTTTTATTTTTAACCACAGTTCAGATAGATTCAATCTAAATATGTGTCTATCCATTTCAGTGAATATTATCGTTGTTTTCTGATGACCAAATTGCTTTGCAAAAAGCCTTAGACACTGGCTGGGCTTCCCTGTAAGAAATTGTCTCCAGTGTGCTTACTTATGCTTTGACCAGAGACTAATTTTAATTTGGAATTAGTAAATGACAAGAAGAAAAAAACATGCAAGGGTGAAGAGCCTTCTCAGACATATTTGAATGCACATCTCAGCTAAGAAACAGGATGTAATGCCATCATATAGCCAAAAAGACGCTTTTCTTGTTTAGGGAACTGAGGAAATAACGTGTACATCTATTTTTGACTTAAGTCCTACATAGCAGAATACTGTTTCGGTATGATTGGTGACCCTGTTGTAGAGGGATTGGGATGCCATTCTGAAGTCCATCATTTCATGAGCTGGTCCCTTTCAGTGCAATTACCTTGCCAGAACCAGCTCTCCTTGCATGCCCAAATCCAGGCTTTCATCCCCATCCTCTTATCTGGAGTGCCCATTTTGGCTATACTGGGTATATTCAGAGTTAATGGGAGCTTCTCTTGTACTGGTACTTTTTAGGGCCAGAGGCAACAATTGCACAACTTCCAGCAGAACTTGTCTTCAGTATCATCGGTTGTGCCTTTAACTCAATTAGTTTGGAGTCTTGCAAATATCGATAGCTTTAAAAAAGGGTTTATTTTGGCACCGGGTGTTTCATATGAATACAGACAAAAATGAGCTATTCTTGAGCAAGGAGGCAGGTAAGCTCTTTTAAAGTACTGCTAGTTTCTAGTAGAAAGAGGGAAAAAAGAGCACAATATTGCAATCATTGAACCATATCCGCATTTCAGTGTGTCTGCTCTCTGAAGTGTTTTTCATTTTCACTGTGCACTTTAGACCTGAAAGGGTTTTCGTGCTTTTTTTCTCCACCGATTTACCATAAAATCTCAAGCTGCTATTAAAAAGTGGGCTAATAACGTTTTTTGCATGCTTTGAATAAAGATGATGATGCACTTGTTTTGGAGTAGTACCCAGAGGCCTCAAACAGGACCAGAACCTCAAACTGTAAGCACAGACAAAGGCTGCATCTATGTGATTGCCCTCTATGGTCTTAGCACCACTGTTCTAGGAAAGAGTGAGCAAACCTTTCTTAGCAAAGCTGTACCAACAAACACCTTTTGTACAGGGGCAGCTGTACAAGCACTGCTTTTTTTCATGCACCAGCCATGATTTCAGTCTATCAATGTAAAGCACAGCTTTGTTGATGTAGCTCCTTCTGTACTAATTTTTGAAAGTGCATTGCATCAAGTATTCCTGTTAGGTCAAGGAAGACGAGTGTTAGCAGTGTGAGGTAGGGCTTTATAAATTATAAAAAGCACATAGTTTTAGTAGAAATGTCATTGCAAAAGTGGTACTTTAATGCCATATGCCACTGTCCTTATTCACCCAGTGCTGCTATAGGATCTTAGACTTTGATATAAGGTGCATGCAAAATAATTTATACTGTTTTCAGTCTCATCTTAAGGAGGTGCTGTTTTGTAAGGAAGGACAACCCGTGAATTTGAAAATTACTGAGCAGAGGCGCTCAACCAGCGTTCCCTGTAGGGCTTGCTGGTATTCACTTGGCACGAAGCAATATTTTCTCACACACCCTTGAAAATGTACTCCAGTCCTAAATTCATTGGGGTTTCCGTTCTTCCATCAGCTGCTCAGTGAAAGGCTAAAATGAACTATAAACATTTAGGAACTAACACCTTTAGGACCTAGCACCGGGAGAGTTGCTGGTTTTCTAAGGTTACGATTGCTGTGCTTAAGCACGGCACAATGAGCTCTGGTCCAAAATTGGCAATGAGATTAGCAGGTCTGACATCTCTTGGTAATTTCGAGGTTCAATTCCCAGTTGAAGCCAGATTTTACATTACAGTCTACTTTTGTCAAACAGCAATGCTTTAGGTGTTGTTATGGTGAGAGATAAACAAATGGATGTGGTATCACTGGGTATGTACTATCCTGTAGGTTTAAACTATGTGTCACATAGATATTCTTGCCAGGCATTTCTAGAGGGGGAGAAGATAAAAATGAATCAACACACAAAATTCAGTTTTACGGAATGAAGCAGCTGTCACAGAGGAAATCAATGGGACATATATGATCAGCCTTTTAGTAATGTGTGATTACTGTAAGACTCCTAATTAGTTGCCCTTTTGACAATACATCTTTTAATACCAATTTATAAGTGTTTGAGAAGGCTGTTTTACATTTTGTTTCTGTTTTGTAACCTCAGGACAAAATCAAGAAACTATGAGCATATGCCCTTATTTGGGAAAAAAAAAATCTCCCTCTGCAATTTATTAACATTTATTTACATAGAATGTATACTCTGTGATGCTGTATAGCCACATAGTGAAAGGAATCACCATCCTGGGATTTATCTTCCGCACTTGGCATTGCTCTTCTCTTAATGTCCAGTTGAAGCCACTGTTGGAGACAGAATATTAGACTCACTGAACCTGTCATCAGACCCAGAATGGTTGTTCTGTATGGGCTTGCATTAAGAGGGTTTAGCATTCAGTGAAAGTATAGGTACCCTGTTACCGTAGTCAGCATACAGCTACACCTACAGATCTCAGGATAAAAACACAGATGGGAAGTCTTCTTTCTTGGTGCTCTTTTTCCCTCATTTCTTCATACTTTAAGGCTGCAAACAAGCAAGCTATGCCTTTTGAAAGCACTCCCTTGATGTCATTTAAGTTACTTTTGTCCTTCTCCCTGGGCATATATGTGCGTATGCTGTTCATTCTTAAAGCCTCTGCAACCTTGGCATTGGTTTTGTGCTGTGCTGTAGGGGATGTAGAGTTATGTTGGAGTCCATGAGGCTCACAAGAGTGCTTTGGCTCACTTGGAAGTTGTTCGCCTAGTTGAGCTGCTTTTGGAAGAGGAGTAAGGCAGGGGAGAGAAGGAAAATACAACAGTGGAATACCTTCAGCTTGGGAAGCAGGGACAAGGTCTTCAGTAAAGTAAACATGCAGAACCCTTAAATAGGTTTTGGGTCCTTCGGGGACAGGATTAAACTCACGTGTCTTTGGGCACCTACATGAAGATGATAATTCCTTCTACTTTGACTGGGAAGAGACACTAGAGAGCTTCTGGGCTCCTGACTTGGCTGTGTGTTAAATTTTTGAAGTGAGGTGGGATGAAACTGGGTCAAAACTTCCTTAGCTCCCTCTGAAAATACCCATCTTTATCAGCATCACCAAGAGTCTCAGGTAAAACCCAACAAGTCATCAGCTCACTAGCAGACCTGTCTCATGCCTTCTTCATTTCAAAGGTCATCTGTCAGGGCTAACCCTTCTGCTGGTCACTGAGAGGCTTTGCTGGAAGATTGGCACTGCTGCTCCTATGCTGGAGCTTCATCAGACCACAAAGTCATTGGAGTTGGTGCCAAACCCACCTAAACCACAGTGTCTCAGCTTAAATGCAAAGACACAGGCAAGTATTTGTCCCATGTGCCTGACTTTCCACAGTTCCTGGTTCCCTGCCCAACTTTTCCCAGTTGGCATCTCTGTCTCAAGAGACACTGTTGCTTTAACAGCTGTTTTGTTTCATTTAAACACCTACCTCAGCTCATGTCCAAAATGCAAACATTTCATTAGCACCTCATCTCCTTAGCTTCAGCCTGCAGCACTCAGCCATAATGAAGTGCTGCACTCAGAAATATAATGCGGGGAACACTTGATTAATGCACTGAGGCAGGTGAGGGGATTGACCCTCTGGGAAAAGCTGTGGACTAAATTCATCTTGGTTGTAATGCCAGTGATGACAGTCTACCAGCTTCACTCAGATCTGTGTTAAGGACCCGAACCAAAGTCCTTGGAAATCTTTCCAGGGTTTTAGCGTCAGACCCAGGATCCAAAGTGATAGGACATAGCTGGTTTCAAGTTAGTCATTTCTAGAGGATGCTCAGCATCACCATGTCCATTGGATGGAGAGCACACATTTTGCAGGAGGAATCAAACCGAGGTTCTCTGTCAAGCTTTGTATGTATACATGCACACATGCTTTGTTAATAAATAAATAAATAAATAATAGCTAAATTATTTTTTCTGGGGAAATAATTTTGCAGCATATGTTTAACCATAACACAAATATTTAATCATCTGTTTCATATTTAGACAAATAAGCATTACCTTTCCATCCACAGCCAGCAGCTAGATCTGCTGCAAAGACTATTTCCACCACTCAGTTATTGATGAAAGCATATTGTTTTAGCAGAGATTTAAAAACACTGTTAGCAGCTGAGCTAAATAGAAGTAAGGCAAATTGTAGTCTGCACAGTAATATTGAAAGGTGAGAAAAATCCTTATTTTCTGCTTTCCAGGAATATAAGATCTTTGCGAGAAAACTCCATGTTGTGTAGAGCCAGCACAGCAAAATAGTTGATTTTTTTGGTCACTGTGAAAGAATAACACCTCCTTTTTGCCTGCAAGGAGATAAGCTACCGAAGTAAACTATAGAATTTTATTAAGAGCTACAGCGATTAGGCTTCAAGATTTTAAAACACTGAAAAAAAAACACACTTAAAACGCAATGTTTTTTTAGTATTTCTTTTTGGCCATTGAAGTTAACCTGTTTTTTCTGTGCACACACCACATTTGTTAAGATGACTTTTAGACTACTTAGGAAAATTAGTTTAATAATTAGTTTAAGAAATTGATGTATGGTTAGTAATTTCTACTTAACAGCAAATGAGAACGGGATCCCAGCTCTGAAATGTAAAAGCTTGACAACAAAAAGATTTTTGCAGTAGCAATAAAGGAAGAGATTTTCCGCCATTTTAGTTTGCTTCAGTGATGGAAGCATTGGCTACTCTATACTTTGGAAACCAAGCTGTGAGGCTCAGGAGAAATGTTGTCTGTTAATCATGGGACCAGGGCAGTAGCTTCCAGGGAGGGGAAGATCTGCTAAAGGTAAAGGAGAGATTTGGCACAAAAGCAACTGAGTTAAGTTGTCATTAATTAGGTTGGAGAGTAGGGGCTTTTTACTGTCAGGGGTGCCCGATTCTGCCTCTGTTTTCCAACAGGAGCTGTGGTGATATGAGAAACCATCCAACTTGAAGGACATTTAAGTTTATGATACACATGGCATTATCTAAGTGAAACGTCTTTGCTGGGATTAAAAGCACTAGCAGTGGCAGGTCTAGATGTCCTTGCTTCTCCTTTAACCTTGTTGTAATTGAAAATTCTTGAAGGTCACGTGGATATAACAATAAAATCCAATTCTGGTTCAATGTGGTTTTATTCTCCCATTGTATCTGACTGTGACTGGTGAGGTGACATCAACATGCCTTGCACTGAGAATCACAGAATCATTAAGGTTGGAAAAGACCTCCAAGATCATCTGGTCCAACCATCCCCCTACCACCAATGTCACCCACTAAACCATGTCCCTAAGCACCACGTCCAACCTTTCCTTAAACACCCCCAGGGACGGTGACTCCACCACCTCCCCGGGCAACCCATCCCAATGCCTGACTGCTCTTTCTGAGAAGAAATGTCTCCTAATTCCCAACCTGAACCTCCCCTGGTGCAACTTGAGGCCATTCCCTCTAGTCCTATCACTAGTTATCTGCAAGAAGGGGCTAATCCCCAGCTCCCCACACCTTCCTTTCAGGTAGTTGGAGAGAGCAATGAGGCATTTGTGCCATGTGTTGCTGTTGTAATGCTCTTCCTTAGCGTTCTGCTGGAGAACAGGCCGTGCTGTAACCTCTTTTCACACATCACATTGTGGGTGTGTTTCGAAACAGTCAGGAGTAAATACTGAAGTATTTTCATTAAAGTGAGCCATGGAGTGTACTTTAGGCTTGCAACATGTAGAAATCCCATGGGACTGTCTTTGCTTTGAAGATCAGAGGTATGGGTTTGATGACTACACTTTCAACATGCAGAAAATTGTTGAGAATGGCAACTTAATCTCAAAGGGAAGGTTGGATTCTGTAGTCAGTGATAGCTGGAGGTGTTTCTTTGTGGGGCAGGCCTGTCTCATAGCTAGACACTAACCAGCAGAAGAAAACACTGTCAAAGTATATTATTTATCTCCGCACTATCAGTTTCACCAGCTGGTGCGGCTGGTCTCATTAAAAAGCCTTGCCTGGAAGACAGTTGAGTCAGTTCTGGTTAGTTACTAAGCAGAGGTTTAAGGCTGAACGAAACCTTCAGGTTGGGTAGGCCTCTAGTGCTGTAATTTAGCGATCACAAGGCCAGCATGGTTCCGTGTGACCCTGGATGTGCTTCTAGATTAACCTGTGGGAAGCTATCCATGGGAAAGCTCTTTGCGCAGGGTAGCCCGGGGCGTAAGGTGCACCACAGGAGGTCCTGAAGTTGTTACTGTGGGGCTGGCTCCTTCCTGAATGGAGCAATTTGAAATGTCACGGCTTATCAAAATCTCCGTGGGGGCACCTGCTGGTTCTCTGGATGAAGCGGTGTAACTCAACTATCTCTGCATCGCCGTGACAGCCTGACAGAGGTTATGTGGTGGGAAGTGTTCTGTATGGAGCCTAACCCTTGCAGATAGTTACTGAATAGCTTCCATGGGTGCCCCAGCCCTGCTTCCAAATTCTGGTGCAGCCGATAGCAGCAACCTGCTTCACAAATGGGTTTTGAAATATATTTTTGTGCATGTTTCCTTAGGGATTTCCCCATCCCCACTCTGTCACCCCTGGCTCTTAATTCCTTCTTAATCTGAGCACAGAGCTGATGAACACAGAAGCACTATTCCCAACCTGCATTAGAATAAAATCAAGACCTCTCCCTCTCCTGTCTAATGCAATAAATGTTAACTAACTCCATTTTAGGCTGCCCCGATGGTCAGGGAGAGGAAATGTTGCCCTGCCCCTATAAACTAATGTGTGTGGAGGAGGGAGTGCATGTCAGAGGTCTCGACTTTAGGTTCGCTAAAGTCCTTTCTTACTCAGTTCCTCTCCCTTGCAGGCCATGGTGGAGACGGTGAACAACCTCCTGCAGCCACAGGCTCTGAATGCATGGAGGGACCTGAATGCAAGTGAACAGCAGCGCGCAGCCACCAAGTTACTCGACACCGTGGAGGATAGTGCCTTTGTGCTGGCCGATAACCTGCTGAAGACGGACATCGTCCGGGAAAACACCGACAATATCCGTAAGAAGCAGAGCCCATAAATACTGAGAGCAGCCAGAAGGAGAGTAAGGGCTGGGGAGCCTGGCTTCTGTCTTGGCCATACATTAACTGGAGAGCAATCTGTTAGATGTGGCTTGGCATTTTGTCTGAAAGACTTAGAAGTCTTTACAAAAGAGCCTAAAGGAATAAGGCAACTCTCTACCCTTGAAATCCCATGGAAAATGAACACCTAAACTGCCTTTATTACTCCTGGCTTTAAGTGCAAAATATCTGCTAGGGCAATGAGAGCATCGCTTCAAAGGGAGATGGTTCATTGTAATGCAATTGTGTTTCATTTCATACAAATTTGTGTCTTTATTTGGCTGATTGTTGATTTTAATTAAAAAACAAGCATGATGGAAAGCACCAGCACTCCCACTGTGCATATGTAAAATGAGAACAACTCTTCTTTCTTTTTCTATGAATACAGATCCTGAGCACTGATAACATTTACAGAAAGTACCAATCGCCAGTGGCAAAGAAGTAACATTTTCAGATTTTCATTTTAACCATTGTCCTTAATATCCTGAGGTTCTTGTTTACAAGAACTGGTTGTCTTTTGTGTTCCACAGAGAGTAGAATTTATTTGCTTTTTTTTTTTAATTAAATTTAAAACTTCTTCAGGGCAGAGATTTAAAAAGAAATAGGAGTCCAAACAGAGTCTAGTGTGAAACACTGTAACTTGATTCTTCTACTTTCAGGTGGTCTGGAGCACCATTTCTTAACTTCAAAGTGTTGTGCAGAGGATTGTTTCAGTAGTAATTTTTCTTATTGTTGGTCTCTCTTGCATGCAGAGCTGGAAGTTGCAAGACTGAGCACAGATGGGAATCTGGAAGATCTTAAGTTTCCCCAGAACATGGGCCATGGTAGTGCCATTCAACTGTCAGCAAATACCTTGAAACAAAATGGTCGAAATGGTAGGTCCAGAACCTCTGGCCATGCTGGCCTTCTGAATCAGTCATGCTTTAGGCATTTTTTATGAACAGCTTGTAAACATTGTTTTGTGTTTAACCAATTGTAAGCATAGTATTAATCACTGTGTTAATATTTACATTAATGTTAATACCAGCTTACCAAGCCCTTAACTGCAGGCTAAGTTGGCTGACAAGGAATGTATTGTATTGCCGAGTGACCGACAGCCTTCAAAAGCATTACGTGCTGGTAAAAATGTGCCAGATCCCTACATGATGTTTCTGTTGGGGCACTGTGCTGAGTCCAAAAAAGTCCTTGTAACTACTATTGTCTGCAGTGGGAGCCTTCATATAGGATAAGAGGCTTGTTTGAGTAACCTGTTCCACAGTGGGGCACTCTGCAAGTATCTGAAAAGAGAGGGAAGAAATAATAGTAGCATATATTAGTAACGAGCCAGTGTAGCAGAAAAGGTTGATTAACTGTTAAGAGTCTAAATCTTCAGTGCCTTTCTCTCTGTAGCTTATGAAGCTCCTGATATACCATAAATTAAAGATGATGTTGTACGTGAACGGTCTTCAAGCTGCCAAGTCATTTATTTCCAGATCAGGAATTTGAACAGACACATTTGTTGATCTTTCCAGCCCCACTATAGACCAACTTCAAACTGCCAGGCTTTCTACTAATGGGCCTGACATGCTCCTATTTATGAGTTCCTTTAAAGCTTGTACTCCATTTGGGTACTTTACCACACTGCAAGGAGTCTGCATTCCATGGGGGCTGTCTTTTCAACATTAACCTGTATGTAGGGGGAAAGCACTCTACTACAGACTTAGATCACTGTAGGCAAAGCATTGAATGATAGGACATTATTACAGCCAGACCAGATGCATTAAAACTGCCAAAATTTCTGACAGTTTTTGAGAGAAGAATTTGGTTTTGGCGGTTCAGAAAGAGAGCTTTGCCATAGAATTCCTTGATGGGGTTTGGTACTTTTGTATGTACAATTTAAAGAAAGTTTCATTTAGAGTTGGTGTAAAACCCAAAATGAGTAGCAAAATTGCAGTGGGATGTGTATTTCACTCCACTAGTGGACTTTGGAGAAGATTAAAAAAAAAAAAAAAACAAGAAAGAGAAATTTTGTTGGCAGCAGGGAAGGGAAAGTCTGTATTTCTGAGCATGATATCAGTGGAGTTCTGGTCAAATCAGGAGACCCCCATCAATTTGTACCAGCTTGGCACCCACACAGAGATTGCCAAACAGCTGGGAATAACATTGTCATAGAAGGATTTAGGTTGGGAAGGGCCTTCAGAGTCATCAGTGCTTCACCTTCTGCAGAAGCTGGGGTGAAACAAAAGATGCTTCCACACAGCTAATATTTATAAGGCAAACTAATCACATTTGGTTCTTATTTGTAGTCTGTGAAATAATATGCAAAACTGAAGGCAAACTGGATGGTTTCAGCTTAAAAAAAAATGGTTGGTAGTATGTTGTGGGGTTTTTTCTGCAGGTTCCCTGTTGGTGGATTTTTATGGAAAGAGGGGCTATCTGATTGGCAAATTTCTGCAATTTCTGTTTTATCCTTCATGTGAGATTGGAATTGTGTTGGAAAGTTTTGGATTTCTTCTCCCAGATTTGACCCCACACTTTCTGAGGTTGTCTTAATTTATTAATGGAGTTTGCACTAGACTAAATTATGGCATGATATATTTTATATGGCATCTCCATGGCGGACCAGAATGAAATATGTTTCCCAAGCATTGCCTGGAGAATAGTGTTAAGTCAGATGGGAAATGGGCCACCTGGCCTCTTTTCCCTGGAGCCCGTTACTCCCACTTATGCCAAAAATAAGCCCACCTTTGCTTCTGCTCTTCTCATCCTTGGACCTCCTATCGCACCTCATGGTGCTCATTGGAATAGGCAGGAGAACATGAATTTTCATATGCCACATCTTGGTCCTTCTAACATTTACTCAAAAAAAGTTTTAAAGTTGGTTCAGAGAAGAGGTTTGTCATCTAAAACAAAACCTAGTGCGATGACCTGGATATCGAACTTCTCACTACCCTTCTAGGTGAAATCAGGGTGGCCTTTGTGCTGTACAACAACCTGGGCACCTATCTCTCCACGGAGAATGCCAGCATGAAATTAGGAACAGAAGCAATGTCGACTAATCACTCCGTCATTGTCAACTCACCTGTCATCACGGCAGCAATAAACAAAGAGTTCAGCAATAAGGTTTACCTAGCTGATCCCGTGGTGTTTACTGTCAAGCATATCAAGGTGAGTGAGTTTGAAAAGCTTTTTTTTTTTTCTTTTCAATTTCTAAAACAAAGTGCCACAAAAGTTGGCTGATCTGAGGCCTCCAGCAGACTTTGATTAGATTTAGAATTATACATTTTTTCCTCTGCACTTTGTGTTATTTATGGCAAATGTCTCTTTTACATTGCATTAATAAAAGTAACGAAAGTCTCCTTTGAGCTGATGTCCATTGCTCAGTTGCTGACACACGTCATTCTGTAATTAAAAACTAACAATATATTAGAATGGGCCATAATGTTATTTTATCATGGTGGCAGGGGATATTAGAGGAAAGTGGAATTACAGTGAAAGAGGACAGCTAGTCCTATTAGCCAAGCACAGTCATTGCAAAAGTTGATTGCTTAAAGCAATTAATTTCTCTGCTCTGCAATGCAAATGAAGCAATCTGGTTTTTAGAGCTGAATTTAGTCTATGTCTGAAATTAATCAAGAACAAAGAACTAAGTTTGCATTAGCAAACAGAGGAGCAACAACCTAACTTTCTTTGGTGTCGACAAGTAATACTTGACATCTAAGTCATTGCTGATTATTTATCTAAAATTAAAGGGTAAGAGTTACAAAATGCCTCTGGGAAAAAATAAATAAATAAATAACGCATTTAGAAATCTCTGAAACCCTATCATTTTACTGCATTTACTCATTGCTTCCCTGCAGCAGTCAGAAGAAAATTTCAATCCAAACTGTTCATTCTGGAGCTATACCAAGCGTACAATGACAGGGTATTGGTCCACCCAAGGATGTCGCCTCCTGACAACTAACAAGACACACACCACGTGCTCATGTAATCACCTAACCAACTTCGCAGTCCTGATGGCACACGTGGAAGTTAAGGTAGGCATTGCAAATTCACAGGCTGCCAATGGACTGGTCAGAAAAAGTGGCTAATGTAACACAATTTATGTGTGACCCCCACAAAGGGCAGCTGCTCAGGGAAATTGCTGTGTGGTGGCAACTCACACCAACAAATGGTGGGAAATATCGCATGTAAACCTTCTTTCTGCAACATAGTGAAAAAGGAGACAGTCACACCTATACAAAGGCTGCACTGAGCTCCTGGCATGGGAAGTTCAGAGCTGCAGAAGACAAGTGAGCAAAATTGGCCGTTAGTACCACATCCTTTGCTTTACTGGTCCAGAACATCTCCTGGCTGGGTCCTTGCTTGCGGGGTCCTTACTGTGCCATCTGGGAGTAGAGAGCACCGTGGGTGGTGGGACAGGATCGGACAGAGCCTGCCTTGTGGGGTGTGAGTTGGGTGCCCTGCTTGCAGGGCAAATACAGTGCTGCACTTACTAGTGAGGTGCATGTGTGGAGCCGTTTTTTCCAGCCACCAGCTAAAGATACATTCTCTGTGTCTCTCTGTGGCAGCAAGCTACACATAAAAAGGAAGCTATTATACCATCCTGTCTGGATTGTCCATCCACCCAAGGCTGGTACATGAGCAGTTAATTCCTTCGCCTGCATTTAGGTCCGTGGTGGTTTCTCACATGACTATCCCCACTGGGGCTAATGAAGTTACTCCTGAAAATATGGGATTTTCAGTTGGGATTTTTTTTCAAGAATAGGAGAATGGTTGAGTCAGTCCTCCATTTCCAGAGCTGTCTTGGCAGTCATTAGTTGAAAACAATCTCACCTGATGTAGAAAGAAGAGAAAGCCCTGATTCCTGAAGGACTTTGTCTTCACGATTTTCTGTGTTGTAATGTCTCCATTTTGTGTGCCTGGCACCACTGCAGGATTCACTGTTCTGAGCTAGATCCTGTAGGAGCTTCTGTGCGGGCAGAATATTTCAGAGCCACTTCCATGGCTGCATAACCACAAAAGCTATTATAATTTTAAAAGACCTTTTCTTAAATAGTCTTCCAGTGTCATTCCTTTGTATATTTTTGTTTCACTTAATAATCTGAAGAGGAATGTGAAGAGCTGCAATAAAATATATATTAAAGCACTGTCATGCATGACCAAAGCTCTGCAAAAAAGAAATGAGAGCCTGGCGGCTCATTTGCCACAACAGCTGGGTCCAGCTGAGAAGGACAGGATGGATCTGCTGCTGCAGAATGACATATTCATTGTATTCTGCAGGATTCACTACCAGTCCAGGAGATGTGTCATCAAATGGCTATGGCATTATCCTGGGGGTTGTCTGAAGAAATGCCCTATTCAGAGCACATGCTTACAGGATAATGGTATTCAGCAGTCTAAGTCTGTTTTTGCCAGTTTCCCACAACTATTTGAATTTTCACAAGAAATGTATGTTTGTCTGGTTATCACCTGCCTGGATATAACAGATATACCTGAGTCACCAAAGTCAGAGGTTGCACCTGGGAAATGCAGATAGCTTTCCACTCCATTGGTGTGAATGAACATGAGCTGTACTGCATGATGCAGATATGGGCTAGCACTGAACAGGTCTCTTCCCAAACTTCAAGTAGGTCAGCCTTGTCTGCATGGCATTTCACCTGAACCACACTAGACTAGTAGTGCTGGTGTTATCTCATCTTGCAGAAGGAGAAAGCAAGACCCTTGCTTGCCCATGCTCATCCAACAGTTTGGAAAGACCTACAACTGGAAGCTTCCTGAGTGCCAAACCACTGTGTTATCTGCCCACGGATGTTTTGGGTGTTAGTGAGTGCTCTCAAGATTTTCAGGTCATGTTTTGTCGTTTTGCTGAAGCCAAAATATCGTTGATTTAACAGCCAAATTGGCCCCACTTTCCTGACTCTGATACAACCTGACAGCTTCCTGGCATGTCTGTCTTACTGATCATGCTAGTCTCAGGGTGAGGGCAAGTGTTCGCCCTGCAAACATCCGTAGCTCTTCCCTCCAGCTACTCAGCACCTTGCTCTTCCTCATTGTACCACCTTCCTCTGGTCTGCTGGTGGAGATGGCCTTATGGCTAACTTGAGGCAAATAATGGAAGTAGCATGTATCACATTTCTTATTCTGTTGCAATGAGTTGATTTTAAAGTCTTGCTATCCAAATACCTGCTGGTTTGGAGAAGTGGTGTATTGGGTTTATGTGGCAAGGGTTTGGTAGCAGGGGGCTGCTGGGGTAGCCTCTGTGAGAAGAATCCAGAAGCTGCTCCATGTTAGATAAGGGCCAGTTTCAGATGGCTCCAGAGGGACCCACTGTTGGCCAGAGACGAGTTGATAAGCAATATTGTTTGCAGCTTCATGAGACCATACTTAAGAAAGAGGAAAAACTGCTGCACAACAGCAGCTGGGAGAGAGAGGAGTGAGAACCAGCCCTGCAGCCCCCAGGTCAGTGCAGCAGGAGGGCAGGAGGTGCTCCAGGCACGCAGCAGCAGTTCCCCTGCGGCCTGTGGAGGGGCCCCTGGTGCAGCAGGCTGTCCCCCTGCAGCCCACGGGTCCCACACGGAGCAGATCTCCACGCTGCAGCCCGTGGAGGAGCCCCCGGTGGAGCAGGTGGATGTGGCCTGGAGGAGGCTGCGGCCCATGGAGAGCCCCCGCAGGAGCAGGCCCCGGGCCGGAGCTGCAGCCCGTGGAGAGGAGCCCACGCAGGAGCAGGGGTCTGGGGGGAGCTGCCGCCCACATGTGGGGGACCCGTGCTGGAGCAGTTTGCTCCTGGGGGATGGACCCCGTGGTACGGACCCATATCTGGAGCAGTTCTTGAAGAGCTGCTGCCTGTGGGCAGCCCCCGCAGGCTCAGTTCAGGAAGGACGGCATCCCATGGGAGGGACCCCACGGGGAGCAGGGGCAGAGAGGGACCGTGAAGGAGCGGAGGAGACGAAGCATCAGAGACTGACCGCAGCCCCCGTAGCCGTTCCCCTGCACCGCTCAGGAGGAGGAGGTAGAAGAGGGTGGATGGGGGGAAGGTGTTTTTAGTTTGCTTTCAGTCCCTCACTTCTCTAGCTTGTTAGTAATAGGTGAAAAATTACATTAATCTCCCTGTGCTGAGTCTTTTTTGCCCATGACCATAACTGTTGAGTGACCTCCCTGTCCTTATCTCAGTCCTTGAACCCTTTTCATCATACTTTCTCCCCCTTTCCCTTTTAGGAGAGGGAGTGAGAGAGTGGTTGTGGTGGAGCTTAGCTATCCAGCTGAGTAAAACCACCACAGGTGGTGGTTTAAAAATAAATGGGGATTGTTGTCATCCATTGACTCACACTCATATCTTGCATGCATACTTTACTGTCTTTTTGTTGTCTTGTGTTTTGTACAAAAAGCGTTCCTTGCCTCAGAGACTTTTTAGTCATCTTTGAGATAGGACAGTCCTTGGGGAAAGGATGCTGCGTGCTTGTGCAGGACCTCACACAGTGGCGTTTTGGTCAGTGGCTAGGGTCCCTAAATGTGACTGGCATATACACAATTAATAGTATTCTAGAAGTTATGCCACAAAAACAATTTTCTTCTGTAATCGAGATCTGTAATTTACTGACTTCAGTTTGGTGGGTTTTTGAAACCGTAGTTTCTTCACTGTAATGAGTATTCTCAAAACCTTACCTAATAGGACTGAACACCACACGTCATGGCAAGTGGACATCTGAGTCCTGCTCCTTAATCAAAAGGCAGTACCAATCTGACAAGTGTCATTTCTGGTCATGAATGATCTCCCTCCCTGATAGCATGGCAAAAGAGCGTGTTCTCCTGAGGAGACCTCAGTGGCTGCTCTGGGAGCTGCGGGCTGGGATTTAATTATTAGCAGTGCGTATGTGGCAAGGCGGAGTTGGAAGGTAGCACCGTTGAGCAGGTGATTGATGGCCATCTGGCTCTCAGCATGACACAGCAATATGTCTTTGTCCAGAGGGGCAGAAAATGACATTGGCTGACCATGGGTGGCAGGGATTTATTAGTATGCATCAAGAGACGAAGTTGCTGGTATCAATTCCAGTCTTAATAGGACTTCCATTAAGGGGAGGAGATTTTACTTTGGAAGGTGCTTTCTGCCTGTTAAAATAAGTTGGGCTCGGATTTGCTTATGCACCCCAACAGAAAGCCTCCCTGCAGACTTGATTTACATGCACAGTGACTTGGAGGCACCTAGAAGCCCCCCTGGAAGTGACTTTGTTCTAGAAAGCCTGGCCATGGAAAACAGGCATGCCTAGAAAAATCCTACCTTAGATATTCTTTTCCAGGACCGGGACAAATATATTTCACCACGGTAAATAAAAGTGCCCCAACCCAAGGGCCTGCTGTGCACACAGTCAGGGTGTATAGCTGCAGGGAAGAGCAACGCACCACGGGTACCTGCAGTACCCCTTAGGCTGCTGTCAGGGTCCTGTGTAGCATGGAAAGAGAACAGCATGCATGTAGTGACCTGTGAGCAGGACCTTGCTCATGCTTTCTCCCAGCAAGGGTTGACCTTATGGACCCATAGTGGTCCTTGCCCTTTTGGACAATTTTCCAGAGAAAATGGGAACCAGTCTTTGGAGAGAGAATGTAAGACTTGGAAACAAATCACTCTTTTCATCAGCTGGGAAGTGCATTTGGCTTGTTTTATAGGAAGATTATTGCAGTCTCGTGGATATTTTGCTAAATTATGAGATACATTCAACATGGGTGAGGTCTATGTGAAATATCTATCAGTTATTTGTATCAGTGAGATGATCATTATGACCCTTAAATGCTATAAAAACAGAGGTTACCATGCCATGGGAGAAAGCCCATAGTTAAATAAGCCATTCTTCCTATGTAATTGCTGCAGAGTTACTTCTCAAAATTTACAAGCTGTTTTTCATATAAGCTTGCGCTTTGCATCATAATAATTATAGCAGATGCATCTTAAATGTACCATGGGAAAAATATGCAGCCAGAAAACAAGTTCAGAGCTAGTGGGAAAATGCAATTAAAAATCACCCAAAACGGAATAAACAAAGGTACCTTAGGGTTGATAAATGTTGCTTATCAGTGTGTAGTGAATGCCAGAGCTTACTCTTCTTTAAATAAATATAAAAATAAATAAAACAAAAAGGAAAAGTGAAAAAAAAAAGAAAGGTGTTTTAACTCTAGCAATTAATCTGAAGCTTTCAAATGTTATTCAATACCACACACACATTACATCATGCTAATTATTTGGGGAATGGAAGCATAAGGCAAGCTGGGGAGAGAAAGGAATAAAAATATATGAAGTCTAAATGGAATGCAGTGGTCCATTGCCTAAAGCAATACAGCCATTTCAGATAAAAAGAGCAAGCTAAAGTTATTGCAGTGCTGTCTTATCCATATATTAGCACTTGTGGGATTAAACAGCAGTGAATGAAAGCAGAAGTGGGTGAAGGATTGCAAAAACACTAACTGCAGAATTAAATTACTGAAACCGTTATATGATGAATTTTGCAAGACAAATCATTTTGTACCATCAAAAGTGTTATTTCTCAAAAAAAGGTATATTACACATTGCAATACGTAACTTATTGTAAGGTTATTAAATAAGAACTGTTTTAATTAAGCAGAGAAGTTATTAAATCTGCTTGTCTTGAATGAGATTTTAAAATTCCAGATACAGCAATATTTCAGTTTGTGTTAGGAATAGAAATCTGTGACACCGATGAACTCCAAGAATAAGACGTAAAAGGCACATTCAGTTATATATTGCATACTGCTGTTGCTATGAATGTTTTACCTACAAAACGATGTTAGCATTTGTCTAGCCTCTCTTGGAAAACTACCCAAACCTTGTTGTTAAGAATATCTAGCGTGCTCTCTGACTGCCCTGTCATGAATCACAGAAATTATCTATGGTGAACCTATTAGGTCAAGTAATCTATGCCTACAGGGTCGATTCGGAGTGGTAACCGGTGGCAACCCTTGAGCTTTTTGTCTAGGTAGGCGAGTAAATCACTGCAGGGAGTTCCTTGAGTTCCCAACCCTCAGTTTAACACACACTGTTTTGAACTGAGCTGTAGCTCTGTCCTGCTAGTCCTAGTTCTGCCAGTTGGACTTTCTTGCTGGTCAGCATCTGGGCATTCCCTGAAGTATTGATGCAGATCTGCTCAGGTAACTATGGGGTGCCTAGCCTGAAAAAAAATGTAGAGTCTGGCTTCAAAAAGATTTAGGCTGAACCGTGGAATCTGCTGCTTACTGAATTTGCAGTTTCTGAGCTCTGCACTTACAGGTGCCAGAAATTTGAGCACACAGAAGCTTATCAGCCATAGCTTCCTTTCCCACCAGTTCAGTGAGTATTTATTTACTTAGCGTCATCCTTCTTGGCTCTCTGACTCGTGAGCTGTGGCTAGACCCTTGGTAAGGAACTGTGTCGCAGAGAGGGGACTGCATCACCCCTCTGTTGTAAAATTCACCATTGAAATAGCTCCTGTTCACAAGCACTAAGCCTTGCCTTTTTATTGCCACCACCTTCCTTTCTCACTAAGTGTAAGGTTCAGGGCAAGCTCCCCCTTGGTCAGATTTTAGGCTATGAAAGACAGTATTCATCTCTGGCTAAATGTGCATCTCTTTGATCTTTATCCCTCCAGTCCAATTCATCCTACCATCCCATCCCCTAAATAAAGTCCTTAAGTTAGGGAGATTGTTGTGCCTTGATCGTATTTAGGCTGAATTTTTCAGGCTCACTGTGTGTCTTAACCATTTGGATTGGTCTTTGGCAACCAGTTCAAGTCACATTTTTGAAAGAGGTGAATGAGGTGTATAAAAATACGGAAAGATTATGCTTTGGCTCTTACAAGAGTAAGCAGGATGAGATAGTGGACGAGAGGACACACAGCTTGTGCTGTTTGGTAGCTTAGAAAGTGTAGCTGAGTACTTGAGGACTGAAGGGAAGGTCATGGTGTGGCAAAGCCACGTCCCAGCTGTCTCCTGGAGCCGGGCTGGGTAAGGCCATCAGTGTGCGACAGCAGAAGCTGGCGATGCTGCGACCAGATTTTGCTGGGAACTCAAGCAAACGAGCCAGCAGCTAGGCTGGCTAGACATCTGCAGTGTGAGCTTGGCACCGCTGCCGTAGCTCATTTCTTGGGCTAGAGATGCCTTATGAGTAAGCAAAGCTGTGCTGCTTTACTAACTCCAGCCAGCATGGGAGAGGGCCAGGACGTTGCAATCACTGGTCTGAGCCACTTCACACAACCGATGCTTCGCTGCATCACACAACTGAGTCTCTCCTTGCCACAGGGAAGTTGCAGCAGTGTGAGCAAATGAGATGGAAACCCCGAGCTGTTTCCACACCCTACATCCACAGCATGGTCTATAATGCATGGTGAGGTGAGATCTGCACCCATTTATCTGTCTGTGTATGGCCTTGTATCTCTTTCTTCTGGCAGTGAGGGGCTCAGTGGCTTGTGCTGGATGCTGTGTCTGGTTTTTGCATTTGGGGGAGAAGTTTGTGGGAAAGGGTTCTGGCAGGAGGACTTCATCTACCAAGAAAGGCAGAGGAGCAGGAGGACGGGTTGTACAGCCTGTGCAGAATGCAAAAACAGCTGTGAGGACTAAGACGAGGAGAGGAAAGGCGACTTTGCGTTAGTGCTCGGGGACGCGAGCCTTATTTTAAATGACCACAGTCAGGAGTCAGTGACATTGCACAGGGGCTTCAGGTGGGAATGAAGTTCTTCTATTCCTGGATTAGGTCCTGGCAGTGCCTGTGACAGCAGGACAGAGATGTGCTGCCTTTGCAGAATACAGAGGGGGTGCTACCTGGTTGGTGGCTGCTTTGTCCTTGTGGAGCAGAGGGACAGAAAGGAGGGACAGGATGGGTGCTAGAGCAGTGGGATCCCTCCCATGTCCTATGCATGTCCTGCATAGCCATGGAGAGGGGAAAGCCCCCTTGAAACCTCTCGTGCCTGCATAACCACGGCAAGTGGTGCCATCAGGCAGCACAGACGTGCCACAAGAACCCTTGGGGTTTCCTCCCAGTCTGTGTAGCCCAGCTGACACTTCTGGCATATCTACAAAACCATTTGCTTCTAAAGTAAGTCCTTTGTACTTAGCCACGAAGCATTAGAGCGAAGCTGTAGCAGTAATCCTCTCTTGACACCAGCAATGGGGAAAAAGGGCAGAGGGAGCCCACGCGGCTCTGGAGAGCTACAAATCTGAGGAGCAGCATTAGCAATGTGCAGGAGTTCAGATCTGTCCCACTTGGGTCTCTGCCCAGCCCTGCACTGCCAGCTCCTGCTGGGCACCAAGGAGTCGTATCTGAGCAAGTCAATGACACTGTGTTTTTATTTACTGCTTGCTTATTCCTCCACCCCCAAACATATTACTCTTTCCTTTCCTGAAGGGACAGATTAGGCAAAGGAATGTGTCCTTTGCTGCTGGCAGCTCAGTTTGGCTGCTGTTTTCTTCTACTGATGTTTTTAATAAGGGAGGAAATGGCTGTTCATCTCGGGGAGAGCCATTCTGTCATAAGCTGACATTCCCTGGGATTTGTTTTTATTAGCTCAGCTCTGGTGTGCAGGCACTGCCAGAGCTGCTCATTGATTTCACGGCCCGGATAATATCTCGGCTGCCTGCTCACCCTGTTGTGGTGGCTACCAGCGCTCCTGTAGCTCCTCCTGCAAAGCTTCCCATCAGTGCTCCCTTCCACCAGCACTCTTGGCCCCTCTGGACCAAAAGCAGGGCTTTATTCCAAAGCCAGGGAGCTCTTCCTTCGCTGAGATTTTGGGTCAGGCTCATGCCCAAATTGCAGACGTAAAACTTAATTAATTGAGAAACCCTTTGACAGAAGTGGATTATTTTATTTCTATTTTTACAATGCTCGTGCAAACTTTGCTGCTATCTTTTAAGCCTGCCCTGCAGTTATGGAATTCAAAGGAATAAATCCACCTGGGAGGTTTCACACAGTTTACTTATGAAGCTGTTCCTATGCTGAAAATAATCCGTGTGTCAACTTATCTTTAAAGTTACATCATTTTAGCAGTAACAAAACTCAGTGGCTTGCACGCTGGGTTATGTAGCACCAGTCTTGAAAGTCATGACGTGTTCGGGCAAGTTGGTGTTTGATTGATACTATCAGAAAATTGTCCCTTCTCCTGACATCTGTCATCTCCCATGGGCTCTTCTGGTTGCCGAGGTCTTCAGGAGATTATTGAGAAGCACAAGTTGACTGTTACCAGCACACCGATGGTTTCAGATGCATTTCACGTGCTTTAGGGACCTTAGGACTTGCAGAGTTCTGGAATGATGTCATTAGTGCCTGTATCGAAGCCATTTTGTCCTTGGTCAGGGAATGCTTGAACAGTGCTGGGCAGGAGAAGGGGAAAGAGAAGAATTTATTGTTCTGTGGGTCTCTGTGGTCGGGGTAATGGGCTCAGACGTTGTGATGCAGGTACAAAATCTTAGCGTGCTATTTATCATACTTAACTCTGCAAAGCCACATGCAGTTTGTACAAACCAGGTATGTTTTTGCCTTATTTGTCATGCCGTGATACAGGTGGTGGCAAGGATAATCTCATGATACTGAGGAGTGATTAACCCTAATTACTCCTTCTTCCACAATATTCATGAAGTTGGCACACCCTATCTGACCTGTTGGCAGCGCAGTATTCTGCAGGTTTTGGTCTCCAGTAAAAATGAAAACGCCCTTTTGTTGGACTTGCTCGTGTGAAAGCTCTGCATGTATCTGGCCAAGGGACAGGAGACACTGCCAGGGAAAGAAAACCGGTGCTTATCCAGTCCTCACGGCCCTGGGGATTCTGCTGTGGCACCCAAAATTGGTTATCCCAAACGAGATGGAGCACACCTAGCCTTTGAAATCTGTCCCACTTCTTCTCTTGGACTTTACAAGAATAGCTGCAAAATCTTTTTTTTTTTTTTATTTTTAGCCCTGAGGTGTTTTTAAATTGCTCTTGTTCCCAGTTTATTGTTATTATTCCTCCTTGTTTGTTCTTTTGCGAGTTTGTTGAGGCTGGGGAGGAGGTTGTAATTATGGAGAAGTTGTTTTTATGGTCGTTTCCCAGTACTCCAGGGATCGGTGTGATGTACATAAAAACAGTATTAACGTTACGATTAATATTAAAAAGAAGAGCAGTAAGAGTGATAACAATAATACAGGAATGAAGTTGGCATTCCTTGCTAAGTAGGGCGAGCGTCGTGGGCAAGCAGCCCCTCCCTGAGGTTCATGCTCTGTATAGGTAGCAAGATTCCTTTCCGCAAGCGAAACCACCCGTAATCCTGCATTGTGTTTTCGTGTCAGTAGAGCAGTGATTTCTTGATAGAAGTGCAGGAGCTGAGACCTTGTGAGGTTTGCTTCATGCAGAGGAAGATGCTCCAAGAGTGTTCCTTGTGCCAGGCTAGCTTTTTCTTGAGATATGTGAGTCTGTGCCGTTGGCCTTGTGTCACTCAGTCTTCCCAAGTCTGTGTGGTTGCTTTCTCCTTATATCCACCCACCTACTAGCCCCAGAGCCTTCTGTCACTTCTGCTTAGCAGGTCCATCTAATCAGGTGAGCTGGCACGATTGCTCGGGGAGATGTTATCTTGCTATTCCCCGGCAGCCTCAGATGAAAGAAAGAGTGATTTGCAAGACACGATGTTTGCATTAACATTTTTCTGCACTGAGTTAAGAGGGATGGATGAGCTGGAACGGCACCGAGATAGAGCAATGCGCAGCCACCAGGAAAATGATGTGCACTTCGTCTTCTTGTTTTTCTGGGTGCTGCTGAAGTAGCTGGATGTAATAGGCATTTCTATCATGGTCTGCAAGAAGCACATGAGAATTTCTCGCCTCTCTGTTGTGCTGGAGACCCTTAGCTCGTTAGAGATCAGAAATGCTCAGAAAGAACTGCAGGAGCATTTGGGGAAAGGAGCCCTCATCTCTCCACCCCCTTCGGGGAGTCTTCCTGGAAAGAAAACTTCCATCATGGAAGAGATAGAGGGGAAAGTCACTCCCCTTCTTTCATTATCATTTGATGCCTATCACTCACGCTGATAAAGCCAAAGAGCTGAAAGGTTTGAGTTGCTGCTCACGGGTGCTGACATAGCAGAGTGTATATCAGGAAAGGCCTGACATTTGATGTGGCTTTATCATTGGCAGGCAGGCAAAGAAAATGGATAAATTAATCACCTTTTCCCTCCATCTGTCATAGGCTTTTATCCTACAGGGAGGAAAATGTTTCCAGTTTGTCCTGGCTTTTTGAAGTGTGACACTATTGTATTTGCCAGCCTATATAATGCCGAAGTCATCAAAATGCCAGAAGTGGGGAGAATGTGAATAGCATTCATAACACAAGCTGGCGGACCACAAAGCTGGGTTTCAAGGCTCTCAGGTCTTGCTGAAAAGGCCCTGGAGATTTCCAGGCAATCTTTCCCTCAGCTCATTGACTCTAACCACTTAGCCCCGAGCAGCCTCCTTGTAACTCACCATATATTTCTCATTTCTTATTTACATTTTACTAAGTAATGATATCTCTAATTTCACCACATCTGGTGGAAACCTGTGGAGTCACTGGTGACTTTTACAGCCTTAGTAAGGTGGTGGAATACCCTCAGTGTTAGGGTCTCAGCACCCCTCCTTTTTTTGAGAAGTGAATGCAGCGCAAGCCTGGGAGCAATCCAGAGATTTATCAGCAGAGATAATCAGCAGAGAATCCAGAGGTTTATCAGCAGAACCCAAGCACACCTATGCTGCCCTTTGCAAAACTTTGCTGCTGGGTTGCCTGATTAGTCCACTGCAATGGCCATGCTTTCATGGTTTGGGGTAAATCCGTGTTACAGGTTCAACACAGGGAACTTTCTAGACAATCTTCAAATTGCTGTTCTGTTTCAATTTAAAACAAAATTAATGTGAATTAAAAGTGATGTCTTTTCTTCTGGGTAGTGTTCCAGGGTTCAGTCGGACATCCCAGGAGTTTTAAAATACAGCTCCAGGGTTTCAAAATTCCCTTCTCTTTCCCAAATGAAAAGAAAGACAAGACATTTAAGCGATCTTTTTCTGTCCAAACCCTTCAAGCTCATATACCTCTGTGGATGTTTAAAGAGGGTCTTTTTTCACTGTTGGTAAATGGTTGTAACAGACTCGTGGTTTTCATCTCCACAATGTTGTTCATATGAAACATTTTTACACCTAATCAAAGTGTGTGATGGTTCTTTAGACAGTGTGTCCTCTTGTTTGCCATGTTTGTGAAAAATGAATCTCATCCTAAATCCAAACACAGCACCATACCAGCTACTAGGAAGTCAGTTAACTGTATCCTAGCCAAAACTAGTCCCTTGTGGCACAGCTTGGTGACTGGATAAAAAATATTTGGGGAAGTGTCTCAGACAACCTCACCCTTTGCCTGGGATGAATTAGAAATCATACAGCATATGACTGATTTTTTTTTTTTGGTTTTATCTCCAGCACAGCGATGCAGTACATGACCTGCTCCTGGACTTCATCACATGGGTTGGCATCCTGCTGTCACTCGTCTGCCTCCTGATCTGCATCTTCACCTTCTGCTTCTTCCGTGGGCTGCAGAGTGACCGCAACACGATTCACAAGAACTTGTGCATCAGCCTCTTTGTAGCAGAACTCCTCTTCCTCATTGGCATCAACCGGACTGACCAGCCGGTAAGAGGCAAAGCACTTCGTGCTCCCGCTGCAGGAGGGAGCAGAAAGTGCACTCTCACCTCTGCATACAGGATGTTCGGTCATGGAGTGGGATATATTCCAGTGCTGCCTTAAACTCATGCATGAGTCATTGCAGGGTGAGGTTGTTAATTGGAAATCAGATCTTAATTACCAAAAGAAGACCAAGACGCTTCCTAGTATTAGCTGTCTTGAGATTTCTTCCTGGATGAATGGGAAAAGTTATTCCCTAAATGATGCCTTACTGCATCTGTTTAATTCTTGACAGCATGTTGCTGTTCAGTTTTTGAAAAGAAAAGGCCCTCTTCATAGAACTGGAATGGATTTTGCATTTTCATAGTCTTTCCAGCTTTTCAAATCCCTTTGCCTAACTCTCTTCCTCTCACTATAACTGTTTTGTTAGGAAACCCCCAGCGTGCATCCTACTGTGTCCACAGCACCCAAGGATATTCACAAGGCATGTTGACATTTGGAAAGTCACTCGGGCAAAACTAGTCGATGGGGAGAATTTGGGAAGAGAAACACAGCCTTTGTGAATCTACAGACAAAACCCCAGTGTGTTGGGGCAGTTATGATCTAGTCTGCACACTTCTGCACATGTATGCATGCATTCATGACTCTGTCTGTCAACACACACACCAGTCAGAAAAGTAAATATATGTATACACACATGCACCTTCCCTGGAGACACACTGGAAGCTGAGGGTCTGACTCAGAGATCACAGGAATGATGGAAAAGGTCTGCTCTCATTTCAGAGGCTGTATGCTCTTTGTAAATAATGCGCGTGTATGTGTTTAATCAACAGGTTATAAAAATCTGCTTATACTACACACATCTTTATATGTTTATTTGCCAGATTACATACATACCTCCTTTTGTATATTTGAATATGGTTTGTATGCCCAGATGTGTCTCTTTGGAAATAGTTCTTACACATTTCCCAAGTGAAAAAAAAAAAAATCTTACTTTGGAGATGAACTCCCTCATTCTTATGAAACTTCCCAGTAAGAGCCTATCTGCATGTAATCTTGACTGTTGCATTAAGTTAGCATAGTACAAACACCTTCTCTTGCTCTTTTATACCTGTCTGCAGATCGCTTGTGCTGTCTTTGCTGCCCTCCTGCACTTCTTCTTCCTGGCGGCTTTCACCTGGATGTTCCTGGAGGGGGTGCAGCTCTACATCATGCTGGTGGAGGTTTTTGAGAGTGAACACTCCCGGAGGAAGTACTTCTATTTGGTCGGCTACGGCATGCCTGCACTGATCGTGGCTGTGTCAGCAGCAGTGGACTACCGGAGCTATGGCACAGACAAAGTGTGAGTGGGGCTTGGCATTACTTGGATCTGGGCCGGAGGATGGGAGAGGGGAGGACAAAGGGAAGCCAAAAGGTGAAAGCTGCTTGTGCAGGCAGCACTCAACTGGAGGGCATAGCTCTGTGTCTCCCAGTGTAGTCCATGATCATGGACTGTTCCCCACCATGAAGAGATTTGCAAAGGTGTTTTCCTGGGAAAGTCTGATGGGGAAAATTTCATCACATCATTTCATAATATCAGCAGAGGTGGCTGTCCCAAGTCTCTGCCCAGACAGCCCAAGTCTCAGTTTGGTCCTGTATCAGCAAGGTCATCCTTTTTCTCTAACCAAAGAGTATTTCTCACATAGATGATGAGACATTGCCTTCTTCTTCTTTTTCATGTGTTCTATCAAATTATTTTGCTTGGAGGCTCAGCTAGGTGGTGACTGTAGGGTACATTACCCTCTTTGCAAATCAGAACAGCTACATCGCTTACCATTATGAATATTCTTAAATATCTTCGGTATTGCTGAAGCTGGTATCAAAGCACAATTTAGATACTCAGCAACACCGTCTAATAGAAAACAAAGGGAAAATTGAGCCTTTGATTTCTTTGCCAGCTTTGTCACAATAGCGCTAACAATGTATTTTTATTGATGTTATTTTATTTTATTTGTTGCTTTCCCTTGTCAGGCTGCCTTTCCTTTGTCATTTTAACTCAGTTAAGAGCTCGGTCTGAAGGCACAAGTAGCAATGAGCCAGTGGCGTTTCTAAAGCTCTTTTTGAGCAGAGGTTGGGTCAGGCTGTGGCAGTAGTTGATATTTTGTTAAATCTAACTGCAAAATTTTTGCCTGAAAACCTCATCGCCATATATGAACCCGATTCTTTGCAGAAGCAAATCTGTAGTGCAGTGGAGCTGCTCACGATCCATTACTGTACCAACAGGTAGGGTCGATCCCAGCTGGATATTTGCATCCTGTTTTTTCCATGAGTGGGAGAAAAGCAACCTGAATTTGTATGTGTCATACTTGGTGGAAAGGAAATGGCCCACACAGGATGAGGGCAAGAGGGAGTTAGTTTTCAAGGAGCTCTACCAATTTATCTCAGGTAGTGTATCCTACTTTGACAGGCCTATGAGTTAGAGAAAAAGTAGCAGAACATCCAGTTGCAGTTTCTGGAATTTGTGCAGTAGGTGAGAGTGTTTCCATCAGTTGATTCCTGCTGTTCACATCCTGTCATGACAAATCAGGTATTGAAACATTCTGTCTCAATAGTCTGTTCATCCCTTCAGGCAAATTTGTTCTTGCTGTGGTGTTTCTACTGAGGACACATTAGGGCCGAAGGGACATAAGTCTGGACCCCTGGAAGGCCAGCTGAGATGCTCTTTTGCATCTGCCATTGCTGGAGCTGCATCTCCACCAGTCTGTTTGGCAGTCTGGTTGTTTAGTGCCCTCAGGGAGTAACTTGGATGACGAGGCGCAGGCTTGCTTTTCTGGCTGCCTCCCACGCTGTTCACCCCATGATTTCTGTTGCAGGAGTTAAGCACCACAGCAATTCTTCTGCATACTTTCCCAATGTTTTGTGCTGTGCATCAAGAAAACCCATCACAGCAGCTAGTTTTTGACGAAAAGTAGCACTAAACACATTGTTTTACAGTGCTCTGTCGCTGTTGGGTATTGAGAATTTCTTGCAGTTAAAGGAATTCCTCAAGCCCAAGGTATCACTTTGGACATGAGACAACCGTGCTACATCAGAGTTTGGTTGACTTGCATCTCTCCCGTCTTTGCAAAGTCCATCTGGATGTTTTGCAGGGACAAACCACATACAAATGTAAGCTGTGACAGTTACCTGCATGCAGCAGCCAGTTGGTAGAGCAGGAACATACGGCACCTAACCATGGCGCCCATAAAGCACCATGGCAGCTTTGCATTGCTGCAACATTTCCACTCCTATAAGTGTGTATAAGTTCCTTTCTGAAGCACAGCAAAATAAACATATTCCGTGGAAGACGCTGCCTTTTCCCAGCCCAAATATTTCCATACATAGGTGGTACAAGCAGAAAGTTTAGCTGAAATTCGCTGGAGGTGAACAACAAAACTTTGCTGTCTTTGTGTTGATGAGGCAGCAGTCATATGCTTCTGCTAGCAAAAGCTCTTCCCCTCCCCACAGCATAAAGTAGTATTTCTAATGACTAAACATGTATATACAATATTTTGCAAATAAATATTTACAGAGATTTGTAGAGCCTAAAATATTTATTTATAATCTCTAATTCTAGAGTGCACAATTTTATCACGTTCTCATACTGGAAAACTAAAAAACATACAATATGTTTTGTATAACTATCATGCTCCATCTGGTTGATGGATGATGATGTATTTTTCTGTGTAATGTTATTAGAAGGGTAGAACTGATTAGAATTTGTAGTGAACTATATGCCAGGCATACATAATTTGATTGCAAGAAGTTGCTTGGTTTTGCCGGGTTTTGTAAAACATCCTCTGGAATATATTACTTGCCTCCCTCCATTATTTATTGCATTTGTTTAAGCAGGACTTATGGAGCTGTTAGTGTTATTTGTTTCTTGCCTGGCATTTGGTGCCACCCTTCATACATATCAGAAGGATTTGCTTAGACACCCCATGTAGGGTTTCTTGATTTCATTTTCCTTTCCAAATCCAACCTCATGCCCACATTATATAGTCAAAAACAGGCAAATACAGTCAAAAACAGTTCCTCTCTCTGTTTCTTTGCTCATCAGTTGGTGCTTGTGATTTTCTGCCCCGGTGTTCATATTGATATTTTGGAGTAGCTGCCCAGCAAAGATACTGTCTTACGGTTAATTATTCCAAAAATTGGCATTGATTCTTTCCCTTTTATTATTGTTTGTTTAAGAGAAGTTCAAATCACCCACAGCAGAAGATTTAGGGCTAATTAGTTCGATGCTATAACCAGGCAGTAGCATAGCGATTACATTAAAAGACCATCCCATTCAGGTCAGTTGGGAATATTCATGTGAGCAAGCTGAGCCCTGTTTGCCCTTTCGCCCAAATTCATCAGAAGTGTTGCATCTCGCCTCATTCTGACTGTCATTTCTAAAGTAAATGTGAAAAGCAGGTAAGCCCCACTGCAGACGCTGATGTCAGGAGACCACAGGTGATTCTGGCAGTGCTCACGTGAACCTCCAAGTGGACATTTCTTACAGACCAGGTCTTTTCAGCAGCACGAGAAAACCTGAGGTCTCAGAAAATAACTGGAAGCAAGCATCATGATCTGAAGGCTGTAACAAATCAGCTGCTGAATCTTAAATGGCCACATCTCAAGTTTTGCTGCAAAAAAATGTGACATCAGGATTGCAGTTTTAAAAACTGCACTTGCCTTGTCCTGTGTGTTAACCGAATCCATTTATCTCCTGTCCACATCTGATGTAATGGGCAGTGCTGCAAAATGCAGAGGAAATATCGTATTTGCAGTTGTTGTTGTTGTGTGAAAATAACTTGTGTTTAAAATTCAGTAAAAACCTGGATTAAGACTTTAGCAGCCTCCCTGTGAGAAGACCTGCTCAAGTAGCAGGCCATCCTAAATTGACAGTCAGAAGCTACTCTATATCACATACTGCCCTGGGTTTTATATCAATGCCTATTACAAATCTCAGAGGAGAGCAGCTCTGCTTTGAATGGCTCAATATATTTTACGAAACGTACTTGTAGGTATATTCATCTACTGGTGATCAAATTCATCGTGCCAGGAATCTCTCTATTGTTTCTCTCCCTCCCCTCCTTGGTATGCCATAAAGCAGGATATACATGGCAAGAAATCCAGCTGTCATAAAGCAAAATGAAAGCCTGGTGTATATACACAGCCTCCAACTCCATCAGCCAGCTGCCGACATCACTTGCATGTTAATGTTGCTGGAAAATAGCTCCTACCAACACGGTACTTCTTGGATGGCCCCATGAACTTGTTTTATTTTCAGTGCTTGTGCTGGGTATTTGGTGGAGGAAGCGTGAGCAATGGGGATGCTGGAGAACATATATTGCACCCCTGAAAGGCACGGCTTGTTCATACATATCCCATTACCACACACAGCCAGGGAGGCTGTATGGCCATGTGAAACGAACTGCTGAACTCCCATGAACAACATGATATGTTAGGGCTCTTCGCATTTTATGGTCCAATGGCAGCTAATGATTGTTTATTGGTTATATTTAATACACACCGGGGATAGTTTAGTATTTGATTTCTCTTCATGCAGAAAATCGAGCAAACTCTTTGTAGTCTTTATTACTTCGAAAAAGCTGTAGGTGAATATAGCGACTTGTCATTGTGGAAAAGGAGGAAATTAAAAAGTAAAGGAAAGCAGCTCCACGGCACTCATTACAGGCACAGCACTGACTATGCTGGTGTGACTCTTCCTAACGGTAATGGGCTCTGGAGCAGCGTTTCCCCATCCGCGGATGTGCAGATAATCTGCTCTGCATTGTGCTGAGCCCTGAAGCAGCTCATTTGCTTAATGGCAGCAGAGTATAAACTTGTAATAAGCAAGTCCGTGCTCACAGTGCAGCTGTGCATGGGGGTCAGAAGTAACTCAGCAGCCCAAGATTAGCAACTTTTTGGAAGTGAGTTGCCTGATTGCTTCCTTGTTTCAAGGAGCTCATTTATGCAGCTCATTGTGCATGTGGTTTTGTCTTTAAGGGAAGAAAAGCTCAGTGTGGTACTTGTCTGATTAGCAATTTACATCTCTGCAACAGAATTGGCAGGACGCCTGTGTTTTGATGTTTTGTTCTTAATTTGCATTTTTAATGAGGTAGGACTTAAATGGGTTCAGAGTTGCACCGCTCGCCGATGACCACGAAAAGCCTGGCTTTTTAAAATCCCCGTGTGGATTAGATGCAACCCTGCAGCTTTCAGTTCAGTTGCCCGGCACTGACTGTCATACAAAGTTTCATAGAAAGTCAATTTTTTTATTCAAACAAATAAAAAAATCGCATCGCCTTCTTTAAAGCGTGCAGAGAGGCGAGAAAGCCCATTCTGCTTTTTTTGCAAGCTGCGTTCTCATTCTTGCTCAGATGGATCTGCCTCTCAGGGGATGGGGACCATTCTGCTCAGTGTCTGCCCCACATGGCTGGAGAACAGGACCTTTGCATGCCAGCATAATGAATCCCTGACCTGCCTTCTTGGCTGCCTGCCATCCACGGGACCCCTCCATCGTCACCGCATTGCGCTGCATAACCACAGGGACAAATTTTTAGGGGAAAGCAAGAAAGTTCATTTGGCTAGCAGGGAAGGAGCCAGTTGCTTCCCACTTCTTTGCTCCGCCTGACACAGCTTTTCCCTCATCTTGTTGTATTTCAGTCCTAGGATCCGTGGGGAATCCAGAAGCTGGGATCTGGGATCCCTCCCAGAGGCGAGGCAGGACGTGGGTGTAGGCAAATAGGTGCAGGTTTTCCCTGTGTCCCAATCTATTCGTGATCAAAACCAGATGCATCAGCTGTGACCACGTGGCTAACCAATGTGTTTTAAGAAATGGAGACAGGTTTTATGCCTTTTGTCCTCCATTGGCTTTCTGAGAAGTGTCTTGCACTTCATGCCAAAGGAAAACTGAGTGGTTGGGCAATTGCAATGCATCGTGCTCCCAACTCCCATGCAGCAGGGCTGGGGGATTTTGTGGGTGATAAATTTGCAAAAAGGCTCAAAATACTGACATTAAAAAAAAAAAAAGAAACACCACTGGGTCCTCTCCCACACACATTCCACCCAGCACTTGTATCAGTGGGAAGAAGTTGTGGGGCTGTCTATTTCTCGATTTATGTTTGGCAGCTGAGGCATAAGCACTAGGTAATTTTTTTTTTCCCTGTGGGATGGGGTAGGTATTAAGACTTAAATGTCCCATAATGCGTGAGCTGCTGCTATGCAAACATCTTTTTTCGTGGCAGGGGGACTCTTTACAGGTACTTCATTATCTCTGAAACCTCTATTCCTCTGTCAAATCTAGTTGCAATTGGCTGACATTTCAGGCGTTGTTATGGGTGATGCACAGATGTCATGATCGCATAAACCCTTTCCTATAGGAAATCAGGCTGAAATACTTTAGAGTCAGTCGTGTTGCTCCATCACCAGCTGCATCTAAATCACCTTGAACTTCTGCAGCCGTGGAGGAAACAAGATTTCCGTGCAATCGCTCTGAAGGCCCCTCTGCTTGCCGCTCGCATCACAATTTGGATGCAGTCACATTAAGATTTTTGATGAACAGCTGCGGAGTCAGTTCAGGAGTGGTGTCATGGAAGTGACTGTATTTTAATTTGTGATAAATACGGGTATGATCGTAAACATTGATACATCTTTAAGGCTGCTGAGACACGAAATGTATATAGTCAGGGAGGGAAATGGGAAGCTTTATCTACATCCTTGAATTTATTCATATCTTGACTTTTCCCAGCCATTGAGGCTCAGGGCATGTTTTATTCTCTCAGCAGAAGACTCGTGTTGATCTCTTCTGTGGGGCTGCTGGCACAAACCTTTCTGCTTGTTTCAAAGTCCATTGGAAGGGAAAAAATTCAGCACATGCACTAGAGCTGTCATTTGTGAGAATCGCTGTCTCTTCCACCATGATAAATTCATATATACAGTTCCTGTCGCTTATCTAATTATGAAATTTCGTTGGACGTTTAGTATAAGAGTGTTTTTACGCTTTCTTAGTCCTCTGCGTATAAATGGAGCTGTGATCTGCAGCATCGCAAACACGACAAGATATTATTTTAAACATCATGTGAAACTTTCTTAGAATTTACATTCATCTGTCTTGTAACCAGTCACTTCCATTTTATCTTCCTGTCGCCTGGAATGAACTAGGAATGGAAATGTAATTTCCCAGGGGCCTAAAAAATGGGGGGAGTATTAAATGCAGCTGAAATTAAGCGATTAATAATTTAGTTTTAGGCCATGAATCAACTTCATGGAATAGCACAGACCATATGCAATGCTCGAAACATTAGTGGAAACAAAACACTCTGGAGGTTCAGGGAAATAAAACGCTCTAAAGAGGAAGTTGCTGAACCTAATTAAACCTCAGCCTTCTGTTAGCAAAATCGTGCTTCCTGTTTGCACCAAATTTGCTCCGATCTGCTTGATGGAGAAATGTCATCTCGCTTGACAGCTGACAGACAGTTTGTGTTGCATCAGGGCTGGAGAGGAAAGCTGAGCTTAAAGCGAAGAAGCTCCATGGCTGCTCATCGGACTCCTTCCTTAAAAAAAAAATGGTTTTAAGATTTTTTTCCAACTGACACAGAAAGCCGTAGCAACTAGGCCTTGTGCCATTTTCCCCCTCCTTCCTCCAGAGGTAATTATCTTACTCCATCAATAGCACTGTCAGAAATTGGGCACATAATTCAGCATTTAAATGAACAAGCAATGTAATATTTCCTGTCTCCCACCAGCGTGTTTTGCAGCTCACATTCTTCTCTGTCACTCGCTCACTCTTGATGTATGTCCTGGGTGCAGTCCTTGAATGCCTTCTCTCCCCTGTGTTTCATTACAGATGTTGGCTCCGACTTGACACCTACTTCATTTGGAGCTTTATAGGACCAGCGACCTTGATAATTATGGTAAGAACTCCTAATTAACTACTCCATCTCTCAGGTCAAGAAATAAAACTTTTGCTGTCCCTTTACTCTGTATCTTTAATTTACACAGATTAATTTGAGAAAGGCATGTTCTTCTGTGACCCCACCTGGCACAAGCAATTAGATGCTCGTTACAGGAGGCTCTTTGCATTGTGAAACACTTGATCAAAATAGGGAGGGGAGAGCATGTGGTATGTGCTGTGGACACTGCCTCAGAGCGGGTGCTCAGACAGTTTGGTTCGTACTGCTGGATGCATAGCAGTGCCAAACTGCTTTGGTGCCACTTGCTGTCCCCCCTTTTGACCTCGAATAAACCTGTGTATGGATCCTGCAGAAAGGGAAATCTGAGGTGTGGGGGATGAAATAAAGCCCAAACTGGAAGAGAGGTTTTATGGGGGTTTTTTCCTCCCCTGCAGAAGTTGGAACTCCTGTGACTTCACAGTTAGCACGCTGCCAGCGTATCAGCTAACACCGCGGCAAGGTAGAGCACACAACTTTAGAGACAGCTGGAGTTTTCTCAAACTTTAATCGCTACAATATGGCTTAAATAAACCATCCGTTGTTTTGAATAGCGAGGGTTTGGCTAATGCAGCAAACCAGGCACTCTCACGTCAATGCAGACATTGTCCCTGGTTCTCCGGCAACTGGGGGCCTGTTTAGCAGCCCTCCGCATCAGGGAGGGGGCTGAACCACTAGCCAAAACTGTTGTGGTATTTTTTTCCCCCGTAAGCAATGCATTAATGAAAAGATATCTTCCCTTTCTGATAATGTTTAAAACACTGGTCGGGGCTTTTGGAAACTCTTTTCCAGGAACTGGTGGCCCTATTAGCACTAAAGCATTGAAACAGCATCATGTCTTTTACTGAACAAATCAAACTCTTTTTTTTCAACTTTGAATTGTGCTAAGCATCATCAACAATAGCAATTTCCCTGCCCATCTCCCCTATTAGAACATACTTAAAAGACAAAGTCACAGAAATTCGCAGAAAAAGATGGGTTTTTGGGGTTTGATTTCTATGGGGCTAGCTAAGCAAGAAGCTTTGAGTGACTTTTTGCAACACTACACCTCCCAGACACAGACGAGCCTTAAGAGCAACTGCTTTTCATTTTCTATAACGTCATTTGAAGCACTACAGTTGATGTTGGAACCAGCCCTATATCAGTAACACACCTGGCACCACAGCTTTGGTAAAGCTGTGGCATCGCTGCTCCGCACTCTACAGGCCAGGTCACCTTATAAAACGCTTGGCAATTTTCTGTGATTCAGTCTGTATAAAACTGTAGTGAGAGCTAATTTTCTAAAGCAACTCATCTGTTACAGAGGAGAGACTGACTTTCTCCCCATCACGTTCTGCCGTGTCATGTAACCATTTTTTTTCCCTTCTCTCTTTTGCAGCTTAATGTAATCTTCCTTGGGATTGCTCTCTATAAAATGTTTCATCATACTGCCATACTGAAACCCGAATCTGGATGTCTTGACAATATCAAGTAAGTGGTTGTCTTTTTTTCTTTCTCTCTGCCTCTTTCTTTCTTTTGCTGTTTATACCCCTGTTCTTCTCTGAAGGCATACAGGGGAATCAGCTCTGCTGACAGCAATGATAATAAGGGGCAATAGACTGGATTACAGCGCTGCAGAGTGGTTTCTAATGGATACCAACAAGTGGCTGATGATGAAGGACTGTCTTTGAAGTGACTCAGCTTGCATTAGTGTTCAGTCAGTGCCTGTGGTGGCATTTTCCATTCAATTTTGCATGAAGGAAGCAAAGTTACATTTGCTGTCCTTGAAGTAGGTAACCTCCTATTCCCTTTACATAAGAGGAAATTGTGCCCAGTAATTACCAGGTAATTATTGCAGTTTCTACAGGGAAGGTGTTGAAACTATTGATCATTACTATTTCTCTGCGGTGTGAGCACAGCCTTGCTTCTTTTTTGTTTATTTTGGCCACTGACAGATTTAATGACCCAAATTCTCCACACAACCTGATTAGTTTCAGCAAAGCTACCAGGGTTTACCTGGGGGTGCCCACAGCAGAGGATGCACTTGCCATCCTAGGCATGTTTTGCCCTTGACATGGATGATGTCTGAGCCAGGGCATCTTACTGTCTAGCAAGCTGCCTCATTATATTGATAGAATATTAGTTTCTGCCAGTTCCTGTTTATCCAAGTACTTCTGGCTTTAATTACTTGCTTCGAAAATATGACTGGGATTTCAGGTGCAGTGCGTGATAAGATGGGGAGCCGGCTAATTAAGAAAACCATCTAATGAACTTCAGGAGGAAATTGTTGGCGTCAGTGCTTTAGCGCACATCCAGGAAAGAAGCATGTTTTGCAATAATGCTGCTGGAAGTTGGTTGTCCCTTCTCTTCCATGACAGGAGCAGGAGAAGAGGCGAGAGGGGAGCTCGATAGGAAATGACTGAATAGCACAGTTGCAAGACAATTCTCAGCAAGTTGTTGTTAATGCTGAGCTGCTCTTGCAGATGTTGCTTTAATTCAAAGTAGATCGGTTTCCCCTTGAAAAACTCCCCAGCAGGCAAGGCTCGCTGTGCCACTGGCATACCATGCCATGGCATGGTCTTTGGGGTGAAGTTTTTATATCTTAGGCTCAGCTTCTTGCTGGAGGGCTGGAAGGAAACGGGACCAGCTCCCTTACAAATGCAGGAGACCTGGTTTTGCAAGCATGCAGGCACAGCTAAGTGAGTCTGTGATTTTGTGAGTTCAGGGACCTGCAGGGTGTTCATCTGCCGTACCTGTCCCTGCCCGGCTTGTGGGCAGGCTACTCTGTGGTGTGTCGCTGTTTCTCCTGCCGTCACCCAGCTGTAAGACAAAACTGCAGGAGCAGTCCCTCCTGGATGTCCAGGACTGAGCCCAGCATGACGGTCTTTCATTCGTTTCAGACAGGCTTGGATGAGGCGCTAAAGGAATGGTCCATTTAATAACACTTGGGACTTGCAACGTGACTACTCGTCATGCATTAGTGCTATGGGTTTGTGTGCTGAAACAGTCTTTCTAAGGTTACCCACACAAAATCTGTCTAGAAAGCCATTCAGGATGACATTTAAATTAAAAATTGGGGAAAAAAATCAACTAAAAAAAAATACCAAAACCCTTATAATTAAAGCAGAGATAATAATTGCCTACTGAATAATCTTGCTTGTGCTAATCTGTAGTATCTTTGTTTAAAATGCCAGGAATCTATACAACCAGTTATGTCAATTACCATGTCATTGTAAAATATTTTATAGGTTCTTTGGCAGATGAGTGTCTATTCGTGATTTGACTTCATTAAAACATTTTGAAAACACAAGCAATTAAAACTCTTTAAAGTATGTTGCTGATAGGCTTCCAAACATTTTGCTTCACTACAAATGATTTTTTGTTTAAAAAAAAAAGAGAGAACTTAAAGTAAACTCAGGAGGACCCCAAGCTCAGCCAGAGTTTATCAAAACAAGATTTTCAGAAGTGAGTTGATTGCAATTTATGAAAACCTAAGTAGAAATTAGATGTTTAAGTTTCTAAATCAAAGTTATGTGTTATCGCAATATCGGATATACTTGAGTTAGGGGAAGGTGCAGATTTTTAACAGAGAGGGGAATTTACCTTTTTGAGATAGCTTTCCTAGAGATGTGAGGGACTCACCATCTCCAGAAATCCTTTAGGTAGGATCACAGTCTTGTTCTAGGTAAGAACAAGATCTTCCTAAATCTTTTTAGAGGTGACCAGAAAGAGCCTTTCTGAGCTTACCTCTGTGGCTTTACAGGGTCGGTCAAAATATACCCAGATCTCTTTCTCTATATGCACGCTGACTTCAGTGGCTCTCAGTGTGGTTCCAGAGCATTGGATCTTGTCTTGTCAGTTTGTATTAAAAAAAGAACAAACCAAACCTAGGGCCTGGATTGGAGGGCCCCTTGCTGTGATCTGCATTTGACAGCTTTACGGCACACGGGGAGCTGAATGGGAGTTTGTTCTCCCAGTTCATTTCCTAGCACTGCTCTGTGTTGGGCTGTGGCGAAGCTCTCGCAACATAAATCCTGAGCCAGTTCAACAACAGCAAAATACTTGATTCCCTGTGGCAGTGTAAAAATAAAGGCCATAAAATATTTTAATAGGCTGTTAATAAGAGCTCCTGCAATCTGGTGCTTGCCTATGTCACTTTAAAGGTTAGAAATACATTATGAAGTATAGAAAATAGAGAGCCAAATAACTCCACTTAAATTAATGAACTTGATAAGGGATCAGGTGTCACCTGGGATACCTTTAATTACTGCACCAACAGAAAAGCCATTCAAAGGGCAGTGCCTGAACCAGATGCTGTGCAGCTGAAAGATTTGTAGGCACTGTGCAAAGTTGTAAAAATAAACTTCCCTAACCTTCAGGAACAGGCTCTGTATTATTGTGCCAGCATGGGAGAATCTGACATTCCTGCAGTGGAGCACTGGGTACTTAGGGGTTACCCAGCAAGAGATTCAACGAGTAAATAGCTGGTTTACTTTTCACCCACATTAACTTTTCCAGCTTAGCCCAGCACTTTGGGGAAGGACAAATCTGTTGTTGGGTAGGCACAGTAAGTACTTCTCCACTAGGAGAGCATCCTGCGTGTGTCAGGTGGGTATTGAGCCAATTCAGGGGGTTGTACCCCCTAAAAGAGTGAGGTTCCTGCTCCAGTCCTGCTTTGCAGCCATGTGGTTTCTCATGGCGGGGTTGCATTTTCGGAGGGAGAGGCTTTATTTTGTTTGTATTTCCATATCAAAAATTCCCGTGTGGTGGGGAGATGTGAGCTTGTGTATGTGCTGTTCAGCTTTGCAAGGGTTTCTGTGCCAGCTGCTGACACCAGGAGGGCAGACTAGATGCCATTTCACGACAGGTACTGTCAACAGGATCTTTTGAAACAGAAGGGTTTGATTTCTGCCTTCAATGCATTTCAACAGAAACGTTAAGAGCTTGCCCTGGGTAGGGATCTCTTCTGCCCTTTAAAAATCACTTCTGTATGAAGCAGGGCAGAGGACACCGAAAAGGCTGCATGCATGGGTGGTGCACGTAGCTTTTGACCCTGCCTCCTCAGATGCTGAGTGGGAGGGAAGATTTCCTCCCAGCCTTTTCCAATGGTCATTTCTAGGTTGGAGTTGTTTTATTCAGCCAGTGTGCTAAGGTCGAGGCCCACTGTGGCCATCACTCTTTCTTCTCTTTGTGGCTTGTCGGCAAACACAGGTTAGCTGAAATGGATAGCAGGGAGGATCCTTTAGGCTTTGGTAGCTCTGTCAGCATCATTTGTGTCTCACTTGTGGCCCATCTGAGAGTGTAACTGGGGTGTGAATGGTCCACGAGGTTGCTCACAAACACAAACTGATCCACCATCAACAAAGGTATCTGGTAAAGTGTTGTTTTGGAGTTTTAGGTCCTGCAGCTCTTCCGAACCTACAAGGAAAGCGTGTTGCTGATAGGAAGGCAGTTCTTCCAAGCCAGGGACATGCCAGCTTTCTGGATGGTGAGAGCCTGCTGTGCGGCTTGCATCTATAGCCTGCGAGGTGGAGACTGTAGGCATGTTGGTACGGTGTTGATGCACCCTTGCTAGCAGATGGCTCCTCGTGAAGACATGTTACCAGCTGGAATACTTTAGACCAGCTGTGAGGCTGTTTTACCGGAGGTTGCTGCTGTGTGGAATGATTTCTGGAGTCGAGTAGCTCTAAGCCTTTCCTTCACACTTTGCCATTGTGCCGGGTAGATGTTAGATGTGTGAAATGTCTCAGACTGTCGGGGACGGGAGTACAGTGCATCTTTTTTATATTCACATTCCTCTAAGAAGCCTTATGTGACAAAGGAGAATGCATCTGTATGTGAACTAGTCCAGCACGGTTCTTAAGCTTTCCATCCATCAAATCCTTTCTGGGTGCAAAGGCACGTAACTTGCTGGACTAGGTCCTCACACGTCAGGTTTTCATCCGACCTGGAGCAGATGCTGCAACATGACAAAGCATCCGTATGTCTCCTAAGTCTTAACCCCATTCTCTGTGCAAAATGCAGGATAAGTACAGTGCTTACGTGAAAGCCTTGTTCTGCAACCGTTTAAATACTGCTCATTAGAGTCGTCATTAGGGTTTTAGTAAAGGATCAAAAAAAAAAGATGGGCTACACTGATCCAGACATGGTCTTCACCATGTCTGCTGAAATCTGAGGTCCTCTCTGCTGTGTGGTGCACAGTATAGGGCTTGTTAATTAACGAAATGGCAAACTGGTAGAAAATTGGGTAGGGAGAGCAGTTATTTAGTTAATAAAAGCAGGTCCTGTAGGCAGCTTAGAAGAATTCATCAGTGTGGCTGGGACACTGCCGTGCCTGGAATTACACAGGAATCCCAGCTGATCTCCAAATGCCCAGAGGAGAGAGAGTGAAACCTGCTTTCTCCTAGCAGAGACCAGAAGCCACTCTTGCTGTTCCTTACAGATGCAATCTTCCCTTTGAAGCTCCCGCAGACGCTTTTCCCTCTTCCCCCTGCTGCCTTGCTGCGGTGAGGTTTGTTAGTGTTTCCCGCAGCTACACGAGCCTTCCTGACGTCCTTCTGCACTGCAGTATGTGGCAGTGAGATTTTACTTTATTTACTTTGGAAGGGTGACACGTAGGCTTTAGCTGCTGAGCGCAGTTACAAACCCACTAAAAAGAAGGCAGGCAGCAGAGGGCTTTGTCAGCTCCCTCCTCTTTTGTCTTATTTAGGTGGGTGCATTGTTGTTTTAGCCAGGATATAGCTTGGCTTGTGCTGAGGCTACCAGGATGCTCTTTAGAAAGGAAAACTTTTGGGGACCCTTTCAAAGAAGAGTGTGTCGGGCTGTAGTCCTGGGCTTGTGGGAAATGCTTGTCCAGTGCAAGAGAAACCTGCCCCAAAATCATCCAGGAAATGCAATTTTCTGTCTTTCTTTCAGACAGGGATATCCAGACTCTTAGCTGGTACCTCCTTTTGTTTCGAAAGAGTCAGTATTAATTAGGGGGCTTTGTGATAGTTTAATCCTGGCATTAATCGCTGTGCTCTTCTTGCAGTTTTCTTCCCTCTTGTGTAAACGTGCTCCCATCTCTTCTTCTTCGACAATAGGATAAGCACTCCGTCAAAAAAACGAAATTTCCTTCAAAATGTATTTATTCTGAACACGCAGGAAAGAATGTTTTCTGGTATTGTGGCTGGATTCACAAGAACACATGCTGAAATCCTATTAACGTGGATGATGCAGAAATGTCCAGCACTTCAGAAATCAATCCCACCCCCCTAGCCTCCAGGTAACCAAAGTGAGCCTCCCCAGGCTCACCAGCTGCCATGGGAGCCTCAAATGGTCTGAGGCTTAAGGCACACGGCCCTGATTTAATGGATAAATAAAAAAGTGTATGCTCTCCTCGGTTTCTGACTCAAAGAAAGCTGAATGGTCTCAGCTAACTTCAGTAATTATTTTCTCTCTTGAACTTACTCCACAGTGAAAGGCCACGTTTCTCATCTGCTAATTGTCCTCCGAGGAAATGCAGCCAGTAGCGCCGTGGGCTGTCGTAGGCTCCATCATTGAGAACCAAGCTCAGGAGGAGGTGCTGGGAGAGGGGAAATACCCATTTGTCTGTGTCCACTAGCACAGAGAAAAGCAGGTTAACCTGCTACACTGTCCTGCTTGAGGATGCGTCTTATTCAGAGAGGAAGACACCAATGCTGAGTGTCTAAAGCAGGCATTTGGCCTCCGTGACTCACAGGGCACCCCTTTGCAGCATACTCAGGCCTGATTTTCGGAAGCACAGAGCTCTAGTAAGAGCTAACAACAATGAGGAGGGTAATACAGCTTCACTGTCAATACCATTTGGGGTTTACAGCAAACCTTGAGTTGGTAGACCTTTCTTTTTTTTTTTTTTTTTTTTTCCTTAGAGCCTCAGCTCCCAAATTAAACAAGACTCACACCATGCTCCTCTAATTATTTTTTCTTTCCATAGGAGTCTCTTGCTCACAGGCTTACAGAAATAAATCTGAGAATGTGCGACCTAAAAGCAAAAATCAGGAGCCAAATGCAAAGACTCAACATTTAATATTGCTATATAAAACCTCACATAGCCAAATCTGGGCTCTTTTTGGGAGCTTGGCCCAAGCACGGGGAGGCGAGGGGTGAGGGAAGTTACATGCTGTAGACAAAGTCTGTCGTGCTGGGAATTATGGTCAGGTGTACTACAGCATCAGACGCAAAAACGAGAAGCCCCTTTTCCAAAATGTGCCTCCTTTTCAACTTTACAAACCATTTCCATATCCTGCTCTCCCCATATGTTGTATGGGTGTAAGTGATTATCTGCTCATTTTCTTGCTTCTCAACATATGTATTTTATTTAAAGAGACATGACTAATTCCATCCCCCAGATTAGCTTGTTGTTACAGTCCTGCAGTTTTTCTTAAGTCATAAAAAACTCCTCGAGAGTTAGGTATAAAATTTAAACTAAAGGTTAAATAGAACTTCCAAAAAAACATCTGCAGAACTGTTTAAATGAAATCTTTGATTTAACACGGCAGTATTGTGCTGGCAGGAACAGAGGTTTACCAATCTCATTTTATTTACTCAGCTGATGCAGCTGATGCAGAAAAAGTAAACATCCTGGGTTTGGTGCAGTGAGGAGCGAGCTAGATTTTTGAAAACGCAGGATTCCTTATCCTGTGGTAGGAAGAGCTTACATTACTGGTGCAGACAAATCATTTGTGGAGGGTATCCTTTTACTAAAGAAAGATTAATTTGTGCTTTTAGCCATTTTAAAAACAAGTGAAACTAGGGAGACAGCAAGGATTATTTCATATTTTTTCTATTGAGATTTAGTCAATTCACCTATCGGTTTCTGGATTTTTTATTTTATTTTTAAGACACTATAACTTGGATATAGTTTGTGATGCCAAAGGCTCTGGAATTGAATATCGCATTGGATTCATACCGGGGGGCTGGACTTGCAGAGCACTTTAATCTTTCATTACGTCTGGGTTTGCAGCTGCCTGGGAGTGCGCAGCGAGGATGCAGCACGGTGTAAGGCTCCAGCCCTTGGGAGCACACCCAGCACAGCACCTGGGTGTTGTAGTGGATGCAGAAGGCCCAATCATGTGTGTTCAGCATTCTCGATCCCCATCAGAGAAAGAGCTGAGGGTATGTGCAAACTGACAGAAAGGAGGTTGTGAAGACAGCAGCTGGGGCAGTATGCAGGGAGAGGGGATTACGTGCACCCACACTGAACCCCGTGCGGATGTTAGGAGGTGTGTGTGTTGGCTGGCGTGGTGGAAAGGACAAGGTACAAAGGGTTTGAAACACAAGCTACAGAATACAAACAGTTACAGGAGCCACAGTGAACCTCTGTTAAACATGACCTGAAACCCTGACTGGTGCACTACCTATAACTTAGCGTGTTAAATAATACAGCAGTGCCTGTAAAAACAGGCTGTTAAAATTTTTGTATGGCCCTACTAACAAAGTAACAAGACAACCTGAGTGGGCTGTTCAAGAAGGTTGCACTGAAAATCTCTGCTTCCCTGCCAGCTGTGCTGTATGCTGCAGTTTTGGACTCTAACTTCTGGGGACAGCAGGCTGGGAGCACAGCAGCTCCAGGGGTGCCTTTCAGGGAGGAATCATCCTTTGATTTCCTCTGTAGGGAAGAATAACGTGATACCAGGGAACAACCAGAGCCCCCATTCTCTGTCACTGGAAGACTTTACCCTTTTTTTTTTTTTTTTTGGTAAGCATGGTCAAATGATCTGAATGCTCTATGTGCTTCTGAAAACAAGGCATAGGTTTTTATCCCCCTTAGAAAACCTACCACCACACAAAGTTTAGGAGCTCAGGCTATGATCATTTTTTCCAATATGGCTTTGAGAGCTCTTATCCATTCATACCGTGCCTTCATCAGCCCAATGGTTGGCTTCTTGTCTTCCTGGCTCTTGGGCAAGAAAACTCCATGCTTTGTAGTCCCCTGGTTACCTCAGTGGTATTTCTATATAGCCTTCATCTACATCTCTCCATAGCAAACTTTGAGCAGGCAGCCTAAAACAAACCCAGAAGAATCACTTAGAGAATCACAGAATGAAGTATTTACGAGCTTCCTACCAAGAGAAGATATAACACATTTATATTTTGTCAGGGCGTGGAGTGTGTGAGCACCCTGGAGACAGAAACCCTGCTTATGCTGAAAAACCATCTGAGATTGTATTTCCGTGTGCCTTTCTTGCCCACTGATGTCGATTGAAGCATTGGATTTTGTTTGCTGTTGTCTCAGTTTTTTACAGCATGGTTTGGTTAATATCTGACTGTTTGGGCTTTGGGTTTTGCGTCTTTATCTGTGGCTTTTGTGATGGCTGTGTTAATGTTGCACGGTGATTGGAAAGCACTAATCTTTCCACTGACACGTGTCATCCTCCCAGAATTTGGAAAAAAAAAATCAATCAGTGGTTATTGATCTGAGAGTGTGTTCTGGAAGATATTAAATACCTAAGGTCTTTCTGTGAACCCATAAATCATGATTATTGTTTTAAAAGGCCATACATTTTAAGTATTTTGTCAGCAAGCCCTGCTGGTGCTGTTTGTGAAATACAAATGTGTCTGAAGGCTGTGCAGAATGTGGATCGTGTGGAAACAATCAGATATGTGGTTACACATTAGCGTGTTTTGAATAATCATGGCATGCCTTTGCAAAGCTAGGAGGAAGGAAATAAACAGGGAAGGCAATTCAGAGGGTAATTAATTACTTACAGAAAATTAGGCGAGCTTAACAGAATTGCTCTTTCCAATTGCAATAATTAAGAACAAATCTCAGAAAGCAGGCCATGACTTCCCAAGGCAAGCTGAGTGGGAAAAGGGTGATACTTCTGCCTTTGACAGAGAAAAGCAGACATAGGCCACCCCAAATCATGCAGGGCCAAGGGAAATTTGGGTTCATTTGTCCGGATAAAATCTTCAGAGCTACTGGTGGCACATCCCCAGTGCAGATGGGGTGTCTGGTGGCCACACGTGCCGTGGAGGGTTCACCTCTGATCACACAGCCCTTGTGTGCTCATCATCACTTCCCTAGGAAGGGTGAAAGGATTTGTAGCCTGCAGGAGCTGCCTGGCATCTCCCTTCTGCCAGGAGGTAGGACCCCGACCTTTACAGATTTCCAAGGAACATAAAGCCAGGGGTTTCTTCTGCAAATGAAGCTGAAAGGCACACGGCTCCTTTCACAAACAAGACAGTCTTCCTTCAAAGCAAGACCCACAAATAAGCACCAGTGGGCTGGGGGGAAATGGAGGATGGAGACTTGTTGCCAAAGACGGGGAAGCAGCCAAAAGACGAGACCTAGGGATTATTTCTTGGAAGCCTGTGTGATGTCAGGGAAGCCTACATCAGCAGCCTAAGGAAGGTGCTTAGGAAAAGATTTGGCTTCATGCCACTTACGTGGTAACTTTGTCACCAAATGTGAAGACAAATCCTTTAAGCACTCCTTTATTGCTTGCTATTGATTTTTCTCAACGTGAAGATGCTCCTCCACTAATTAGCGATGAACTCGTTTGCTTTATGAGGGCAGTTCTGGACTTTCCAGCTACTTCCTGTAGATTTTCAGAAGTTCAATAAATCAATCGTTTGTAATCCTTGAAATTAAAAAAAGAAAAAAAAAAGGAAAAAACAAACAAACCTCCCTATTGCCTCATATTGGCAGACAGTGGGGAGGCACAATAGCACGCTTTATTTTGTGTCTCTCGTGCTCTTCTGCAGGAAACATCTGTCTCTGTACTCTATTTGTGCCATATTAAAATGAATTCCATGGGTCTTTCTGAATGTACTAGAGGGTACGCATCATCCATCTATTTTTATTTGGGTTTCATCACTCATAACAGCTACTAAAGGTCCTGTTCACTGTGCATTCACTTTGGCATTTTTTGCTTGTGAGCCAAACCATGTATTTTGGGGCCCAAGCTCTGAGTCCACATGCTTACTCCATTCAGGCCTTTTGCTGATACCAGAGATATGGGAAAATACTTCAACTTGTGAAAAGAGTGATAAGATAGAGTTAGATGAAGTTAAACCATAAAGGGCTGAGTAAAATGGTAACATGTGAAGTCGATTGGTTACGCAGGTTTTATTAGAGGTGTAGTTTTACAGTAAATGTGGCTAAAAACTACACTTTTTAAATAGAAAAAAAACCTCTTCAAAATGTACGAAGAACAGTCATTATTCTTTTAAATGAGAGTTGCATAGCTGCTTTTTGATAACAGGCATTGTCAGTTCATCAGCTTTCTAAGATGAATGTAAAGGTAAATTCTTGCCTTACTGTTCCTGCTTCCAAAAAATGAAGGCTTTAATAATCCACAGTGATGCCAAACTACCTATGTGGAAGTGGTTTGCACTGTAATATATAACTTACAGATTATCTGTGCCCCTGTATTGAGCTGTCTCTGTATATTCTGGCAGTTCGATCACCTTGTGTCAAAAAGGTACATGCTGGGGTTTTAAAAAGACAGGCAGCTCAAAGGAGACTTCCAAGCTTCTGTCTTTTCTGTGTGTTGAAAACTGCCCAGGATGCATTAGTTTTGAAATTTCTTAAGCATCCAAACAAGGACATAAGCAGCTAATATTAGCAACTTTAAAAATCTGTATTGATCTGGAAATATCACTGGAACGTAGGAAGTAATATGAACAATCCTTTCTCATAATTTACAACAAAAGTGCTTAGGGAAAATGAAAGACATCTAACTTAAATAAGATTTTGAAAGAGTTTTACATGATGTGTAATTAACCTTAAGAAGTCTTTGCCCCAAGGTAATGTCAGGGCTTTTTTAAGATTAGAAAATGGATTAGGTATTTCTGTGGATTGGTAGGCCATCCACTATCCATCATCTGGGTTGTGAAGAAACTCAAGGGAAGGAAGGTAAGATTTGCAGGGTTATAGGGATAATACAGCTACTGAAGATCAACTTTTTAACTTCAGGTATTTGAAAGTTAAGCCCCCAACTAAGACGTTATTCAGATTTCCTCCCTAGTCATTAGAGAAGGGCATTTCTTCAAGGAGTGGCAAAGTCTCACCTGCCTTAAATACCTAGTCGGGATAAGTTGCAATTTGGGGGTGCCAGTCTCCTGTTAACTGTGAAGAGATCAGAGCTGCATAGTTAAAATTGAACGGGCTGAATTCCATGGTTACCACCAGGAACCGGGAAGGATTTATCCCAATCAGTTCTGGAGAAACCATTTTATCTCCAGCCTCTCAGGCTGTGTAAGGCTAGGTTTTCCAAGGATTTATGCTTCGGCTATTATTTGCTTGCACTGTTAGTAAACATAATCTCAGTTTTCCAGTTAGCAGCTACATTTTCCCCTGAGCTAAGACTGTTCCAAGGCTTTTTTCTCATCTTAGTGATGTTTTTAAACGTGTTGCAGATAATAACACTGTATTAATGCAGCGCTGATAGATTTCACAGATTTTACCTGAAAAAAAAACGAAAACATTCTGGAGTAATTTTTGTCAGACATGAATTGTTGCTAACACAAGAGTTAGGCTACTTAGGACATTTAAATTGTTGAAATGAAAAGGAAGGATCTGTATTTCACGAGGAGTATCAGAGAGTAAGTCCTATGGGCCATATGTATAGAGAAGTGAAGTGTTTGGGAGTTAAGTGTTTGAATGTCTCACTTCTTTAGGCACCTGCATGCTTTGGGCAGTAGTTCCTAGGCACATCCATATCCAAATGGGGTGGAAATGGGGTACAAACTGCTTGGGTGTTTTTGACAGTTCTCTCTAGAGCTGCTTTGAAGTGTTATCCTCAAGCTAAAAAGCAATCCGAGTTTAGTGATTTCATGTTTTGTCTGTACAAAGGTGAAACAGAACCTTCAGTTGCCTTGAAGAAAGGCTACTGCAGTTCACCGAATTACGTTTGCAAGGGTCTGGGTAGCAGCAACAGAGAAAAAAATCCTCCGTCACTCCTCCAAAAAAAAAGTCACTCCTCTGCAGGGCCATCGTTTTGGTGGCTATGCACAGAAATCATATGGGACACGCATGGGTACCTATCACACGTTTCCATCCATTGAAGGCACTACATTAGGATTATGCAGCATGTCTGTAGCCGAACCCAGAAAGGAGCCACTAGGCCCTATTTTCTTCTTGTGGTTTTTAAATACCAACGGCTTTTCTCTGTTCCTGGTGCCTCCAGCGATGCATTTGCAGGCACAAAGAGCACACTGCCTCAGCCCTAGGTGCTAAGCCAAAGGAGCTGAGCTTTTCTTTGGCTTGAAAGTGGGGACTCAGTTTCCTGCATCAAGCCACCTCCTCTGCACTCATTTATCCCTCCTGATCAGCACAGGCTGAAGCATTTGAAGGGAATTTATCACTGAATTAATACTTCCCCGGTGCAACAAGACTATCAAGGTGTGCTTTGTGCTTTCCTCATTTGTCATTAGATACTGTTATTGAGGCTCAGCTCTCGTTCTTTGCATTGGCGTGCCCAATTTCCCATTTTCTGAGCACAGAGATGAGTGCAGGGCACAGGAACAGTGGATATATTGCCTTTATACCCAGACAGAAGCGGTACAATTCAGTTGTGTGGGATGAGGCATTCATTGCCATGGGGTAGCTTGGATGTCCTCAGAGGGCCGGCAGATATGACACAAGATCTAAGGCATGCAGCTTTCAGCATGGCAGCAGATGAATGGAGGAGAGCCTGCAGGGACGGCAGCCTGGGAAGATGAAAGGGTGGTTGGATGCTGGAGCAGAGCTTTGGGGATCTGTCAGTGACTGGCGAGGATGAAGGCAAGTTCAGTCCCAGGAGCCTACAACAGCAGTTCCTTGAGTAGTTGTCCCCCATGGTTTTTCCTCGTGCAGATGAGCCCTGTTGAAGCCAGGCACAGGTTTAGGTACCAACTTGAGCAAACCAGTTCATATGTTCACATACTAATACAATTAACTATTTTCCATGAAGCTCTAGGAGATACTAATGATCTCCTTACACCCTACATAATGCTTTTTTAGTCTGCAAGGCTATTGCCCATCTACTTGTTTCTCACTGCTCAGAAGGGGGCTAGGGTAAATGTAGGGCAAAGTGTGGCCAGATCAGCCCATTCGGTGATTTTTCCTATTCTTTCCCAAAGCCCTTGAGTGACCATGCTAGGGTGAAGCTGGGAGCAGCATCACTGCCTCTTCTGTCTCAGCCAAGGACAATGCAGAAGGTGTCCCTACATGGCTCTAGCCATTGCAAGGAGAAAAAAACAAAGCCTCATTTTGGAGATACCTAGCAGCCCTCTCGGTCAAAAGTTACTGCCGAAGATCATTCAGCATCATCCAGTTTCTTTCTAAATCTAACATGAAATGAACATATTGAGCCAGCCTCTACCTCTGGCACCCGTGGCGCCACTGCCATGGATCACTGGGTCAAAAGCACTGGGCAATGAGGGGAGAGAGGGCCTGGGAGGTGGCCTGCCCTCTACACCCATTGTACATCAGCCATCATGCAGGCAGGGAGAGGCACAGAGTTATGGTTACAGCTAATTTTGTTGTCCCCATGGTGGCAGAAAGTTGTCTGGAGTGGGACCCAAGCTGCTCCTTCACCAGTGGCAGCAGGCTTCTTTGCTCTGCTGAGTCCTCTCTTTGTCCTTCCCTGTGAAATGGGAGTAAATAGGTCATTGGTTTCTGTCTTCAGGCTTTTAGAAGATCCTAATGCCATTATCTCAAAAAGAAGATAACGCTGTAGTCTGGCTCCTAAGTCAGCAACTTGGGAGTTACACTTACGAAAAAATAAAAAGCAATAAGGAGGTTCCTGTAATACACTACAGTGCATCAGATGGAGAGCACTGGAGGTGCAGTGAAGTTTTGCCATCTGAATGTGTGCAAGCTTTCCATGGTGGCTGTGCAGGAGTTTCAAAGCTAGTTTTCTCCAGAGAGATACGTTTTGTGTGTACCAAGCACACCTGATGTGGTTCTGCCTTCGGTTTTGGTGATGGCTGGTGGGAGAAGGGGGGGTGACTAGCAGCAAGCTATATTCTCTATACGTCGTTATATTTCTAATGTTGGTGTTCTTGTCTTTATGTCTACGCATTCTTTAGCTATGAGGATAACAGACCCTTCATCAAGTAAGAATGACCTGAATGGCTGATAAATTTCATTTATCAGTGTGGTCCCATGAACCAGCTGTCAGATCAATATTGAAAAATCATTAAAGCTTCTGTCATTCACATTTGAGGCAGAAGAGCAAACTGTGCAGGAAAATGGCCAGGCATACAGCTAACATGCAGAGTAAATGTGCTGCATGCGTATCGCCAGCCAGTTGTCGCTGTATTGGCTTTGTGTTCTTTGATTGGGCATAACTTGAATTCAAGGTGAAAGTTCCCGATTAATCTTGTGTCGTACAGACTTGTTATACCAATAGCAACCTTCCAGTCCGCTGTGCTCTATCCCTGAAAGTGCTTTATGACAATACAAATACAGAAGTCAATTTTAAAAAAGGTACACAGGTGGTACTCCACACGATTCACATTCTGGTTAATGGGTGCAGTGCATGCTAATCTGTATTCAGTGCACAGTCTCCTTACACACTGGAGTACCCAATTGTCCCTAATTGTACGCCTCTAATTTTCAATTATACCAGAACATGATGGTTTTATTTCTTTATTGCTCCAAAATTGCACTATGGAAAAGAAAAAAACATGAAAAACCAACAGCAAGTCTGTACAAAGGAAAAAGCAAAAACCACAAGCCACACCAAAACAAAAACAAAAACAAAAACGCCAAGCAAGCCAAAAATGCCTAGAAATTACGTGCCTTAGGGCATCCGTGCTTTTTTCTCCTGCAAACAAAAAGTAAAGCACAGTAGCACAAAATAGAAGCAGATCGACTTTGCAGTAGACTTTCAGTTTGTTCTTCTGGTGAAGAGTCCTTTGTGTCCATTCCTGCAGCATCATTCACACATTCTCTTTCATTGCTTGGTTCTTTTTTCTGCGGGTGTGGGACGGACCCATTCAAAGTAATCTCCATGCCCTCTTTATCTCCAGGTCTGTTTTCTGAAGCACAACCCTGTATCTCGTACAGTTTGCCCTGTTGAGGGTCTTCTAACCCAAAGATTCCTTTCCATCACTGAAGGTAGCATATTTCCACTCTCCTTGCTAAATAACTGTTTCACTCCTGCGCACCGCTGCAGCCAAAGGCTCTTTGATCGGGTTCAAGAGCTGGCTACACTTTAGGGCAGCATAGTTTTGTGATGTCCTGTGGATCAGTTTTGAAAGACACTGTTAATGTAGGAACCTTTTAATCACGGTGAGAAGGGGGAAGAAATAAAATGGTGTTTTCCACTTCATTTATTTTTGTTTGTTGGTTGTTTTTTAAGGAGAAAAAAAAATTGTATTTTAAAAATTGGCCTGCAATTAAGATGATAATGTGCTCTCACTGATGGTGGAATCTCAGGGAGAATAATAAACCAAGTGGCTAAATCTGTAAACTTCATCTAGTGGCTACCTTCCCGAAGTGTTTTGAGAGTGCATTTTCAATTTGCATCACGGTAAATATTTATTAGCAGGATTGACTGGAAATGCTTCAAAGGAGCTGTTCTGGTCTGATAGATACATAATAGGGATTTTTAAAGAACTGTCTAAGGAAGCGGTTACCTTAGGGAGCTCTGCTGGTCATGTGGTTAAATAATACATATTTTATAAACTTCAGCGGAAGACATAATGCTGTATTTTCATTCTAATACCTAAAGAAAAACAACAGTGAACATGAATACGACATCAGTATGATTCTGTTTGTGACAAGCCCTGCTGAAAGCAAGAGGATTCGAAGCTGCAGCTGCCATAGAGACTGTCAGCCTGCCCTGCACACGACTTCTTTTTCCCCTAAGCTGCTGCTGCCTTATCTTTCTCTCCCCTGCCCCATGCCCTCCCTGCTTAGCAGACGAAAAACCAAATATGCCCAAACTCCAGACATGTTTCTACGAGGCTGAAGTGTCTTAGTGAGTTAAAATTTAGGCAGGTCGTTTAAGCCCTTTTGTAGCACCCTGGGCTGCTTCGGGGCAGGCAAGGAAGCAGAGTTATCAGTTGGCTGCAGGCTTGTCTGCTCTGGGGAACCAAAGGGTTAAATGGTGAGGAAAGGGAGCAAAGAATGGGGATGACTGATGGGTATCACGGCTTTCATTTTTATGATTTTATACCTGTTTATGCCAGGGGTAGAGAGAAGAAAATCAAGGTCATGAGGGAAAGGGCAAAGGGATGCTCACAGCACTGCTTGCTATGCAGCTGTGCTTTCCAGCTGGAAGTTGACTCTGTCCTCTATGCAGCAGCTATTCCCTTATAGCTGTAGGTAATTTAGCAAGTGGAAATTAGGTGGATGGTTAGGAGCAGGACCCAGTCCCCCCTCTGTCCCTATCCTGCTTGTCACACTTTACCTTGTGTCCTGGAACTGGATGATTAGCCTCTGAGGAGTTAATTTAGCACATGGCTAACTGTTATTTAGTACGGTGACATGGAATGCTTCTCCTGCCATCTCAGCTGGGCTTAAAGCTTGCCTAAAATCCACCTGAAAAAAAAAAAAAAACCAAACACGCAGCAGCCATCCCTCGTCCCTGGCTCCTCCGCCTGTCCTTGGCATCTCCACAGGGGAGCCAGGCACCGTTTCCCAGAGGCGCAGCAGAAGGACTGTCTATGCTAGCAGAAGGTTGCTGGGAGTAAGCAAGTCAAAATTACAACCTGCCTGTGTTTGCTTGAGGAATATTTTGGGCCAGGTAGTGGCTGCCCCCTGCTCACAGAACCGTCCTGGGGCAGAGCAAGCAATAATCTTAGTTTTGCAGCTGATGTGAAGTAGGATTGGCACTCCTTTTCTCAGGGCAGCAGCTGCTGTTGGAGCAAACGTGGTGTGAGAGTGCACAGATGTTTATATATATGTATTTCCCTCATCACACGGTGGAAGAAGTGTGAAGCAGGGTCACAGAGAACCTCCTTTGGTGGAGCTGATCTAGCAGGACGTGAGGGCTTGCCCACCTGCTTGTCGTTGTTCGTCTGGCTCACAGGTATATGGGAGACTAGCTAAAATAGAGCAATAAATGTGTCTTGGTGTTAATGGTAAAGCAGCTAGTCCAGCTGGCAATCCTGCCCCAGTGAAACCAGTGGACACTAAAAAAGTGACATTTAGAGTTGTTGTTTTGGTTGGTTTATTTTCTTTTTTTTCCTGCCATGTACAGAACCAGCATCTACATATCATTTACATAAGCACTGCTTTTACATTAAAAAAAAACCAAACAACATCAACAACAAAAATCCAGAAACATTGCAGATACAAATATGCTTTGGTTATGATAAATTTCCATGCTCATAACATTTCCATTTCTGTATATTTCCTCAAGCTTGAAGACTTGCAAACTGCATCCAACTGAAGACAAAAATTCCTACAACTCATATTGATATGCTATTTTCTTTTTGCTAAAACCACAGCCAAAGCCTTCCCTGTTTGCAGACATGTGCCTTCTTTTGTAGATGAAAAACCAATCCCTTTCTTTCCCTTTTTTTTTTGTTTTGTTTTGTTTCTCCTAATAGGTCCTGGGTTATAGGTGCAATAGCTCTACTCTGCCTATTAGGACTGACCTGGGCGTTTGGACTCATGTATATTAATGAAAGCACAGTCATCATGGCGTATCTCTTCACCATATTCAATTCTCTGCAGGGAATGTTTATATTCATTTTCCATTGTGTCCTCCAGAAAAAGGTAAGACAGACGGTTCCCAGTGGCAAAAGCGGTGGTAATGGTGTGTTTTGTTGCCTAACAACCGCAGCGTAACGTTATCTGTGTGCTCTCAATTCCTATCTAGCAGATTTGTCTCTCTGCACCTAACAAGGGCGGTGTTGAGGCTGGAAAGCTGCAGGTGCAGGGGGATGAGGTGATGAGGAAGATATGTGCCAGTGGCATTTCAGCAGCCGGGGTGCTGCCGATGAGTGTGGTGGAGGCAACACACGAGACGGCTCACGGTTTGCAGGGCTTTATGGTAGCAAACCTGTAGAAGGGCTTTGCTGGCTCTCGGGCAGATTCTCCTTTCCCTTGTGCCAGTGTGAGATGATGGGAGCGACTCCACAGGCATCCAGAGGGTCCTCGTGTGGCTGAGTGCTCTCACAGCAAAATGAGGCTTTACATCTTCATTTGGGCCCTGCAGGAAATCACCCCTTTCTGCAGCAGTGTATATTGGGGGAAGTATGTAATAGGGACTGCTTCCCCTACTCTCGAGGACTGAAGGACCTATGCTCTGCAACAGTTCATTCGACTTCTCATTGCTTGGTCCTAATGGGGGATTTTGAAAATCTTCCTTGAAACAAGCACAGTAAGTGCTTCTTGGTGGAGCTTGAAGTATGCCCCAATTAACATTTGCAAGATAACAGTGGAATAACTTAGGTAAACTCTGATTAAAAAAAAAGAAAAATAAAAATCTTTGTGTATATATACATCAAACTTACAGCCTCTGGCAGTCAGCAGTAAATATTTTTAAGAACCATTTTATTCTCCACTGAAATTCAGTAGTGCAGAGCCCTCCCAATCTGTGCATGTGTGCTGATAACTTTCGATGTACATCGTGGTTTCAAAGGCCAGTTTCTTCATCCAAGATAAACATAGGGAAGAGATGTGGGTACATCCGGGCCCCAATTTCCCAGCGTGACCAGTGGCTTTTGCTGGAATGGCTTACTGGGAAAAGTCAGGGCCAGGTTGAGGTCTGTTCTTCACCCAAGGGCCTCAGGCTTTCTCCTGCATCACACGTTTTCCTATAGCCTTGAATGGGAAGTGAGAACTGGCCTAGGAGAACAGAAACGAAATTCCTCAAAGCAAGTGCACTCTGCAAGTGGTGCTTCGGGAGGATCTGCAGAGCCATATGAAAACATCATTTTTGAATCTGAAGACTTTCGTGGTTCAGAGTTTTGTTGCATGCCATTTCATCTCAGATTTGTGCAATTTAAAGCTTTAGCTAGATGCAAATGCAATGCTGATGATCCTAAAGCGTTTGACAAGAATGTTTCCAGGCAAGATGATAATAAGAATGTAGGAAGCTTCACCAGTGCTAATTAAAACTGCAGGTGCCCCTCTGACAAGGAGTTTGAATTTCTGCACCATTCTCACTGTCCCATCCTCTCACCTCCAACCTGCCTCACAAAGGGTCAGTCCCTAGCATGGCATCCCAGTACGGCACTGTACTTCTTGCCTATCAGGGTGCTCGTTTGACACTCAAAACCCATGCTCCCTTCTCCCTCAAGCCAGTCTACACTCTTAAACCATCCCCGATGACTGTGGGATCGCTCCTGATTTGTGGTTACATAGAGGGGAGGAGAGTGCAGCCGGTACCTGGCTGTGGGGGGGGTACATCTCTCTGATCCAGGAGCTGAGGGAGGAATTATTTGAGAGGAGAAAAAAAAAAAATCCCTTCCTTTCCTATCTATCATGGACTAGAAAATCAGCAAAAAGCTGCAGAGAGGCAAGCAGTGGGTGGCTAATTAAAGCAATTGAATTATTTTCCCTCAGCAAAGGATTGATTAGGCACTCAAGTATATTGGGCACTCGTGGTATTGTGTTTGTCTCAAGCGCTTAAGGAAAAGCCTAATGAAAAAGCTGTAATTTGCTATTTAAACAGTTGTTTCACAGAGTTTTCAAATGCTCATAGACGGTCTGGGGAAATTTCACAGCTAACTGCATGCTCCAAGTAACCTCAACTGGTGTTTTGGGCAGGCGTGTATTTTTTTTTTTTTCCCATCAATGGGCAACACGACCGACTTTTGACTTTTCAGTACAGTCTGTTCATTTTCAGTCAAGTCCATATCTGCTTTCTGGGTATCGTTGCCCATTAAGATCACACGTACTCAGATCTGCAGCTTAGCTCCTGCCCTGGCCCAGCTCAGTGTAGCTCCCAAAAAGGTGGCAAGGCTTTACTCCGGGTGAGGAGCTGCCCTGGTTTGACTGCAGTGCCCATTGAAACCATGACTGGCTTGTGCTGTGCTGTGGCTCCAGCCACCCCTACAGCCTGTGAATATAATCACTAGGGATGCTGGCTGTACAGTTTCCTCAAATTTCAATTTGACTGAAAGAAACAAAATTAAAAAAAAAAAAAATCAATAGCTCTTATATGTTTCTTTTGGATTTTTTTTTCTTCTTAGTCCCTTGCCAGAAGCAATAACTTCTAGTAGCTTGATGAGCCAATATGCCAGTTTACATCAAATCTATGAGGATATTAATTTTCAGTCATAAATAGTGTATCTGTAGTTTCTCCAGTGCTCCTTTGATGTGCCTCAGAGGTAGCTACAACCAACTGGTGTCAACGAGCAGCTTTGCTGCATAAAAGCAGTTCCTTATGCCGTCGTAAATGGTGAGCTAACATGTTGGGAGCATGTTGGGAGCATTCAGCTGCAAGGCTTCTTCCCTGCAACAGCTATCGTTTTAATGAACCACCAAGGAAAAATCAGGGGCTGTGTTGAAAATCTTAAGGCTGTGGGTTGGAGGAGGAGCTGCCTGTTAACCACCATTACTGTTTCTTTGGCTAGGTACGTAAAGAGTATGGAAAATGCCTGCGTACGCATTGCTGTAGTGGGAAAAGTACAGAGAGCTCTATTGGCTCAGGAAAAACCTCGGGGTCACGGACACCTGGAAGATATTCCACAGGCTCACAGGTAACCCACACTTCTTGTGCGCATCCCAACACTTGGCACTTCTACACCAGTATCGTTCATGTCGGGTGGGAAGCTCTTCTCCATGCCTCACCCTCCCAGATTACAGCAAGAAGCTGCCTTAGAGCTATCCCGAGCACATTGCCAAGATTTCCCTCCTTCACAGACCTGAATTCAACATGACTGCTTCTCTTGGGATGTGATGGCAATTAGTGCCTCTCCAAGAACTTTCTAAATAATTGCAAGGAGAGCAAAAAGTCCAAATTTGCCTCCCAGAGGCTAGTGAGTGCTCATAACCAGAGCTGCACCGCCTGCTTTCCATGGAGATTAGGAGCTGGGAGCATTTTGTCAGCGTTGTTCTACATCCTGGCATGTCCTTTAATTGCGAATCTGAAGGTTCTTGTCACTGCTATTGCCATGTACAGGAATGATACAATAACAAACAAGTATTTTTCTTGCTAGAAAAGGACTCCAAGAGTCTTGCAGCCCTTCACAGTGAAAGGCTTTATGGCATTCAGTGGTTTGATCAATTCCATTGCCTCACTCGATATTCCTCAGTTTATAGATCTGTTAAGAGAATCCATTGGGGCCAGATTATTTTACTAAGTCACTGGATTTTTTATGCTCTGGTCATCTAAATTTTGGGGTTTGTGTAGATTGTACACTTAGTAATTTTCAAGCTAACTTGTACACACAGATACAGATTTATGGAAGAACAGTTAATATAAAATGAAGAAGCTTACTTCTTAATCAATAGGAACCAAACACAAATTTATTCAGTATTACTAATGGAAGTAATTATACATGACAGTTCAACTATTAAATTATGAAAGACATGCAGCGAATAACAGTCTATAACCTCCCAGGAAAACATAATGTGCGATTTATGTCTTGGAGCAAATTGTTATTTATTTTCTATGGCTTCCAAGATGTCATCCAAGAGCTCCACTTTGACATTTACTTAGGTTTGGATGTTATGCAGGGAAAATAGCAGCGATAGAATATGGGGCTTCTCCCCAGAAGGCCATCAAATCCTATAGTAATCAATAATGTACAACAATAATGTATCCAGTAACATTTAGGTGGGTGATTTCAAAGCCACTGGCAGCAACCCCCTTGTTGCAAGGGAGTTTTGAAGTACAGAGGCAGATTATTTTTCATTTAGAGGCTTGTCCTTGGAAACGAGGGAAATGCTTGAATCCTATCACAGGCAGGAGAAGCCTCAGAGAGTGGATGGAGATCTGAGTCGTTGAGTATATCTGACCCCTAACTAATGACTAGAAAAGTCTAAGAGGAGCAAAACTCATTAGATCCTTTTTTTACCTCTGAGAAGCACTTAGGATACAGAATAATTAATCCACATGTATCATGTCAGAGGAATACAACAGATTAAATGTCCAGGTGAAAAATAATTGCTATAAAAGTGCATGGGCTGCATGTTACATTGTGGTTCCATTTCTAGAGGGCTAATGCGTGATTAGGAGATGCCATTAATATATAGCTAACGAGTAGGGCAGGACACACTTTCCAGCTGTGACCACATGAGTAAGGCCTGGATGATCTTGCATGGCTACAATTCCATTACAGGGAGCACTGCCTTGTTAGCTATTACAAAAAACATGGTCTGTCACAGTGGCAAACAGCATTCTGGATCCCCAGGACAACCTGGCAGCACTTTCACACAGCCATGGGATACATCAATCATAGTCTCTGAGGTGAGGTGAGCCCCCTTGGCAAGGGGGCTGTAGTTGGACCACTCACGAGATGTGTGTAGCTGAGTTTTTGATTTTTTGCAAGGTCTACATGGGGAAGAGCAAGACAGTGGTGTAAAAGCCATGGAGGTAGATGCTTCACTGTATATCTAAGAAACAAAACAGAAGGCCAGGACATTCAGGACACTGTTTCCCCAGCAGCAGAAGCTACACCACAGATGGCAAAATCAACACACTTTTCAGTAGGGGAACAGAAGTTATTCATTTGTGGTGGATTTTTTTTAACCTGTATTCCCCAAGATGGATCGTACCTGTAGAAAACTTCCATTCATTCAGGAACACCAAGACACACATCAACTGTTCTGTTACACTTTGCAAAAACTAGACACAGGCTATGCAAGGTAATACAGGAGGCGTGCATGCTTCCCTGTGTAAGTTATTTTTCAGTTATTGGGTGCTATATTGGTAAATCTGTAGCTCGTGTCGGTCTGGGTTCATCTCATATGAGATTTCTATTGCTTTTTTTAATTAAGATGTAAGCAATCCAAGCAATCCTATTATGCACATCTTATTTGAGGTAGGCATTTGTGTTATGAAGTCAGGCAGGCAGTGTCTGGTATACACGAGGCGGGTTATAATGAAACAGCAACTGCTTGCTTACAGCTGGATAGAAACAAGTCTCATCCTGAGCTAGACATGCCAATAGCCATCTTTAGTGAGGCAGAAAGAAACCTATCTGCAGCTGCTAAAAATTCATTACCTGCTGTGGTTCAATCCCTCTTCAGAGCCGGATTCGTAGGATGTGGAATGACACAGTTCGAAAGCAGTCCGAGTCTTCCTTTATTACTGGAGATATAAACAGTTCAGCTTCACTCAACAGAGGTAATTATAAACTATTTTTCTTATCTCTAACTCTTGTGATGGCTGTAATGAGTCTAAAATATATTGCCCCTTTTTTCCCCTCTCCTTACCTCAGATGGCATCAGACCTTATTCACTCACACAAGACATGTTATGTTATTAATTGGGAGGAGGTTTTGTGGTGGTTGTTTCCTGTTTTCTTTTCTTTCTCTATTTTTACATACGCATTTTTAAGAACTGTCATTTCTAGAAGGGAGTTAGGAAAAGGAAAAAAAAAAAAAGTGGAAAAAAAACCTCCACCTTCCCCCAGACAAACTGAGTGCCATAAGTTGCTGAGGTGTTAGACCTCATTGCTGGCGGTGAAAATGGGCCGTCACAGTACTGTACAGCCTGTGTTAAGCATCATAGACATTGTGATTGCCTTGGGTACATAGCAGTTCTGTCATCTCTGTGGAAGGAAAAATGAACAGCAGAGCACATACGTAAGGAAAACTGTGTGCTTGGAACAAAATGGTCTGCGTCGATGTTAATACCTAGTCTGAAGAACTGACTAACGTGAACTTTACAGACATCTGTGGAGGAAAGGCTATCAGAGAAGTACAGAAATAGAGGCATGACAAACAAAATGTGGTGCCTGGCACCAGAGGAAATCTGAACAGCTTTTTTTTAAGAAAAAAGTCTTTTCAGTAAGTTATGGGAAAACAACAGTATGGGAATACCAGAAAAAAAGCTTCAGAGATTGGTTTGTTTCACCTCCAGTGCAATTACTTTAATGCTCAACTTTGAGAAACTAGATGCCAAATTCTGCTTTTAGTGCCCACCCACTTTATGTTGGAATTAAGAGGGGGCAGAATTTGAGTCACTGGGCCCACCTGTTCTCTCATGACAGTGAAAATCAAAAGTATTTCCAGTGCTGATGGTCAGACTGAAAGCTCAACTGAAAATTGAACTGGGACTTTGGTTCTATTTCAATCTTTATTCACCCATTATTCCCACTGATTTTAGGGCAAGTTTGGCCTGTGTAATAATATAAGGATAGGCTTGAAGGATTTTGACTAGTAGCACTTAGTACTTAGTAGCACTGACAACTGAGTGCTGGGGAACTAAGGATATATGATTAATTTCTCTGAACATTACATATATTGCCCAAATCAGTGCAAAGGGGAAGGCAGTGTGGTTAACATGGAGGTTATTTTATCCCTCAAACCACTCTGAAGGATTTTGTGCCGGTATATTTTCATTTTGCACTGGAGATTTGTTGAGAAAGATGGCTATAAGATGCCGTTACTGCAAATGCCTCTGTTCATATTGATTTATCCATGTGTGTTGCCCTTGCATTTCTCTACATCTTTGCATCAAAGAGTAGAGAGCTACAACCAGGCTTCTCTGGGGCTAATTTAGAGGGGGATCAGTTGTTGTAAAAAGGTTACAGCAAGAACCACAGTTCCCCTCTGCCATCCATCACTCAGTCTCAGTGGCAAACCAAAATGTGTTATGCATGAAATGTTCACTCCTCTAGTTAGCACAGATTTCTCCTTGTTCTCTGATGCAGCTGAGGCTAAAAAGGGAAGTGCTCTGGCAAACAGGATCATCTTGGGTTTGTTGGAAGAAGAAAGGTATCCCTCCCTTTTCAGTTTTGGCTTTTTTCTTGCAAATATGGGAGTATGACCATAAGCTGGGGAAGCTATCAAGAGGCTTTAAGTGGGTAATCTTCATCCCAGTGTGGCAAGAGCCCGTTGCTAGATGTACCTGTTATTGGAAGGTCAGTTGGAAAATGAACTGCTGGGGGAGGCATCTTCAAAGTGGATTTCATCCGGCTATTTCTGTTCTGTGCCATCGGATGAGATGAATCACCCAAAGGGCCTGAATTTCTCCACAGACTGCATAAACAGCTCGGTAACTGTCTTCAAAGGGATGCCTTTTAGGTGGGAAACTTAAGCGACTTGAATAAATTGTACTATTACTCAGAGGCACCCCTCTCTCTTTTTCACACAAGCAGGCAAACTATTTATTTTGGTTTTGTTTGTTTTCTGTCTTTTTTTTGGTAGACAGATCTGCAAAATGGAGGTTAAAACATTTCCTTGGGAGTTAGTGTCTCTGAAGCAGCAGGCGGTCAGTTGTGCTAGGAAAATACACCTGACATCAACAGGAATCCAGCTGCACGGGGCCCCAGATATTTCACACTTTATCCTGTTTATTCCAGCTGGAAAGAAATGTTCATGGTCTTAGGGCTTTGCATAAAGCATAAGTTGTTTCTTCAATCTCTCCAGAGGGAGCTGAAGCCTGAACGGACCAGTGGGGCAATGTGGTTTTCACAGTTCTTGTCTTCCTCTTAATATTTTAATATATCTCAAGCTTTAAAGGAGCCATTTCATTAATGTTTTATTTACAAGTGTGCAATTAAAGCTCAGAGGAGTCAAGTACAAACCTTGAATTGTCTGGTTGGTATCTTTCCCTGCCTGAGGTTGATACAGCAGGCTTGTGTACCCTGTCAGAAGTCTCTCTCTAGGCCTCCCAGACTAGATACCTTCTACATGAAACTGTCTGTGTAATCCCAAATTAAACATTCTTTGTGCACTGGTATTTTTCCCAGAACCTTCAGACAGCAACCCAATTTCTAAAGTAGGGAAAAAAATGATCCTTTCTCTGCAGAATCATCCCATCCTTCAGCTCCTGATCTGACTCAATATTTCCTAAGCTGTCGCTGACTTTTCATGCTCCTGTCATGGAAGTGGAAAGCAGTGAAACTTCCTCTAACTGGGTACTTTCTCATTGAAGCCTTTTTTTCCTTCATCGCATTCACAGTACTTGCAGCCCCCTGCTGCTTGCTAACATCCCAGGCAAGTCTGCTCTTGCTATCTGTTTTCCTGTTTTAAGATTAACATCACCTATATCACCCTATCCCTTTTTCTCCTTCTTCCATGAATCTCATAGGCATATCATATCATACCAATATCATATCAATATCATACCTGTATTGGCACATCCCTCCTTTGGACATGTAAATGTACCTTTTTCTGATTTAGCAGAAGTCACATTGCTTACAGCCTTTTCCAGCTCCAGCCCCTCTTTCACCCGCTACCTCCCCACAAAATCATTGGCTGTAACGTTGTTTTTTCACCTCTTGCCTGATGTTATTTATCCTACCAGGAATTTCAGACATAAACCCATACTTGCCTGATGTATCATGTTCTGTAATGAAACTTATACTCACTCTTGACTCCCAAGACGTACATGAGCATTTCAGGTATTTTCTGAAGGCAGCTTCTAGTTATAGATTAGTGTAAAATGTTTCAGGCTTTGTTCCTCCTTGCTTCTTGTCGTAGCTTAGTGTGCGGGTTTGGGATAGTTATACCACTGAAACCAGGAGGAAGGGAATAGAAACTGGCTGTGGATTTCCTCCTCTACTGTCAAAGGAAGACCATGCCAGTCCATCCTGTAGACATGTACTCCATTTCAGGATCCAGGGGCCTTCCTGCTCCTCACATTCCAGCTCTGCAACTTTGCCCTCATTTTTCCCACTTGGGTCTGGCTGGATGTTTCCGCCATCTATTTCACATCCACCCTGTGCTTCTCCCAGCAGTGAAGATTTGAGATGGATCTGCTGCTTCAAGGACTTAGTCTCAGTGGTCCTCCAGCTTGTCCGTGACTCCAATCCCTGCTAGATAAAAAGCACAGACATTACTTCGGGGACTTTCCTCATCTACCTGTGCTCATGATCCTTTTAGTGTTTCTGTTTTTCTCTGCATTCCTGTCCTGTTATATCTCATGCGTGACACAGCAAGGACTGCCCTTTATTTATGTTAGGCATGACTAGACTGTAATTCACTGTGGAACAGCGTGCTTGCAAAGTCCCCAAGCCTGCATTTTGTTATTCTTCTTGCCTGACTAGGAATTGATGCAGCTGGGATATGAATGCCATGACTTCCAGCTGACTTCAGTCTCCCAAGTTGCTTCCTCTGATGCAGAGTTATTTAGACTTTGCTACACCTACGCCAAGGCTGTGAGTCTGTGCTGAGCTCGGACAAGTGCCACATGGCAAAGTAATGCTGGAGCTCTAGACCAGTGTTGAATTAGCATCCCAGATGTGGTTGTTTAACATCTGAGGAACAGCCTGCCCAAGCCAGACATGTCCCATCAGTGCTAGGGTTGGGCATGCTCACAGTGTTGAAGTTATAACTGGAAGCTCTTTCAGAGTGAGCCACAAAAGGTGAGTGGGATAAAAACTGAACCAAGCTGATCATCTTGTGAGCAGAAAAAATAAGTCTTCCTTTGCCTATAGGACATTTGGGAGGCTTAAGAGGTCTTGATACAGACACTCAGAAGAAACGCTGAAAAAGTGGACCAAAAAACCATGCTGGGATCCCTGAAGGATGGGCTGTTGGCTAGAAATGTTTCCATGAAGGCTGAAAAGTAGAAGGAATAAAGAGAAATCAACAGGCAGAACTTCACTTTGTCGTAGGTTCATCAGAAGACGGAGCAGATAACTGTGTGGTTGTAACAGCAGATCCTTTGGTACCTGGGGTTGAGACAGTATTTAAAAAGAGCAGGAGATTAAAAGCAATTAACATCATTACTGTCTTCCCAATTCTATTGCACTTCTGCTTTTGAAATCTAGTCACGGGCTTGCACAGCACACGTGGACGGGGTTGGAATGGAGTTGTTGCTCAGCACTGTGCTGATGGCAAGAGGAGCAGATTGCAGGGGGCCGCTGCAAATGTGAATGTTGGGCTCTGATGGTATGGCATGGACCTTAGCCTTGGGTACATCCGAGTGTCTACATCCTGAGCGTGAGGGACAGGTCTGTTTACACCTCGGGAGCGTTACTGTCAGAAACCACTCTGATAGCTTAGACAACCTTGCAAACAAGCAGTCAGCACAAGACAGCAATGTGACTCCAGCCTATTTTTATCCATGTCTTAGGTGAGAGGTAATACAGTAATTACTCTCTCTCTCAGGGTATGAAACAACCGAGAGAGAAAAAGTCATCATGAACCCTATGGTACTTTGTTACCTTTCAGGTTTTCAAGTTAGGGGTTTGATGTATTTTTCTAGAGGAAAAGTGGGAGTTACCTGTTAAAGGAAGGAGTGCTTCTTCTTTTGGTGAGACTTGAGAGCACTAGAGAAAAAGGAAGAGTTTGTTGTTGGTATGACATAGTATTTTGTTACAGGAAAATGTGCTGATAGAGCTATGTATGTCCATTGAAGTTAGCAGGTAAGGGGAACTGTATCTTCACTCGTGGCAAGCACTTAGTGTATTAGTAATACTTGGTGTATTAGCAGTGGATTTTTCCTCTTTGGGAAAATACATGAGCTAGGAATAGAGCTACCAAGTTTCTTAGAAAATAGAAACTACTCCAGAAGTCTGTTGTGCTTGGTCAAGTGCTGTACTCCCACTGCAGTGCTATGTGTCTTGGCTTACAAACTAGACAGCAAGTTTAATAGTCCAGTCCCAGTCTTCCTAGAGAAACACGAGTACGTGCACTCCTTGACTTTTGGCTCTACGCTTTAGTCCACTCACACCCAAAGCAGTGCTCACAGTCTCCTCTACCCTCATCCACAGAGGTCTCCTAGAGAGATTTCTTGGTAGTCTGCATTGCTCCCCATGTCCTAGAAGGCAGAAACATCAGAAAAACCCTGAAAGCTGGTGCAGGACTGGAGTCCAGGACCTCTGGCAACTCCTCCTGCAAGGTGGCAAGTCTTAAATATGAATTGTTCCTTGTGGCCCTGGAGTCTGCTCGCAAAGGTGAACGCATACATGTACTTGCTAGCAAATGTTAGATGCTGGATGGGGGTATGAACACCAGAAACACCATCAGAAACACCATTCACTTCATGTTTTTTCCCATGAAAATGAAACGAAACGGAAAATGGAAATGAGGGCATTCTTTGTCCCTGTCCCTTGGTTTTTCTTTCCAAACGCCTAAGTGTCATTGCATGTCTCAGCTTCTAAGTAGTGCTTCAGAATAAATACTCAATTTCCCTTTGCTTTATTATTTCTCCCCTGTATTTTTATATCAACCACAAAGACATAATCTGAAACGTACACAGGAAAAAGGGAAATTATTGCTACTGTTTTCAGAGATAATCAGTTTAATGTCAAATTCATGTGGATTTCTTCATAATGAACAGAACAAATTGAGCTCAAATTCAAACAGTGGGAATCTGAGTCAGAGAGGAAAATTAAAATGAAGAACATTAATATCCTGATTTCTAACCCAACTGAGACCTGATTGTTTCCTAAATGAAATCTCCCATCAAATTCCTCCCACCCACCCAAAAATATAATTAAGCTGTGATTTCCATTCTGAAACCCTATCTGTGCCATTAACTCAGCAGGGACGGCTGTGTGTGTTTTAGGGAGGGTGGGTGAAGTTTTAAATTACCTTCAGATGGCCATATCAGCCTGAATTTTTAGGAGATATTTCTTTAGGAAACACATCAGAAGGTGAAATCCTGCCTTTGACAGGAGGCTGTCACTCCAAAAGACAGTAGCTGCAGGTTAGCACCAGGGAAGCACAGAAATACTAAAGTGAGTCAGTTTGGGTTGCTTTCCCCAGATTTTCCTCTTTTATAGGGTGAGATGAAGATGCTTGGGTTAAGCTGTCTGCATAGGGTTGGTGGTAGTAGGTGTCACGGTCTGGACATAACTTGGCAATACAGCAGTGAAAACAGTGGCTTTTGGTGTGGTTAGAAGGAGAGACAGACAGAAGAGGTAAAAAAGGGAAAGAAAAAGAAAGAGTAAAATAAAAAATCAACATTCCCCGGGAATCTCAAACCACAAACCTCTCTGGTAGAGGAGCTCCAGCAAGCCACGCTAACAGCAGCTCCTGCTGATCCCACTGCCCCTCTCACCAAATTATACCCCACAAAACTGCCAGTGTCTGTGCCCAGCAAAAAAAAAATTAAAAAGAAAAAAAATAAAAACAGTTCCTATCCCACAAATTAACTTAAGCTGCCCAGGAATGGCTTAACCTGGTTCAGCATTTTTTTCCAGTTGCTGGCTTCAGAGCAGGTATCCGAGCTGCCATGCGAGCCGTGTCAGCCCCTGTTCATGAGCTTAAATAATTTCTCCGTGGTGAGCCATCCCCATACACTTCAAAGAGTGATTGTTGCTCATCTGAGCCCATTGAAAAGCTGACCCTTTGCTGGCAGTGCCTAGAGAAAGTGGAGGGCAGGTGGAAATGTGGATCGTGGAAGCGTTACCGTTGTCAGGTGTCAGTCTTTTCTCAAATGGCTCATTCTCTCCCTGATAGATTTATGTGACCAGTGTGACAGTCAGATTTCTGCCGAATTTATGTTGCATATAAGATAAATAGCGAGCAGTTGAGCTCTGGGAGAGGTGGGAATGCCTCTGCTCATCTCAATAGGATATTCGGAGGGCGCCATGAATTGATATATCACAGTCAGGCTAAACGGTTCTTACCTGCTCTGAGTAACACCAATCACTCTTCTCGTGGCTGGAAGATATTAGAGAATAAATACTTTCTCTGGTTTCTTTCCATTTGTTTTCTTTTTACAGTTAGCAGCAGGCAGTGCTCCAGTTTCTCCTGTGAAGCCAGTCAGTTTTCATATCGTGTCTTTCACAAAGATAGTTTGTCTGTTGATTTTTTGTTTTGTTTGTTGTTTAGTTTTGTTTTCATTATAAATTAGCAGGATGTGGCTATATGAGCACACAAGTTGGCAGGCAGAGTTAACGGTGAGCAGTACAACGTTTAAGCACATTTTCAAATGTGCTGGGTTGCGCTTTTTCTTTTATCCTCACTCCTGTCGTGGCACTGTCGTAGGCAGGTTCAGCACAGCAGACCGCCAGTACGTCCAAGGCACCTGTGGTTGCTTTCCTGGTTCATGAATGAATCTGCAGATGCCTAGAGGGAACTCATCACAACATTCCTGGGTGTAAAACTACTTTACATTCTTTCTTTCTAAGCACCAAATGGTTCAAGAATAATTTGACTAAAGGAAAGTGTCTGTCTCCCGCAGACAGTTTGCCCTTGGCAGTACCATCGCTGCACAACTGGGGATGTGGTGCAGAGCAAGAGGTGCATCTGTTTAAAGCTGAGCTTTGCCCTGGAGATGCTTTAGATGATTTGTGCTCAGTTTTTTAGTGATTCTCAGGGTTTTCTGGAGAGGAGCAGTAAATACAGAGTACTTCTTGAAGTTGAGCCAGGGATGGCCCTGGTAGGGGATGCAGCCTCTGTGACCATTTGGAGACCATCATCTGCCAATGTGCAAATCTCATTTCATCATCAACACTGCTTTCAGCCAGGGCACCTTTTCCCAGAGCCTGTCCTTTTTGCAGAGTGCTGAGAGGTGTCTATGCTCAATGCTCCCCTGAGTCAGCAGGTGCACAGTGCTGCACAGACCCAGAGGACACAGCGCTCCTTGCCCTCGAGCATTTCCCTTCCCACTTTTTAGCCCCAGCCCTGGGAAATTTAGTCCTTTAGTCCCTGGTTTCAAGGGTTTCAACAGTCCTGGAGCCTGGAGGCGTCTGATTTATCCACAAACAGCAACAGCAATGAAAACCCACTTTCCTCCCGCCTCAGGCGTATGATTAGCTGTTCAATTTCTGTTTCTTTATGGTCAAGACTGCCTCTTGAGAGTGGAGTAGTGCTTTTCTGAGGTGTTTATGTGTCCCCTGGATGTTTGGTGGAAGTCAAAGGGCAAGAAGCAGGGTGAGAGTCCCCAGAGGCATCTGCTAATCCAGAGCAAGCCCGAAGGCTCTTTTCCAGCATCTTGTCTAACTACAGTTTCATGAGTGCTGTGGCTTCTGCTCCCTTTCTGGGGAGAGCGGTGCTCAAGAGCACATGCTGTCCCAGCACCATAAATGCCTGTGCCAGTGGTCACAACAGCGGGGAGATCCTCCAGAAGAAATAGCCCAGGGATTTCAGAAGCTTGATTTATGTCAAGACTCTGAAATTTCCATTTTGCCCAGCGCAGGAGGCCGTTTCTTTACCTCACCATCACACTGCCCCTGGCATTTTTCTGATGAAACTGCCCAAGTTTTAACTCTTTGATTTCACACCCTGTGCCCCCTGCTTTTTCTGTTACCTCTCTGTAACCATTACAGAGCACATACATCCTCCCCTTACACTCCCTGGCCCTATGGATACCCCCACCTGGGTCCCACACCCAAACGGATGGCGTATTTGGATGAAGCAGTCCACGTGCAGCTGTACTGAATCAGCCGGGAGGGATTGCTGTTTGCAAGGCACAAATCTCTGCAACCCTGTTAAGTGGCTGTTGTTTTGGCTAAATGTCAGTATCTGGCATCAGAATGAACCATCCTGATAATTACATATGAACTAGAAATGAATTCCAGGGAGCTGAGGTAGCTGTAAGCAAATTAGTATTTTCTGTTTTGTAACGTAAATACAGTATCCTTTTGGACTAGTGATTGCCATGCTCTCTCTTTTTATTGTTCTGTTGTACTTTTTTTTTCCAGTCAGCCATACATTTTGTGCCAGGAAAATTATGATTTTCTGCATCAAGGATCAAAACTTAAGGAATTTAACTCATATTTCTGCTTACGTGCGAAATGAATCCCAGTGCTGATTGTCTTCTAGTCTGTTTTGCCTTTCTGCTGCCTGGGACTGAGTTAGCTGAGATTTGTTGCAGTGATTTCAGTGAGTGACGTGGCATTCTTCCTTTGGGAGATATTATGAACTGGCTTTGATTTTAGGATTGACAGCCATATAATTGGAAGTTCAGTCATTAGGTGGATCAGATTTAAAGAGGAAAAGTAAGGGCAAGGCAATTTCTGAAATCAGAGCGGGCTTTGGGGAGTATTAGATCCAGCAGAGTATTGCTGCAGAGCAATCTTAATATGATGACTGTGAAAGAGGGAGGAAGAAAGCATGGCTGCTTATACAGATTCCTGTAAGTACAGGCCAATTTCTGCCATAGGCAAGGCTCCCTACAAGTAAGAGCTTAGGACTAGGGAGAAATAAGTATAAAGAGGAACAATGAGGGATAATGCACCTTTGTATAGTCACGGTATAGAGAATTATAAACCCTTTGAAGGGGCAGCAATGGTAAAAAGAAATGTCCCATTCTGGGAACGTGTTTCTGCTCTGAGGAGTTGAGAAGGAATCAGTGCAGTGATGGCCTCTATCCTGGGGCAAATATTTATAAATCACTGTAGACTAGCAATATGTTTGGAACGTGGCCTGCAGATTATAATCCAGCAGAGTTTTGTCATCTGAAATCATTACGTAAGAAAGGAAGAAAATAGGTAAAAAGAAATACTTTCCCTGCCCTGTCTCTGCATAAAAGCATGGGATGTTTCATTTTGTTAAGCTCTGGATAGCCCAGAGCTTAACAACCTCATTTGCTGAAATTCCATTTCACTGCAGTCAGTATTAATAGCTTCTCAATGAATAGATTAGATGCTGCAAGTGACAACAAACCTATTTGAGAGAAATTTAATAGGGAGGTTTATTGAAGTTTATTAACTGAATCCTGTTGGCTATTATAAGAACACAGTTCGATAAATCTAAACATCAGAGCATTCGTTGAAGGGAACCAGGAAAAATGCCGAAGATGCCTGTTGTCCTTCAGCAAATGTGTGATTTCACTTTTCATAATTGCATTAATCGTTTGAATAAACTGCAAGAGAACATGTGGAAGACCAGCATTCTTTAAATACATGAAAAATCTGTGTGTAATACAGTAAAGGACACTACTGAATGCTGATAAGGACAGTCACGATAATAACTGGAGATTTGACTCATACAAACCTGCTTTGAATGTATTTTCTTTCACTGGAAGTAAAGCGGAATAAAAAAGTTAATGCTAAGTGATGTACAGAGCTAGCCAGAACTTACAAACTGAGATCTGCGCAGCAAGATTGGTTCAGTAACATTCAGGTTAAGGAAATGATTTATTTACTATGGTTAGGATAAGGCAGATTTGTTTGTTTGCTTATTTTATTGTTTTTTGTTTGTTTGTTTTTGTTGGTTGTTTTTTGTGTTGTTGGTTTTTTTTTTTTGGTTGGTTGGTTTTGTTTTTATATGAGCACTGAGTAAAAGAGTCATCTCTAACCACCTAGTTGGTGTCAAGGACGCACCAGTCACCTGTGCTCGCAGGTAGTTCAGGCACTGCAGTACCTCCCGGGGACTGGTCCGTTCTCTCTCTGCAGGGTGGTCTGAAGTCAAATATATGAAGTGTGAGAAGCTGAGGTGCTTGATTTATGGTGGCTGTGGACAGAAAGATAAGTTGGCTGCTTCAGGAGGCAGAGTGGGTGGGAGCACAGCGCCCTATCCTAGCCCTGCGGGATGGAAGTAGCAAGAGCTGCACGGATGGGAAAATGTGAAGTAAGATGAAAGATTAAGGTTGACCAAAAACACAGCAGTACATGTTTTCGTTGTTGTTTTTTTCTTTGGGAAACAACGAAAAAAGACCAAGAAAAATTACATTTGGGGACTCCCGGGTCAGAGGCAATGAAACATTTTGTTACAACTCAGATGTGCTTTTTCAAAGCTATTTATTTCTGTTACTACTCTAATGAAAAGATGACATCATAAGAAAAAGTCCAAGTCAGCTTTCATACAAACCACTCTTTAGAAACAACCAAAAAATAATTTTCATTTGGAAAACATTGGGTTTTCTTTGGACATTATTGAAATGCTCAGTTGATTCACTACTTTGTCAGATTCAATTTGTTAAATGCTTTGGTCTCTTTTCTCTGCAAAACTGCACTTCAGACATGTCTGCTGGGTGTTGGGGAAATCTTCCCTTCCCCAGCGTGTTCCCATCCTGCTGAAACACACATAGCAAGGCTAGAGCCAATTTTGGCATGGGATTGAAGAGATAGAAAGCCAAGAGTGATATGTGAGGGCGTTGTTATCTTTGTGGACAGATGACCCAGACTAAAGCAGTCAAGCTCAAGCCATTTGCAGCCTGGTTGGACCAAGCTGAATGACGTTATTTTTCAGAAAGTCTGGAAGAGCACTCGGATACATTTCCCTTCCTGCTGAGCAGACCACGCAGATGATTCAAGTTAGCTTAAATGCCTTTGTGTGGCTTTGTCAGCCAGCTGCCCACGAGAAATTGTTTGAATTTTGTTTCCGAATGATACAATCTAGAGTCTGGTGACACACACTTGTCATCTTTCTTTTCATCCTTTGCTTTTAGCTAGTGTCTAAATTTTACCTATGTTTAACAGGGTGCAGCTTTCTCTTATGGTCATAACACCAAATTCTTGCTCTACTGATGTTAAATACGGGCTCTGGTTGTGGTCCTCTCATCCCACTGAACAAGCAGACGCCCAGGTGAGCCTTTGAGTTTGAAGCCTCATCTTTTTCCCACCCTTAAGTAAGGGCCACATGCACACAACACAAGACAGGTTTGGAAACGGAGTGAATTTCCTTTCAGCAGGGTATTTTTGGCTAACAGAAGTGAAGGTGTTTCAAGGCAGCTGAGCCGAAGCCAGCCAGCGTAACTAAGCAAATAAAGAGCACGTTTGGTAATTGCGTGCTGGGCTCAGGTGCTTCAGGAGATGGCAGAGGGATCATTTGTGTAGGGAATGTTACCGCCGAAAGGGTGAGAAGCAAGGACTCCGTGATTTGCTGGGAGAAGTCGGTGTCATGCCTCAGAAGCGGACAAGAGCTGAGGACCCAGCCATAAGTCAGTAAAGAAAACCAAGTGATGGACAAACGCTGCTTGCTGAGGATGTTAGGCACATGGCCAGCCTCAAGCCAGGTAGTTGCCGAGGTTCACATCGCGAAGGAGGAGATTCGGGGCAGTCAGTTGGTACAAGCAGCCCTGATCTTCCTGCCTTTCAGTCCCCAGACTTGCTTTGGCCATTGCCAGCAGCAGCTATCGCAGCGCCAGTGGCCCGTCTTTGCTGCGCACCCACACGTGAGACTGTGGCACATAGGGTCAAATAAGCCTATTTACTTTCTCTCGTATTTAGGGAGAGAGTGCTGCTTTGATCCCAGGCTTTCTTTATCGAGCTTTGCTGGCTGTTTATTACCAAGGCCATTTTCATGCAAACGGGGTCATAGTCTGGTAGCCCACCTGCTTCTTGTGCTCGTGCCTCATCTGCAGACTTAATCCATCCTTTCTAATAGCCCTGCTGGTTGCTATAGCAATGATAAAGTGTTATGAAAAAGGCAGGATGATACTTAAATGTATGGCTGGTGTTACCTTTTCCTTTCTCCCTCCTGGGAAGGAGAAACCCAATAATGGGGATTTGGTTGTTGTATTATTGTTTTATCTAAAGCTTTAACTACAGGCTCTCTGGAGCCTGAATGCAGTTCTCTCTCAAAATCCTTTGAGGCAGGGACTGTTGCAGCTTTAAAGCAGCTAAGGAGAAACAAGAGCCCAGATTAATGAATACAAGGTGTATGCCATTTTCTTTTTAAGATGCCAGAGGTTAAATTTTCCGTGACCTGCACAGAAGGTGAAGTTCGCTGTGGCCAGCGCACCTGCTGCTGAGTCCTTAGGGCCCAGCCCAGTGCCTAAAAGTATTGAAAGCAATCAGAAAGTGCTATGGGTGGGTTTGTTTTGGCTTTGCATCAGGAGAATTACTCAGCACTGCCATCACAAATGGCATTTAGATCAGTAAATTAAAAAATCTTTGCCCTCGGGAATAAAGGGAGAGGAAGGCAGAAGATACAATATTTTTGCTTAGTATCTGCATACGGGCTGTTTTGTTATACCAAGCATCCTCTTTTACACACCTGAGAGAGAGAAAATGACTTATTCTGAGTTTTCAGCCTTTGGTGGTGTTTATAGTTGGAATCGTGGCTCTGCATTAAAAGTTGCCAGAAATGATCTAGTCCAGAAGAGCCAGGTTTGTGTGAATTTAGCTCGTTTCAGAGCCCACTGGGCAGCAAAGAACCCCCCTGGTGCCTCTAGGCAAGCCAAGCATTGCGTGCTGACACAGATCTGTCCCTTCTTGTCTCTTGTCATGCGGCACAAGCAGCCCTGGTGCTAAACGGTCCGACGTGCCCAGCTGACACAGGGAGCAAACTCCATGAGCATCCCTGTCTTTGTTGCAGGAGCCCTGTCTTCTAGACAAGATCAGACCAGGAATATATCGAGTGAGGTGCTCTTTCTGGCAGCTGCCATTTAAAGACGCCTCGAGCAAAAGCATTCAAAATCACGTGGCAGGTATATCCTCCTCTTCCTTATTAAATCTCACAGTGACCAACTTGGAGATTGGGTTAAATCTCAAATGGGAGGATTATATCACTTCTGGATTTATGACTGGCATTAGCTCTGGACATTCCTGTTACCTGAACAAAAGCGAGTCCCTTTTCAAATCTTTTACGGCCCAGCTTGTTTAGAAGTGGCATAAGCAGAAACACTTCAATGCAGCTAATAGTCACACTGGTATAAAGCTAGTGCAAGAAGACAAGTTGTTCCTACAGTCCCTCGCCCCACATGTACATGAGATTAATGGATAAATGCGTTACCTGAAAGAAAGGATTGACTCATTTGACTATGAGTTATATTCAAGGTTGCTTAGTTAAGTGTTTATATAATGTTTTTTTACAGGAGACAGCTTTGTTTCCTTATTTCCAATCACAACAGTTCATCAGTATAGCCAAAACCATCAGGTGAGAGACAACAGTATTTTTTCCAGCTGCATGTGTTGAGGAGCCTCCCTGGCATGCAGCCCTCATGCAGTGCTGCCTTCTTACCATGTCCTGCGCTCAAAAGGCCAAGTGACCTGCTAATGCCATGTGCCTCGGGGTGGGAGGGCTGGGGGGGAGCAGAAAAGAGGGGCAGGACAGCAGGCTGCTTTCTCCTGATCCTCTGCAATCGTACAGCAGTGCCATCATGGGACGTGGAGCCAGTGTACGAGCACTGCGGGAGGCAACTCTGGAGCTCTGGAGGTCCTTGGGTTTGGCCAGCTTTTGCTTTCTTTAGATACTCTGTTGGTATGAGCTTTCAGAGGGTTTGCTGATAAGGCAAGGCAAGGCAAAGCAGAAGCCAGGTAATTATTTGCAGAGAAGAGGTTGTGCCCTGAACCTCACGTGCCTTGCGAAGGCTGCCTCCACAGGGCCACCTCCACCACCAAAGGAAGCAGATGGTGGTCTCCCCTACCCTAAAAGTGACAAAGGCATTGCTGTGAGAGTGGCTGGTTTTGAGGAATTGGCTTTTTGATTGCTCGTTTGGGTTTGGTCCAGCAGGTATTGGTGACAGCCAGGTAAGGCAAACAGTTTGACTAGCGGCCAAGCCAGGGTGTGGTAAGCTGGGAAGGAATATTTGGAAGGCTTGCCACAGCCCTGGCATGGCAGCAGGCTGGGGAAAAGGTGGTGGTCTGTTTTCTGTGCTCCTTCCCTTCCTCTTTGCTCTCTGGTAGCCCTGTCCTGACTGGCTGTAGTCACCCCATCAAAAACTTACTTGTTCTTGGGAAGGTTTTGCTCTAATGGTTTAGCCCAAGAGGTTAAAAAATATATGTCCTTCAGTATTCCTGGGGATTGCCCTGGGATGAGTTTTTGTGTCAGCTGCCTCTCTGGATCCCAGAGGAGTCTTAATGGGGCAAGGGCTTAATAGATTCGTGGTCCTGCAGGTCAGCTAAAAGGAGGGGGGAGGCTTTGCTTCGTGGGTTGATGCCCGTGGTGGGAAACACGGTGGGTCTCAGCAGCCACCTGCCCAACCTTGATGATCCTAAAAAGCACCGGAGGCTGCAACCACAAGGGACAGACCTAAGCAGGAGGCTGACTGCTGGCTGCGTGGTCAGAAATGACTGCAAGGAAGGCAGGGAGTGCTGAAAAAAAAAAAGCACATCTCCATGGTCCCCTCTTGCTCCTGATAGGAACACCTGCTGGGGCTGCGGTGCCCTTGCTCCCCACCTGCCAGGAGGTACAGGGAAGCTTTCAGGAACAGGAGCTGAAGTGAAACTTGCCCTCTTAGCAATGAGAAACTGGTTCGTGAAGCAGAGCTCTCCGATAAGTGCCGAGAGCCTTTAGGAGAGGATGCAGTTTCCATCCTTTCTTTTTAATTACGCTTTTTTCAATTTTAGACGTGTTTCAAAGGACAAACAAAAGAGATCCTAACACACAGTGGGAATTAAATGTGCTGTTTTATGTTAATCTTTTTTTTTTTTTCTTTTTTCCTTCTTCATTTGGTACTTTCTGGAGAGTTCCCCCCCACACCCCCCCATTGTGTAGGCTGCCATCTTCCTGTGTTTATTTGTAGCAAGCATGTGGGCATAGCCTTGCTTACACTCAGAGCAACTGGGGAACCACCATAAATGTAGCTTATCTGCTTTCTGATCCATTTTCTTTTGCATCAGTTTGGATTTGTGCATCGTCAGTAACATCTGTGCTGCTTTAGTGGCCTACAGTTTTTGAGTCTAATTAGCTGGCTGCTTGTAATCAGGACTATTTCAACTGTTGTCATTCTGAATGTTCTTTTTTCCCTTTTTTTTATGCCACATTTGCCTGATTGACCTTTTTTGTTGTTTTTTTTTTTTCTCTGTCTTTCTATCGGGCTGCTCCAGGAGCCATGGCTAATCATCTTATAACCAATGCTCTGCTTCGTCCTCATGGCACTAACAACCCTTATAATACATTGCTCGGGGAATCGGCGGTCTATAACAACCCTTCTGTCAGCATGTACAACGCACAAGGTGTGCTGGAGTTTCTCTCTAATTTTTCTAGTGAGAATTCCATTTTCTGTGGCTTATTTTGGCCCATTTCTTTCTTTTTTTTTCTTCCTTTTTTTTTCTCCCCCCACACACACTTTGTTTTTTTGGAACTGGGCACAAAAATGATCCCCCCCTTTCCTTTCATTTCAGTGCATTTTTCCATTTTCCTTAGGCTTTTTTTCCATGAGTGATCAAGTTCACTTTGAGAGACACTCATCAGTCCCACTCAAAGCATTCATAGTAGTTTTTATTTTGATTTTTTTTTTAACCCCTGTGCTTTTGTATTGTTTTGGTCTTGTGTCTGTGTTTTGTCAGACGTATCCATTCCTCTCTTTGTTGTCAGCACATTTCCTCGTTAAACCATTCATTTCAGAAACAGGAACACCTTTGAAGGTAAGTGAAGCTAAAATGGCCTTTGACACCAAAGCTGCTTGTTCGAAATGGCAGAGAGAAATGCGGTCAGCAGCGCACCGGCGTGTCTGCCAGAGGTTACACGAGTAAAAATGCAAAACAAAGCAAAACCGCCCTTGATCTGTAGGAAAAAAATGACAGCTGAAGCAAGGAGTGGAGGTCGTCTCTAACAAGCAGAGCTTAGACATTGTAGGAAATGTTTTGCCGTTTGCATTAATACGTTTTCTATATGCTATTAGAAAGTAAGAAGAAAGAAAGAATAGAAAAAGGTGTAGGGGAGACTAGGAGCTCTTGTCATACCCTCCTTGTGGCGATGAAAAGGGAATAGGTAGAGTCAGTCGTACCTAGCTGAGGCTCCTGCTGGGAGATCAGCCTCTTGTCACCTACGTGTGCATCTCTGCTCCAGCCGTGGGGACCCCTGGGGTTTGTAGGCAGATGTCCTGGTGCTGCTGCTAGGGACAGGCAGATGTGTTTAACCAGGACCTGAGGGGCAGCTGGGGAGGATGGAGCTCTGCCAGCTCCCCTCTGCTGACGGCTCTGTCCAGCTCTACCACCTCCATTTGATTCTGGGGGGCTTGCTTGAGAGGTGGCCAAATCCTTACAGAGTAACGCTGCTTCCAAGCACAAGTATGTCAGGTGTCCCCTCCCTGTGAAGGTGTCCCTTACCAGTAAAGGATCCCTAAGGAAGGGAGAATAATGATGGTTATCATGCAAACAGTAAAATCCCCGTATGCTGTATAGCAGGGTATTGTTTACAACAGAAATAGATATCAAACTGTATCACTAGGGTATTTTCATTCAAACCACAAGGAAGCATGTGTGTTTGACCTTTTTGCTGTTCATAAATTTCCTAAGCCATGCTAACTTTATGCAATAAATTTGCTTTCACTAATGCTTTTTCTAAAAGGGACTACTGTTAAGCTTGAAATGCTCTGCATTTTAGGAACTTCTATGTATCGTAAATGTCAAAACAAGCTTTGATATTCTGTATGTTTCTTTGCATGATAATATTGAGATTTGAGGGACTTTCAAAATAAGTTGCAGCAGGTAATGATGGGTCAACATCTGGCTTAAGACAAGCCCTAATGTTCAAGTCTGGGTGCCTTGAGCGAACAAAAGTGTTTTGAGCAGAAATGTGACAAAAAGGTTTTACGTACATTTTAATAATCTTGTGTTCTTCTAGCTTTTAAGACTGGATTCTGATACAATTGCCTGAGTTAACAACGTATTGTTCCACAAATAGTGTTATTGATTTGAAAGTGCTATTTGGTGCAACACAAGCAGATGGAAAACAGAGAAACCTGCCTAGTCTACATCCGTAGGAGATTAAAGAAAGTGGGACCACTACTGATCCCATTTAAGCTGCAGGAGCTTTACCATTGACTTTACCAGGCAGCAGAATGCAACCCATTGTGTTCAGGAAGCTGCAAGTTAATTAATGATCAAAGAAAGTGGTATAGCTATTGCTTTTCAAACTGGTTATTGTCCTGGGACCAAGCATTCCATTAGAAAGTGTGAATATTAGGAGATCCCGCAGGGGAAACAAAGGTTAGCAAAAGCAGTTTGGGCTCTTTGGGATTGAAGACCCTGCAGCCAGGCTAAAGCAGGGATAGTGCATTGTAAAAGTAGGCACTTGGCACCATCTCTGGGCGTGCCTTGGCTAGGACTGGTGTGCAGTGAGGGCACGCTAGCTAACGTCACTCTACTAACTCACTCCATGTCACCAAGGCTATGATATTTTTGCACCTTCATCTGCCACTTCTGGTGCTGTCCATTGACAGAGGCAGGACACTATAAAGAGGGTAAACCTGGGGTCTTACCTGTTCTGTCCGTTCCTTCCCCCTCCCCAGTTACATGCATTAAAATACCCTCTCTGTTCAAGCTGAAGCTGCCACATCCGTGTTAGAGTCTCAACAGGAGCCCTAAAAAGCATTGAAAAGAGGCTGGGGATGAGAACCCAAAAGGCCAAAGCCTGTTTACTGGTGGCAAAAGCAATTCCTTCAGTGGGACAGAGCGTAGAAGAAGGAGGAGGTGGTAGGTGAGGAGCCTGGCACCCCGCAGCACGTGCACAGCGCTTGCTGCCATTTGTAGCTGATGGATGTACGCTCGCTCAGTCTCTTGGATGCCTAAGTGTCTCAAAATGGCCTAACCGCTTCCATGACTGATAATTTTAAGAGAAGAAGGAAATCACGTAACAAGCTCTGCTTAAATCACAGCGTGCCACAGACCAGTGCAGAGTGGGAAGCTGACAGTTAACAATGGCTCTTCATCTTCATCTCTGGCTCTCCTTTTTTTTTTTTAATCCTTCCTTCTCGATAGCTTCATTTAAAGATGCCATTATTCGATCTACTATTTCTCTCACCTTTGTTTGCAAAGTCCATGTAGCTTTCCATGCATTTTGGTTATAAAAGAACCGGAAAAAAAAAAAAAAATCTTCCTTGCAAAAGTTTGTAACGTGCCAGCAGCCCCATGATGAGCAAAGTCGTACTCTTACAAAGCACTGTTGCAAAGGATGGACAGCAAAACATTTTAGCAAGGAAATGGATTTCAGTTTCAACTGCCAGGGGTTATTATAACTAACAGTAAGTAAAGCCATTCATTTTAAGACTTTGGAAATGACTTTGACATTGCCTGTCTTTTCAAGCATGACTGTTGCGAGCTTTAGACTTTTCTTAAAATTTCCAGGGATTATTTCTTGATTTGTGTTGCACACTGGACATTCATAATGGCATTGGAAAAAGTTTTAAATGTGATTATTTTTTTTAATAAAATGTAGTATATTGATATTGCGCGTAAAATAATTTTCTGTCTAAAATGTCAATATTTTTAACCTGAAATAAACCATGTAACAAATTCATGTATTCTGGGCAGTGAAAATTATTTCCGTTAACTCTCTTCTGCATATCATCAACTTGCTTTTTACTCATGTTTCTCCTACTGTCGCTGTAAGCTTACTTGTTGTTTTTTCTTTCCTTTTCTTCATGCTGTCGTTTAGAGCCCTACAGAGAGACAAGTATGGGAGTAAAGCTAAACATTGCATATCAAATGTAATTTTTTTTAGTTCACTTTTATTGCATCACATATAGATGATGTAGTTAATAAAGGAAATTCATCTCACAGTTTTGAAATTGGAAGAATCAAAAGCTTATGAATATACATATGTATATATACATGTGTGCGTGTGTATGTGTGTGGGTATATATATGTATGTGCACATACATATATATAGAGAGAGATAAGATTAGATGGTGCCTTCTTTGTTTATTTCCCGTTTTTGTGGTATCATTTACCCAGCCTAGTTTTTCATTTAGCCGTGCGTACAATTCTTTTGAACTTCACCTTTTAATTTGCAAGGTCGTAGCATTTTTATACGGCGTGTTTCATTACAGAACCCGCTCTGTTTTCACGTGCAATGCCTCCGTTTTATTTCCCCGCTGAACCCCCCGGCCTCCAGCTCTATGCATTGGCAGCAGAAGTGGCACTCGGTGCCTCAATGCATACAGTGCCCAACCATCAGACAATCACTGTTCCCGTTGCATACAGTCCTCCCCTAAAACGCTCACTTCTCATTTCTCCCTAAACATCATGGCTCGTTGGGAGAGCTTCCAACGTGAAAATAAGTGGCTTTGCTCTATGTCTGTGATGGCTAGCTAACTTTTTTGCATAGCTCCCTTGTTTTCTGGAAACACGGGACACAGCAGCACGCTCTAAGCTTCAGAAACCTAAACTCAGACACATTTGGGGCATTTCACTCAAAAGAGAACAAAATCCTGCAGTAGCATTTTCCAGCCATTGACGTACACAACTACTACATCGCAGATATAGACTAAACCCTGTATTTTCAGAAGGTACACATGCCATGTACCAAGCATGGTGTGAGCAACTGTTAATCCTAAATTGTTGGCTAATGGCTCCTCTAATCAACTGCTGCTTGCTGGGAGTTGCTTGTGATTTTTTTGGCAACGCCCAAAACCCTTAGCTGAAAGGTAGATACATGATTTCATGCATTCCTCGCTCTGGGGAGGCCAGTAATACAAAAAAGAAAGCACGGCAGCTTAAACTGCCAGTGGCCCGAGTTTATCCTCCCTTGCCCACTCGTCCCACATTGCTTTCAAAGCACTTCTCCGCCATCCCCTGCAGTGCGAGGGAGGCACGAGTCAAGCCCCGGACTTCTGCTGGCAGTGTTGACGCAGGCAGTTAGTGGGACAGAAGCGACCAGGCCCATTTGTTGCTAAAATCCAAATGTCTCATCTGTGGCTGTATGTGCATTATATATTCCTCATGCAAGCCAGGCACCTGAATTTCACTGGGCTGCATTTTCCAACACAGCAGGCAAGGCAGAAAGGTAGCGAGCCAGGCCTAGTGGCATCCCCAAGACCCTGTCACTCTGTGCAGGTCCCCCTGAGCCTGAGATACCGTGGCAGTGATGGTAGTTTATCTTCATTAAGCCCTCTGCTTTAACTTGGAAAGTAAAATAGAAGCTACTTCTAAAGGCTCTGCAAAACCCTGCAGCAGCTGTCTGCAGCACTGATTACATTAGAAATGCCACGTGTCCGGTATCAAATAAGTTATTTTGGCCACGGCCTTGGACCAGGAGAGGTAGGGCATTTAGCCTTGTTCCCAAAAAGCTTCAGACAGGAAGCGCTCTGCACCCCTGTCTTGCTTGTCTGCACAAGCTAATCACCAAATCTTGGCTTTAGGGCCTATGCCTTTCCTCTGACGTGGAGAGAGGATTTATTTTTCACCTTCAAAGCAAGTAAGGATACAGTCCTAAGTGAAGTCAGGGTAATGATTAACCTGTGCTGTGAATACATTTCCTCAGCTGGGGTGAATTGCCAAAGAGCGTGGAGCAAGGGCTGTTTGGACCAGCTCAGGCTCACGTATCCCTCAGCTCCCCAAAGACATACAGAGCAAAGCCCCGAGCCTCTGGAAGCAGCCGTGCACTATAGCCACATAGGATATGTTGGTGAGGAGAGGTTATTCCTTCCCACCAGCTCTTGCTGCATCAAGTAAAACACCTGGCAGCACTTTTCCATTTTTCAGTGGCCAGACCTTAAGTCGGCGAGGTGGAGCCATGCCCTCTTGTTTTGGCCAAAGCACTCTTCTCGCTGCTGAGCCTGGCCCACCAGTTGCCTTCCCCCAGCAGCGTGGCAGCCTAGGAAGGGGGTTTTGAGTGTGCACATCCCGCGTGAGTGTCCTCCTGTTTGTACAAGTCACCCTCTCTTGTGTAATGTTTTTCAGAGGGGCTTCTGAACAATGCCAGGGATACAAGTGTCACGGATACTCTACCACTGAATGGTAATCACGGCAACAGCTACAGCATCGCCAGCGGCGAGTACCTCAGCAACTGCGTGCAAATCCTTGACCGCGGGTACAACCACACCGAGAACGCCCTCGAGAAAAAGATCCTGAAGGAACTCACCTCCAACTACATCCCTTCCTACCTGAACAACCACGAGCGCTCCAGCGAGCAGAGCCGCAACCTGATGAACAAACTCGTCAACAGCGTGGGCGGCGGGAGCGAGGACGACGCCATCGTGCTGGACGACGCCACCTCCTTCACCCACGAGGAGAGCCTGGGCCTGGAGCTCATCCACGAGGAGTCGGACGCCCCGCTGCTGCCCCCCCGGGTGTACTCAGCAGACAACCACCAGCCCCACCTCTACAGCCGGCGGCGCATCCCGCAAGACAACAGCGAGAGCTTTTTCCCTTTGCTGACCAACGAGCACACGGACGACCTCCAGTCGCCCAACAGGGATTCTCTGTACACCAGCATGCCCACGCTGGCTGGCATGCCCATGACAGAGAGCGTCACCGCCAGCACCCAGACCGACCCCCCGCCAGCCAAAAGCGGTGATGCCGATGATGTTTACTACAAAAGCATGCCCAACCTAGGCTCCAGAAACCACGTCCATCAGCTACACACGTACTACCAGCTAGGTCGAGGCAGCAGCGACGGTTTTATAGTCCCGCCAAACAAAGAGGGAACTCCCCCGGACGGCAATGCAAAAGGACCCGCTCACTTGGTCACTAGTCTATAGAAGATTAAGCAAAAATTAAGCAAACAGACAACAAACAGCCCCTCCGTAACACTCGGTTTACTGTTCTGAGTTAATACAAGCAGTGGTAATATTGTGTGTACTCCTAAATCTTCATGCTGTTCTAAACAAAATGAAACTCTTGGACTTTTTTTACTGGAATTTTTAGGCCAGCCCGGAAAAACAAACAAAAAAAAACAAACAGGAACTGCTGCCCCCCCTCTTCCTCCCCATCCTTCCTCCCTTCAGACAGACTTCATTATGTTAATGAAAGAGATAGGACAGATAACGGCACACTTCGTGGCCTTCTCAAGTTATGCTGTGTTTGTTTAAACAATCCTTGATGCTGTGTTGCTCTTAATACCGAAGACCTGATTTAAGAAAAAAAAAAAAAAAGCAAAGAAAAAAAAAAAGGCCAAAAATGTGCATTTGAAACTAGTAGAGATGACGCATCTAGGTGGGAGTGCTGCACAAAACAAACAAGCTAGCAAAGCTGTTTATTACAAATCCAGATCACGTAATGGGTTTTGGTCACTCACAGCTCGGTTTGACCGCAGTACCCTTTGCTGCCGGAGCAAACCAAACAAAAATTAATGAGACGGAAGGGAATCCTAGAATTATATGCTAAACGCATATTTTACGTTTTGCCGTATTAACTGATGATAAAAAACTAATGGCAGAAAAAAGAGAATCGAACAATTTCTATGTAATGTACAGATACTAGCATTGCACATATAGTCTGCTTTCTGTTCCTCCAGAACTTGCGTCCCTGTTACTGTAGTGGAAAAAAAAAATAAGAACTTTTCTGTTGTGCTGGTCTTGTAAGTTTGTCTACCAGTAGGAGCAAGGTTTTTCATAACTCCTATTTTTCTTTTCTTTCCTTTTGCCTCTTCCCCTGCCCCTCCCATCCTGGTAAAAAGTCTCACTGGGCAAAAAAAAAAATATAAAAATACAAACACCGCTTTCTAAGGACCATTTTTAGTAACACGATAACAGTTTCTTTCCAGCCAGGGGAGTCTTCTATTTCCTTGCTGTGTCTCTCTCTTCAGCCGGTGTATTGCTGGCAGACCTTTTGCAGAATAGAGCAGGGCAAACTTTCTGTTTACAGTGCACAACCGATCATAACAGTAATCCTGTGAAGCATCTTTGGCAAGCAGCCCCTCACCCAGGCCGTAGGTTCGCATCTAGAAGCCAAGAGGTTTTTGTAGTCATAGCGGGGCTTCTGCATGAGACGGCGACTTCCCCGTAGGAGTTCAAGGGCCTTCACGGCTCTGCCCGGTCCCCAGTTTAGGCACTTGTACTGCAGTGGTTACGAAGAAAACTGATTGATGCGTAGTGATCTAAAAAGTACTTTTGCAGTGATTTTTAAAGAAAAGAAGTCTTCTGTTCATTATTTTGCCTAACAGGAAAGTTATTTATTTGACAGGATTTTAAGTAACATAGGCTTTCCAGAGGTAAATTAGCAGCACGGAGAATAATTTCTTTTTTTTTTTTTTTCTTTTCGCTTTTTTTTTTTTTAATTTATGATCATTTTGTACGGTCTCAGCAGTTGAATGACCTCATTACTAATATTTGTTGTAAAAGTGAAGCTTGTTTGCCAACCAATAAACAACTGATCACAATTTAGAAGACACTGTATGTATGTACTGTACGGTTAATCGCTCTTCTCTGTTGTTCCTCTCTCCACTGCTGTCTTCAGTACGTTTCCTCTCCTGTAAGGCATGGGTGAGCAATGCCAAAGAAAGGAAGCCGAGCTGAGCAATTTAAGCACAAACGTTACGCGGCTACGGCTGACTAGAGACATCAGGCTAGCGAGACTTGTTTAGGGGCGAGAACAAAGCTGGTCCACATTTCTCGCAGGTTATTCTAGGTCTGTTTTGTGCCTACTGTATATACTAGATGATGACATGCAGATGATTTGAGTATAGTATTTCATGTGTCGTACTTTTTAATCATTGTAATTTCCTTTTTTTTTTTTTTTTTTTTTTTTAAATTTTGATTCTTCTGAGATTAAAAACTGCTGGTAGCATGTCAAAGAGTAAAACAAGTCCCCGTTAGGCCTCCTCGGTCTTTGTTTGCTGTCTCTTTATTTTCTTGCTCCGGGCGTATGCAAAGTTATTCCTCACAGAAGGCGCCATTGCCACCGCCAGCCACGTTGCACTAGAGACCCCGTCAGCCTTCCCATCCCACGGCCAAGGGCCCAGCCTGTCTTCGTATCCCTCAGGAGCAATCAGTTCTGTGCAAGGGTCTGTTTTGGGCCACCTGAGATGTTCCTGCAGCCAGGTGCTCAAGCCAAAATGCCATGGGGAGGAAATGAGGTCTATTCCTGACCAAGCTGTGCCTCCCGACGGGTCTAGATTTCAGCGTTTCCCATCCTGACCTTGGGAATCCCCTGGTGTCGTAGCGTAACAGTTGTCAGCCAGCCAGGTTGTGCCTCCCTGTTTGGTTTTATTTTTCATGCCAGCAGGGACTGAGCTGGGAGGCGTGTGGCAGAGCTGTGCATGCAAGTAAAATGAGCAATTCAGACCCTGTGGCCACGCCGATCTGTGCAGCAGTCCAACCGAGGCTGCAAAGCCTTGAAACACTTGACACACCTGTATTTTGGAGAAAGTTAAAAGGGCCCATTAGTATCAGTCTCTTCTACCCACTAGTATTAGTCTCCAAAAAAACAGGTTTCCAGGTGGGATTAATGTCACGCAGAGAGTGAGATCCACTGTAGCAAATACTGCCATGATAAAATGGGAGGGGGGTGATCGGTGCAGTGTGTCTGAAACTATGCAAGAACAAACCAGTGATGGATTTGCTATGGAGTGACTTGTGTCTTACCGAATATCTTTGTCTTTCTTTCTTTCTCTTCCCATGAGTTTTTGATTTATTGGTGAACAGGCTTTTTCCCCCCCTTTTCCATCCCTTCTTTCTTGAGCGTCTCTCCTCCGGCCTACTTGCCTATTAGCGCTTTGATTGCAAAAACTGCTGCTTATTTTCAAGCTGATTATTTCCGTCCCCAGGCTGATCTGGCACCACAGGGTTCGCTGTTGGTGCTTCTTATAGATTTGGTAACAGCTGAATCACAAAAGAGGGGAAATAGACATCATTAATTACATTAAGCCGAAAATGTTTTAAAACTGACATTTGGTTCGGGGAGGGCAGGGAGCAGGATGGGGGTTATTTTTATGATTTTTTTCCCCATCAAAGCAGTCTCTTGTCATGTCAGATAGTTGATTATGGGCATGGTGAAGGTTTCTGCTCTTTGATCAATGGCTCAGTAGATGCAGGCGTTATGTGACTGGGAACACAGCAGTGTCGCCTGTGCAGACTGCAGCACATGAAGCTCAACTCAAGCCCTTGGAGCCTAAACTGCTCTCAGAGTGTGAGGGAGAACTACAGAATTTCTAAGGCATTTCTTCATGGTGGGCAAAGGTGGAGAGATATGAGAGAACAGCACGTGGCACACACAATAGCCTGATGAAGTAACTATTACAGTATTACATCCGTACCAACGCTTGGGGCACGCAATTTGGCAAGCCGGGTCAAAGCGTATAGCCAGCCCCGTACTGGAGGGATCTGCTTTTTTAGAGCTTTGTTAAAAGAAAGGGAGGAAAAAAATGCATGTAGAGATAGATAGAATATTAAAACTTCATCATTCAGCTGCGGTAAGCATCCCACTTTCAATGAAAAACAGACTAAAGGCAAAAAGGCAGTGCTTGGTCCTACAAAGCCATCCACTTGATACATAGACTGCTCTTTTTGGAAACATGGCACTGCCTTTTGGAGATGCTGGTTGCTGGGCATGTACGGAGTGAGACTTTCCAGTGTCAATATGTAGCTCGTGGCATCCTTCCTTCATAAAGTCTTGCCTGCAAGTGGGAAAGGGGAAGGGAGAAGCACAAGGCTGTGAGGTGAGCACTGAGCCACGCTTTGTGCATTGCATGCTCCTGGAAAGCATCTTGGGATGTTTTGCAAGTGGTGAATCCCTTTTTCCCCCTGCTTTTTGTAATCTGCACATAACCAGGGTTACTTTCCCTGTGCATTCCTGTCACAGAATGCCCCATAGCTACCTGATGCACAAGTTTGCTGGACTATCACTACATTTCCTACTGCGCAAGGACACTTTGGCTCTGATGGGCATTGCTTGTCAGTCTTCTGCAAGAACCATAGGAGACAAGCTGCATAAGACTGTAAAGATCTCCCTAAAAAATGCGAAGGAGAGACACAACGGGAAACACACGCCAAGACAAACTACAAGACTATGTAGGCTGGAAGTAGGGGGGGGATCATCACAGCTTTGGAGACACCGTGTAGGCAATACTGTTTACCACAGTGCTGCTCCTTTCCTCCTGTTGATTGCATTTAGTTCCCTGAAATCTGTGTTTGCTAACCAATCTGCTCCCTTCCTCCTTGCCCCCAGACAATGAGCAGCAAGATGCTCCAGAGGGATGGGGGAGAGGGAGGTGCTGAGCCATGAGAGGTCTTTGTGTTTCGCTACCTGTGTCCCTATTGCTTCCATCCTGCTTCCCCCGCTGGGGCTCTTCTCTGCCTGGCCAGCCTCTCTGCCGTACAATCCCACATGCTCTTGATCTTGCGAGGTTATAAAGAGTGCAATACCCTGCAGACTTGCCTAGATAACAGGAATAAAAGGGTAGCTCATCTTATAAAAAGCTCTCTCAGGAAAGCCTAAGAGCACTAGCTTGGTCATCTGTCACACCCTGATCTCCTCCTTACACTTAAAAAGAAAAGTTCTTTATTTTTAGCTACCTGCTGCATTCAGCTAGACTCTATGCAAATTTTATTTAATGAATATTTCAGGGTTTAAATAGTCTGTGCTCATGAACACTACTACATAAGTGTCATGTCGTCGCAGGTTCTCTGGTAACAGAGCAGAGAACATCCTAAGGAATGAAGCTGAAACCAGATAAAATCAGTGATTAATGCTGCTGGGGAAAGCAGCAGTGGCCGCATTATCCATGGGCATCCTTGGCAGGGACAACAGCAGAGGTTATTGATGAGGAAATAGCAGAGGCTATGGATGAGGAAATCATCACTGCTGCTGCTGACTTCTGCTGCTGGGTGTTGGCCAGGGGCAGGACAGCAGCAAGGGGCTCATTGCTGGCTTGGAGGGGAGCTGGAGGAGCACCTAAAGGGGTACCCGCAGGAGGGCAGCAAGCCCTGGGGACACGTGGGTCGTACACCTGGTCACACGTCTTCCCAGTTCAGGAGAGGTGATCTGTGTAATGCTGAAATGTTGAGACTAGTCAGGACAGCCAGAGCTTGGAAATCTTACTTTTGCACGCCAGAATAGCTTTTTACAGGTGGTTACTGCTCGTCGTATCTGGTACTGCAGGTGGTGATAGTCTTCTCCCACACAATGCCAACAAAAAAACTCAGCTTCTAACTAATTGCTGTCTTTTTTATTTCCTCCTCCCTTGCTTCTTTTCTTATGTTTCTACTCCTTAAATACTCTGTACACATGTAAAAACCCAAACTAAAACCTCAATAATAAAAAAATATATATATTGGTAAACCCAGAGCAGTTATTATGTGCTGGAAGCAAATGCTTGATATTCTCACAGTGCTGCTTAAACCCCCAAACAACAACTTAAATGCACAAGCCGAGCTGCACGACCGACTCAGCTGGTGTGACGGGAGCGCTGCCAGCAGCTCACAGCCTCACGTTGACTGGGGCCTGAATCCCAGACCCTTAAAAGGGATATTATGCCCAAAGACAAGAAGCATCCACATTTTAATAGGCAAATAGTTCCATCCTGGTGACAAGAGTGAATATAGCAAGAACCTACAGGTGTCTTTTCCTTTTTTGTCTTTTCTTTTTCTGTTTTTTTTTGGCCTCGAAGCATTGAATATTTATGGTTTCCCCTTGGTGCCACACATGCCATCATTCACACCGGCTCCCCGTGACCGGAGGGGCAGCACACATACCTCTATGGTGCAGAAAAGCAATGGTGCTTTGCTCTGAACTCCACACACACAGATGACCTGGTATCTTTGACTGCCGCTTATAATCAGCTGCATGTGCCGTTACGGCTTTAGAAAGGTTATTTCCAGCAGCAGGATGCTCCGTGGGTAAATTATGGCTATAATAAACCTGTTTTCAACCTGTCTTCTCCCACTTCCCTCTGAGGCAGCTCACGCAGAGTTTAGTTCAGGTCCTTATGGCAGGAAAGCTCAATGCTCAAAGCACAAGCAAGCTCCTGTGCTTCGAAGGTTTTGTGTCCCACCTTGGAGGCACGAGCCTCCAGTAACCTCTGCCGATAAATGTTTTTTGGGGGGTGAGCGGTCAACAGACTTGTTAGCCAGGCTGATTTTATGGAAGATAAAAAGGGGATTCAGGGCATGGCACTCAGGGAGCAGCACCATCCAGGTACGATGGGGGGCCAGTTGGAGCTGCAGAATTTCCAACACAGCGTGGCTGGGAACAGCAGGCTTATGTCTTGCAGCTGTCGGGCACCTGCACCAGCTCGCCCCTAGTCTCTTCTCTTTAAAAAGGAAAGTTTTACGGTTCACAGCCTTGGCAGCCCTTTTGTGAGAGGCTCACCCCAAGAGGTAAATGTGCTGCTTTGGTGCAGGTGCCTTCACGGCCTTGCATGTACCTGTACTCTGCCTTTCGACAGCCTCCATCTGAGCAGGTTCCTCCTTCTTGCCTGTGTTGCTGCCACTCGTATGTATGGATAAAAGGGTAGCATGACATTAAAGACTGCTTCATATTAAATAGGTGGGATTTTCTAGTTTTTCCCCACGGTTACAATATGCATGCAGGCGTTTTTAGCTGCTAGCAGTTTACGCCACGATGCAAAGCAACCCACCGAGCTAGCAGCAGTGTAAACGAAAGGAGAAAGGGCATCCCACTGCTAGGGAAAAAAAAGAGATGAGCAACGAGAACTGAAGAAATTCCCTTCTCTTCCGAAAACCCCGGAAGAGCAGCAAAAATAGCCACATTGAGGGATAAGCCTCAGTAGTTTCTGGCTCTGTCCACCCCCAAACCTTCCTGGTGGTATTTCCAATGGCACCGTGCAGATCTGCTGCAACAGGGATGTTCTGGCCCTCGGGTGGGTGGGAGATGGGATGAAATGGTTTATGCTTAAGAAACAGCTCAGGGACAACATTAATCCTTCTTGGATGTGTCTAGTCTTTCTTAACCTCTCTCTGAATGTTATTATGAGAGTGTCTGCATGTGTCCACTCCACCTCAAATGGCACAGATAATATCTGATATAAAAACAAATATGTTTACTCTGCAGTTATCCCTACCGATTAAAAAGGGTGTGGATGGGGAACATCCATGTGGATGAAAAACACCGTTTGTTCAAGCAAGCCCCACTGGGTTGGTGTAAGCTCAGGGTTGCAGCTCTGCTCTGGGCTCCCGTTGCTGGAACAGGGCTACCCGCGAGGAGCAGCAGGCACCTTCCTCCCGTGAGCAGTGGGCAGTGGTGGCCACTGCCATTAATCCTGCTGTTTAACCACCTACTGCCTCTCCTGGGGACAAAGCCAAGCAAATCCGTACCACTCGCTCCACCAGAAGGGGTGGGAGGATGGGATGCTGTCCCGTAAATATTGAGGGAAGCCTCGTCATCTTTTGGTTGGGTCAAAATGCTCTTAAAAGTAGCGAGTGGCTGCATCAGGGAGGTCTGCATCCAGTTGGACACCTGGCTGGTTGTGGAGCGTGGCTGGGTGCTGCTCGGGGGCTTTACCAGCTCTCTCCTTGTTCTCCACAGAAAGCAGCAGGACGCCCAAGCAGGAGCCGGTCTTCAGAAGAGTGACCATGGAAGACAGTGTCATCTAGCGCCCGGGGCACCCGCAAGCCTGCCCCAGCGAGCCCGTGCTGCTGTGCTGCCTCAGCTCCTCTGTGCCTCAGTTTACCCATCCCTCAACGGGATCACACAACGGGAGAGGCCCAAGAACCAGTCTCAACAAAACCCTCGGCAAACACTCTCATCCCCACGGAGAAACCAGCCCCGCTGAGATTTCTGCTGCCTTGTGCCTGGCAGTGCCCCGGGAAGCACGCTTGTTGGTTGGCCAATTCTTTTAAGCAGAACAAGCAAAAAAAATATATATATATATATCTTTTGTAGTAACAAAGGAGTCCTTTCTGCTCCAGATGTCGGCTTCTTGACTTGAAAACGCTTAAAGACAGCTGAGCGTGTTCGCCCCCCTTCGTGAACCCCGCTATGTGCTCACATACTGGGCTGTATAAAGGCGACCCTGCTGCAGCTAGGGCCCTATTGTAAATACAGGGAGGGTCAAAAAGGGAAGGAGAAAAAAAAAAAGGATGAAGAAACAGCCCTCACACCAGAAGAAGGTGAACTTGCCAGCAGAGTGCTCTCAAGCTGTCACTTGTAAATAGGGACCGGCACGTATGTCTAGCAGCAGCTTTGCTCAGCAAAAGCTTCCAGGGAATGCTGCTTGGATTTCGCTGTCATGTGTAAATAGAGATATTTTTTGGAAAAAATAAGCCTTAGTTTCTCGAAGATAACGATTCTCCATCAGCTCAGCTGTGAATGGATATATGCAAAGCCACGGCATCAGCCTGGCATTGCGGCAGGGGTCTGGCAGCCCAGGTGTGCCGCTGCGGCAGGTGCAGGAGGCACCTGAAGGACAGTGGGCAGGGGGCTCAGCAGACATTTCACCTTCGTCCCTGTCAGCGGGGTGAACTCTCTGGCCCGTGTTCTCCCCAGGGAGCTATGGCCTGCTGAGGACTTTGGCTTCTCCGTGCAGGCATGGCAGGTGGGATGGGCAGAAATCACCAGTAAGGGATGCAGACCCCATCAGTGTGGTTCCCCTGAGGCTTTTAATATTAATTACAAAAAGAAAAAGAGGAAAAAAAAAAAAAAAGGGAAAACGTACACCAAACCCTGAAGACTTGTTAGTGGTGTTAGGCCAACTCCTCTGCACTGAGTCGTCACCTGCTGTCCCTGCGCGCGATGCAGCAGCAGCGAGCTCCATGGCTGTGTGGCCATCCTGCCGATGCTGTGTGCTCCCAGTAGAGCAGGGCTGTGCTCCTGGTGGAAACCACAGGGGAGCTCTGGAGCTTCCCCTTCGTCCTGCACAACTCAGAACTTACTTAGTCCTTACTTACCCTGAGTCCAACAGCATAGGTTCATGCAGCAGAAGAAAATTACATAGCACATGGAAAAAAATGGCCCAGAATAACTTTCCCTAGACGTAAAAGCCTCTATTTTGCCTGGCATTTTTCAGTGAAGCAGTGCCAATGTGGAAGTGTCCCCTCCCTATGAAAAGCCAGATAGCACGGCTATCTGGTAGCTTGCTGGTAGCTATAGAAACACCTATTGCACAAATCTAGCATGGTATTTGGGGCAGAGCCCTCATTCCTTGCAGGGAAAGGCCAGCAGCTTATCAGAAACTGCCTGATACTGCCAAGGGGTTTAGGCACCCACACCAGTAAGTTTTTCCCCCAGGGAAAAAAAAGAATGGGACAAAATATGAAAAACCTCCCCTGCTTTATGCTGGAAAGGTTCTGGAAACTAGACAGGGAATTTGGAAGAAAATAAAAAGCTCCAAAAAGTTTGAAACCTCATGATTTTTTCAGTCACAAGGGGATGGTCCTTATGGTTTCTAGAGCCTAGAAGGGCAGTGCTAAATCCTGACCTGAGGCTGCCCAACCCTTGGGAGCTCTGGGGTGCTGCTTGGGGTGAAAGGAGGGCTGCAATTGCAGGAAAGCAGAAATCCCCTGTTTTTTTTCCAACAGATTACTGGAAAGCAGCAATCCTCTGGATTGCTTTTTTTTTTTTTTCATTCAAGCCCTCACTATTAGTTTCTCTCCCCAGACAACCCTATCATCCTGCACCTTAAACCTTTGACACGATGTCTGGAAGAGTTATTCTTGGAGCCAGTTACGACAACGGTCGCTGTCTCTTTCTTCAGCCCTGACAAGGCTGACACCTGGTAACTGATGGTGAGGGCTGTAGAGACCAGCCCAAGTCCCAATAAAAATGATGAATCCTGTCTACTGCCTCCACACCGATGGCACACAGGTTACCTCTTGCAGATATTAGCCACCGTGAAATCGCTGGAAGAGCACCAGTGCATTTTGCGTGGTCTTCTCCAGGGCCCTGGGATAACGCAGACAATCAGCTGCCACCGAAGGGATCCAGGAACTTAATTGGCAAAGCCAACATATCCCATTAGCAAACCCCTCGGCCCTGTGGTTCCCCGGGGCAGAGTTTTGATTTAATCCAGCCCCAAGTCAACAGTGATTTATGTTTCACTTGCTTTACATATCTTAACTGAACTTCCTTACTCCTCAGGCATGGAATGAATCTTAATACATTGTAATTACTGTACTCCTGTCGATGAAACCATATGAAAAGTTATCACGGAGAGCATTAATAAAATGTACATTATGAAAAAGAATTCGGTATTGTCTGAAATTAATAATACGCCAGACTATTCTCATCCACGCCTGCTCATTACAGGCCTGCCTTTGAGTTTTTTTGTTAAAATGCCTCGTTCAAACCACTCACATAGTTGTATTCGGTGCAAGTTACGTGCTGTAGGTCTGCATCCCAGGTAGATGTACCGCATGAGGATTTATTAATCTGTTACGTCTTTCAGGCATTGATTTTAGTGACATTTATATAATGCTGGTATGACTAAAATGAACTGATTGATTCATGCGTATGGATTAGTTTGCCTAAGACTTTGAGGCTAGGTAGGTTTATCATGCACTGTAACGACAGAATTCATCACTGTATTATTTACAAGAGACTGAACTGGCTGCATCTCAATAACTGAAGAGATCTTCACTGTTTTATTTATGTATAAATGTTTACTTAATCAGCCACCAATTTTGTTTAGTGGAATTTGTTAGCAAACGGGAATTGTAAATGATAACATGGTGTCTATTTTTAAATTTATAGGCTTTCATCTATAGCAAAAATCCAAGATTTCCAAAGTGTCTTTGTCTACTGGCAATCAACAAGCTCTCTTGTATATGCTTTCTGGTAATTGCAATTAGCTACCGCAATCCTTCACATAAAAAAAAATACAACCCTAATACAGGAGATCTGAGTGGTAGTATGTCAGAGTCACCATAAATACCCCAACTATGTAGAAGCATTGCTGTAGGTGCCAAGCTACTGGCTTGGCTGTCCTCTGAGCGTTCGGCAGTAGTTATATATATGTAAACACAACGTGATGTGAAAAACACAGCCAGCATTTGTAAAAGACAGCCTCCGAAGCCTCCGTGGAGGTGGAGGATCGCCCCTGCTACATCTCCACCCAGGGCTCTGCTTCGTGCTGGGTTGAAAGATCATGAGAAAACCCCGATTCCAGATAAAATGAAGTGAAAAGCTTCAGCGCACGTTGGAAGGAATGATTTGAGCTGCTCAGCTCTCTGCTGCAACAGCTTGAGGAGAACTTGGCCAAAGGGGGGAAGGAAGACATCAGCCCACCGAGCACCCCAGCTGGGAAAGTGGCCAGGCAACAATGGGCTTTTGCTGGAATAATTCTCTGAGGAGGCTTAATCCCAGGCTGCTGATGGATGGCACGTGTTTGCTTTGAGCTGGGTTGCCCTCCGACCATGCTGCTCCTCGCAGGGATCCTGAGTAAAGAGGATTTATTAAACCAAGGGGGAGACTTTCCTTTCAGGAGCCATATGGAAATATTTTTAGTGCAGGGCACATAAGAAGTGACATGTTAGAGGGATATAAAATAATAAGTAGTGTCCAGAGAAGGTGAATTGAGCGTGCCAGTTCTCCTTAGGTAATACAGCAAGTGGCTCTGTGTGGGGAAACGAAGAGGTGAAGGCTTAAATGTAGTTAAAGGCATTTACCATTACCTCATTACCCAGCACACAATTACCCCATGCACTCCGTGACCCAATACACCAGTAAGATGATGGACAACGAGCTTCAGCAAAATGTTATAACTTTTTACACATGCCTCACACCCTTGCACCTCCTCACTGCAGAGCTATTAGGAGTTAGAGCAGAGCACGCGGGGAGCATCGTTGTCCAGAAATGCTTTGTTCCCATGGCCAGAGCATCGCTTGTGAATGTTTGGGAAGGTTGCCTGCCACCATACAGACTGCTATTTAGCCATGCAATTCCCATGGACCTCAGTGGCACTGCCTTCAGCCTCAGCTATTTGTCAGCACAAATAGCAATATTTGGCAGCATTGAGCTTAGCAGAGGCTGCATGTAACCAGCATGTTTTATATTCCATGCAAATGATGGGACGCTTCTGCTTCCTCACGGTCTTTAGCCTGCAAAGCCAGCAGAGCTCATAGTGTCTGGAAATTACCCCAATGGGCAAATCTGGTGAGAGCAGCTGAGCCTCGGAAAACTCAATTCACCAAGGACTAGTGCACACACTCCTTGGGGCATAAACCGAAGTTTTTAGTTGCTTTTCTTGGAGACTCTGTAAATGTGAGCGATGCAAAATTAATCAAAAACATCAGTACAAGCTAAGAAGTTAGTCATGCTTCATGAGCTGTTTATACAGGAGGCAGCTCTTGGCCTTGTAGCACCGGGAATGGGAAATGCACTAATTGTGAGACTTTCAGGCGTTAGGACAGACACGACACCCCGCCATCCTCAAGTGCACCATGGGCTGATTTTACCCTGGGGCCGTACCAAACCACACTGCTGGGTGTGAGATACGTTGCCCCCTTGGAACAGGACTGTAGCTGCTGTTTGGGATGTGTCGGGCATCTTTGCAAGTGGGTTCCCACTGTTCCTTCTCACCTAGTTACTATTTTATCTGTGATGTTCATAATCTGCAGGTTGGTTACTCCTTAATTTAAGGCAACTAGGAGATGCACCTGACAAGGTCTTAAAAATGAGATGTTTTAATCAGCTCTGTGCCCACCTGGATGCCAGCTATGGTCCTTAACCATAGGATGCTTGGGTCTTGCTTAGAGGCCCCCCCCTAGCAAACCAAGGACACTGACACCTCATGCAACACAAGCAACGAAGCTGATGGTGCTGGCACCATGTCTGTAACTTCTGGCTGAGCCAGAGACTATCCTTTAGGAAGGTACTTTAAGTGACTGCAGCTTTTGAAGGAATGAGGAACGTGTTGGACCCCTTGGTAAGTCACTCTACATGCTAACTACTCCTGCTGATGTACAAGCACTGTAGTTTGCCTCTTGTCTGAACAATTAGATTTTATTTCCTGTCTTATGCCCTGTTTAATCCATGCTAATATCCCTCCTAGATCTTTTTGGATAATGCCTGCTGTGTAGGGGAGGTATATAATCATAGGAAAGGCTGAAAATTTGTCACCATAATGTCACCAAAATGGCCTTGACTAAAAGGTGGTGCTGCAGGAGTCTGATTTTTCACAAGCTTCCCTCCACACGGATGATCTTTTAGTTAGTCATGTTTCAAAATAAAATCGAGGCATGCCTCTTTTTTTAGCTTTAAAGCTAAAAACGAATCTGTTGTGTGCGTGCTCCCTTCTGCTCGGATGCACTTGCTGGCGTCTGCTGCTGTGGGAAGCTGAAGGCATCAATGGCGAGGTTGAATCGAACCCGTCCTGGACAGGGTGTGTGTGTGTGTGTGTGTGTGTGTGTGTGTGTGTGTGTAAATCAGCACATGTATCATGGTGTGTGGGGTGATGGTGGGTGATTTCCACGCTGACATCCTCTGCTTAGAGCTTTGGTGTCCAGGGTGTGCAGCAGCTGCATCAAACACTCTTCAGAAAAACACATTTTTTTCCTTGCAAGCTCTTTTACCCTTATATGCGTATCATGGATTCACCTGGGTTAAGTGCTCTGCTGCGTGCTCCTGGTAAGCAGCACCCAGGAGCTGCCCATGGGTCTCTAGGTATCCTGAATATTAAGCAGTTTCCTAAGTGCTGTGAGGCTCTCATGGCTGAACAGCTTCACCATGTGCTTGCTGCACATGCATCCAGCAAGGAAATCAAAGGCATGATGTCATCAGCATTTCTCATCTAAAATTAAATATCTGTCTTAAGTCCCTAGACACACACAGACTTTGTATTAGAAACAAGTACCGAGAGTTCAAACTCTGAGTCATCTCATATATATTTCACCAAAGCCAAGGGAATAGCAGAAAGAACAGACCTGCAAAAGAGCAATTCTCCAGTCTAGCAAGACGAGGGAGGAAAACTGTTCAGGGAAAAATACTAATGGGTTCACAAGCAAAAAAAATCTTGCCAATGAAATTGTGGCTCTAATATTCTGTACCTTTGCAGTAAAGCTGTGATTTGCTTCAGAAAGTGCATCAGAGAATAAATGGGTCAACTCGTGCTCATTAGCAGTGGTGGCAGAGCAAGTGGCATTTGAAACAAGCCTGCTTGGAGGGAAAGCCAAGTGATTTATTCTGAAATAGTAAAATGTTTGTTGTCACAATTAGCTTCTCCGAGTGCACAGCGCGGAGCCATGCAGTGCTCCTGGCCGGGCAGGGATCAGCGAGGCTTTTGCCATGAAGCTGAGCACTGCACTCCTGCTGCAGGTCTGCGCTGCATCGCTGGAGGCGCAAGCTGGTGGATGCTGCACCCTTTCCTGGTGTGTGCGGCACGTGTTTCAGTGCAGTTGTTGAATCACAGGATCATAGATTCATAACGTTTGGAAAAGACCTCCAAGATCATCTGGTCCAACCATCCCCCTACCACCACTGTCACCCACTAAACCATGTCCCTAAGCACCAGGTCCAAACTTTCCTTAAACACCCCCAGGGACGGTGACTCCACCACCTCCCTGGGCAACCCCTTCCGACACCTGACTGCTCTTTCTGAGAAGAAATGTCTCCTAATTCCCAACCACATATTTGAGTGGTCAAAGACTGCTTTTAGGATTCCCTTTTCCTTTGTTAGCTCCAGGCCCACTGCAGTCCCAGCTCTTCCTGACCTTCCCAGTGGCCTCAGGTGGTCAGTGGCTTGCTCCTTGCTGGCTCCCTCTCCTGCCTCAAGCCATTCACTCAGGCCAGGCTTGGAAATGTACTTAAAGACATTCCCAAGAGGTTGATGGAGTGGGATTTGTGCTATTTTCAGCTTCCAGCGCTGCCTGGCCCCTGATAAGCCCCCAGCTACATGGTGGCTCATTTTCCCTCCCTGATCTAATGCCGTGCCCCTCATTTGCTTCCCAGCAGGTCAAGTTCAGTTGTCGTGGGCACAACCTGGCTCCTAAATGGCCTTCTCCAAGGAAACTAAAGATGTTCCCTTCTCACCAAAAGGGTCTTCTCCTCCCACACACAGTTCAGGCTGTTTGTTTGCGGGAAGGAGCTGTGTATCAGGGTCCCTTGGGATGTGATAAGGAACCCGGTGATGCTGCCAGTGCAGGAAGGTGTGGGGCAGAAGGCAGTGCAGGCACCTGGGGGGCTGCAGAGGATAAAATCCCTGCTCTGGGATATTCTCCATCTCTCACTGGAGTGTGCCGTGGGCCTGTGGCCTGACAGATGTGCTATCAGGTATGCAGTATCAGCCCAAGAGCTGTTCTGGCTCCATAATGGGAACCAATTCCCTCCCCTAATGTGCAGTTGTTGAGTTGCATAAAAATCATTATTACACATTGTGAAATCTAATTACATTATTACACACTGCGTATACACTCTAATAAAGGCAGTGGATGCAATAACACTGCTGGTAATACACCATTCCACTGAAATTACTATTGCTGTCAATTTTACTTCTAGTTTTCTTGATTTACCCTGAAGAGTGAAGCTTGCAGCCTGCTTGCTCCAGCAGGGAGCAAGTGGGAATTGGGAAGACCTTACAGTGGGAAGACCTTACAGTGGGAAGACCCATGAAGTGGGAAGACCTTACAGCAGCTGCAGCACCCCACAGCTCCTGTTACAGCTGTCAGCATGTAAGGAGGGGCTACCGTGGCCCCACTCCTATACACAGTGGTGAGACGTGCTCCTGCAAGGGTTATCGGTGCTGTCCTGAGATGGGCTCAAAACCAGCCCTTTGAAAGTTCCCCTGATAACAGCACTCATCGTTCATCCTTGGGAACATGTGCTCTTTAATATTTGAAGCTAGACCAGCCCAAATGCCACCCCACACACACCTCCAGAGGTTGTGGTATGCAGCAGGAGGAGGACAGATTGTTCTCACAGCTATATCCAGCAGTGTGGATGTGACTGCACTGACGTGGTCCTCACCAGCACTAGTCTATGCAATGAGACCTGCACTCAGCTGAGGACAGAAGGCACCTTCTCAGCTAGACCAATGAAAAGAAAAAAAGCAGGAGGAAAATGGACATCTGGAGGGTTGAGATGAGAGGGAATTTAGCTCTCAAGGAGTATTTTCAGTTCTCTGCCTTCCCACCATTAACTTCTCACTGTGAAGCTCATATGATGAATACTATCCGCTGGGGCTAACCAGCTGGTCCCCTGCCCTCTGGTCCCCTGTCCCACAAATCAGAATCGAGCTCTTCTTAGTAGTGCAAGAGATGAAGAGGGGCTCCCTAAACATCTCAGCACCTGTGAGGGGATGGGTGTGCAGTTGCCATCCATTGAAACACTGCTTGCAGAGTGCCCTCAATCTATTAGCTGAAGAAACTGGGAGCTGAGGAGAGGTGGTTGTAAGGATTGTGGTGATGTTCTGAAGATCCTTATTTTTTATTTTTCTTAAGCTGTGGCAAATGAGTCCAGGGCTAGGTCACTGTAGAAAAAGAAAATGAAAGGGGAAGACATGGAGAAGAAAAAAGTATTGCTTTGTAAAAAAGGCAAAAAAGTATACTAAGAAAAAAATATTGATTTGCATTTCCTTTGCTAGACAATTTGGATGCTGGAAGATGCCTCCCTGCTGTCCCCTTTGCAAACTCTTCAGAAGGAAAGGAGGTGAGCTTGTGGTGTTTCAATATGTCTTTACTTCTACATGAAATAAGATGCTGAAAATTAGCTCCTGAACAACACCTAAGCTTTTACTGGAGCAAACTATCCCTCTGTTGTAGGAATTCCACTGGTTATCGGATTCCACCAGGAGAAAGATGGGGGCAGGAGGCTTGGCTCTAATTCATCCAGCCACTGATTATTTTTTAATCACCCTGAGCTTGAAACAGGTTAATTAAAATTATCAGTTAACTAGTCCTCCACTGGGAAGGTGTGCAGGAACTTAGCTGTGTGTCCTCTTGGTCACCTAAATTACTGTTCTGCATACACGTTTTACTTTAAGGATACCACTGCTCCTTTTTCTGTCTAGAAAACACAGATCCCTAGCTCTGGTTGCTGTCTGGCCTGTGGCAATCCTTCCTTTAGGAGGTGTTTGTCCTCTGGCTTCATTTTTTCTTTCCTTCTCTTGGACAAAACTCCAGAGAAGCAGCGTAAGTTAAACCAAAGGGAAATTTGAGGGGAAAAGGAGGCAGTGAGGATGCACACCTCCCTGGCTTTCTTCTTTGCAAACAGAATTTGGAGTTGGGTCTGAGACTGGTGGGAAGAGGGTAAAGGCTGAAAAATAAGGGGAAAACACCTTAAGCAGTCCCACCTTCCTTCCCTGTAGGGTAAAGGGTCATGCTTCCTCAGCACACAGCTGAGTGCTAGTTGTACTTGTCAAGTTTTCAGTGAAGCCACTACCTGATTTTTCCCCTGTAGTAAATTGCTGTGGAAGCCAACAATATTTCTGCCTTTATTGCAGAACCATGACTGTCAGACAAAGAACAGACGTAAGGGTCATGTTGATAAAGACATAAGGGTCTCTTCCTCTCCCCCGCTGCAGTGATTTATGAGCAGCCTTAGCTTTCCAGGCCCTGCTGTAGCAGGTTTCCCAGGAAAGAGCCTGTTCTCAGTCTCCCGCAGACTGAAATGATGGTGTCAGTGTTGCCTGTGGACAAACAGGGGCCTCACGAGACAGTTTGCCTTCATAAATCACCCGATGTGGGACTCAACAGCCAACAGCAGTCCAGCCAAGCTGCAGGTGCACGGAGCATGAAGGCTGCTGAGGAAGGGTCAGCTCACTGCCCAGCACTGGGAGGACTAGAGCCTTGGCACATCGCTCTTGTGCAGTGATAATATCTTGTCAGCAAGTGATGATCACCTGGTGGCTGGTCTTGCTCCACAATACTGGGTGATAACGCACTTCTAGTGGAGATATCTCCTAATAAACGGGACTGAAGAGCATGTACACACCACAGACCTACCGTCTCCTTCCTCCTTTACCATGAAGTCCTTTAGCGATAATGAGCTTTTTCATATTAGTTTCTGGTCTTTATTTTTTTTTTCATGGAGAATTCAAATTAGTCTCCCATCCTGCAGGTGCAATTCAGCCTTCACAGAAAGTTAGGCACCCTGCCAGTCCTAAAATTCAGCTGCATCCTTCACTTACGTTCTGATGCTGAGGACTGGTGACACGCCAAAACTTCGCAAAATGCCCTGTCTGCCAAGAAATGCTGCTGCGTGGCACAAGTAGCAATCCCTCTCCATTGAGATCCGCTGCACTGTTTGGAGAAAAACAAGAAAAATTTAGGCCCCTATAGAAGTGAGACTATTGAGGAATTAATGAAATCTCTCAGTTTGGAGACTCGCAGATGCTCTTCTATTGGGAGTGTGCCGAGGCTGTCATAAAACCCCTTTGGATAAGATGCAGTAAACATCTGGTACCTTTTTTTAAATAAAAACTATAATTGTTTTAGGCCTTGTTGTCTGCACATGCTGGTAATGTGCCTGCAAGGTCTAATTAGTTGACAAGTGACAAAAGAGGCCACTGCAGTGAAAGGGAGGCTGGGTGCCAGGATCGTTAGATAGGTTAGGCAGGAGCCACAGGAGCCAGCAGGAGATGGATGCAGGAAGGTGTATTATCCCCTGCTGTTATAGCTGGGGGGACACGAGGAAACAAGGCAAATTGATAAGCCAAGGGCTCCATATTTTGCTATTTCTCTTACGCAAAACTGGATCTTCAATTTTCTGGGAATAGACAGAGCAGGTCCCTCTCTGATTTTATAACCAAGGCTATGGGACGAGATCATTAGCTAAGGAGAGCACAAGCGGACTGTCTGCTCTGCTTAGGTCTTCTCTGGAGAAATCCTTGAAATGTTGCTTTTTCCTGAAGCTGTGCATAACTCCCTAAGGTTTTCCCAGGTAGCTTCCTGTTCATGTGTCTTGTCTCCTTTTGAATGGTTAACTTGGGGGGGGGTGTAAATGATGAGTCCTAGGGACAAAGCAGTGGTGAATAAAGTGTCTTCTGGTTTGTGTTTCCTAGCACTCCTGTGAAGCGTGCAATATATTTTCCTGGTGTTCCTGTGCAAATTCACAGGTAGATTCAGAGATTTCATAGCTATTAATCTCATACCTACAGAAACATCACAGCTAGGCTCCCCAGCCACGCTGCAGGAGTGAAGTTCATTTCTGTTGCAGCCATCCTGAATCACAACTGCTGATGAGAAGGAAGTGCATAAAGGGGATCGTCAGAAGTCAGGATGAGATCATCACAACATGTGCCATCAAACTGAAAGTCAATAGCTACATTCGTTTCCCAAATATTCAATAGTTCCCTCCCTTTTTTCCACTGCTCTACAGGGACATGCTACAGACAGTAAGGAAAATACCAGCAGAGACAGCAAAACAGCACTTTCCTCTTCTATAAATCAGGAATAACACTACTAAAGCTAAGAGAGTGACACCAGGATAAAACTTTGTAAATTAAAAGAGGACAAGTCCCATTCACATTTTCTCTTGTCCAAGGCACCATGAAACGAACATTTGGAATTTACAATGCTGCTAACCTTAAAACTGTGTCCAATATTTTTTATATATATATACACATGTACACACACACACAGTCCCAAGTTCATGTTTTGGCAGCCAGTTAAGTGGCTTGATTTACAAATGACTGAGCCAGCTGGGGTCTCCAGAGGTATCTATCAAGTTGCAGTAGGAGCTGTCGAGTGCTGAGAATTTTGTTTAAAAAAATGCAACTTGCCTTAGACTTCTAATCTAAACCCCATTGAAACCAGTGGAAATAGTTCCACTGATGTCTAGGGGCCCTGGGACCAGACATTAACGCAGGGTCATATTTCTGTCTTGCCTTCTGAAACACACAGAGAGCAACCTGGAGTCATCTGTCTGGAGAAACATGACTTGAATGAAACCAGTCCCGAGTTTGGTTTTAGCATGATAAATGGCGACAGAAGACACGGTTGAATTTCCATATGTAGCAACCCCAAAAAATTGCTCCAGAACTTGTTTTAGTTTATCCCCGCTGAGCAAAATAAACAATACTTAGTGAATCTCCTTCTGCCTAAAATACCACTGAAGTTATAGGACAGCCAGAGGAACAGGAGAGTGGGAGATTGAACGAAGTGGGTAAAATACATTTAAATCTTTTAAAAGAAAGGCTTTGTTATTTAACAACAACCCTTTCCATGATACTTATCCCCCTTTAATGCTTTGGTTCCTTTATTCTTATGGGGGGGGAGGAATCCAAAACCCAAAGAAGGCAACAAAGCTGTGCTGTTTCTTTGTTTGCTTACATACAACACAATTCAAGTGCAGAACACTTACATTTTGATTTTAAGATCATAGAAAACGAGGTGCTACCATCTTTACATTCCTGGCATGATCTGATTCTCAAATGAAATGCTAGGATAATGATTATTACTTAAAAACAACAATGACAACAAAGGCAAAGTAGAAAAGGCACTGTAAATGCAGAAAAAAAAAATTATCCAGGCAGTGTCTGCTTGTTTGTACATGTATATGTGTACATAAAAAAATAAATAAAACCTGCATTATTGAATACAAATGAGAATGACAAAAAAGTGCTTCTCCCCAAACAGTTGCATATTCCAAAATTCTGTCAAAAAAAAATGTCTTTCCTCCCACATCTGACTTTTTATTGTTGCTTTTCACCAAAACAAAGTGAAAAGAGATTAAAAAAAAATAAAGAGGAAATGGTAAGCTATTTCAAAAGCAATTTCTGTTTTTTTTTAATCATTTTCTGGCATGGTGACAAAAGCTGCCAGCATATGTCCAAAGTTATATCTGGTGATTTATTATTATTATTACTATTATTGAAAATAAGATCAATGTTTGGAACACAAGAATGCCTGTTCCCCAATTTCAGGAGGTCACAGACTGGGGAAAAAAAAAAAAAAAAAAAAAAAAAGGTCTGTTTTGGATGTCCAGCCTCCTCAAGCCGCCCTGCACAACCCATAAACAGAACAAGCAGCAGGTACAGGTATTAAGACCTGCAAACCCAAAATTGAGAGCTGCTCAGCCTACCTGCACTTGCAAGTGAGTCAGAGGTGAATATGGGGTACCCAGCTAAAACCCTGCTCAGTTCAGGATTAAGTCATGTAACAGCACTTTTCAGTTTCTTGTCCAGTGAGTTTTGCAAGTAGCACCTAAAAGAGCTAGCTGCTGGCACACGCATCATTTGCTGGCACGCTGGTTTTATCCCTTTTTGTTCCAGTGCATAATTTATAAGCGTATCTTATTTTTGGAGAAGTTTGCCCTAAATGGTGCTTTTTGTTTTCGCTTGTTGCATTGCAGCTGTGAAGGCAGGCAGAGCCTCGCTGTGGAAGAAATACTTTTGCACAATTTTCCTTTTTTCTTCTTTTATTTTTTACATGTGAGGAAATACTTTCTCCCAGCTTTTTAATTCTCTCCCCCCCGCCCCATCTCTTCTAAGCAAATGGTTGTTTACTAAGAACTAGCATATCCAGATACTCATAGACATCTGTGCCACTGAGAAATACAATTGTACTTTCTTCTGCTTTGTCATATGTTTTTTCAAAGCAGGCGCATGCTCTTCCACGGGCTCGAGGTTTTTATGTGCAAATAGAGGTCTTGGTTGACTGCTCTGAAGCCTAAGATCCCACAGAAATCAAAAGAACAGAAGAGTGTCCTTTAAGTGAGATGTGCTAGAGTGATTTCCTTAACAACAGCTGCAATTTCCAAACTTCCTCAGCTATAAGTTTGTATAAATTTACCCTTGGGGTTCCACGGGTTTGGGCACTGATGGTGTGAAATATCACAGAATCACAGAATCATCTAGGTTGGAAGAGACCTCCAAGATCACCTAGTCCAACCTCTGACCTAACACTAACCAGTCCTCCACTAAACCATATCACTAAGCTCTACATCTAAACGTCTTTTAAAGGCCTCCAGGGATGGTGACTCAACCACTTCCCTGGGCAGCCCATTCCAATGCCTAACAACCCTTTCAGTAAAGAAGTTTTTCTAATATCCAACCCAAACCTCCCCTGCTGCAACTTTAGTCTATTCCCCCTCGTCCTATCACGGGGAATGTGGGAGAATAGACCAAATCCGAATCTCTGACCAATATCCGAATCTCCATTCTTGCCCACCCACAAGGGAAATGCCAGCAGACAGCCCGTACCCCCCTAAAAGATCTCTTTGTTCTCCTCTTTAAAGCTGGGTTGCCATGCTGAAGTAGCAAAGCAGGAGATGCTCTCATCTGATGTAGAACCTGGCGTGCTAGCACACCAGTACAAATCCGATCACCCCAAAGTAACCCATGTTGATGAAAATGGAGCCTGCAGGCCTGGAGCTGAGCCCCTAAAAAGGCTTGTTTTAAGGACTGAGAAATGATGAATCACTTGAACACAAGGTGAAATGCAGAGCACCTGTGTTGGTGGGATAAGTCCGGCTCTGTACCAAGAGGTCACCTCAATTTCTCCTGGTGGTCACGGTACTCCTACTTTCCCACAGGTTTTCTCAAAGAAATACGGCACATTCGCTTAACAGCTTCAGTCCACCCGAGTATTATAAATGTTCATGCTTTAAATAATGTGTAACCGCATTTTATAACAATATCTAATAGAGATTAGGCCTAGAAAAGAACTCAGCCTAATCCTGTTAAATAATAGCAAGGATATTTTGCAGACTATAAATCAAATGCTCCCCACAATAGGAAGCTTCTTCATTACCCTGTAAGACAGATAAACAATCAGCCACACTCCAAAAAAGCTTAACTATAAGGTATATGTTGTGATACACAAATCAAAATTTAATTGCTACCAGCCCGCCTGTCTGCTTGCGGCCATGCAACGTCCCTGTCTGGTACTACAGAGCATGTGCAAAGCTTTCAGAAACTTCATGCATTAAAAATGCAATTATGGAAACAATTTATAATCAATATGTGGTTATTAAGGTAACCTGCATGTATGGGATATTTTATAGCAATTATAATCCCAACAGTCCTTTCCGCGAATGAAATTTGCATTTTTGCTTTTCCCTTTCAGAGGTTTCAGTCCCAGCAGTGCCACCTACTGCTGAGATAACTTTGAAAATGGAATTTATTATTTCCTCAGGGGGAAAATTTTCAGAGACCATCATCTGCAGGTGGGCTGGAATAAAAACTCACAGGAAAAAAAAAATCTCCCTACATATACGTGGCTGAGACCAGAAGTAAAAAATAAAAATAGAAATCTCTCATTTGTAATCTCACATTACTGAAACCAAGTGTTATCACTCCTCATTTATGACAATTTATTTCTTTGCTGGTGGGAATTGTCCCAGCTCCAGTGAATAGCAGAAAGTTACACCGGCCCTTCTGAGCTCAATTTCTGGCCCAGAATTATCAAGAGAAAAATATGCGGAATTACTTTTTTGTTTTGGAGACAAAAAATAGGTGACTTTTGGCAAGAAAACCCACAGCCTTGCTTATTTCTTAGTGATGGGGAAGCTACCCCCCTCTTCCGAGAATGTGTGAAGTAATTTGGTTAATGAAGGATGTGAAGAATAGCTGAGGCAGGATCTCAGCATCTCTGGTGCAAGTGTAAGGAGCAATGGGGTTCTGGCTTGGCTTTGCAAGGCCTCTGCTGACAAGGCAAGGTACCAAAGATATGCTTTAAGATCCTCAAAACAAGGAAAAAGTATAAAATTGTGGAGTTTTTGAAACAATCTGCAATTTTGTAGTGGTTAAAATGTACCTCAGGTGGTACCTCGTAAGGGTTTGTGCCTTGTCCTTCCCCAGTGCCACATCTCCTTCCCATAAAAATAGCCCATGGGCTGGGCTTCCTCCCCAGGATGCCCTTTTCTGAGCCAAAAGGGACATTTGGCTCCACTCTGGGAAGTACAGTCTGGCTTCAGCTGTAAGGAGGAAAGGTATAGAATGCTGTGCTGCGCTGTCTGAGGTTTGGGGTTGCTTCCAGCCAAGGATTTATTAAAGGATAAGGGGTAGAAGGGAGCAAACATTTTTTTGGCTGAGAATGTCAATTTTGCAAACTGTTTTTATTAAACTCTGAAATAGAAGCACTCTGGAATTCACATTTATGTATTCAGTTAAGCAAAGAGAGATGTTTCTCCAGTGTTATCTTCACAGCATGCTGCTGGTTAGGTGAAGCCCCTCTGAAACTGGCAGATGCTTCTTGTTTAGGCAGGAGGAGGTAAGCTGGATCTTGCAGTAAGATGACTGCAGGTATAAAACTGTGACCCAAAACGGGGTCACCAGAAAGGCTGGAGAGACAGTAAGTGGTTTCAGTGAGGGGGGATATCTGGGAACTGACGGCAAATGCTGGGGAGTGATTAGCATGTGACAGGGCTCTTTTATTTACAAGCAGGCACAGGCTGAGAAGAGAGCTACACAATGGAGCAATCAGTGAGAAGAGCACAGACAGACTTACATGGGATGATGTCCAGAGAGAGGGTGCTCTGGGGTGAAGGCTCGGGGAAGAAAATCTTGAAAGTTTTTGGAAACTGGTGTTTTTCCTCCCTGATGTTTGCTGTGGTTAGAGAACGGGGGCTTTGGGTACTCTCTCTGTCAAGATGCAGGCTTGTATCAAAGAAAACCCTTTCCTGATAACATTTCTCCTCCTGGAGGAGACAGGCCAGCAGAGCACATGTTGATTGACCTCCTAATGCTAACCACCTTGACTTAGAATAAAAGCTCCTATCTATTCTTTTCTTGGTTCGCGCAGTCCCATGGATAACCTGGCTGACTGCTCGGCTTTATAAAAACCCCAGACATCTCACGTCTGAAAATAACCAGCATCCTTACTGCCTGTGACGGCAAGAAAATCACAATAAGGGATGGAGATAGCCGAGCACCATCAGCTCTTTGCGCTTTCCCTCCTGCAGGCAGGCAGGAGGCTCCGGCAGCACAAGGGAGCAGGAAGGCTTGAAGGTGGTAATTGCAAGGCAGGTGTGAATGCAGAAAAGAGAGGTATCTGATATGAGGTTGTTGGGTTGGTTGGTTGTTTTTAGGGTGACTTTCCTTGAGCTAAGTATTCCATGTTTCCCTGCACCTAGCCCTCTAATTGAACATTTGGGACTTATTTTCTATGCAGATTTTGTGATTTTTAACTTAATCTTTGCCCCACTCTTACAGGGTAAAACAATAAAATAAGAACAGGGAGGACATCTGTCCTATAGGATAAACGGCAGCTATTATCTATATTGGGCTTTACGCAAACCTCTGTAAATACTTGTTTCTAACCACTTGCTTCTGCTTACCTCACCAAATACCCTCCATTACCAGACAAAGAACATTTTATGAAGAATAGTTGAATTACCTTGGTGTCAAAATGACCTTTCTGTAGATGGACAGAGAAGGGTGAGGTAAAACAGAAAAGCTGTGGAGGGTTCTTACAGACTAACTCCCAAGCACTGGAAGAACCCGACTGAGGCATCTTGGACAACGCTGGGTACACTGACCACCTTCAGAGGATCCTCACTTCTGTGTAGGGACCACAAAGCCTGGGATGGTGAGGCTTCTGTTTTACAACACAGTCTGTTGGGAAATTCCTGAGTCTGCCTGCTGGGAAATTCATTGATATTCCAGACTGATGTCCCCTCACCCACCCTGATAGGATCTGTGTACCCCAAAGATGCTTCTGTTTAAATTTCTGGATAGCGGGTAGGCTGCTTTTCATTCCAGCTAAATGAGACCTTTTCATTGCATTTCTGTAAACTGCATTTTCCAAATTGTATATATTTATTTCATATTTATATATGTATAAGTTGATAGGGAACTCTTTTTGGTGGTTCTTAGGAGAGTGATTCCAGCACGGAATGAAAAATAAACTTTAAAGTATAATTTGCCACTGTCCTTTCCAATCTGCTCGTTTGGACTTCACTAAATGTTTCAACGCAGAACACCTCCAGCTGTTCCCTTGCCTATAAGAGAACTTAAATTTCAAAACCAGCTTCCACACACCCTGTCTCTGCTGGGAGCCCAGCTCTGTTCTGCAGGATTAAATCTGGACATTATTAAATTCTTCTGATCAGTGACAGAAGTGCCTTCAGAAAGAGTGCTGAGCAGCTGCTTAATATTGTTTTTGTGGTGATAGGGAGGCAAATGCCTTTTGCATTGGCTGGGAAAAGCAGTTTGTGTCATTCCTAGAGGCACTTTATTGTGGAAACACAGCTCAGAGTCATTCTTTACAGGCCAGTTGCCAAAACTTCAGCAGAAGCAGAGAAGCTTGCAAATAATTAGCTGGACTGCCTCTAGCAGGTGTCACTTCGGAATTCATAGTTGATGATAATCCTCAAAGATTGCAGAGAGGGGATCTGACTGGACAAAGCAAGTCTAATATTCACATATTACTCTGAGAGCAACCACTCTCCTCACTAATGCACCAGCTCTGATGGGAAGCAGCTTGACAAAAAATCTGCAATTTGAACTACTGGATAAAGAACGAATAAATTGCTCATTTTAACTTGGAAAAAAAAGAATGCCCCCTACCCCCAAACAAATCAATACAATGTCTTGAATTGGAAAAGGATGCTGCTTAATTGGAATACAGATCCTGCATGAAACCCTGATTCTAGCATGAGGTATTTAATACTTTCTGCCACAATAAAAGAAGAGAATTAATGGACTCAGTGGGAAATCTAGATGGCATTTAGCTCTGAATCAGACTATTATTTTACACTTGGCATTGATAGGAGTCAAAATGAGGCCACAAGCCCAAGACTTTCTCAGCTCCTTGCGTGTGCCAATTCCCTTTATATTCCCATGATCCCTGCTTGGAGGCTTCCCTTTCTCCATCGCTCAATCATAGCAACAGCAAACTGAGGTAATAAATTATGAAGTCTCTCCAGGCTAAATGTGGGTAAAAAATGCATTCATTTTCTCTCTTTTTAAATATGTGGCTGTTGCACATACATGTAAGATGTAGCTGACAGTTTTTATAATATATGGTTAAAAAGGCAGACACTTATTACAGAAATTTTATTCTATAAATGCATGCTTAATCAAAATTTGCTGCTTCCCCTATAGAGGAGGAATTTCTTTTGTCACCACTCTGAGTGTTAAGACATGCATGTATATTCAGGGTGAATTAAATGGAGACAAGATTTGAAAGAATTTTTATACTTCCTAGGGATTAAAATATTGCAAATTTTTGCAATATTTTTTTTCCTTTCCCCAGTTTTTGAGGAAGATTATAGCTTGTAAGAAATGAGGAAGAATTATATGAGTAAAAACACTGTGTGCAACTCTCCAAATCCATCCTTAGACTTTCTTTCTAATTGGAAGATTTATTTGGAAGGTGTCATGATTGTCAGCCATCTCAGAAGCCCTCACTATAACAGTCCTCAGGACACTTTGGATCTATCAGAAGGACTGCATTGCCATTTTCCCCCAGGCCCAGCATTATGCTGACTGTAAACCATGCAATGCTGCATGTAGAAGCTGTTATTTATAAACCTGGGTCTGATTAGTCCTCATGATAACTTCAAAAGTGGATATATAAGATTATGAATATCTTGCTTCAAGCCAAATGGCAAGTGAGGAGCAGAAATGAGGCTGGGATTCAAGTTCTCAGTTCCCATGCCTTTCATACAAAGTCCTGTCATACAAAGATGAGGTGTGAGAGCAGTAGTGCAACAAGAAAAAAAAAAGCTGATGATGATCACCAGGTGCCGTGTGCTCATTCTGATGCTTTTCTGGTTGTTTCCCTCCAAGCAATCTGGCTTCCCTGTTACCTGAAATACCCAAGGATTGACCTCACGTAACTCTGCTTCCCCCAGGGGAGCCATGAGATGCCTTTTCAGCATTTCCCAACCAAGCCGTGGAGCAAATCAACAGCAACACTTTCGCCAGACCCCACAGAGCAAGGATGCTTGGATCAGTGCTGGGGGGAAAAGGTAGTCTGCAAAACCAGACAGTGGGCAGCAGGAAAACAAGTGGGAACCCTGCTCCTGGAGGCCTGGTCAGAGAAATGACATTGGATCTGTGCTGGCAGACAGTGCTTCATCAAGAGCTCCCTGGCTCGGGGCTTACTGGCCAATTTCATCACATATGGCTAGTTTGAAAATAGATATCTAGAGTGAGAGCTGAAAAAGTCAGTTTGAGAAAGACTTAAGAGGAGTTTCTCTCTCCTTCCCCAGAGCAAATGCTCATAATGAGAGATTGCTTTGTGATATCCCTGGAGCCACCGAGCCATTTCCAGGCTATGGAAACCCCACCGTAGTGCAAAGAGGAATGGCTCAGCTGCAGGGCTCAAGTAACTTCAGGCAGGCTGGCTCTTTTTAGACCAATAGTGTTTTATTTCAGAAGTCAATCACGCTTTCCAAAAGCTTGAGCTTAGCTTGGCAGAAGAAGAGCACTTTTGTCCTCTATCTTCTCTCCACAATGACCTTTGGCTTTACAATCTGATTGCCTTTAGGGTTTTATAATCTCAGATTTGTTGGTAACAGATATTTTATGCTGGTGATCCCCATATTGTGAAGCCCTATTTTAAAAATAATTCTGCTGAAGCAAAGATAAGCTATTGTTTCCAACTATAAGGTTTTAATAAAGCTGGTATATGAGAGGGCAGGGATCCAAGCCAATTATAACCTAATTGACCCTCTTATTCCTTCTTTCTTATCTGAAAGCACATTCTTTGCCAGTCATGCTCATGATATCTGTTGCTTGGAAAGTGTAGTTTTCAATGACCTGTCATCTACAGCATTCCTGATCCAGATAAATAAATGCAGGCATCTACCTCTAGTTGGATGATTGATTTAGTTACAGTGGTCATAATTGGTCAATTAGGGAGACTCAGCCTGCTAAAGCCAGGAAAATGAGCAAGAGATGGAGGGAATCTGAGCACAGGATTTACTTTGACAGAGGAAACAATTTAAATGAAGGGAATCCAATGTTGCCTATTTAATACTCCATAGAGTATGAAAAGGCTTTCCGGAAATAATTACTCTCCATATACACTGTTGTAACAAGAAAAAATTAAGTCACTGGCAAACTGAAGTCACCATTTTCCCATAAGTTTTCATGGCTCATTTGGCATTACTGGTTGGATGCTTGAGACTGAAGGAGAAATGAGCAGGCCATGCTGATCAGCTCAGGGGTGGGTGGCCCAGGAGCATTCTGTCAGCACACCTTGCTGCTTAAATTGGGGAAGAGGCATCTGGCATCAGCACAGCTCCTTGCATTCATTGTCTTGTGTCTAGCAGTGCTAGGAAAGGGTTTGGACAAGAGCTCCTGTGGCATGATGAAGAATACTGTATAGCAGCTCAGGCGGAGAGGGAATTGGAGAGTGAAGCTATGAGCAGGTAGATTAATCCATCCAAAGGGCATACAGTGGCTTGGCTGGATACATGATGTGAATTCAGAAGAACAGATTTGCTTCTTGCTTCTGAGCAGGAATACAAATGAGGAAATCAACTCCTACTGCTTCTCCCTCCTAAAGACTGAGGCAGGATCCAGTGTGCTGCTCCACCAAAAGCAGGGCATGCCCAGCACAGCAGCCAGGCTTGCTGCCCATACCCATGAATTCAACTCCGTTCTGGACTTCTGCTCCAGACCCACCTTTCAAAAGGAAGGGAAGGCGAGATCTGTCCTCTTCAGAGAGTCTTTACATGACTGCAGCAAGTACGTACAGACCTCTGTATCTCCCCAGACTGTCTCCTCAGCTATGACTCCATCCTCTGTAGCACATATATTCAGTGTAACACCCAGCAAGTCCTTGAAAGAAACATAACCAGGCAGTTCTGGTCTTGTTGTCTGAGATGGGGGAAAAATTGCTTAAATGGGCTTCTAAGGGTTTACACTCATTAGCAGTTTCAGATGCTAATGTTTATACAACATTAGCAGTTTCAGATGCCTTTTTACTGATCAGTGAGAAATCTCACCTTGGGCATTTTCATAGTGGTGAGGGAGGGAAAGGGTGTGCATGCACCCATGTAAGGGGGTGTTCAAGTAGAGAGAGGAGATGTGGGGTCCAGCTGCTTTCTGGGGCTGGGAAGCAAAGGCAATTTTTCTGCTACTGGGGCTCTGGGAATGCTTGTAACCTGACTTTCCTTCTCAGACATTGTCATGCCACAAAGCACAAGCTTTTGGGTAGCATCCTGAGGGGTTGTGTCAGGTGGCACCTTCTCTTTTATTTGTTGGCTTGGGTACCATTGCCCTGGTTTCAACACCTGCGTTTCCAAATGAGCCCTGTGCTGTTTTGTGCCCGGTGTTGCTTGGGCTGGGCGAACTATCACTTTGGGGTCACAGTCAGGGAGACAATTTGGTGCCATCACCTGCAATATTTAACAGAACCCAGCTGCAGCTTGCAATATGAGACATCCCTTCCTCCCAGCCTTAGCCCTCAAATCATGGCATTTCAGCAAAGCGCACAGGAGAGCTCCACACGGAGCTAACAAGGAGTGGGTGCTGGGAGTCACAGTTTTGTGGCATTGAAAACATCTTCAGAATTTTTTGGTCTCTTTTGCATTTCCATTCCACGTTTGTCTCTAGTTTTCGCATGTATATTTGTTGTAGTCCTTGCAGCGTGGAGATCTGCTCCGTGTGGGACCCATGGGCTGCAGGGGGACAGCCTGCTCCACCAGGGGCCTCTCCACAGGCCGCAGGGGAACTGCTGCTGCCTGCCTGGAGCACCTCCTGCCCTCCTGCTGCACTGGCCTTGGGGGCTGCAGGGCTGGTTCTCCTCACTCTCCCAGCTGCTGTTGCACAGCAGTTTTTCCTCTTTCTTAAATATGGTCTCACGGAGCTGCAAACAACATCGCTTATTGACTTGGCTCTGGGCAGTGGCAGGTCCCTTTGGAGCCATCTGACACTGGCCCTTATCAAATATGGATCAGCTTCTGGATTCTTCTCACAGAGGCCACCCCTGCAGCCCCCTGCTACCAAACCTTGCCAGGTAAACCCAATACAGCTGAACAAGCTTAAACATTGCTGAATGGACTTCAAGATTAGCAGCATTTGTTCCTGTTTGAGGTGGAGCCTGAGCACGCATGTCAGTCACGGTAGCCTGGTGCCTGAGCTCAGTGCTGCTTGCTAAATGAGCGGAGATTTAAAACGCAGCTTCTTCATCCCGGGTTTGTAGTGAGCAGTTGTTCTGTTTATGAATATGATGTGCTGTATCACGTTGTTTATGCAACCCATCAATCATTTGCAAGTGTTTGCTCATTGCTTTGGTATGTTTGTTGGGAGAAAAGCTGAGCCCCTCAAAGCAGCTCCTCTTTCCTCTCATCCTTCTCCCACGCCACAGGTCATCCCTGTTCCCCCCCCCAAAAAAAAACACTTGGAGGGAAACATCTTGGGTGATTCCCATAGTGGGGGAGCAGAGGGTCTCATTGGTCTGCAACTGCAGTGACTGGCTGCTGGAGTGCCTTGGGTTAATCATACCTTGCATTGTTCAAGTCTAATGCAATTTCAAGTGAGGACAAAACTGTTTTTAATGTGCAGAGTCTGACCTAGGAGATGGGATGGGTTAACTGCCTGCTGGACAGTGTTATAAGATCAGGTGCTGTGATGGGAGATCAGGTTAGGAGGCAGAGGGTGCGTCCTGTCCAGAATACAGCATTTAAACTAATCGTTGAATTTTTGTCCCTGTAATGAATAGTTGGGACTGAACCAGACATATTCCCAACAGGTAGCAAAATGAGGTGAGTTTCCCAAGCCTGTGCTGTTGACCTGGATCTCTTGCTGTGAGCTGTGAGCAGCACTCAGTACCGATGCTCATGGGGTTGGAGGCTACTGGGCTGAATCAGATCCCCCATCCCTCACACTGCAACCAGTCTGAGGTAATTCAGAGGAGCAAATGGTCAGCAGCTGATGTTAGCCAAGAGTAATCCTACCCTAAGGGAAAGGGAGGAAAAAAAACAAATCACGACAGAGGGTGAAATAGAACAACTTCTGCAGGAAGCAGTCCTGGACCTCTCAGGGGATGCTAGTTTGGCACAGAGGGAAAAGTAGTAGGCCAACACAGAAACAAAAATACATGGAGCAGAGCAAATGCATATGTGCATGTCAGTGGGGCCTTGGTGTTTCAAAAATGTGCCGCTAACTAATGTAGATTTCCCCCACATATATCTGTATTTATTTAGCTACTAAACCAGAAGAGGTGACATTCTCTTCTTCTGTGGTGAAGACCACCTATAATATTCAATAACGTAATAATACAGAAAAGCCTTTAGTATGGTCTTTAATAAAATAGCCTGACCTGACAGGTAAGTTATTGACTATTATAAAGCTGTTAGATTTAATATGAATCTCCTGGGCAATCCCTGGTATTCATCACATTTTCATGAGTAGAGAACGACTGTAGATATTGCCAGATGTGGTCTCAGAGTGGAGAGCAACTGAGATAAAAATTGCAAAAGCAGATAAATGATGCATGGGCTGAAATCCCATTTCCAATCAGACCCAGAGAATGCTGTAAAAAGATTTAGTGGGCTTCCTCCCAGCAATTTGAAAGTCTCCTGAACAATTTACCCAGCTGCCCTGGGAGAAAGAGGAGTGGGCAGAGAGTGAATAATCTGATCTTTATATTAATTTTATCTCATAGTTAGATTACTTTAAATCCTGTAGCAGGGGATTGTATAACCCTGTAGTATTTTCTATTGCTGCTCTGAAGGGCTGCATAAATGTCTGATGCCAGAACTTACTGATTTTGACTTTGTTAACATCTTACTGTGGCCAGCATCCTAATATTTTGTGATGTACAATATGCTGCTTTCTTGTGCTGCCTTTCATTTTAGCATTTTCTGATCTTGTTCTATGCAGTTTTGGATACAAATCTTGTTCCAAACTTCCGTGGTACAAAGTTTGGTCTGTTTGAATTGCTCATCAGTGGAAGAGAGGGAAAGGCTGCTGTGAACTTACTGCCCTCTTTTCTGTAACTCCCAAACTTCCAGCTTTAGTGTTTAATTTCATTTTGCAGTCATGCCCAGGGGGATCCCCTATCAAAGTCTTAGCATCATTCCTCTAGGTGCTGTGTATGCATAAAATGGTAAACCCTATGTCTGTGGGAATGAGAGCTGTGGGATTCCGAAACAGTCTGGGCAGATTTTCACAGAGGGGCTGTGCTGAAACAGCTCCTGATGGTCTTGGTGGGAGATATGTACTCTTGCAAATCACAAACCAAGCACATATCCTCTGATTTTCCTGTGCTGGGATTGGATTTTTTGTTGTTGTTGTCATATTTTTTCATCTTTTTTCATCTTTTTTTTTTTTTCCTTCTTCTCTATTAGAAGATAGCAGTACTCAGCCCTCCCAAGTGAGGATTCCTGTTGTCCAGGCCTGTGCTGTTTAGCTCTCACCCGTTTGCATCTGCACCCCCTGTTTCTATACATCTTCTGTGAGCTGTGAACACCATGGTTGTCTCTTTCCGGGCTTATGAATCAAACAATGGTTGTTTGAGCATTTCCAGAGCCACTGCTCAGGGCAATAAACACCTGCAGAAAGAAATGATAAATAGGTGGTGACTAAAACGATCAACGAATTTTTTGTCAAATTGGTAGCATAGGCCCAATAACTTCAGTAATCAGACAAAACTATTCTCTGCCAAATAATGCTGTACTGAAGTATGTGTCTAAATATGCCATTTGGGCAACATTAGGTTACGGTGTCTCTTGAAAGAGTTAACATCTAACTGCAGATTTGGTTTCCTTGATTGACAGACAATTTTCAAAAAGAGTGTGGTTTGTCAAGAAGTTGTTCCCTTCTTCTTCCAGAAATCTCTTTGAAACCAGTGCAGGCAATTTCCTGTCTGTGATGGCATTCAAGACACGAGATACCCTTGTCTTTGACAGCAAAGGACGTTGGTTTCATTTGAGCTTTTTCCCTTATCACTGACAACAATAAAATTGTCAAGTGTGTGATTTGAAACATCAAATTCGGTATGAACTTTTTGTGTAAGCAAGGGACATTGGACATATTAACTTTTTTCTCCCATCTGTACTGATATATGGGACATACCAATTGACAAATGGTAACGATTGGCTGATGTATGTGTATAGCAACTTTTGTAGGAACTATCAGCAGACCAACAAGGTTATAATGAAGTCATCTTTTGAATTTAATAATAAATTTCACTTTGTCAGCAGTGGTCCAAGGTAACGATGTGAAGCTTCTTAACAGTGAAGGCAGAGGAAGACTTCACAGCTGAGGAAATGCTCATTTTAATTGCAGGCTTGAAATACTGTCTGTCAAAGTACCGTAGCATTATTTTATTTTTACTGAGAAACCAAATGCATTGGAACTTGACACCCCCCAGTAAATAAATAAATAAATAAATAAATAAATAAATAAATAAGCAAGCAGTCTCTCTGCATTCATAACAAATCAACCATGTTGAATAACAGATGATTTTGAGTATTTTGGTTTGAGTCCACAAAGGGTGAGACTTGAAGGTCTTTTCAGGCTTGGTTTGTAGGAGCATAAGCATTGCAAGGTGTGAATGAGCTGTTTTGCTGAAAGGAGAGTGGATTTCCTGGGTAAACCATGACTTCAGTCTGTCTTATGTCACACTGCTAGCCTTTGTGTAATGCGTATTGTTATACTACGGCTCTGGCTACAGCAGGTTCAGGTTCCCGTTGGTGGCATTAACTGCAGCCATGAATGTGCCTTACACCTCACGTTAAGTCTTCCTGACGGTCTTTAAAGGAAGCTGTGATCAATTATGTAGAGGATATTTTACAAGAGCGAGCCCTTGTGAAAGATGTTATCCTGCAATGTTATCTCAGCGGGTGACTGTAGCTGCTGTAAGACCAGACGTGTGCCCGCAGCCCGTGCTGCTGGCCCCAGGTCAAGGGACAATGCTACTCACTAGCACTTCAGCTCACTGCCTGTGAGGAGCAGCACGGCTGCAGGTACCTGCCTGCCCAAATTCACATGTACTGCAATGTACTGCAGAGCTCCCAGGTGTATGAATCCAGCTGCCTGTCTCAATACCTAGTAAAGAGAATTTTTCCCAAGTAACCCAACTCCAGATCTTTCCAGTTTCTCCTGTTGCTGAATACCCCCAGATAGCCTTTCAAATTCTGGTTAGAAAGTTGTGGTTTTGTTTCCTTTTAAAAATAAATAGGCCTTGCCCTACAATCACATCTCAATACCTCTTAAATCCAGTATTTATCATGGGAATTATTTCAAAGTCCATGATGTCCTCCAGTGGGTCCAAAGACCTCTCTCATTGCAACATCAGTGGACAACCGCACCCAGCCCGTAAGAGTGTTGGTTAGTCCTCCAGCCCCCTTTCCACTCATAAGTTCCTGCTACCTCCAGCCTCCAAAGAGCAAAAATACGTGGATGTATGACTTCCCTGGTAGTAAGAGTGATGGGTGCAATTTGGTGCTGAGTGGTAACATCCTCAGCTGAATTACAGGCAAAAGCCGAAATCTAAAGGGTGTTTATATTACTTAGTGAAAATTATTCAACAATAAAAGTCTAGTTGCTGATGCTGGGAATATAACTGTTAGAATAAAACTTAAGGCAACAGTAAGATTCAGCTATGGTATGTTAATTTGAATCTGCAGTAAATCTGTCAGGTTTTCAAGTCAGTTTAAGAGGTAAAATATAATTGTTGTAAAACACCAAACTGCAATTTATATATATTTTTCCCAACCACTTGTGGGTTAGCAATATTTCAGCTCTATAATCACAATTTGAACCTTTTAGAAGGTTCTTTTTTTATACAAGTCAGCAGAAGTAGTATTTTACTTCTCTTTTGTGTGGGATTCTTTGAATGCAATGCACTTCTGGGGAGGAAAATAGTCTGGGGAGAAAAACCAGCAAAGACTGCTTTGCACTTGCTTCTCTTTTCTGAAAGAAAGACGTGCCTGAGTGTGCAATGATCAATTTGTCAGTCAGTTTGGAGCGCAATGAAAACGACTGTCAAGGTGAGGTTTTGTTAGTTAGATGTAAAATACCATTTGACCTTACAGACTCACTTTCTGCAACGGCATTTTGTGATAACAGGTAGATGTGGTTTAAAAAAAAAAAATCTTTTAGTCATCCAACTATCTTTTTTTAAAAAAGCCTCCTCTTATTTTTAGGTAGAAAAAGACTGTAAAGTGCCTTCAGTTTATTAGTTTATTAAACAATTAGACTAATAAGTGTTTTAGACTGTCAACTTTTAGCCCCAAGCTTCTCCCAGGTGGTTTTTCACAACAGCCTGAACCTTGACTGTTCATTTGCAACCCATCTTCCCAGGTGAGCTTTGGGCTGCTGAGGAAACTGAGAGGAGACGTGAAGCAGGTTGCTCACATCATGCTTCGGGCATTCGTCTAATGTCTCAGTTAGGAGGCAGTCTTCATGTTGTCACTGGAGAGCAGGGAGAGCATCTGGAGAGCTGTGTGTGACCACCGTCCTGTCACTCCCGGAGGAGAAACTCAAGGGGTGTTTGAGGAGAGGCATTAATGCCAGCCCAGAGGGCTTAGTGCCTCCTGGGGTGCATTCCCAGGAGAGAAGTCCCCAGGAACCAAGTGCCCTTTGCAGGAGATGAGCTCATCAGGCAGGGCTTACAGAGACGAGTGGTTTGGGGTGAGTCCTTAAGGATGAGAGATGAAATACGTGAAGAGTTACTGCAGAGGGCACAGTGTTGTCTGAGGTCAGACCCACAGGAACTCCTTGGAAGATGCCCTGGGAGCCTCTTAATGGAAAAGAAAAGGCAGCCTGTTAATTTGTCCTTATTTGGAATCGTTTCTGAAGGCTTGTAAAGCTTCACTGCTCCAGAGGAAAGTTACATCTGCTGATTGAGGGGAGGAAGGGAAATGATAATAAAAGTTACTCAGTTGAGGCTAATATAGCCTTTTGAATTTTGCAGTCAGATGAGTCTGAGAGATTAAAAGGATAGAGAAAAGGATGATTTGCATGCTTAAAAAAGATAAATAACCCTTTGTACTCATTATTTTGGTATGTGTTTGCATTTTTCTTTTTTCTTTTTTAAAGCATTAAGGAAAAGGGGACTTGACAATTCTTTAGCAAGTATTAGACAAGGTTGAATTAGTGTGGAGAGACTGCTGGCCATCTGCGTAGTTTGGGCTGCTGTGACTTTTGAAGCTAATGCACTTTACATTAATAGGTTTTGATGGCTAGAGTCTGCACGCAAAAAAATAATAATAATAATAATGATGAGAACGAGGGAGATTGTTTTATTTTGTTGCTACTTGCATTGAGGCATGGCCTCTCCTGCTTCCAGCAAGGCAGGGTCCGGCTGCCTGTGTACTGCGTGCACCATGGTAACAGTCCTCTGTCAGCATCCTTGGGCAAAGAGAGGATACAGAGCCGGTTCCAGAGCATTTACAGTCCAAGCAGATAGGTGAAAACCACATTGGACTCAGGAGGAATAGGGTGGCAGAAGCACGGTGTGGGGAACAGGTAGTGCTAGCAATCCCTGCTGGCACCATGACCAAAGGAGGGAGTTCCCTGAATCTCAGTTGGATCTGCTCCTTGCCTCACCTTTAATATAACGCTGCTCTTTATCTGTTCATGAGATTTCTTCTGTTTCAAGTCTAGTACCTGTAAACTTAGCAATTCACTCTGTACAGACACAAGTAAGACCTCGTCTCTGGGCCTTGGCAAAGGAGTGAGGGTGAGCAGTGGTCCTGCCCCCTGTGTCCCTCCACAAGTGGACAGAGCAGATACCTGCAAGGAGGTGGACCGCTGACCCTAATTCATCATCTGAACCGGTGCCTGCTGACAATTGCCTTTCTGATTGCGTATCATTTTCAAAGAGATTGCTGCATATAGGGGGAGAGAAAGCCTTTCAGATCCTCTTTGATGCGGTCTCTGGGTTTCAAAATCAAGACATCATTTAGCTGTCAGTGAAGACAGTGTGAAACTTGCAGGAGAATCCTCTCCAGTTGCTATTTCCCTGTAACAAGAAGACAAAAAGAAAGAAGAAAAGGCATTTCATCGTGAAGTCTCTCAGGCTTGCAAATGCACTCTGCCACTTAAATGCCTTTTGTTTGGATTGTGCTTGGCTTGGCAGGAACCTGCCTCATTAACCTTTTCCATCCCTCTCTCCTCTTCTGCTCCAAGATAATGCTGTAGCCCCTTCAAGGTGCAAGGGATGGAGGTGCACAGAGCCTCACTCTTTGCCTACTCAGACAGATGAGGGAAAGCAAGCTGAGAGGAGCTGGAGTGATGTGTACTGATGCATGGACTGAGGGAAATGGAGAGTAACAGGGCCAAAGAGCAGAGAAGTGGGGACCTAGAGCATCTGTGGGAAACGGAAAACCTCTGTTGGACAGCAGAGAGGGCATGTGTGTAATGACACTGCAAGACGGTCCCAGCATGTAGCCACTGTTAAGAAAAGACTTTGAACGTACTGAGCTGCAGAGAGCAAGCAAGATGGTCTGGTTGTAAGACACCAAGGGCTGCAGTGAGAGTGTGACCAGCTGCCCCTTCCTCAGGCACTCTGGAAATACACATCACAGCAGAAGTCCTTCCTTGCCATTTTTTTCCCCATGTTCTTCACAGTGTGGTTTGCTTTTGCATCAGGTACCACGTTGCTTTCAATGCCATGACTGCACAGGAGCAGCTCTGGAGTAGCTAGAGGTCACAGCTGTAGCATGTCTGGCGCTGGGGTTAGCTTTGCTTCCCCTATCCCCTTGTGCAGGAGCGATGCCTCCAAAAGCCCTTCCACCACCTGTTTGGCTGGACACAGCTGAAGTCCTTTTCCCCTAAATATAGCTCTGTGCGCGTGGCGGAGCTGAGCTCTGTTGGCATAGCAAAGCACAAGCGAAGGGAAAGCCAGATGGCTGATTCATGCTGAAAGGCAGCATGAGGGAGTAGAGAAGACAAGCAATAACTTGGCACAGTGACCAGTTCAGTTTCTTGGATGCCTCGGAGAGGCCATTTTACCTTTCTGTCCCACACTCTCCACCTACCTATAGCTTTTTTCAGACAGGAAAATCTCTACTCACCAGGGACTGCATCTCCCGAAAGGGGACAATCACAGAACACAGAATTTAGCCATATGGAATTTGAGTTGAGGTATTTCCTCAAAGGAGGGAGATGGGTTCATCCTCCTGGAGACCCAAATTGTCCATCTCTCTTTGCTGACTATAGTGAGCAGGTAAGTGTGGTGGTCATTCCCACCCATTCCCACCAAATCTGTGTACTGCAGGATCTCCCTGCCATACACGGGATCACATTTTCCTTAAATCAACTGGGGAACATGAGACCATGTTTTATGCTGGTTTTACAAGGACAGCCAGTACCTGATGCAGGAAATAATTGCATAGATCAGATCTAACTCTGTATGTGTTTTTTATTTTGTTGTTGTTGATTGGTTGGTTGGTTGGTTTTGTTTGTTTTGTGTTTTTTTCCTGTTTTTTTTTTCCCCCTGTACGTTTTTGTGGGTTGTTTTTTTTGCTTGTTTGTTGCAGGGGGAGGAGGAGGGAAAGTTTGCTTTTGTTTTTGAACTCATGGGCAAACAAGTAGGCAACCCAGGGCTTAGTGTCATTTTTGACTGTGTAGTAAATAAAGTTTGTGGAGTGAGCCCCAGTCTATGATGCCTGACACAGGCATATTTCTTAGCAGGTGCTGATATGGGCTTCCTTCTCCTAAACAGAATGGGTGGGTGGATTGGTCCTCTGTTAAGACGCAAAAATTGTACGTTTTATACTTTAAGCTTTCCTCTGACCTGAGACCTAGTGTGCTCCTTAAGCAGGGCAGACTATCCAGGTTCAGCTTTGCAGGTTGCCTGTCCTGGGTGTGCTGCAATTCCATTTCTAGAGCCAAAGCTTCTAGGGATGGTGAACTAGTAGTATAACTCTGGCTACTAATTTCTTGTGTGTAAACTAGACTATGACAGTCTGTGACACTTATACAATCCTGGAATAGGGGACCAGAGGGTTGGAAGGATGCTGGGACTCCTTGCTAGATGTGCATGTGGTGGGAGGTGGGCCTCAAAGTTTCTAGCTTTCCACATGAGACTGTGCCAGACTGTTGTGCTGCTTGGGCTGGTCTCTTGTCTGCCTTGGCACGTGTTAGGTTGGAAGATGATGCAAGAAGTAGTACAGACTGAACAACGCACTAAGATACCATTTTCTGCTAAAACACACCAATATTTCAGCGTACATGTGGCTCAGATTTGCAGTGAGTTGGCTGCTAGGAAAGGTGTGTGTGTGACAAAGGGGTCTTTGTAAACTGCAGAGGAAGAAACTGGAACCACACTGGCACAGGCTCTGGGTGACATAAACACTGTTACAGGTGCTGAATTAGGTGCAAACATTTCAAATTATCACCTTCTTTGTTTGCTGTCAAGAAGATGCAAGTTAGTTGGCAGAAGAACTAAGTGACACCGTGGTGCTAAACACCCCAAGCCACAGTGAGACAAAAGGCATGCCTAAAACCTTTGCTGATAATATACAGTAAGCCAGAGTGCAGAGTTGTCCCAGTCTGGGTAAAATGGAGTTAGCTGGTTTCTTGTTGGATTACCACTGGCTCCTTAGGTGGGACATCAAAGTAACTCCAATTACAGGTCTGTGACAGTTGCCAACTTGCTCTTAAATTGCAGTAAGTGAGATGAAACATGAAAAACTGGAGATAATAATAATAATAATAATGCCTGCAAAGACTTAGGCATCTAAGTAGAAGCGGCCACCGTGACAGTGATTTATAAACAAGAAACTTGATTGAGTAACAAGAGGAGAGGTATAGGGAAAAGCGACATGAACATGGAGCTCAGAACGTTCAGCCCAACATTACAGGGATTTTTTGTGCTGCTACGAGATTATTGTGTCAGTGTGTTCAGGCCATGCACATGCTGTATCCTTGTCCCTCGGTTATAACCCCATGCCTCTGGGATGGTATGAGGAGCAGCCAGTTGGTTATCTGTTTTGCCAACTTGCAATGTTCTCGATCTGGCTCACGAAAGTCCTGTGCAGTGGAAGATGGCTATTATGGCAATCCACATGCATTTGCTTTTTCTTAGCGGTGTTAAGGAGGACATGGGTGCAGAAACAGGGAGGTGCTGCCACAAAGACACAAAAATAAACCCAAACTCGAACTGGGAAAGGGCTGGTGAGATGTAGTTGTGTGGAACTGGTTATGTGCTGCAGGTACTAACTGAAACATTTTCTTCAAGTGCTGTGGAACATGGGACCAATATTGCTGACTTGCTAGCTGATTAAATGAAACATTGCCTTTCTGGAGGAAAATGGGGCTTTTGAGGGGTTCCTGCACCAGCTGCTGTAGCTTATCAGGCTATATTTAATCAGAACCCAGAAGTACAGTTTGCTGGCTGTTGTCTGGCTGCTGAAGGTATTTTTTTCTGATGACTTATGAGCATCTTGAACCAGCCCCTCCATGCCCTGCTCCTAGGAGTGGGAAGCTGATAACACCATAGAGCATCTCTGCAGTCCTCCTTTGAGTCTGCATGTAAAGATCGCCACCGGGGCTTGCATTTCCCCTGCATCTGGGACACATGCAGATTAGTGGGATTTTGGACTCCTCTAAATCCCAGGGAGTTTGGTGAAACCTTGCTTTTCTGTGCAAAAGATTGATTTGGTTATTTAAACAGCGCTACACTGTCAGCTTCCTGCAGTCCCCGCAGAAGGAAATAGCTTCAGTATTGCTTTCTTTATTCATCCACTGTGCTGTGTTAGAAAGGGCAGAGCACAGGGTTTTCCAGCAGTGCCCAGGCTGTGCTTGTGTATCCTGCTCCAGCTGCAGCTTCATGGAAGAAGCCTTTCACCCCCATGCTGGGCTCCCTCCCCTCTCTTCACCTCTTGCTGCCAGTCATCATCATTTTCATATAGTTCAAACAACATAATTGCAGTGTAATTGCCCCCAGTCCAGCTTAGCAAACCAAAAACAGGCCAAGATTAACGCATTTATCTGGTCGGTCTTTGCTGATCCAGACCATTTGGACTGAACCACATTGCGGAAGGATGATTTGAGCCTGGATACATGCCACGTGTGTGGGTAACCCCACTATATCCACTGCCTTCCAGGTGTGGATGTGAGCAGAGCCTCCCAAGCTCCTCCACCCTGAACTGCAGAAGAGGAGGAGTTTCAAACTGGGAACAGATTTGCATCCTCCAGGAGGCAAGAGGAAGGAAGACGCACAAGGGACATAAACCGTGAGATTACCTCTGCATGCTGTGGGTTAAAATGCTATCATCTCTCTGAGTAGAGCATGTAAAGTGTGCACATCTGGAACGTGTGCGAGCTGCTGCGGCTATAATTACGGGACTGTGGCACACTGGGTTACTGCGCAGGCTGCTGAGCAGCCCTAGCTGTTTGAGCCTGGACTAACTTTGGTATGATTCATGATGTTAATGATGCATTTTTGCAGCAGAGGAGGAAGAATCCTATTGTCCTTTCTTCTTTGTTTCAGTATATTTTTGCTTTATATCCGTTGAATTCTTTGTTTCCATTTTGTATTAATTTTGCAAATTGGTCCCTGCGGTAAGAGCATGTATAACGGTTTTATGCAGCCTTTTCTAAGCCTGCCTTAACATCCCTGCATTTATCTTTTGAAGCTAATAATTAAAAGGGGAAAAACACTGTCTGTGGACTTCTATAGCGATGCCAGTTGAGTCCATTTTCTCTCTTGTTGGTAACTATCTGATCTGACTCGCACCCACAACAGACTGTCGGGGGGAAAAAATAGTCACTGCTTTTATTTCATGTCTGGCCTGATGAGAATAGTAATGAGAACAGCAAAGCAGTTGCATCCCCAGCTAGCTGGCTACAAAGTAGGCAGGCTGAGTCCTCGATGTACTGTCAATTCCATGCATTGTGTAGGCAATTAACAGTGATGTTAAAATAATTAATGATGAGAAAACATCAAAGGGTTTGGGTGCTTCAGCTCAAATGAGCACCAGAAGCTCAGTTTGTCATCCAGGCTTGTCTAGTTGTCCAAAAACACCTTATAACTAGCTTCTTGGTGCTGCAAACCACAAAAAGGCTGGCACTTCCATTCTGACTTAGATGTGTTCAGAGGTCTAGGAAGCTCCGGGAGAGGTTTCAACACGAAAATGAGCATTTGTGTTCAGTCTAATATGAGCTGTTTTGTAAATATTTGATGAAAAGTTTTAGAATTTTTCAATTTCAGAAATGCACTACACAAGTTGATTTACAGAAGGTTATCAAAGTCACAAGCTTGTTCTAATTTCCAAGGTAGTGATTGAACTTTTTTTGAAGCGATCTCTGGAGCAAGCAAATATACAGTGGAGGAGGTTGGTAGGAATGCCAAACTAGAGCTGGGTTGAACTTGCCATCTAAGGCAGCACTTCAAATCCCCTATTTCATACTTAGAGTACAGAATTAGCTCATATATTTATTGCAGTTATTGCTCAGTGGGTAATTGCATTTCTTTTGATGGATCAGAGAAACATCCGCAACTAAAATGTCCAGAAAAAAAAATAAAAAAATAAAAAAATAAAAGAAGAAGAAGAAGAAAAGAGGAAAGAAAAAAAAGCCTCATTTGTAAGTCTGGCCTGGATCTTCACCATACACTGGTCCTTTGCATCTCATTTATTGGACTAGATCTGATTATACACGCAGCAGTGTCTCAGGTCCTGTCCTACCATCATAAACACCTATTTTTCCTATAAAGGAATGCAAGTCACTGTGCTAATGATTGAACTGTTTGTCTGGTGCAAAAAGCAGTGAAAGACAGAACTGAGTAGTGTGAGAATCATTTAAAGCAACGTGCGTTGCAATGTGTGGAGTGCAGCACAGAAATGCTGCTGATGGGCCACAATGTAGATTTTCTTTCTGGAAGTCTGTCCTCAGAGTATAATTAGGTGTGTGCTATCCCACGCGTGCTTAGAATTTATTATTGACAACAATATTGAAGCAGCTAAGTTTAAAAATAAAAAGTATGAACCAAAGAGAATGAAAGTGGTCAACGTTTTATTATCTAAAGAGAACTTTGATGTAGAAAAGTTGCATACAACACAAATCATCTATTAAATTGACCTCATCTGTGGCCTGCTTGATTTCAAAGGCCTTTGAGTAGACTTTCACAAAGAAAGTTTTAAAAGTTCATGCACAGAGGTAGCATTTAAAAAAAAAAACATAGCTTATTTATTTTTAATAAGTTATACGCATACCCCTTGGTTCCTCGAGGTAGCAAACCAAACATCTGGCTTTTAGGCTCAGTGATGTTTGGATCATGATCAAAGGGAAAGGTTGCCAATTAACCCCCCATGATCTCTCCACCATGTGTGTTTGATGCCATCTTTTTTCCATTTCATTTATTCCATCTGAGCTTGATATTAAATCTCTTACCAAATTCAGATTAGCCATGGCTTTCCCATTGCTCTGACAGCACATCAAAGCTCCGGAGGACCCAGAAGGTTGAATTAGCCACTGTCTGAATCTTCACTGAGCTGCTCTCAGAGAGATGTATCTGTGTAAGGAATAAAGGGAATAGATGATATCTCTGCTCTGAAACTTTCAGAAAAGTTAAATGGTAAGACTGAGCTAAATTTAAACAAGAAGTACTGTGCAGAAAGTAAGTAGATACAATGATGAGGTGTTGTATAGTTTATAGAAAAAAATCTAGAAAATAAGTAGCAATAAAGATCTAGAATAACTTGGAATAATTTCAGTATATATTTCAGCAAATGGGAATATGTTACATTACTAAAGGTAATATATTTGCTATTTGTATTAAAATAACATTAGTGAAGTAGGGAAGAGCCTACAAGGAAGACCACACTCTATTGTCATTGCTCTCATGATCTTCAGTTACCTTTAAAGCAAAAGGGCAAGCATTTTTTTGAGGCTGTCCTGGGGAGCTAAGCTACTGCCAAGAGCATGCAGCAGTGTGGAAAAAATGCAACCAATATGTGTGAGGAAAAAGGGAACGGGTTACGTAGAAATGAGGTGGGGACATTTAGCTCTTAGTAACCTACAGTTAAAAGCTTCATCTGTGTATGGGACTGGCTTGACTTCACTACCCCAGCAGGGGAATGGTACCAGGGCACTGCCACTTCAGTGGACATCATCCCCAAGGGTGAGTTATTTGCTGATATGAAAGTAGCAGACTGCTCACTGAGGCTGTGAGGAGCACAAGTCAGACCCTAATTTAGTGGAAGGTGTCCCTGCCCACGGCAGAGGGGTTGGACTAGATGATCTTTAAGGTCCCTTCCAACCCAAACTGTTCTATGATTCTGTGGTTCTATGATAAATGAGCTTGACCTGGTCCCATGCCATTCTCGTTATAATTGTGACAACAGCTGGAGGCCAGGCAAGGCTTTGCTGTCATTGTCTGGGGTAATTCTCTACATGTCCTCTGTGAAGACACAGGTGGTATCAGATGTTCTGATGTTTGTATAATTTCACCTAGTCTATTTTATATGATAGAGGGTGATTTGGTACAAAAACTTGGGTCTAACAATTGAAATTAGGATTACATATCAAAAGTTGATCAGAAGTCAAGGAAGACTGGTATAAATCTTTGGACCTGTGCCACACACAGCTGGACTTTTTATTGTATTTTCTCCTTCAAATGTGATGCCACTTTCTGGTGAACCAGTTTCTGATTTTTCCATTCGGGTGATCCCAGGGTGTCATTTCAGAAATTAAATACAGGCTCAATATGAGAAGAGGGAACTGAGGTATGCTGAAAGCATGAGCTGAGTTGTAGAGGTGAGCAATTCATTTGGGACCTTGTGGAGGAGCTATAGAGGACGGGAATCATAGAATCATTAGGGTTGGAAAAGACCTCCAAGATCTTCTGGTCCAGCCATCGCCCTACTACCAATGTCACCCACTAAACCATGTCCCTAAGCACCATGTCCAACCTTTCCTTGAACACCCCCAGGGACGGTGACTCCACCACCTCCCTGGGCAACCCGTCCCAGTGCCTGACCATTCTTTCTGAGAAGAAATGTCTCCTCATTTCCAACCTGAACCTCCCCTGGTGCAACTTGAGGCCATTCCCTCTAGTCCTATCACTGGTTCCCTGCGAGAAGAGGCCAACCCCCAGCTCCCCACACCTTCCTTTCAGGTAGCTGTAGAGAGCAATAAGGTCTGCCCTGAGTTTCCTCTTCTCCAGACCAAACAACCCCAGCTCCCTCAGCCACTCCTCACAGGACTTGTGTTCCAGGCCCCTCACCAGCTTCGTAGCTCTTCTCTGGACACGCTCCAGGGCCTCGATGTCCTTCTTGTAGTGAGGGGCCCAAAGCTGAGCACAGTGCTCGAGGTGCGGCCTCACCAGAGCAGAGCACATGGGGACGATCACCTCCCTGCTCCTGCTGGCTGCACTATTCCTGACACAAGCCAGGATGCCATTGGCCTTCTTGGCCACCTGGGCACACTGCTGGCTCATGTTCAGGTGAGCATCAATCAGCAACCCCAGATCCTTTTCCTCTGCACAGCTTTCCAGCCACTCTGCCCCAAGCCTGTAGGGCTGCATGGGGTTGTTGGGGCCAAAGTGCAGGACCCAGCACAGCACTTGGCCTTGTTGAACCTCATCCCCTTGGCCTCTGCCCATCAACCCATCAACCCATCAAATTATCTGTAACAACAGTGTAGATTTATAGACAGTTCCTTAAAAAGGCAATTGTTTAAATATTAAAGTATGATACAGCGGCATTGAAAGGACTTTTTTTTTTTTTTAAAGGACTAGTGTTTGTAAAGGGAAGAAAAGATCAGAAGAGAATATTAAATATACAGAGCCAAAGGTGATCACTTACAGCAACAGTCTCATAGAAAAAGTCCCTCTGCTATAGGGAGTATCACACATATTATGAGAAGCTGGAGCAGAGACCAACTACTACAACTTGCAGGTAATCTGAAATAATTCTCTGGAGGTGTTAGTTATGTTGCATAAGAATGTGAGTGATACCAGAGTCTGGAGATCAGCTGCCTCTGTATGGTGAATAGGACAAGGACTGGTGGTCTTAAATTGCCATGAGAAGAATTCAAGTTACGCACAAAGAAAATGAATGTTTTTAACTGCTGTCTAGAAGTGCCCTGGAATGAGCCATCTGTAGAGGTCTTGTATTCTGTAGCCTGCAGCCTTGCTTCACTCAGGTATGTTTAAGTGTAGACGTAATTACATACCTTTGAAGTCTGACCAGTTACTGACATCGGTGTGTTAAAACCTGAGTGGAAAGGCAAATGATTTTTGGATTCTCTTCTCTGGCATTCAGATTTTAGTTTCCCCCTAGAATGTGATTATTCTATGCCAGCAGAACTGTTCTGGTTCCTTTTCCAGGAAATTTTATATATTTATATAAAATCTTTCTCTGTGTAGCCCGAGATTATGTTTAGCTGTACAGCTGCTTTTACATTTTTGTTGTAGCATGCTAATTTATACCTACAAAACCATCTTCCTCTATAAAAAACTTCCTTCTCTTCTCCTGCTTTATTTGTATTGGCTTTTGGGGTCACCTGAATTGAACGAACATGCCTCTCAAAGCTTCCTGTTGACAACGTGTCTCCAGACAGTTTATCTTTAGACAAACCAGCATCCCTAGGTGGATCACCAAGTTTTATTCCAGTGTGGAGTCAGAAGTCTTGTGCTGTTAGACAGTGAAATGGGCTTTGCTCTTTGTTAACTATTTCTGGGCCTGACTTGCTTGTCCTTTATAAAGGAATGATAAACTGATAGATCTGAAAGCGAGAACGGAGCCGGTGTCCTCCATTAAGCCTCAAGAACCGGGGGCAAAACATTTCATCCAGCTGCTCTTACAGGGAACCTGGCAACCTTTCTTTACTTATAACCTGATCTTCATGGAAAAAAAAAAAAAAAAAAAAAAGGAGTCTTAGTTATATGACCTTAAAAGGAGAGAAATCACAACATTTTCTGATGCATCAGATCTCATGGGATCTTGCTGTTAACAATCTTGCAACTTATTTCTCAGTTGACCTCTCCCAACTTTTATTTCAACCATAATTATTTCTAAAGACAAGGCATTGAATTTAAAAAAAAAAAAAAAAAAGAAGAAGAAGAAAAAAAAAAAAGTTGATTGCTCAATCTCCAGTCTCTTAACAAAAAAGAGCCACTCAGAGCCACCGCAAAATAGTTACAGGGGTATGCCCCAAGTCTTCTGCAGCTCCTCCAGTCTCATCTCCCCTGACTTTCATACAGGCTGGGAGGACCAGGAACATGGAGGAAGGCTTTCAGGAGCAGAAGTTACAAGAGAAATAATTTGCCCTTTGTTATCCCCTTTGCCTAAGGAAAACGGGGTGGAAACTTGATGTTAGGCAGAGGCACAGCAATGAATCAGTGTGTAAAAAAACATGGGAACTGTCCTGTGTAACCAGGCACACTATTTTTCCCCTAGAAAAACTCTGAAGGCAGTATTAATGCTAGTACAGAAATGCAGACACTTAGAGTTCAGTTTTCAAAATCAGGTTCTTAATTCAGCAATTAAACACCTGCACACTGATTAGTGATTCAGAGAGCCTGTCGGCGCTTACCTTTTTCAGTGGGTGTCAAGTGCCAATTTTAGGTCTAAGTGCAGATGTAGGTGCATGCACAGAGGGTTTCAAGATTGGAAACCAGGCTTTTAACAACAACAGGTTCATCTGCCTGTGCCTCCTCTGCACTGCACAGTAAAATCAGCTGAGCATAAACGTGGAGGCGAGGAATAAGGAGCACGAACCAGCTAATAGTTGCTGTTATGAATCTGTCAGACGATGACTTGCTGCCTGACAAGGAAAATACTGTTCTGCTAAACGGGGCAGCAGGCTCTTCAGCTCCCAATTTATGGCATTTCCCTGCTTTGCTTCCTTTTGATTTCTGAACTATTTTCCAGTGCCTTCACCTGGAGATCAATCACGTTGTTTCACAGAGTGTGGCACCTTTTGAACCCAAAGAGGCTGGCCAGTGTTTGACTCCCTCCCTCTCCAATGGGGTAGAGGCATTACATTAGGAGGCAGCAAGGTATTCTACGCATTGAATAACAAAGGCTCCTTGCCTTAGCCTGAATGAACAGAGGAAAAGAGTGTAAGAAAAGACAAGTTGCAGAATGAGACGTTGAAGGTAGCAGGGCAAACACTGCACCTGTCATCAACTTTTTCCCTGATCTGGGGACAGATGGCCTACCATTTCTAGTCTGTGCTTTCAGATCCCCTAGGAGATGTGATCATGTATTTTCTTTAAATTCAGGCTGACATGTTGATAGTGTGAGTCACGTATATCACAGAAGTGAGGTATGGATTTCTGCCTTAAACCCGGAAAGAAAGACGGCCTTGTCAGCCTCACAGTAATATCTGCTGGAATGTTTCTTGGGTGGAGGAAAGAAATCAGTTTGGGTTTGTGAAAGGAGTCTGTATTTCTGCACATACACAGCCAGACGCTGGCTGAGACAAAGCAGCTTGCTTTTGAATTCTGTATATAAGGCTCAGGGCAGAGACAAAATGCCGTGAACGTACTTGTGCAGGACCTGGAGGGGCCGCATTGCAGAAGAAATACCAAGAAACTAGCCTGACCTGCTATAAAAATAAAATAAAATAAAATAAAAATTTAAAATGCCAGTAAGGGAAGACAGCTCTTCTCCACATAAAACTCAATGAAAGACCATTCTCAACCAGAGCAAGGGTCCTCATTGGAATTGAGAGACTCAATTTTGTGCATGAAAAAAACAAATTTCCTTCAGTCTCAGAAGGCAGAGAAAGTACTCTGGCAATGTGCTGTCAAAAAGCAGCATGACCCCAGTCTCTGGCTCCCCGTGGGTGGGAGAAGGATGTGGAGAGTTATTGGGTTTGCTGCAATGAAAAGGAGGGATGCCTCTTCCCAAGTAAGAGCGCTGCAGGCTGAACTGGCTTTTTGGAGATCTTCCTGAGTTAGCCCCAGCCTTAGCACAGATGGTTACATAGTGCTGTGCTAGGGAGACTGTCACATCAGGAAGAAAATGTTGCTTGGGCTCTCTGGGCAGCTGTAGCTCTAGCAGTAGAGTCTTAAGACCTCTTCTGCAGGTTGCAAAGACTGCTGTCCTGTAGGTCCTGGGCCCTTGCTTAGTTTAAAAGAGAAGTTTGAATACCATGATTTTGAGTTTGAATAGCTGATATTCATAAGTTGATCAGCAGCATTATCAAAGCAACATCTAGAGCATAGAATCAGTCCATGGCAGAGCCAGCAGACCTTCAGTTATGCTTAGCAATTCTATTTTATTGCACTTCCTTTTTGTCTTGACTGTTCCCTACCTCTACTTCAAGTTTTGGCCCTAGCTGCTTGGATGAAGAGCAGTCTGACATGACAGCAGGCACCTAAAGCTGATGGGGACCAAAATATTAATTTTACCAAAAAAAAAAAAATAGACTTGGAATCGGTAGGAAGAGGTTTACGATTATTATCAGTATCTCAGTAATGCCAAAAAATGCTCTTGCCAACAAGAGAGCCCCAAGATTCCCAGTATTGTTACACGTGTATTGTACAAGCACTCCCTCTCTGCAAAGAGTTTGTGCTCAAAGCAGGAGAGAGTGGGAGAGGAGGAGGAGAGAGACTGATTTATGAAGGATCACTGCAGTGCTAGAACATTTGTTTCTGTTTGAACCCAGGTCTCCTTTCCAGATTGTGTAACTTTTTCTACAAAAAACATCACCCCCTTGTCCTGTGTTGTGCTGGTGCTGCTAAGCATCGTAGATGCTCTTTTATTAGGGGCTGTTGTTGCAACAAAACTTTAATGATTCAGTTGCTGGAAAATTTTATTTTTTTTTAAAGGTAAAATATGTTAAAAAAAAAGTAAAAAAAAAAAAGTAAAAAAAAATGTAAAAAAAAAAGCCCTCAGTTCTTAGACTGCTTGTTAAATCCCACTATAGCTAAATAACATCTGGCTTTCTATAAATACAGCAAGCTAGTCATTAACAGTGGGACTATTCACTGTTTACAGAGCTGCATTTGAAAAGAACTGAAATGCAAAGTATTCATTGAAGTCTGCAGAGCATCTGCCTGTGATAGACTTTTGATAAACCCAGCCTTGCACTCCAGTCATCTTCATGTTCCAGCGTTTGGATCTCTTGTGTATGTCTTATTTCTGGAGTCACAGACATGTTACCGATGCAGGCAGCATGGGAATTTCTAATGTGCACAGAAATTTCTTGTGCGCAGAACAACCACCTTGGACTCACACTCGTATTTAGACATACACAGCTGGTCTATCAGTCCCAATCAGTCTTTTATCCAGGTAAAGCCCTTTGCTGCCTCAGGACAAATAAACACAAGTTGCGCGTTGCATTAGGGCTATTGCAGTAAGTGCTTTAAACCAGGCTTCTTTGCAGACACTGGAGGTAGTGAAGCCTGTTTTCTACCACCTCTCTCCTGTGCAGATATGCCAATGCTTAATAACGCTTATTAGGCATTTCCCCGGGGGCTAAGGAGAGGGAGGAATTTTTCCCTACCTACAACCCAACTCCATCACACACGTGTAGGATCTAAATGCCTGTGAGAGATCCATCCGTTGTGTTTAGGAACAAATGGCCAGAGAGGTTAAAAAACAACCTCTGAGTGGAAAGGCAAGATCACATAACTGCCCCTGCCAGAGGAAACCAGACTGGGTAGGAATGCTTGTGGCCAATGACACAAATGCGTGGTACTGAGGTGAACAGGGAGGTGAACAGGGACTCATTCCTTTCTCAGAGGAACTGCTACACTAGTGATATTTCCAAGCAGGATTCTCCACAGGAGGTCACACAGGAGGGCCAGAGGAACTGCTTTTTTATTGTGAGAAACACTGGAGAGCTGGCATAGTCCTGGTTGCTCTTGCAAAGTTATATTCACTTGTATCAAGCTGGGCAGCCACTGACACATGTTGCAGTAAGAAAATGGCATTTAAGGCATTGTAAAAGCTATTTCTAGCTATTTCCTCTTCGTTATAAATATACGCAGGGTTGGATCCTTGCCTGTTTCTGCCTGCTTTGTGTAACTCCCACCAACCTGACCACCTCTGCTGTATATCATTAGTGGTAGCTCCCTTGGGTACATGAATTGCTTTGCAAGGCTTTGGAGAAAGGATATGTCTGAGCTCTCCTCCACTAAAGGACTGAAGCACAGTGAAAATATGAAGTTCCTTTTTATTTATTTTTTAACAGTGTTACATGGCCATTCATGGTTTCCGAGTGTCATCTGACAACAACTAGTAATTCCAACTAGCAAGTGTATAAAGCCTGATAACTAAACATCCTTCAAGACTGTGCTGTCTCAGGGCCACAATCATCAGTATTGTGATGATGGTGCAAGGCAGAAAAAACCCTCTTTTGTCTGGGTGTAACTCCAGGTGATGTCTTTGCTAATGGTATGGGCTGTCCACATGGGGGAACTTGGAGGAATATGATCATGAAGTACCTCTCCTAGGTGGTATTGTGGCAGCATTGCCAGCCTTTCCACACACACCCCAACATACACACCCTGAAACCTTCTAAGGCTTTCAAGAAAGAGATGCTTAAAAACCTTCCTGGACAGAAATAGAAGTAGGAAAACAAAAGAGATTATTCCCACCCACAGACATCTTCATGACAGATCTCCTGGGCATGGGATACAGAAGTTGTGGAGATTGATGCTGCTTGAATCGCTGGTTTTACTACCTTCACTTAATAAGTGCTTCTTTTCTGTATTATACTTTCCTGGGGTCGTCACTGAAGATGCCATGAAACTTCTTAGTGACTTCAGTGATCTTGAGATCAGGTCAGCAGCTACAAAATACCCATAAAACGGACATCCCAATTCCATCTTAGGTAAGTCTGGAGGGTTTCACTGTCTCTGTGGGTGGATAGCAGGAAAATCTCATGCGTTGCTTTCTCTCTGGAACCTCTAAAGCAGAGGTATAAAGGGAGAACGTCCTCCTTTGTGTGTCAATCCAGCAAGGAAAAGTGGGACAGCTAGACATGGTCCTAGTCAAAGGTAGGTCAATGTATTTTTTTATCCTGTGCTTGACCTCATCTAGATCATGGACTTTGAACTTGATGAGATTTTTGGTGGAAAATATGCCTGGAACTATCAAACCAAGCTTGCATAGGCTGTCCTCTCCTATTACACCATGCTCAAGCAGGCAGATGCGATGTGGGCTGAATGCTTTGAAATACAGCTTGGTAGCAGCACGTGCTATAAAATATGCACTTCTTAAATACTGTCAGTAAATCAAGGAAAGCTGTCGGAAACTGGTGTAACTTTTGATGTTTAAAACAGTAATGGTCGAAGTTACTGCAGTTTTATGCATTTGAAAGGATGTTTTTCCTTTATTTTAATTTATTTATTGATTTATTTCACTGTCAGCATGCTCTATAATGGGAAGTTTCTGTCATCTTTAAAGTAAAACATGCTAAGGGAGATATATTAAACAGGATATTGGCATATTATGATAAAAAGCAGTAACAGAGGGTGTTTATGATGAGTTCCCTTCAGCCTGCGGGCTTATGTATGTATAGCACACAGGCAAAACATCTTGTTGAAACTTTCATGCAGTACATCTAGCCTATAGGGCAAGAAATGAGAAGTCACCAAATGAGGAAGGAGGAGGTCTGCTTCCTCAAATTAGGAGCAGGCAAAACCGTGGGGCACTCCCAGCCCTGGTTGATACAAATCTTTGGCTCTAGCATTACAAGAGAGCTGGAAAGAAAGCATAGCCACTTCACGAGATGTGCACCTGCAAACCACTTTGACTGCACCATTAACTGTTTGTAACTAACCTGAGACAAAACTGACACAATGCTGGACATCTTCCTGAGCTTAATAAATTCCTTTAAAAGAAGGAAGCCTGAAATATACATGCAGTGGAATAAAACACTGCAGGAAATACTCTTCAGTCTGAATTTAAAACATGGCCTGGAAGAAACGCTTTCATTTTATTGCTGGCAAAATATCTGGAATGACTTTAAAGTTCATTTTATCTGGTCTTTCTATAATATAAACTTTTAATTAGCCATAATCAACTTAAGTGGGGAGAAGTGTGTCCGAGCACCAACATGAAAAATGAGAGCTGCATCCCTAACCTATGCCAGCCTTAGGGAGGAGTTGACAGAGGCTGGTGAAAGTAGGTTTTGTAACATGAAATCGGGTGATTAGTAATTAACGTAGCTAATAAAATAAACCCCGAAATTGGTGCTTTATTGTGTTATAAGCACTTGCCACAATGCAAAATGGATGCTGAACTAACGCTGATTGCACTTTACTACTGGCGTGTGAGCCCAAGCTGCCAGAGGAAAGACTGCGTTTGGCTTCAGGAGTTCTAGGACCTGGCCAAAATAGCTGGAGCCATCTCCCCTAATGTTAGCCATCAACAGCAGGCAAGCTCCTGGGTATCCAGGCTCCCTCCACAGTTAATGTGAAGTGCAAGGCACCCCCACAGACTAGTTGGTGTACAGCCCAATCTACCCAGTTGTATGTAAATGGAGGCACAACTTGGATTTGGAAATAGATGGCTTTGTTTGGGTGGTAATACATGGAGCATGACTGGCCCATTCAGGTTGCTAACTCATTTTGCCCTTGCAGCAGGAATAAGAGAAGATCCATCCATAGCAGAGTTAGCAGTACAATGGAAACATTGCTTTTGATCCAAGTTCTGAGAGAAAATGTTCGAAGCGTCATGAGAATACATCCTTGTTTTATTCGTGCAGAGATGTGGCTCATCAAAATCTGCTTCAGAAGGCAAGGATCCTGGTGAGATATACAGTAGCCTAAGCCACATGCTATTATACATATGTGAGATTGTAGTTAAAACAGATTATGGAGGAAAATGAGCCGTACTTTCATTTGCAGTTCTTGTTAACTTTGCAGAGAGAAAATGGAAAGCCTGCACGATGCACTGCACAATCAGGCGAAGAAGGACAACGAGTGGTATCAGATCTGAAGGCACTTTCCCACCATCACAGAGCAACCCACTGCAGAGCTGCAGGGAGAATTCAGCAGGGGCAGAGCAGGGGGAAAGCAACCGGAAGAAAACTCAGCGTGAAAATCTGCACCACCCCCTGCCCCTTTTTCTTTTTAAACCTGTAGCTACTTGGCATAGTACTAGGAGCTTTTTCCGAAGGATTGTTGTTATAAATAGTGCTCTGTGTTACAGCCTTCACATATGACAGCGTGTGTCTGCAGACAGTAAAGTGTGTCTCTGCTTATCGCCTCCCTTTCCTACCTTGGTTCATCACCTTAATTTGCAACTGCTACCTGAGAGCTGACAGCTTCCAATTACAGTCACATTTGCAATGCCAATAGAAAACATCAGGGCCCGGTTTTCAAGGATTTGATCTATTCTTTTCTGAACAAGTTTTCTCCTACAATCCACTCAACAGCTTGTTTTTGAGATTGTGATCTTTTTCACAGATGTGGTTTGAACTACTAAATAATATAGTTTAGTGTAGCCTGTGTGGAACCAATGCAATCCACATTAAAAGGGTTACATACGGTTTCTGGAGATCTCAGCTGTTACTCTGAATGCCCTATGCATTAAAATAAAACAAGATTTTGGAACTGGAGTATTTCCACTCCAAAAAGGGCAAATGGGAATTAGTCCATGGGTATGAATGGGAGTCATTGAGTAAACAATTAAATGTAACTATGGGAAAATATCTCCAGCTGAAGTCTTGCTTCTTGCACATGCTTTTCCCTATTAGCAACCAGATGGTTGAAGAAGGGACCTCAGTTTACACCCTTGGATCAGAGGTCATGACCCATTACTTCGTATTACTTCACAGGATTAAATAGAATTTCTTTGTGGACTTAAATAGGGACAAGTCACAAGTGTATGTCTTTCTGCTCTGTTGGGATTTGAATGCAAATAGATCCCGCTTTTTAATCTCACAATCACTTTCAAAATGCAGTATAAAGAGTAATTCTGTCCCTGCTTTCAAAGAAATTAATATTTTTTTTGTGGTATAAGAGGCTGAGAAGAAAGCAGGAAGGGACTGGTGGGGCTATGTGGTCTAGCAGTCACCTACCCCCAGCAGCTCTCTTTTGTAGCTGTAGTTAATAGCTAGATTAAAACTCGTTTGGCTTCTTGTTCCGCTAATCATCATAGGGAATTGCTCCTAGCCCTGAGGATACATCCTGCTGGAAGCGGTGAGTACAGTAGCACTTCTCCAGCCCTGTAAGCACAGTGCAGCCAGATCAAATGAGGTGATCCAGGTGGCAGTCACACTGTAGCTGCTAGATGGATTTTGGCATGGGCAGGACTACGTAAGCATGCCGTAGCCCCGTTGCCCAAGTTCAGTATCAATACCCCTGAAGTTTTACAGTCAGGTACTGGAAAGTACACAAGAAACTGATTTTCAATATGCAGGAAAGAATAGCTGCATCTTTTTGTCTCCATGGTGGCTAAGCAGTGAGACAAGTGGAGATGCCTTCCTTGGGGTACTGGATCTCTGAGGTAGAAGAGAAGGCTCTGCAGAGGGTGGCACCAGCTCCTTTGTGTTGCTTTTGAGATGAATATTTTCCTCCACAGTGAGGCTGGGGCTGTCACAAGATGCACTGCACAGGTATTTGCTGTTTCCCATCTAAATGTCATGCAGCGCAGATAAATAACAAGCAGAGACACCTGTGCCTGCACTTCAGCTGATCACTCCTAATTATGTGACACATTTAGGTGGGCCAAAACATACTAAAACAACCACTTAAAAAGGAAACTGGTTAGACTTGTGTGACTGACTTGCTGATAAAATTGCCGTGCACTCGATACATTGTGGAAGATCCTGGGGCACCAGTTGGATTTAAGCCTGATCCTCTTTTCCCTTGCACTGATGCAAGTTAGGAATGACCCCCTTCAGTCAGTGCCCATGTATAGCCACACACATGGAGGCAGGGAGGAGGTAACGCATTAGAGGTGGGTATGAAGCCAAATTGTGTGTGAAGAGACCAGTAGTTATGTTGAGTTTGCTTGTTGCTGTTGCACAGCATCACAGGCTGCAGAAAGCTCAGGATGAGGAGCG